>NW_024070186.1:36223401-36885508 GCF_014754425.2 Oryx dammah
ACTATGCTTATTTAAACTTTTTTTAAAAATCACAATGATCACTAAATATATCATCTAAATTAATTTCTTACTTGAGCCAATGGGGAAAGCATTGGAAGTAATTAGCGCCCATTTTTCCTTTAGAAGAGAACAGATTTTGCCAACACACTACAGTGAAAAGCACACAAAGTATCTGAGATCTGATGTTAGCAGCAAGCCCAGTTTGGAAATAGTGAATTTGTATCTATTATATATTACAGTAAGTCCCCCTTCCTCATTAATTTTACTGAAGTCTCCAGATGGGAAACAAAATATTAATTTTGTTCAGCCTTAGGCATTGTTGACTGTTAAGGTACTCACTAAATCACTGATCTTATTCACATTAATATTAGATTTCTGCTATAAAAATTTAGGACCCTTGGGTATAAGGTTCAGTTTGTCATAAGTATAATTAATTGTTTTAAAAAATGATTAATTTGTCAAAATAGAAAAAAAAAAAAAAGAAATTGGGCAGACGAGGCTACTGAGCAAGCTAGCCTACCTTAAAGTCATGGTAATACTCATGAAATTATGCAAATTAATTGACTCTTTCAATGTTGCATAAAATGCTACTTCTAGTACAGTGCATGGAACATTAGGCTGTTCATCCAGCAAAAAAAAGATGAAAAAAAGTTGCATTTCAGAGGCTGGAATCTACAAGCGAGACCAAATGGTTGAGGATGTTCACAAGTACAATCTATTTTTCTACAAAGGAATTAGCTTTCAACCATTGCACACAGAACTTGTGCTGTTTATTACAAATTTTTCCCTAGACAACTGTCAAGAAAAAGTCAGCTTTGTCTAGTGGGTTTTCCCTCCTTTTAATACAAAGAAAGGGAAAATATTTCCACTGTTTAATCACACTAAAATGAAATTTATTCTAAAATTATTAGCAAAACAGGTTTTTACTGAGAAAGGTTCATTGACAAGTCCCCCAAAACATTGTATGAGTATGTTAAAAATCTCAGAGGTTAACTAAATTATGTAAAGTTATATACTAAAGAGTAAAACTCAGTGACAACAATAAAAAAAAAGTACCTTCAGACTACACCATCCAAAAGAAAACCCAAAAGTCAATTACAAAGACTAGTATGAGAATAGCAATTTTTTTTTTACTTTTTTAAATTAACTTATTTGTAATTGGGGGATAATTGCTTTACAATATTGTGTTGGTTTCTGCCATATATCAGCATGCATCCGCCATAGATATACATATGTCCCCTCCCTCTTGAAGAAAACAATTTAAGAATGTCATATATTACTGAAATTTGTAACATAAATGCATTCTTACTTTAAACCATCTCTAGCAAATGAGCTATATAATTCAAAAATATTCAACAATTGATTTGTTTAAATTAACAAAACTGCCCTATGAGTTGTCAGACCTACTATAAGAAAAACAGAATCTCCCACATAAGATTTAGGGTTGCATTACAGAGTTTCCACCAAAGAAAGTCTATATCCCCTGGTTTGTAAATGTGCTCTGCTATTAAACAAGCAAACTCATGTAATCAATTATTATGGTTTGAGGCAACAACTCCAGCCTTAGTCTAACAGACATATATTAATTTTCAACTCTCCATCAATAATATTGCATTAATAAGCATATCAAAGCACTTCTGTTACAGTGAAATCTGTTCCTCAGAGTTTTATTACATTAGCTTTACTCATTCTTTTACACTAGTTTAAAAGTAACCAGTTAATTATAAAATTGGAATAACTAAGTTTTATATTATGACCATTCTATCTTCACACAGAATTAAATTCTATAGGTGAGATTTCATGCTTTGTCATGGTTCAAAAAAACCTTTATTTGACTTATATTTAATAAGAAAATCAAAACAGAAGAGATAGTTTCAATAGCACCTAATGTACATTCTAAAATAAAGTGTTAACCTATTTTAAAGAATTTCTGATGGTATAGACCAGACATTTCACAAAATATTATTAAATCACAAATTTTTTAATTTGTTAACTAACATAGCTAAACTAACTAACATTTCTTAAGGGGAATTGGTATTCTGTGATGTTGTGGGAATTAACAATACTTAAAATCCAGTTATTCATTTAAAATATATAGTATTCAGAGTTTCTCACTGTACACTGTTCATGGTAAAGCTATGTTGCATGGTTGTCTAAACAACTCTAACCAGTAGGTGTTTACATGTTAAAAAAAAAAAGATTCCCCAAACTACTTTCCTACTCAAACAGAAATCAATATGTTGAAAATACAGCATGTGTTATAATTTTATCCGTTCCTATATTTATAACATATGACTTTTAAAATTTTCTTTGCAAACTAGAAAATCAGGACAACATAAACATGCAAACACATTCATCTCTAAAAAAGACTATGATAGGAAGCAACTACCTAATAATCCAACATTCTTCTCAATGAGTACACCAGTTAGTGGGGAAAAAAATCAGAAAATAATTTAAAAAGATATGTTTATTTAAACTAATTATGGCCCATTGATATAATTACCCATTTCTGTTACTCAAAGGATGTTTTAATTATGCATATTTATAATTCTATAGCTTGTGCACTTTTCTATACAGTCAAATGATCTGAGTAAACTAAAGCACTGTGTAGACTCTTAGATCTACAACAACACTTGCATGTTATTATTTCCTGATACACTTGCTGAAACCAATATGAACTAGGTTACCATATTTTGTTCTAAAGCATGAGTTCCATGTCTCCATATCATGAGAGGTAGTTTCAGCCCCAACTGGGAGCCTCCAGCTTTTTGGCCCAACTTGAGACAGACACTGGGCCAACGCTGCACAGTCATGTTCACTGCTGTGTGAAGTTCCCTGTGTGGCCTAGAATTTTAATGTGCAGTGGAAAGGTGGCACAAGATAAAATATGCCAACAGGTGGCATCCTTAGCAATGTCCAAGTATTACCCTCATCATCCCTTAGATGAATTTTGAGTCTTTCTGCTCATAAAGAATCTCCAGTTCAGATTATTCCAATTCTAAGAACCTATCCTTCAAATGTATACAAAGGACTGCTAACATTGTGTATGAAAGTTAGCACAGAAAAATGTCACGATTTCCCCAATATACCATCTTGTTGGTTGTTTTCCCCTACAGTTGTCTCTAAATTGTGAGCAGCAAATTTGGAAATAAAGCAGGTTTGAAGCCAATGTCTATATACTGGGAGGATTCTTAGGAAACTGACCACTGAAATTAATGATCAAAATTATGAGAGATTAAGCAGCTACCAAGAAACATCTACGAAACTTCAGGAACTTGAGGAAAACAACTTTAAAACTTGTCTTAAAACATCTTCACATTTGCTCATTCAAATAATGCATAAATGTCAACACACATTAAGTTTTCATGGTCATATCTTATTAAGTGCTTACCATGTATAGAGATCAGCTCTGTGTCCTGGTCTATACTTGACATTGCATTTACACTTCATAACCATCCTATGAAAAAGATATTTTGCCCACATCTTAAACATGAGGAAGCAAATGCATAGAGAGATTAAATATCCTGCTCTAGGGTCTCAGACACACAACTTGCAAGTCACACAGCCAGAATTCAATGACTCAAAACTCTCTGCCACCAAAGCTTGTATTTTCAGCTACTGACCTTTACTACCTATTTTGGCATTTACACCAAGGAACCTTCCTGGCTACTGTCTCCCAAATCAGCAATGGGCCCTGGCTCTAGTGTGACAGTAGCATTTTTTTCAGTGACTTCATTCTCCCTGAAAGCAGGAACTGATTTTTCTTCATCACACTGGCAACTACCACAGCATCATGCATAAGTAAGTTCTCACGAAATATTAAAAGGAAAGGAATCTAGAAGAGAGACCAGAACCAATAATTTATGTGAAAACAGGTGGCCCATATACCAATTTAATAGACATCACTGGTATTATCACTGAGTATTCATGAGTCACCAGAAATGAAGTTGTCCTGCTTTTGAAGAATCCCAGAGATTGAGAATATAGGTTTACCCAAACCAAAATGGTTGACAGACTCCACTTCCATAAGAGTATTTGAGAAAGAACAGCAGGAATCAGTCAATTTATGCCTCTGCCCTGAAAGCTCTCACACCAGAAGGCCCAGATTTGTTTCAGAAGCAGCAGTGTGTTATGGATTAGCAATCCACATAGAAAAAGGACCGAGGCAACACATACTCAAAAACCTTATTTGCATTACAAATAGGTAACCTGCCATGGCATTTTGCTACCCCACTGACATGTTGCCAGGGAACAACAGAAAAATACAGACCAGTGTGTCTCCTCACAGGTGAGGAGCAGGGCTTGAATAAAGTGAAACTGCTCTTTAATCTGTTATTTGGCTTGCCACATAAACACATACCCACTCTCCTTCTCAGCCAAGAGAAAAAAGATGGCAGGGGCAGACACCCCTGCCTACTGGAGGTCGCCAGCATGGAGAGACCCTAAGGTTCTGCATACCCTGAAAGGAATGCTGAGAAAACAAAGAAAATGGTCTATGGAGTGGAAAAAGGGACTGTGAATCTCATCATGAGAAAAGCCATTTTCAATCTAAACAATAGCTGCATTCCAAAATAAAAGCATGATAGTTGGTTGTAGCAACTGCCAGCTGTAAACTTAGCTAAGACTATTTGAAAAGCAAACAGTCAAAGCAAACTCATTAAGAAAACTCATCCAAAACAAATCTTTCTTAAATGCACCATAATAAGGCTGGTTGTCATAAAGTTCATTGCCATGGCTCTTGACAGTTTGTATATGTTGTGTTTGATCCCTGCCTCAGTTTGTCCTGTAAGGCAGTTGCAGTCTTGCAGTAACCAATAATATATAAGTTGTGTCTGAGATGGCGGTCATTCACCTGGTAAGTAAGATGATTGAGAAATCCAAAACTCGAATCCAAATACAGTATATCAGACTTGAAAACCCTCCTGTGGTTCTGTACTGTGCCAAGGCGCTGTACGTGGCACCAGCATTTTGAGCAATCCCAGGTTTCTAAGAGATAGTAGAGGTGGGGAATCAAGCAAGGTTGCAGGAACCATTCTCTTGCTAAGTCAGACATACTACATAATCTTGTGTTTCTGCCATCTTTACTTATATAACCTTTCTTTGATCCCTCTGGTCAGCGTCTGAATTCTATGAGTCCACTGATTACCCACACCATCTCCTATGCTCCTGTTAACCCTGAGATTATTGTTGAAGGCAAAGGAAATTGTTGTGCTGGGAAAAGCCTACAGGAGATACTCTACACAAGCATATGGTCATCATTGCTTCCCAGTACCCACCAATTCCTCTCCAGCCAGCCAGACAACAAATCAAAAGTCAGAGGAGACCTAGTAGTCATTTAGAACCCAAGTCTCTCCCTACTCTTCCTAAACCAAGATGTCCTACCCTGGCTACCTAGGCCATTAACATTGCATCAGCTGGGAGCTTGTTAGAACAGCAGTATCTCAGCCTTCCAGATTTACCAAATCAGAGTCAGAACCTTCCAGAATGTGTAGGTGATATGTATGCCCATTAAAGTTTGGAAAGCAGTGCTTCCTCACTCAGGACCATTAAAAAGAAAGGTTCTTTTACTGTGGAAGAAACTTGTGCAGGTGATATTTGTCAGAGGGGTAAGTTTAGACGGGACAAAGGCCCAAGATGGAGGAAGTGTAAGCAATAATAGTTGCCCTTGGTTGTCCTAATTGAATCACTGTGATATTGTGCTCTGGCTTAAAACTCAGAAAAATGAGTATGCTAGATCTGAAATTTCATCCTATGCAATGGCTACTTCCTGGGTTGATAGGCTGGAAAAGATTTCTAAGATGTTTGCAAAATCCCTACATAACACTTCATTGTAGCTGATGTTGCAGAGACACCAAGTCTCCCATAGGTTCTAGAATCAGATGGGACTCTAGGAGAGTATAACACCTCATGATTCTTAACAACCAAATGGACAATGGCACTTTTCTTGACCAAAGAACATCTGCAGATGTATGTACTTTCATCTTTAATGAAATACAAAATCTTCATTACAATAAGAAAAATATCACTAATTTGGTGGATCTGAGTGAAGACTAGCAGAAATGAATTGATTCTATTCTAACTTTCTTAAACCGAATGAAACTCACTAGGCCAGAGATTATACTAACGTGGGTAAAACAATGTCTCTAATCATATTAAGCACTAGTAATTTGAAATTAGAATTTAGAAAAGCAAATCTAATTGTATATAAAGTCTGACATTTTTGCTACATAAATTCTGATGTAGGTGTCTATTTTGACCTTTAGTAATATATTTGAGGTCAGGGGCGGCGGCCGGGAGGAACTACCCCAAGCCCGAGGCCAGGGGCAGCAGCCGGGAAGACCAACCCCATGTCCAAGGAGCAGTGGCTGTGCGGGTGCAGGAGGGCCGAGAGGAGCTACTCCACATTAAGGTCAGGAGGGGTGGTGGTGAGGAGATAACCCTCATCCAAGGTAAGGAGCAGCGGCTGTGCTTAACTGGAGCAGCCATGAAGAGATACCCCTTATCCAAGGTAAGAGAAACCCAAGTAAGAAGGCAGGTGTTGCTAGAGGGCATCAGAGGGCAGACACACTGAAACCATAATCACAGAAAACTAGTCAATCTAATCTCATGGACCACAGCCTTGTCTAACTCAATGAAACCAAGCCATGCCCTGTGGGGCCACCAAAGACAGGCGGGTCATGGTGGAGAGGTCTGACAGAATGTTGTCCACTGGAGAAGGGAATGGCAAGCCACTTCAGTATTCTTGCCTTGACAACCCCATGAACAGTATGAAAAGGAAAAATGATAGGATACCGAAAGAGGAACTCCCCAGGTCAGTAGGTGCCCAATACGCTACTAGAGATCAGTGGAGAAATAACTCCAGAAAGAATGAAGGGATGGAGCCAAAGAAAAAACAATACCCAGTTGTGGATGTGACTGGTGATAGAACCAAGATTTGATGCTGTAAAGAGCAATATTGCATAGGAAGCGCGAGTGTTAGGTCCATGAATCAAGGCAAATTGGGAGTGGTCAAACAGGAGATGCCAAGAGTGAACGTCAACATTCTAGAAATCAGCAAACTAAAATGGACTGGAAAGGGTGAATTTAACTCAGATGACCATTATATCTACTACTGTGGACAGGAATCCCTTAGAAGAAATGGAGTAGCCATCATGGTCAACAGAAGAGTCCAAAATGGAGTACTTGGATGCAATCTCAAAAACGACAGAATGATGTCTGTTTGTTACCAAGGCAATCCATTCTATATCACAGTAACCCAAGCCTATGCCCCAACCAGTAACGATGAAGAAACTGAAGTTGAGCAGTTCTATGAAGACCTACAAGACCTTTTACAACTAACACCCAAAAAAGATGTCCTTTTCATTACAGAGGACTGGAATGCAAAAGTAGGAAGTCAAGAAACACCTGGAGTAACAGGCAAATTTGGCCTTGGAATATGGAATGAAGCAGGGCAAAGGCTAATAGAGTTCTGCCAAGAGAACGCACTGGTCAGGACAAACACCCTCTTCCAGCAACACAAGAGAAGACTCTACACGTGGATATCACCAGATGGTCAACACCAAAATCAGATTGATTATATTCTTTGTAGCCAAAGATGAGAAGCTCTACACAGTCAACAAAAACAGGACCAGGAGCTGACTGTGGTTCAGATCATGAACTCCTTATTGCCAAATTCAGACTTAATTGAAGAAAGTAGGGAAAACCACTAGACCATTCAATATGACCTAAATCAAATCTCTTATGATTATACAGTGGAAATGAGAAATAGATTTAAGGGACTAGATCTGATAGAGTGCCTGATGAACTCTGGATGGCAGTTCGTGACAGTGTACAGGAGGCAGGGATCAAGACCATCCCCATGGAAAAGAAATGCAAAAAGGCAAAATGGCTGTCTGGGGAGGCCTTACAAATAGCTGTGAAAAGAAGAGAAGTGAAAAGCAAAGGAGAAAAGGAAAGATATAAGCATCTGAATGCAGAGTTCCAGAGAATAGCAAGGAGAGATAAGAAAGCCTTCCTCAGTGATCAATGCAAAGAAATAGAGGAAAACAACAGAATGAGAAAGACTAGAGATCTCTTCAAGAAAATTAGAGATACCAAGGGAATATTTCATGCAAAATGGGCTCGATAAAGGACAGAAATTGTCTGGACCTAACAGAAGCAGAAGATATTAAGAAGAGGTGGAAAGAATACACAGAAGAACTGTACAAAAAAGATCTTCACAACCAAGATAATCACGATGGTGTGATCAGTCACCTAGAGCCAGACATCCTGGAATGTGAAATCAAGTGGGCCTTAGAAAGCATCACTACAAAGATAGTGGAGGTGGTGGAATTCCAGTTGAGCTATTTCAAATCCTGAAAGATGTTGCTGTGAAAGTGCTGCACTCAATATGTCAGCACATTTGGAAAACTCAGCAGTGGCCACAGGACTGGAAAAGATCAGTTTTCATTCCAATCCCAAAGAAAGGCAATGCCAAAGAATGCTCACACAATTGCACTCACCTCACACGCTAGTAAAGTACTGCTCAAAATTCTCCAAGCCAGTCTTCAGGAGTACATGAACCATGAATTCTCAGATGTTCAAGCGGTTTTAGAAAAGGCAGAGGAAACAGAGATCAAATTGCCAACATCCGCTGGATCATGGAAAAAGCAAGAGAGTTCCAGAAAAACATCTATTTCTGCTTTATTGACTATGCCAAAGCCTTTGACTGTGTGGATCAAAATAAACTGTGGAAAATTCTGAAAGAGATGGGAATACCAGACCACTTGACCTGCCTCTTGAGAAACCTATATGCAGGTCAGAAAGCAACAGTCAGAACTGGACATGGAACAACAGACTGGTTCCAAGTAGGAAAAGGAGTACGTCAAGGCTGTATATTGTCACCCTGCTTATTTAATTTCTATGCAGAATACATCATGAGAAACGCTGGGCTGGAAGAAACACAAGCTGGAATCAAGATTGCCGGGAGATATATCAATAACCTCAGATATGCAGATGACACCACCCTTATGGCAGAAAGTAGAGGAACTAAAAAGCCTCTTGCTGAAAGTGAAAGTGGAGAGTGAAAAAGTTGGCTTAAAGCTCAACATTCAGAAAACGAAGATCATGGCATCCGGTCCCATCACTTCATGGCAAATAGATGGGGAAACTGGAAACAGTGTCAGACTATTTTTTTGGGTTCCAAAATCACTACAGATGGTGACTGCAGGATGAAATTAAAAGACGCTTACTCCTTGGAAAAAAGTTATGACCAACCTAGATAGCATACTGAAAAGCAAAGATATTACTTTGCCAAAAAAGGTCCATCTAGTCAAGGCTATGTTTTTTCCAGTGTTCATGTATGGATGTGAGAGTTGGACTGTGAAGAAAGCTGAGTGCTGAAGAATTGTTGCTTTTGAACTGTGGTGTTGGAGAAGACTCTTGAGAATCCCTTGGATGGCAAGGAGATCCAACCAGTCCATTCTGAAGGAGATCAGCCCTGGGTGTTTTTTGGAAGGAATGATGCTGAAGCTGAAACTCCAATACTTTGGCCACCTCATGTGAAGTATTGACTCATTGGAAAACACTCTGATGCTGGGAGGGATTGGGGTTAGGAGGAAAAGGGGACGACAGAGGATGAGATGGCTGGATGGCATCACCGACTCGATGGACATGAGTTTGAGTGACCTCAGGAAGTTGGTGATGGACAGGGAGGCCTGGTGTGCTGTAATTCATGGGGTCACAAAGAGCTGGACATGACTGAGCAACTGAACTGAACTGAAGGTTAAGGCAAATTATACCCAGTGTAATTTTTCCTGTATACATTTTCTATTGTTGAATTGTTTAGGTTAGATAGAGAAATAGCAAGAATGTGTTTTAGTGGTAAACAGTGACTGTTTAATCAGCAATTTATAAACTCTAGATTGTCAACAGATGGGGTAACAGGAAATCTTTTTCTGATTAAATTAATTGCCATGTAAGTTTGGATAACATTGGTACCAGGGACAGAATTGTATTTTCTGAATCATAGTAAGTAAAATCTATGTAGTAGAGCCTATAACAGCAGTTCAGTTCACTCGCTCACTCGTGTCCAACTCTTTGCGACCCCATGAATTGCAGCACACCAGGCCTCCCTGTCCATCACCAAATCCCGGAGTTCACTCAGACTCGCGTCCATCAAGTCAGTGATGCCATTCAGCCATCTCACCCTCAGTCGTCCCCTTCTTCTCCTGCCCCCAATCCCTCCCAGCATCAGAGTCTTCTCCAATGAGTCAACTGTTCTCATGAGGTGGCCAAAGTACTGGAGTTTCAGCTTTAGCATCATTCCTTCCAAAGAAATCCCAGGGTTGATATCCTTCAGAAGGGACTGGTTGGATCTCCTTGCAGTCCAAGGGACTCTCAAGAGTCTTCTCCAACACCACAGTTCAAAAGCATCCATTCTTTGGTGCTCAGCCTTCTTCACAGTGCAGCTCTCACATCCATACATGACGTATTCACCCATAACAAAAGGTGTGATACTTATGCTGCCCTGTCTTCAGAATTTATAAACATTTTCTTCCTATAATAAAATACACAAAAAGGAAATGTGATAGAAAAGGAATAAGGGGACTAAAGAGGGTATTTTTTTCAATAGTTGAACTTTTAAAAGGCTAGTATTCATGCCAAGTCTACCTTATTTAGGTGATAATTCCATGGCATTCTTTGAAAATTGTCAATTTCTTGCACAAAAAAAAAGAAATTAATACCCTGAATATCTGTGTACATAAACATAAAGATATGAACTAATATTTACTTGGTACTTAAAAATGCCAGCTACTGTCCTAAGAACTTTATATATCTTAACTCATTTAACACTCACAACAATTCTCTGAAATAAATACTATTGTCATTCAATTCAGTTCAGTTCAGTTCAGTCAGTCGTGTCCGACTCTTTGTGCCCGCATGAATCACAGCACACCAGGCCTCCCTGTCCATTACAAACTCCCAGAGTATACCCAAATTCATGTCCATTGAGTCGGTGATGCCATCCAACCATCTCCTCCTCTGTCATCCCCTTCTCCTCCTGCCCTCAAACTTTCCCAGCATCAGGGTCTTTTAGAATGAGTCAGTTCTTCGTATCAGGTGGCCAAAGTATTGGAGTTTCAGCTTCAACATCAGTCCTTCCAGCGAACACCCAGGACTGATCTCTAGGATGGACTGGTTGGATCTCCTTGCAGTCAAAAGGACTCTCAAGGTTCTTCTCCAACACCACAGCTCAAAAGCATTAATTCCTCGGCTCTCAGCTTTCTTTATAGTCTAACTCTCACATTCATACATGACCACTGGAAAAACCACAGCCTTGACTAGACAGACCTTTGTTGACAAAATAATGCCTCCACTTTTTAATATACTATCTATGTTGGTCATAATTTTTCTTCTAAGGAGCAAGCATCTTTTAATTTCATGGCTGCAATCACCATCTGCAGTGATTGTGGAGCCCCAAAAAATAAAGTCTGACACTGTTTCCACTGTTTCCCCATCAATTTCCCAAGAAGTGACAGGACCGGATGCCATGATCTTAGTTTTATGAATGTTGAGCTTCACTCTCCTCTTTCACCTTCATCGAGAGGCTCCTTAGTTCTGCTTCACTTTCTGCCATAAGGGTGGTGTCATCTGAATATCTGAGGTTATTGATATTTCTCCCGGCAATCTTGATTCCAGCTTGTGCTTCTTCCAGTCCAGCATTTCTCATGATGTACTCTGCATAGAAGTTAAATAAGCAGGGTGACAACATACAGCCTTGACATACTCCTTTTCCTATTTGGAACCAGTCTGTTGTTCCATGTCCAGTTCTGACTGTTGCTTCCTGACCTGCATATAGGTTTCTCAAGAGGCAAGTTATGTGGTCTGGTACTCCCACCTCTTTCAGATTTTTCCAGAGTTTACTATTATCATTATTAATCCCTTTTATTTAGATGAAGAAACAGGGGCATTGTTACTGACCATGGTTTTTGGCCTTCCTTAATCACTAGACATGTTGATTGCAGCCATGAAATTAAAAGACGCTTACTCCTTGGAAGGAAGGTTATGACCAACCTAGACAGCATATTAGAAAGCAGAGACATCACTTTGTTATCAAAGGTCCATCTGGTCAAGGCTATGGTTTTTCCAGTGGTCATGTATGAATGTGAGAGTTAGACTATAAAGAAAGCTGAGTACCGAAGAATTGATGCTTTTGAACTGTGGTGTTGGAGAACACACTTGAGAGTCCCTTGGACTGCAAGGAGATCCAGCCAGTCCATCCTAAAAGAGATCAGTCCTGGGTGTTCATTGGAAGGACAGATGTTGAAGCTGAAACTCCAGTACTTTGGCCACCTGATGTGAAGAGCTGACTCACTGGAAAAGACCCTGATGCTGGGAAAGATTGAGAGCAAGAGGAGAAGGAGACGACAGAGGATGGGATGGTTGGATGGCATCACCGGCTTTCTGGACTTGGGTTTGGGTGGACTCCCAGAGTTGGTGATAGACAGGGAGGCCTGGCATGCTGCGGTTCATTGGGTTGCAAAGAGTCAGATACGTCTGAGTGACTGAGCTGAACTGAATCACTAGAAATTGATAACAGGCAAGAAATCAGGGAAAGTCTTTACTGGGGCTCCTGCTGTTGCCCGAGGGAGCAAGAACAAGTAACAGGTTATTTGGGTCATTCCCAGAGAGGGAGGAGAGCTGGTTCCTTATCTGAGGGGAGGATGGGGTCCAAGGGTCAGGCCCAAGGGGTGGCTTAGGTTTTTTGCCCACTCCTTTGGTCGTGCTGTGTGCAGGGTGCATGCCTGCTGCTGCTGCTGCTAAGTCCCTTCAGTCGTGTCCGACTCTGTGCGACCCCATAGACGGCAGCCCACCAGGCACCCCCGTCCCTGGGATTCTCCAGGCAAAAACACTGGAGTGGGTTGCCATTTCCTTCTCCAATGCATGAAAGTGAAAAGTGAAAGTGAAGTTGCTCAGTCATGTCCGACTTAGCGAACCCATGGACTGCAGCCTACCAGGCTCCTCCATCCTTGAGATTTTCCAGGCAAGAGTACTGGAGTGGAGTACCCTGCTTTTTCTCCAGGCTCTTCAAAAGTGGCAGCTGGGTTTTTAATCTTTTTGTATCTTGTCCATAAATTGCCCCAACTGTGTATGTGCACATGCACATAGCTATTTTTAGTCCCACACATTTTCTTTGTATTTTGTTGCTGGAGGAAACATTTGTTCAGGTGCAAGTCTGCAGCAAAGGGTCCCAGGTCTCAGCCAGCCTGACTAAGCAGGACTGTATTAGGTAATTAACCCAAGGTCACTAAGTAACAAGTACTGGAACCAGGATTTGAGCCAAGAAAGTATGGCTACAGAGCCTGTATGCTTAAGCTCAACACTTAACTGTCTCTCACTTAGTGAACTGAAGTCGCTCAGTCGTGTCTGACTCTTTGCGACCCCATGGACTGTAGCCCACCAGGCTCCTCTGTCCATGGGATTCTCCAGGCAAGATTACTGGAGTGGGTTGCCATTTCCTTCTCCAGGGGATCTTCCCAACCCAGGGATCGAATCTAGCTCTCCCGCATTGCAGGCAGACACTTTAACCTCTGAGCCACCAGGGAAACTAATTTATAGTATTCCTAAGTATTTTATTTTTAATCTATGTCAATATAGATCACTTATTTATAATTACATTTTCTAAGAGGAATGTGTTCCCATTCCAAGTTCACAGCAATTTTACTTTCTTTAGAATCTCTGGAATCTGTGTGCACATTCACTTGCCCTGATGTGAAAATACATACATCCCACATATATAGATATTTAAGACTAACTCAGAAAGAGAGGGGGTGCTTCCCAGGTGGTGCTAGTGGTAAAGAGCCCATCTGGCAATTCAGGAGATGTAAGAGACACAGGTTTGATCCCTGGATCGGGAAGATGCCCTGGAGGAGGGCATGGCAACCTGCTCCAGTACTCTTGCCTGGAGAATTCCATGGACAGAGGAGCCTGGCAGGCTACAGTCCATAGGATCGCAAAAAGTCAGACACAACTGAAACAACTTAGCACGCACACATGCAGAAAGAGGAAGAGAGAGCAAGCACATTTTATGAAGTTCCTTAGGGCTATTGTTTTATTCAAGAGGGGAAATTAAATTCTCTATTATGTTCAAGTCTATTTACATCATTTAATAGAAAATGAAATAATTAGTTTTGTTTCCAGAAAGTTGCCAAGAAGATGGAAGCCAAGAAAATGAACATCCAGTTTTATTTCTGCATAAGAGTATAGACAACAAAGTATATGCAACAGAAACCAGGTGTTAGATAGAAAAAGTGAGTTTAATAATATCTTTAGTATAAAATTCAGCCTTATATATTTGACTCTGGGTTTATGGCTGCTCATGATTAGCTCAAGATACTTGATAAATGATTATTTTGTCAAAGAAAAAGACTATTTTTTTCTTCTTTTTTTTTTAATTGGAGGCTAATTACTTTACAATATTGTGGGTTTTGCCAAAGAATACGATTATTGAAAAATGACAAAGAAAGATATTTTTACCACATGCTAAAGGGTTATCATGAGGGGAGGGAAACACAACTGCTGAGACACCATTGAATTTCTGAAGCTATTACTCTGGTTGTTCTTAAAGTCAGGAGCAACAACTTAAAACAGCTAAATAGTTCATTTAGTTTATGATGTTCAAAAGCAACTATCAAATAAGAGTTTGATTTTATATTAAACATTAATATTTGGTTAATTCGCATGTTACTTATAAATTGTTTAATAAATCTGTATTAACTTTACCATTCTCCACAATTATTCAAACTCTGAGTAAGCAGAGAAGATTTTAAAGATTTTTAAACATGCCTAAGTAAATTACATGGCACTAAATGGTGTTCCCCAAACTTGCCTGATCATGAAAATCACCTGGATTGCTTGTTTTCTATACAGGATTTGAGTCCCATCCCAGACCTACTAAGTCCTAAAAAGTCTCTGTAAATATATGCTTTAAGCAGTGGCTCCAAGTGATTTTTATGATTGAAGAAGTCTGGGAAACACTAGTAAAAATAATCAATATCAACTTGAAATCCTCCTTACATGATCAGCTCTTGAGTTTGAGTGTCTACACCATCTTTGGTGGGGGCAGTTTCTGGGACTATGGTGGCTTATGTGGAAAGTGAGGCTGCTAAATATTTTGACATATATTTTGACTGAAACAGCCAAATCAACTGAATCGCTGGAGTTCTGTACTAGCACAAATACTAGAAGATAATCATTTTATCCAACATGAAAGCAATGATTGCAAGAACTAATAATTTTTGTCATTTGTTTCTGTTACTACACTACTAAAATTCAAACATATTAAATAATTTTACTAATATTTCATGATGATAAGGATTTTTTTAAATAAGTAACAAAATTAAAAGGCATTGAGTACTTTTAAATTCTATCCAAAATAACAGTTTAAGATTTTCTTCATTAAACATTTTCACCTTGTATCAATTTTTTTTTAATCCTGTAAAATTCTGGCTGTTTTATCCCCCAGAGTCCCAAATACCATATTCTTTCACTTTTAAGTTAAATTAATTTTTCCATGGGAAAATATTTTTAACAAATTTTTATTGATCAAAAATTAGTACTACAACCAAAGCATTTCAAACCCATGTTTACTTTATACATATAAATTGCTGGTATAGTGTCATAGCTATAAACACTATTGTTGAGCTCAAAATATATGAAAAATCCCACAAATATCTGTAATTTGAGGGAGGGGAATAATTACAAATTGAATTTAATTATACCATTTTCCATATCAGGTTTTTCATGTATTTGAAATGTATAGGAAAATGATACTGCAAATTTACTCAATGATTATAAAAGTGATGTGAACATAGATGCCTCATCTTAGATGTAAATGTATTTTTTATAAAGAAATACTTGGAAATAAAAGATATTATAAATTAAAGCCCTCTCATATCCATAAACAAAAGGTACTGTCCATTATCGTTCTGCCTAATTTAATAACTGCAAAACAGAGAGCTTTGGGCATCTTGAAAAGAAAACAGATAAGTGATTTTTTGCCTGCATGGAAGCAGCAGAACCTTGGGTTTGAGATGTGACACCCAGATAAGACATTAGTATTTCACTTAAAACAGAAAGCCATCTTGTTCCACTGTTTTATAAAATTTAAATGCACTGGGTTGTAGAACTATATATATTGCATCTCCCTTCTGTGACAACCACCAGGGTACCCATGAAAAGAAGATGTATCTCAGTAGGGTTTTTCTTGTAAAATATTTAAATGAAAAATTGAGCATTTTAAGGCTTTCACAATCATTCTTTTTCATCATACAATAAAATATTCATACAATGCAAAAGCACTGCAGTTGTTACAGCATTTTAATTTAAAAAAATAAACAATACAATGGTGATTTCTAAGAATGACATGCAATAGGGTAAAGGAAATACCAAGAGAAAGAAAGGAAATTGTATTTTTAATCTCTTAGAATTTAACAAAGCAACCCTTCACTTTTATTTCAAACAAAAGCCTTTTTTATTAGAGAAATCAAGACAAATGTAGTAGACACAGAACAGTCTATTTACTTGTTTTATGGGTTCTCAGTTTGTAAAGTGAAATTATCACTCTTATTGCTTTAGCTCATCACATGACTATGTATTCAAATCCAAAAGACTCCCCCATTAACTTCTTAGGAAGTAATTTGGATTGCTTATTGAGTTGGCTGCTGGAACATTTGACTATAAGAATAGTTGTTGAAGATAACTCTACTAAAAGCTGAAAAAATTATACTACAAAAATATTTTACAAGTTTCTCAAAGGAAGGTTTTCTATGGATATATTTTCTACCTTCTATCTGGGTCCATGATATAGTGAAAGGCAACTGACTGAGCTCAAATATAAAGGGTATGTAAATTAAATGTATGCATCTACATAGGGTAAATATAACAAATATAATGAAATATCATGAATATTTAAAGCAGCATAGGAACAAATCAATGCATATTTCAGTCTCCATAGGAGAAAGGCAAGTAACTCTTGGTCAAAGAAATTGGATTATGGGTAAATTAAGTTCATAGGCCACAATATAAATCAGAGAAAACTTGGTCTTCATTTCCTTTTTAAAACTCACTGGCACCACCTCTGGAGCATACCTCAAGTAAAGGCATTATTTGTTTTGACTAGAATTAGCAATTATTATATTATTATAATATAATAATATTATGGCAATTATTTATAATGTCCTTTCAAAGGCATTAACATTCTTCCATTTAAATATGAATGGATATTTTTATTTCTCACACACTAGGCATTTTAAGGGAACTGTCAATTATTTAGATGTCTACATTTTGTTTCTAGAGATAATTTTCCCAGCATACACTATAGATGGGGATGATCCTTAATGCCTCATCAGTAAAACATACAAACAAGAGGCTACTGAAACACAGGGCTTGAGGTTGCCTTTGATGTCACTCAACTCTGTATTAAAATTAAATGTTAGAACTCTGCAGGAAATAAGCACACTGGGGGTACAGAGGTCAACCTATGAGCCAGGGTCAAGAGGAATGGGAGTCAGCAGGAGTAACCAGATGTTAGAGAACCCCAGGCATCACCTCTCAGTTGGCGATCCACCTCTCTGGCCCCACCTTGTCCCAGTCCATGTGCTTGAATCGTGGTGCTTCCCATTGCCTTCCTGACTGACCTCCAGGGTTCCTGACCTTAGTTTGCCAACCTGGCTTTGCTCTGTGGTAAGCCTGACTTTGACCTGGCAATCTGATCCTAATGTTCCGCTCTGTTTCTGATCTGGCTTCCTGCTTGTTCTGCCGACAGTATCCCAGGTCTTAATCTCTCTATTTCTACAACCAAATCTTTACTCTTGACCACTTGTGTTTGATGGTTTGGTATTTTTCTGACTTGGCCTATATTAGCCAACCATTCCACAAAAGAAGGAATGACGGTAGCACGCTGCTACCGCTAAGTCGCTTCAGCCATGTCTGACTCTGTGCGACCCCATAGACGGCAGCCCACCAGGCTCCCCCATCCCTGGGATTCTCCAGGCAAGAACACTGGAGTGGGTTGCCATTTCCTTCTCCAATGCATGAAAGAGAAAAGTGAAAGTGAAGTCGCTCAGTCATGTCTGACTGTTTGTGACCCCATGGACTGCAGCCTACCAGGCTCCTCCGCCCATGGGATTTTCCAGACAAGAGTACTGGAGTGGGTTGCCACTGCCTTCTCTGGATGGTAGCTTATTCCATCACAAATTTTAGATTCCACTGGTATATCAAAGGTTCTAGATTTTTAAATTATATATAAGCCATATGTGTTTATATACTATATATGTGTGTATGTATATGTGTGTGTGTGTGTTCTAGATTTTTAAATTATATATAAGCCATATGTGTTTATATACTATATATGTGTGTATGTATATGTGTGTGTGTGTGTGTCATCAGTAAATTGAAGATATCAAGAAGAGTTAAATTTTGAAGAATGATTTACTTTCAGAATCTACTAAGCCTGATAGAATCAACTGTGTATTTTCAAAATATGTAACAGCTTCCTTTTATTTATCTTAAGGCAGTTGGCTTAAAACTCAACATTCAGAAAACTAAGATCATAGCATCTGGTCCCATTACTTCATGGCAAATTGATGGGGAAACAGTGGAAACAGTGTCAGACTTTATTTTGGGGGGGCTCCAAAATCACTGCAGATGGTGATTGCAGCCATGAAATTAAAAGACACTTACTCCTTGGAAGGAAAGTTATGACCAACCTAGACAGCATATTTAAAAGCAGAAACTTTACTTTGCCAACAAAGGTCTGTCTAGTCAAAGCTTTGGTTTTTCCAGTGGTCATGTATGGATGTGAGAGTTGGACTATAAAGAAAGCTGAGCACTGAAGAATTGATGCTTTTGAACTATGGTGTTGGAGAAGACTCTTGAGAGTCCCTTGGACGGCAAGGAGATCCAACCAGTCCATCCTAAAGGAAATCAGTCCTGAATATTCATTGGAAGGACTGATGCTGAAGCTGAAACTCCAATACTTTGACCACCTGATGCGAATAACTGACTCATTTGAAAAGACCCTGATGCTGGGAAAAGTTGAAGGCAGGAGGAGAAGGGGACAACAGAGGATGAGATGGTTGGATGGCATCACTGACTCGATGGACATGAGTTTGAGTAGGCTCTGGGAGTTGGTGATGGACAGGGAAGCCTGGCATACTGCAGTCAGTGGGGTAGCCAAGAGTCGGACATGACTGAGCGACTGAACTGAACTGAACCAAACTACCAGATGTGTATGAAAAGACAAAGTAGAAATTTCCTTCCTAATAAGCAAATAGATATAACAAAACTTCATTTCATGTGGCATCCTTTTTGGAAATATGATGTGGGATGAAGGTGTCACACTGTGAAATTTTAATTAAAGCCTGGATAAAATTCCAGTGCTTGGCCAAAAATTATAATTAATCTGACTTTGCATTTCCATCAAAATTTGTGATGCAGTATAACTGCAAATAAATGTTTAATACACATCATTAAAAAATTTCCACCTGTGGTTAAGTAACTGAACTGGGTAACTGTTTACTACCATCACATGAAACTGTAGTGCCCAGAGTAAATCAACTAAGACCTACAAGAAGTCAGCAAGCTCTAGTGCATATTCAGCACTCCCAAGAATAACAATTATTTATACTCATAAATCCCCACGTATGTTCATAAAACCAGTTAAACATCACAGATTCCAGCACTTTCTGAGAAGTATTTTATAAACAACTGCAGTTTAAAGGAGCTGACAAAATATGAAGTCCAGAAACAATCAATATTTAAATCAAATGAGTTATTGTGCATCTTTTTGACAGATCTTGGTTCAGAAAATTCAGGACCCCAAACTGTGTGTCCAGATTATCCTGCTGGCCCACATGTACAAGTCTGGGAGCCCAATCACAAACAAATAAACAGGATGGAAATCTAAGGGTGATTTCAGAACCTCTCTGAAGTATATTCTGAATACTTGCTTGCAGGCTAGATAAGGATGGAAATTCTGTGAGAAAATAATATCCACCTTCATTCTGATAAAATGGTCATGTTTTGAAGTACTCATCAAGAAACAAGTGTGGATTTCAGTGAACCCCATTCCAGTTTCTAACTCTCTGAAAATCAAATTATATTTTCACCTCTTTTAACCCATGAATTCCTTCTGAAAACAAAAGCTCCCACAAATCTGGGAATGCCAATTATTTAAAGTGTCTTCTTTACAGGAGCACATCACCACATTTTACCGCGATCGGAATAGAAGATGCAGTGAGAGATCGGAATAGAAGATGCAGTGAGATGCCTCTCACAGGAAACAGGAGCCATTGTCAGACAAGAAGAGGGTTAGTAGAGTCTCTGCCTTCAACCTGGTAAACACTTAACTCGAGTGTCTTAACTAGAGTAGAAGCTTAATCTATATTTTCTTTAATAGTTTGACTTCATCCCAAATGGCATTACAGTGTTTGTGTAAGAAGAAACAAAGCAAAAAGGAAGGAACCAAAAATGGAGCTACAAACCAAAAGATGATTCCCTCAGGAGAAAAATCATCTGGCGTTATTTTTCTGCCCCCACCCCCGCCCCCATCTCCTGCCCGCTTGGTCTGAGCCGCCTAGAGCTGCAAGTGGAATACTCAGGGGGGCGCCCTAACCCTCTCTCCAGTGCAACCAAGAGAATAGAGCTTAGCCCCAGCCTGACTTAAGATGTACAGTCATGAAAACATATAGCGCTGGGCCTACATTCTGCACCTGGAAACAATCTGGCTGAAGCAGCATTTGAAAGGCTGATGGAGCTGGAGTTGGCAGAAGCTGCTGTGACATTTGTAGGAGCAGCCATGTTATAAATTTGAGAATGTGCACCGTCCTTTATGGGACGGCTCTATAATTTCTAAGAGCGCCAAAGACCTGTCCAAGTCAACACAGAAACCTTCCCCTCAGACACCAAACACAGACAATCCCATGGCTAGGTTTTCCAGGCTCAAAACCTGTCTAGGAATTAGAGACTATTTAATGAAACAAGTAAGTTAGTCAGAGGCAGATGAAAAAAGCTATGTTCCAAATTGTAGAGAGGAGTGCTATGTCTACATATGAAACTAGTGAAAAATCACAGTGGTCCTATCATTTATTTAGCATCATATATCTAAGAAACCTCGGGGTTTCTACTGGTTTTTTTTCATCTTCACAGTTGTTTTCATATCTGAAGAAACACCCCTTTAAACCTCCACCTGGATAAAAACAAAACAAAACAAACAAACAAATAAACCTGGACTTGGTACCCTTTGAAAACTGAGCTAGACTGAAAAGAATAAAACTATGCTGTTGGTCACTTCCCTGGTCTCCACCAGCCCTGTTTACTTCAAACCACCCTGTCTCAGATAAGCAGCTGTGTAGAACCTTCTAACCACTGTGGGAGGTAGAATCTCTCCATTCTTTTAGAGCATTTCCATTTTCTACTGTTTTGTAGCACTGTTGTAACTCTTCTCTCTCAACTAAACTCAGTCTTTTCTCCCCAGTGATTTCAATAAGAAGTGAGCAGGAGTAAAAATTACTACTTGACTAGTAAACCTGAAGTTAAACATCCTTCTGGGGAAAAAAAAATGTCATTTAGGACAGTAAACTGGAAAAACTGAAGAACTGAGGGAAATTGTAGAGCAACTACAATTAATCTGAATAAGGCAACTTTCTCTAGGCTTTTCTTTCCTCCTTTTTCTAAGATGAGAGAGAGAGAGAGAAGCTTCTTTAATACAATGTTTCAGCCACACTTCATTTTCCTTCATATCACGATGGAGAGATTTTTTATATTAGCAGAAACATCTAAGCTGCAAAAAAATATATATTGTAGCTCTTTGGTTATGCTTAGACACATTTTAAAAGAAATCTTTAATAACATGATGCCCATTTTGATCTGAATTTTAAACACTAATATGTAGGAATAAGTATAGAAGTACCCAATCAACAAATGAGCCCTGCTTTTCCACCTATTTTTTCATAGGACTATAGAGTTTATATTCTACCTGTATTTATTTCAAACATTTTCAGCTAATTTTACTATTTAAATGCAAGTCCAACCTCTAATTGCAGTCTATAAATAAATTTAAGAAGGAAAAGTATTACTTCTTTAATAGAACAATAGAGGTAAAGAGACTTTTTAATGGGAACAGCAGAAATGTTTTTGCAAAAATAAATATATATCTATATCTCAATAATACAATTTATGACTGGGTATTCTGACAGGTAGGTTACAAACTACAGGTGAACCAAATGAGCACAGGGACTTCAGTCTTAATTCTGGCCATCACCTAAGTGAGTGATCAAGTCTGAACCTTTCAGAGAGAACTGCTTTTTTTCTAAATACCTTCCTACTTAGCAACCTAAAGGGACCTGTCACATCAGTAACACCTTCTATGCGCTGTCGCATCCCAGCTTGAACACACTAAACTCGAGGGCCTTTGAAATCTTTAAAGCCAATCACACATAAGACAGATTCTATATTGCAGGGCTGGCTGGCTACACTTCAGCACAAAACAATATTTCAAGCTTTCTGATATACATGTGTCACCTCTTTGTGACAAATAGCTGGTATTAATTAGGCACTAGACTTGGTGAGATTGCTGTTATTAACTGAGAGAAGATGGGTTGGATTTAATTGTGTGTGACATCAAAGTCAAGTGACTGATATTTCAAGCATCATTTAAAATGTTTGATATTGAAGTCATTGTATTCACATAAAGACTGTCTAAAAATATAAAGGAGACTGATGAGAAAAGAACTGAAATGCATTTGTACATCTATCTTATGAAGTATATTTGATGTCACTGTACTGATATTTTCAGTCCACATATGTCATATTTGTTTGTTTAGCTGCATAAAATTTTCACTTCATAATAGACATTAAAGTTCTCCGAATTAACACTGAATGGAACATGGTCTGTTTATAGTTGTAAGTGCTCTTAAAAAGACAGGTTATCAATTCATTTAAAATGTGTTTTAATGTAAACAAAAATAGAATAAGGATATAGAGAAAAATTATTTTAATAAAATATTATATTATCTATAAATGACCACTAGGAATAACTAAAATAACTAGTAAGCACTTGAAATTTTTAAAATAAAGCTTTATCAAGATTTTTATAAAGAAAGCAATTATGCTATCTTAAAAGTAAACTGAAACACTATCACTGAAATTATTTAATAATGACCAGCATTTCCTATGTTATGTTAATGCCTGAAAATGTAGGAAACATGGTAAGTGAAGATCAATCCAATAAATCCAATTAGTTAAAGAAAGGATGTTCTAATATAAAAATAGTATAATAGTTTGTTTACTTTCAGAGAAAATATTAAGATATTTATTTGACAATTGACAAAATACACAAGACAATTACATCTGCTTAATTGAAATGCAATATGTTGTAACAAATACCCCTTGGGTATTGTTTTAAGGACAGAAATAATAATAATAATTAATAATAATAATAATTCATAATAGCCAAAAGTTAATGTTTTCTAACATACCACCAAATGCTCTAAAAAAGCTGAGGAAAGACGCCCAAATATAAAAATGCCAGAGTTAAGTAAACAGTGTAAAATCATTGTATTTGAATATTCTTTATATTTTTCTTCTTGATCTTTTTTAACCATATAGAAACATTCTTATGAAAATTTAGTCAAAAAAGTATGCTTACATTTCTTAACCACATTCTGGTTTTGTATTATATAATTTCCCCTTTATTCTTACTTAAAATATTCTGAATTACTTATGAAAATAATCATTTGATTTTTTTACATATTTGACTAATGATCAAAATATAACTTCAGGAAAAAAATAGATTGATTCTTAACATAGAATTGCTAAATTTGATCTTTAAAATTACTTCTATCCCTTCAAAATTTAATATTTTAAGGTGATCGTGAGCCCTAATTCTATAGACAAATGGTAAGATAAGTGAGGTACCTATGCATATCTGTCAATTTACATACAGTAAGTTCCAAAAATAATTAGGAGGAAATCCATAATCTTTGCTTTCTATGGACCTGATTTAAATATTGTAATTTAAAAACCAACTTTACTAGATCCATAGACCTAAAAGATTTGTTTAAATAATTTAAACCTTATGCCTCAAAATTCAAAATTTTTTAAGAATATTAAGATGAAAAGTAAGCCATGTGTTTAAAATTATTCATTACCAATTATTTCTTTGACTTTCTAAACTTATCATATGCAAAAAAAAAAAAAATTCTGTGTTCTGTTCTGTATTTCTGTCTGTTACATTTGGCCTTCAAGAGAGTTTATTTTAAAATTACATCCAAATTAGTATACTTACTTCAAATTGCATTTGTAAATTGTAGAGAAGTATTCATTTGAGTAAAAATTATTAGTAGTATAAAAATCATAGAACTAATGTCCTCTTTATAAAAGTATCTGGCTTTTCAGTACAAGGACACTTTTGTTAACAGAATGAATCAGACTTAATAATTATGCTCTGGATCCATCATAGGCAACACTTTGTACTAAATAACAATTATGATAACTTACTTTACCAATCATATTGTTTACAAAGTATTTTTGTTTTACTTTTCTAATATTTACAAAAAGCTAAGGCACATGGCCTTTTCTTTGTTCCTTTGCATTCTACCATATCATTATTTGTTAGATGAATTATTGACTAAATTATGTGAAAGTATTAAAGAAAAATGATTGTTTAATGTGAATCAATCCCAGATCAACTCATTTCAAACAGGACCCTCCGAATTTAACCAGAGAAATACTTAATGTTGAGGCCACCTGACATCATGACCTTTCAATGCAGCAGGTAAACTGGGGTTAGAGGACTTTCCCTGATGCTGCGAAAGAATGAGGGCAGGAGGAGAAGGTGGTGACAGAGGATGAAATGATTGGATGGCATCATCGACTCAATGGGCATGAGTTTGAGCAAACTCTGGGAGATGGTGAAGGATAGGGAAGCCTGGCATGTGACAGTTCGTGGGGTTGCAGTCAGACACAACTGAGCAACTGAAGTGCAACCACCATAACCACATCCTTCCAATCTGACGGTAGTCTCCTATTTCCATGTGTGCAGAGTAGGTCCAGATCTAACATGACTGCTTGCTTTTTTCTCCCTCCATCTTTCCCAGTGTATGTCACTGGTTGTCCTTATCAATAGTGGATTAGAGAATTTGCTAAGGAAACTATATTAATAAGCTTGATTCATCTGTGAGAATAAGCATACCCCTAGATCTGCCAGGAAGGAACAAACAGAACCTTGTACACACCAGGACCCAGGAGAAAGGAGCAGTGACCCCACAAGAGACTAACCCAAACCTGCCCATGAGTGTCCAAGAGTCTCTGGCAGAGGCATGGGACAGCGGTGGCCTGCTTCAGGGTTGGGGGCAATGATTGTAGCAGTATCTGAATGCAACCTTCTGAAGGAGGTCTCCATTATCTTCATTACCTCCACCATGGTTTGACCTCAGGTCAAAAAACAGTGAGGGAACACAGGCCCGCCCATCAACAGAAAATTGGATTAAAGATTTACTGAGCATGGCCCCACCATCAGAACAAGACCCAGGTCTCCTCTGTCAGTCTCTCCCATCAAGAAGCTTCCATAAGCCTCTTATCTTTCTCTATCAGAGGGCAGACAGACTGAAAACCAAAATCACAGAAAACTAACCAATCTGATCACATGGTCCACAGCCTTGTCTAACTCAATGAAACTATAAGCCATGCTATGGAGGGCCACCCAGGACTGACAGGTCATGGTGGAGAGTTCTGACAAAACACGGTCCACTGGAGAAGGGAATGGCAAACCACTTCAGTATTCTTGCTTTGAGAACCCCATGAACAATATGAAAATGCAAAAAGATAGGACACTAAAAGATGACTCCTCAGGTAGGTAGGTGCCCAATATGCTACTGGAGATCAGTGGAGAAATAACTCCAGGAAGAATGAAGAGATGGAATCAAAGCAAAAACAACACTCAGTTATGGATGTGACTGGTGATGAAGCAAGGTCTGATGCTATAAAGAGCAATATTTCATAGGACCCTGTAATGTTAGGTCCATGAATCAAGGCAAATTGGAAGTGCTCAAACAGGAGATGGCAAGAGTGAACATCAACATTTTAGGAATCAGCGAAGTAAAATGGACTGGAATGGGTGAATTTAACTCAGACGACCATTATATCTACTACTATGGGCAACAGTCCTTAGAAGAAATGGAGTATCCACCATAGTCAACAAAAGAGTCTGAAATGCAGTACTTGGATGCAATCTCAAAAATGACAGAATGATCTCTCTTTGTTTCCAAGGTAAGCCATTCATATCACAGTAATCCAAGTCTATGCTCTGACCAAAATACTGAAGAAGCTGAAGTTGAACGGTTTTATGAAGACTTACAAGACCTTCTAGAACGAACACCCCAAAAAGATGTCCTTTTCATTAGAGGGGATTGGGATGTAAAAGTAGGAAGTCAAGAAATACATGGAGAAATGGGCAAATTTGGCTTTGGAGTACAGAATGAAGCAGGGCAAAGACTATCAGAGTTTTGCCAAGAGAATGAACTGGTCATAGCAAAAACCCTCTTCAAACAACACAAGAGAAGACTCTACACATGGAAATCACCAGATGGTCACACTGAAATAAGATTGATTATATTCCTTGCAGTCAAAGATGGACAAGCTTTATACAGTCAGCAAAAAAGCAAGACTGGGAGCTGACTATGGCTCAGATCATGAACTCCTTATTGCTAAGTTCAGACTTAAGTTGAAGGAGGTAGGGAAAATCACTAGGCCATTCAGGTATGACCTAAATCAAATACCTTATGACTGTACAGTGGAAGTGACAAATAGATTCAGGGGATTAGATCTGATAGTGTGCTTGAAGAACTATGGACATAGGTTCGTGATATTGCACAGGAGGCAGTGATCAAAACCATCCCCAAGAGAAAGAAATGCAAAAAGGCGAACTGGTTGTCTGAGGAGGCCTTATAAACACCTATGAAAAGAAGAGAGGCAAAAGGCAAAGGAGAAAAGGAAAGATATACCCATTTGAATGCAGAGATCCAAAGAATAGCAAGGAGAAATTAAAAAAAAAAAAAAAAAAACACCTTCCTCAGTGGTCAATGCAAAGAAATAGAGGGAAACAATAGAATGGGAAAGACTAGATATCTTGTCAAGAAAATTCGAGATACTAAAAAAACTTTTCATGCAAAGATGGGCACAATAAAGGACAGAAATGGTATCGACCTAACAGAAGCAGAAGATATTAAGAAGAGGTGGCAAGAATACACAGAAGAACTTTCCAAAAAATATTCTTGACCCAGATAATCATGATGGTGTGATCACTCACACTCACCTAGAGCCAGACATCCTGGAAGGTGAAGTCAAGTGGGCCTTAGGAAGCATCACTACGAACAAAGCTAGTGGAGGTGATGGAATTCCAGTTGAGCTATTGCAAATCCTAAAAGATGCTGCTGTGAAACTGCTGCACTCAGTGTGCCAACAAATTTGGAAAACTCACCAGTGGCCACAGGACTGGAAAAGGTCAGTTTTCATTCCAATCCCAAAGAAAGGCAATGGCAAAGAATGCTCAAACTACCAAACAATTGCACTCATCTCACATGCTAGCAAAGTAATGCTCTAAATTCTCCAAGCCAGGCTTCAACAGTACGTGAACCGTGAACTTCCAGATGTTTAAGCTGGTTTTAGAAAAGACAGAGGAACCAGAGATTAAATTGCCAACATCCACTGGATCATCAAAAAAGCAAGAAAGTTCAAGGAAAACATCTATTTCTGCTTTATTGACTACATCTTTGATGTGTGAATCACAACAAACTGTGGAAAATTCTGAAAGAGATGGGAATACCAGACCACCTGACCTGCCTCCTAAGAAATCTGTATGCAGGTCAAGAAGCAACAGTTAGAACTGGACATGAAACAACAGACTGGTTCCAAATTGGGACAGGAGTATGTCAAGACTGTATAATGTCACTCTGCTTATTTAACTTATATGCAGAGTACATCATGAGAAATGCTGGGCTGGTTGAAGTACAAGCTGAAATCAAGATTGCTGGGAGAAATATCAATAACCTCAGATATGCAGAAAACACCACCTTTATGGCAGAAAGTGAAGAAGAACTAAACAGCCTCTTGTGAAAGTGAAAGAGGAGAGTGAAAAAGTTGGCTTAAAGCTCCACATCCAGAAAACTAAGACCCTGGCATCTGGTCCCATCACTTCATGGCAAAACGATGGGCAAACAATGGAAACAGTGGCTGACTTTATTTGGGGGGCTCCAAAATCACTGCAGATGGTGACTGCAACCATGAAATTAAAAGACGCTTGCTCCTTGGAAGAAAAGTTATGACCAACCTGTACAGCATATTCAAAAGCAGAAACATTACTTTGCCCACAAAGATCTGTCTAGTCTAAGCTATAGTTTTTTCCAGTAGTCATCTATGGATGTGAGAGTTGAACTATAAAGAAAGCTGAGTGCTGAAGAATTGATGCTTTTGAACTGTGCTGTTGAAGAGGACTCTTGAGAGTTCCTTGAACAGCAAAGAGATCCAACCAGTCCATCCTAAAGGAAATCAGTCCTGAATATTCATTGGAAGGACTGATACTGAAGCTGAAACTCCAATACTTTGGCCACCTGATGTGAAGAACTCACTCATTGGAAAAGACCCTGATACTGGGAAAGGTTGAAGGAGGGAGGAGAAGAGGACAACAGAGGATGAGATGGCTGGATGGCATCACCGTCTCAATGGACGTGAATTTGAGTGAACTCCAGGGAGTTGGTGATGGACAGGGAGGCCTGGCGTGCTGCAGTACATGGGGTCGCAAAGAGTCAGACATGACTGAGCTACTGAACTGAACTGAACTGAGATCTGTCAGTTGTTCTGTGAATTTGTTTTCCTAGTCATATTAAGAGACAGGTAGTTGGATTGGCTAACTCTATCCCACTGTTAGATGGATAGATAGATTTCTGAAATAAAACATAAACCTACGGAGTTGGAAACTGATCAAGGAGAAGTGTCAGTCTGGTCACTCTTAGAGGCAGTAGGAACTCAGGGCTCTTCCTCTCAACCTTGACCTGGACCAATCATTCTAACTGGCCCAGTTCCCCACTCTCCCGTCATCTGTAGAAGGTTTATAAATTCTGTGCTAATAAAGACTTTTTCATTATTGGATAAAGAGTAGATGCTCAATAAAGATGCTTTTGTCTTAGACTCTTAAAAGCTCTACATGGGTAAACTTAAGTAATAATTTCTGACACAGAAACAATCCAATCAATATGGAGCCCTGGGATCTGGGTGAACCTAAGTCCTGTACCTCCTACTCCTAGCTGGCCTCTAAATTTAATTATATAACTTTAAAGGTAAATATTTTTCATGATAGTATTTCATTATACTAAGAAAAGGGGTTTTTTTTCCATTTAGAAATTTTAAGACTGGGCCACCATAATATTCTTGACATATAGCAAAACAAATATTGGGCACACATTAGCTTTAGCCTTCATATTTATTCATATTAACTAAGAATCAGTCCATGGGGTCGCTGGAAGTCGGACATGGCTGAGCGACTTCACTTTCCCTTTTCACTTTCATGCATTGGAGAGGGAAATGACAACCCACTCCAATGTTCTTGCCTGGAAAATCCCAGGGACGGGGGAGCACAGAGTCGGACACGACTGAAGCGACTTAGCAGCAGTGGCAGCAGCAAGAATCTGATTATAAAATTAAGATTGTCTCCTTTTGAGAGCTTAAATTCAGAATGCACAATAGACAGCTTAAAGTTAAGAACATATGATCAGAAAAAGAGAGACTTAAAAATCATAAGAGTGTACTCCTTGACTATGCTGAGATATTAAGAATATTCTATGATTAAGAAAAATGCAAAATAAAGCCACGTGGCCAAGGAAAGAAGAGCCTTATTAGTTTATTGCACAGGAGGCATTCATGAGGTTTGATGTTTGATGTATGTGTGTCTAAAGCATCTGCCTTAAAATTTTTATCACATAATTATATAAAACAAACTATTATGCTTCATAATAGGTATACTGGTGATCATAACATCTTGCAGTGACTACAGTATAAGAACATTCAGACAATATATTCAGAATGAAATCTAAAATACTAAAAGAAAAATATCAAGTAACACATCATAAATTTTTTCCATATGAACAAACTGAGGTTTTAGAAGTGCTCCTAAATTTCAAAGTCTTATTTTCAGGTTTACAGATTCACAAATAGACACATATACTCACACACAAGCAAACACATAAATCACACAATTTATACAAACTAACTGATTGAAGATTATAGAAAACTTCTGAGTCATGTGTTTCAAGAAGTTTATGTCTATACACATATATGTACAACACACATAAACTCTAGCACACACTCATACATTCAAATTAGCTTCGTTTGGGGGTGTGTGGAGGAGGAGGACAGTAAAATTCATCCAGGATCCAGGTATTATGCAATTTATGGACTTAATGCAGATAACTACTTATCTGTCACAGCCTCAAGAGATTCCAAAAAGCTGTTTTTTCCAATCCTATTGAAATATTTTGGTTTCTTCTTGTGAAAGTGAAAGTTGCTCAGTCAAGTCCAACTCTTTGTAAATACATGTACTATACAGTCCATGGAATTCTCCAGGCCAGAATATTGGAGTGGGTAGCCGTTCCCTTCTCCAGGGAATCTTCTGAATCCAGGGATCAAACCCAGGTCTCCCACATTGCAGGCAGATTCTTTACCAGCTGAGTCATTAGTGAAGCCCAAGAATACTGGAGTGAGTAGCCTTCTTTTTGAGTTTTAAAAAAATATTTTAAATGACAATGTTTTCTAGTCATGAAAGTAATACCCACTAGATGCATTAAACTTAGAATATACAGAGAAGCACCAAAAAAATCAAAACCACTGAAAGACATCAGACACAAAAAAAGATAGCAGAATAAAAAGAATAATAGATCTAAACAAACAACAACAACAAAAAAAGCCAAAAACAATGAAAAAAATGGCAAGAATAAGTCCTCAATTGTGTCCGACTCCTTGCAACCCCATGAATCGCAGCACGCCAGGGCTCCCTGTCTGTCACAAACTCTCCGAGTTCACTCAGACTCATGTCCATCGAGTCAGTGATGCCATCCAGTTATCTCACCCTCTGTTGTCCCCTTTTCCTCCTGCCCCCAATCCCTCCCAGCATCAGAGTCTTTTCCAGTGAGTCAACTCTTCGCATGAGGTGGCCAAAGTACTGGAGTTTCAGCTTTAGCATCATTCCTTCCAAAGAAATCCCAGGGCTGATCTCCTCCAGAATGGACTGGTTGGATCTCCTTGCAGTCCAAGGGACTCTCAAGAGTCTTCTCCAACACCACAGTTCAAAAGCATCAATTCTTTGGCGCTCAGCTTTCTTCACAGTCCAACTTTCACATTCGTACATGACCACTGGGAAAACCATAGCCTTGACTAGACGGACCTTTGTTGGCAAAGTAATGTCTCTGCTTTTGAATATGCCATATAAGTTGGTCATAACTTTTCTTCCAAGGAGTAAGCGTCTTTTAATTTCATGGCTGCAGTCACCATCTGCAGTGATTTTGTGGATAATATTTTTTTATTTTATTTTATTTTATTTATTTATTTATTTATTTATTTTTGTCATTTTATTTTTTATTTTACTTTACAATTCTGTATTGGTTTTGGCATACATTGACATGAATCCACCACGGCTGTACATGCGTTCCCAAACATGAACCCCCCTCCCACCCCCCTCCCCACAACATCTCTCTGGGTCATCCCCGTGTACCAGCCCCAAGCATGCCATGTCCTGCATCAGACATAGACTGGCGATTCGATTCTTACATGATATTACACATGTTTCAATGCCATTCTCCTAAATCATCTCACCCTCTCCCTCTCCCTCTGAGTTCAAAAGTCCTCTATACACATCTGTGTCTTTTTTGCTGTCCTGCATACAGGGTCATCATTGCCATCTTTCTAAATTCCATATATATGTGTTAGTATACTGTATTGGTGTTTTTCTTTCTGGCTTACTTCACTCTGTATAATAGGCTCCAGTTTCATCCATCTCACCAGAACTGATTCAAATGCATTCTTTTTAACGGCTGAGTAATACTCCATTGTGTATATGTACCACAGCTTTCTTATCCATTCATCTGCTGATGGACATCTAGGTTGTTTCCATGTCCTGGCTATTATAAACAGTGCTGCGATGAACATTGGGGTACACGTGTCTCTTTCAATTCTGGTTTCCTCAGTGTGTATGCCCAGCAGTGGGATTGCTGGGTCATAAGGCAGTTCTATTTGCAATTTTTTAAGGAATCTCCACACTGTTCTCCATAGTGGCTGTACTAGTTTGCATTCCCACCAACAGTGTAGGAGGGTTCCCTTCTCTCCACACCCTCTCCAGCATTTATTGCTTGCAGATTTTTGGATCGCAGACATTCTGACTGGTGTGAAGTGGTACCTCATTGTGGTTTGATTTGCATTTCTCTAATAATGAGTGATGCTGAGCATCTTTTCATGTGTCTGTTAGCCATCCGTATGTCTTCTTTGGAGAAATGTCTATTTAGTTCTTTGGCCCATTTTTGATTGGGTCGTTTATTTTTCTGGAATTGAGCTGCAGGAGTTGCTTGTATATTTTTGAGATTAGTTGTTTGTCAGTTGCTTCATTTGCTATTATTTTCTCCCATTCGGAAGGCTGTCTTTTCACTTTGCTTATATTTTCCTTTGTTGTGCAGAAGCTTTTAATTTTAATTAGGTCCCATTTGTTTATTTTTGCTTTTATTTCCAGAATTCTGGGAGGTGGATCATAGAGGATCCTGCTGTGGTTTATGTCGGCACAAAGACAGAAATATAGATCAATGGAACAAAATAGAAAGCCCAGAGATAAATCCACACACATATGGACACCTTATCTTTGACAAAGGAGGCAAGAATATACAATGGAGTAAAGACAATCTCTTTAACAAGTGGTGCTAGGAAAACTGGTCAACCACTTGTAAAAGAATGAAACTTTCTAACACCGCACACAAAGATAAACTCAAAATGGATTAAAGATCTAAATGTAAGACCAGAAACTATAAAACTCCTAGAGGAGAACATAGGCAAAACATTCTCCGACATAAACCACTGCAGTGATTTTGGAGTCCAAAAAATAGTCTGACACTGTTTCCACTGTTTCCCCATCTATTTCCCACGAAGTGATGGGACCAGATGCCATGATCTTCGTTTTCTGAATGTTGAGCTTTAGGCCAACTATTTCACTTTCCTCTTTCACTTTCATCAAGAGGCTCTTTAGATCCTCTTCACTTTCTGCCATAAGGGTGGTGTCATCTGCATATCTGAGGTTATTGATATTTCTCCCAGCAATCTTGATTCCAGCCTGTGCTTCTTCCAGCCCAGCATTTCTCATGATGTACTCTGCATATAAGTTAAATAAGCAGGGTGACAACATACAGCCTTGATGTACTCCTTCTCCTATTTGGAACCAGTCTGTTGTTCCATGTCCAGTTCTAACTGTTGCTTCCTGACCTGCAAGAGGTTTCTCAAGAGACAAGTCAGGTGGTCTGGTATTCCCATCTCTTTCAGAATTTTCCACAGTTTATTGTGATCCACAAGGTCAAAGACTTTGGCATAGTCAATAAAACAGAAATAGATGTTTTTCTGGAACTCTCTTGCTTTCTCCATGTTCCAGTGGATGTTGGCAATTTGATCTCTGGTTCCTCTGCCTTTTCTAAAACCAGCTTGAACATCTGGAAGTTCATGGTTCATGTATTGCTGAAGCCTGGCTTGGAGAATTTTGAGAATTACTTTACTAGTGTATGAGATTAGTGCAATTGGCGGTAGTTTGAGCATTCTTTGGCATTACCTTTCTTCGGGATTGGAATGAAAACTGACCTTTTCCAGTCCTGTGGCCACTGATGAGTTTTCCAAATTTGCTGACATTTTGAGTGCAGCACTTTCACAGCAGCATCTTTCAGGATTTGAAATAGCTCAACTGGAATTCCACCACCTCCAATAGCTTTGTTCGTAGTGATGCTTTCTAAGGCCGGCTTGACTTCACATTCTAGGATGTCTGGCTCTACGTGAGTGATCACACCATCGTGATTATCTTGGTCGTGAAGATCTTTTTTGTACAGTTCTTCTGTGTATTCTTGCCACCTCTTCTTAATATCTTCTGCTTCTGTTAGGTCCAGACCATTTCTGTCCTTTATCGAGCCCATCTTTGCATGAAATGTTCCCTTGGTAGCTCTAAATTTCTTGAAGAGATCTCTAGTCTTTCCCATTCTGTTTTTTCCTCTATTTCTTTGCACTGATCACTGAGGAATGCTTTATCTCTCCTTGCTATTCTCTGGAACTCTGCATTCAGATGCTTATATCTTTCCTTTTCTCCTTTGCTTTTTAGTTCTCTTCTTTTCACAGCTATTTGTAAGGCCTCCCGAGACAGCCATTTTGCTTTTTTGCATTTCTTTTCCATGCAGATAGTCAGTCTATAGTTCATCAGGCACTCTATCTATCAGATCTAGTCCCTTAAATCTATTTCTCATATCCACCGTATAATCATAAGGGATTTGATTTAGGTAATACCTGAATGGTGTAGTGGTTTCCCTACTTTCTTCAATTTAAGTCTGAATTTGGCAATAAGGAGTTTATGATCTGAGCCACAGTCAACTCCCCTCTTGTTTTTGCTGACTGTATAGAGCTTCTCCATCTTTGGCTGCAAAGAATATAATCAATCAAATAGTGAAAAGAGGAAGATGGAATTAAAAAAATGATAAAATCAATTTTGCAGCAACCTTTTGATTTTTTTTTTTTTAAGACTTAACTCTTTGGAATTACTTTCCCTCTGGAGAATAGTTAGTGCCTATATGTGTGTGCATGTTAGAATTTGAGTTCAACACCTGAAAATTTTCTCTTTGTTCTATTATATAATGTAACATTAACACACAGAAAACAGAAAAAAAAAAAAAACACTGATAAATCAAATTAGGTCAGGGCAACAAGGGAGGATTTATTTTTTACTTAACTATAAATCAACTATAGTTAAGTAACAAATAAATAGATAAATAAAAATGTCTGGAGCATATTAAATATCATCATACCACCTTCAGAAAATAGTGAAAAGAAAATGAAATCCAAAAGATGATAAAATCAATTTTTCGGCAGGCTTTTGATTTTTTTTTTTTAAGACTTAACTCTTTGGAATTACTTTCCCTCTTGGGAATAGTTAGTGTCTATATGTGTGTGCATGTTAGAATCTGAGTTCAACACCTGAAAATTTTCTCTTTGTTCTATTATCTAATCTAACATTAACACACAGAAAAAAGAGAAAAAAAAACACTTTTATAAATCAAATTAGGCCAAGGCAACAAGGGAGGCCAGAATCAGAGTGTAATTAAAGAGTAAATGAAACACATGGACGATCTAGTCAGAGGATCACTATTTCAATCAATCCTGACTCATCCCTTTAGTAACTGTGATTTTAGGGGAGTCACTTCACCCTTTTCAGTCTTGGTGCCCTTACCTGCAACAGAATATTGAATGAACTTTCTTAGAAAATAAAAGGAAAAAACAACTTTGGGAATAAGAAATGTATCTCAAAATAAAAATAGAATATTTTAAGTGTGCTTCACTTAATAATGCTGCAATATAATCAAACATCTGTGTTTGATAGAAAACTACTTTGAGACCATATTTGCACAACTTGCTTTTGTATTATGTTATCCACATATGTGTGAGTCTGTATACACACATATGTCTGTTTGCTTTATGAGTCTACATCCTTTCATATATTAAATGGAGAAACTTTGAGAGTGTCATTTATTCCTTTCTGACATTTTATTTGTGAAAACAGAGAATGTTAATTAGCAAATTTTTAGCTCCTGTTGATAAAATGATAGCTTACTGAGTCTAGACATTTTAGAAGGAACTCCCAATGTTCAATGAAATGTTTAAAGATGGAATTCTCATTAACCTTGAACATCCTCCAGATGCTCCTTTGATAATATTAACTACCTTAAGAACCATGTGGCTTCAGCCCATTGACCCATACAATACATGGCGTGAATGCACATGTGAAACTGGAAATCAAAGTCTGAGAAAGGTGGGCTGTCTAATTTCAGATGAACCTCTACAGACTCAATATTTTTGTTAGCCCTCATTGAATAAAGTTCACAATGTGGTTTTTTTTTTTTTTTCCTTTAGTTACTTATCCAGATGGAATCATGTGTTATATGCTGTCTTTAAATTTAAGGGCAGCAGAAGCATCCACATAACAGACATCTAAAACCCCACAGAAAGAGTTTCTGAAGCATTTTGTTTCCAACAATGATCTTAACTAAAATATTGCTAAGAATTTTAAGCTCTAAAGTTAGAATTATAATAGCAATCTACTCTGAACTTTTACTTTTTTTTTTTTACTTTACAGTACTATATTGGTTTTGCCATACATTGACATGAATCCACCACAGGTGTACATGAGTTCCCAATCCTGAACCCCCCTCCCACCACCCTCCCCATATCATCTCTCTGGTTCATCCCAGTGCACCAGCCCCAAGCATCCTGTATCCTGTATTGAACCTAGACTAGCGATTCGTTTCTTACATGATAGTATACATGTTTCAATGCCATTCTCCCAAATCATCCCACCTTCTCCCTCTCCCACAGAGTCCAAAAGTCTGTTCTTTACATCTGTGTCTCTTTTGCTGTCTCGCATACAGGGTTATCATTACCATCTCTCTAAAATGTTCATCTCAGCACTGTTTATAGCCAGGACATGGAAGCAAACTAGATGTCCATCAGCAGATGAATGGATAAGAAAGCTGTGGTACATATACACAATGGAGTATTACTCAGCCATTAAAAAGAATACATTTGAATCAGTTCTAACGAGGTGGATGAAACTGGAGTCTATTATACAGAGTGAAGTAAGCCAGAAAGAAAAACACCAATACAGTATGCTGCTAAGTCACTTCAGTAATGTCCAACTCCATGTGACCCCATAGATGGCAGCCCACAAGGCTCCCCCGTCCCTGGGATTCTCCAGGCTAGAACACTGGAGTGGGTTGCCATTTCCTTCTCCAATGCATGAAAGTGAAAAGGGAAAGTGAAATCACACAGTCATGTTCGACTCTTCGAGACCCCATGGACTGCAGCTCACCAGGCTCCTCCATCCATGGGATTTTCCAGGCAAGAGTACTGGAGTGGGGTGCCATCGCCTTCTCTGCCAATACAGTATACTAACACATATATATGGAATTTAGAAAGATGGTAATGATAACCGTGTATGAACTTTTACATTTTAAGGTGCAAAAAATCAATGGGAGCTCCTTGAATACAGGAATGTTTTGTGTTTTGTTCCCTTTCTTATCTGCAATCCCCAGTACAACGCTTGGCACACAGAGGAGCTCATAACTATTCAATGAATGAATGAGTGAGTGAATACAATCTCCTCACTAGTAGAGAAGGAAATTAATCTACATTGCTGACCCTTGATTTCCCCACCAGATAACTCTAGGAAAGTTTGACTATTATAGACTTTATGTTTTTTCCTTTTAATAATTTCCTTTCCTGTATTTCCTTCAGTAACTTCTAATATTTATCATTTGAAATAATTTTCAGACATTTATTATACCAAGTGCCTTCGTATAAAATGCAATGCTCAAAATTAACTTCAGTAACACAGAGGTGGTTTAATCAGACAGGTATGGTGATTCTATTTCTTTTCTTATTTCAGACACTGTATTTTTAACTTTTAATAAAATAAATCTTGAAATTATACCAGTCTTGGTCTTGGTCATGAAAGGATTATGGTGTTAGTATATGTTAAAACTGAAGTCAACTAAACTTCTTGGACCAAATCTCACCAATATAAAAATACACCAATGATTTTATTAGGACCCAATTGCAAGTTTTACATTGATCTTTATGATTTTAAAGACTCAAGCATATTATTTCCAAAGTATTAAAGTCTTTTACATATTATCAGTGGTCAAGGTATTAACCATCATTGTGGAGAAGTACTAGAAATGCCTTCGTGTATGGTCCTGTATAGCTGAATTATACTCGTTCAAAGCCATTTGTCCTCTTAGAGACAAAGCAAGGTTCGGCAGCCCCTAAAACAGCAGGAATTCTACATCCCTAAACACTTTTCACTGAGTTTACTAGCACTTCAGGTGCAGGAAAGGGTGCCTGCACAGTGATTGTCAAATTCAGGAGATAAGATCGCACAGCAGCGCAAAAGAGAAAAAACTGAAACAGGGAAAGGGCAACATTCAAAAGGTCCTATCTGCTGGCACTGAAGCTAGAAAGAGTTGTATTCACAAATGCTCGGCATTCTGCTAGCAATTTCTTGCCCCTGTGGGCTTCACTCTTCATGCTTGCCTTCCTGGAATCTCAGAAATAACGGAGCATGGGGCATATTCCAGTGCATGACCACTGATTCTTCCTAATTGAAATAAGTGTTCCTTATTCAAAGAATCAATGAAATCCTATGAAGAATCAGTGAAATCCTATGAATTCCTAACTACTGCTGCTGCTGCTGAGTCACTTCAGTCATGTCTGACTCTGTGGGACCCCCGAGACAGCAGCCCATCAGGCTCCCCCATCCCTGGGATTCTCCAGGCCAGAATACTGGAGTGGGTTGCCATTTCCTTCTCCAATGCATGAAAGTGAAAAGTGAAAGTGAAGTCGCTCAGTCTTGTCCGACTCCTAGCGACCCCATGGACTGCAGCCTACCAGGCTCCTCCGTCCATGGGATTTTCCAGGCAAGAGTACTGGAGTGGGGTGCCATTGCCTTCTCCCAAATTCCTAATTCAGTTCAGTTCAGTCACTCAGTCGTGTCCATCTCTTTGCGACCCCATGAATTGCAGCACGCCAGGCCTCCCTGTCCATCACCAACTCCCGGAGTTCACTCAGACTCACGTCCATCGAGTCAGTGATGCCATCCAGCCATCTCATCCTCTGTCGTCGCCTTTTCCTCCTGCCCCCAATCCCTCCCAGCATCAGAGTCTTTTCCAATGAGTCAACTCTTCGCAGGAGGTGGCCAAAGTACTTGAGTTTCAGCTTTAGCATCATTCCTTCCAAAGAAATCCCAGGGCTGATCTCCTTTAGAATGGACTGGTTGGATCTCCTTGCAGTCCAAGGGACTCTCAAGAGTCTTCACCAATACCACAGTTCAAAAGCATCAATTCTTTGGCGCTCAGCTTTCTTCACATTCAGAAAACGAAGATCATGGCATCTGGTCCCATCACTTCATGGGAAATAGATGGGGAAACAGTGGAAACAGTGTCATACTTTATTTTGGGGGGGTCCAAAATCACTGCAGATGGTGACTCAGCCATGAAATTAAAAGACACGTACTCCTTGGAAGAAAAGTTATGACCAACCTAGATAGCATGTTGGAAAGCAGAGACATTACTTTGCCAGCAAAGGTCCATCTAGTCAAGGCTATGGTTTTTCCAGTGGTCATGTACGGGTGTGAGAGTTGGACTGTGAAGAAAGCTGAGCAAGAATTCCTAACTAGAAGTTCCCAAATACCTTTCAAAACATAAAACTCATGATACACTTCTTATCATTCTACATATACATTTAACATTTGATTTGTAACCTCTGTATTATAGACTGCCTGTATATGTTCCATTTTTTTGATGTCTGTATATTTTTTCTGCTTTCTTTGAAACAATGAGTATTTTGAGGAGAAAATCTACATCTCAGTAATACCAGAAAGTAGTAACTTAATGCATTGTGATGATGACAATGCTGGTGCTGGCAAGTGTGAAGTATGCTCATAAAAATTTTCAACAAGCAATATTTCAAGAAAAGTATCATATATAGAAGTATTATTTGGAGTGTTAAATTGCTCAAAAAATGGGAATGCTTACTTTTACATTTTAAATCATTCAACATATATGTATTAAGCATTAGTTTAGGCACTAAAGATACAGGAGGAAACATAACTTGCAACTTGTCTTGATAGAGTTCATTTCTTTCTTTATTCTAGCTCTTTTCACCCACCTTGCAATCCTCTTCCTGCTTCTTTCCCTTCTCTTCTCTCTTAAATAAATACTGCCAACAAGACAATTATTGCTTATTAATTACCACTTAAAAACAGTTATAGAGAAGGACCTACTTCACAGCACAGAGTAGGTCTGTGGTAGGTCTATATTCAATATCTTGTAATAACCTATAATGGAAAAGAATCTAAAAAAGAGTAGATATATGTATCACTGAGTCACTTTCCTGTACATGAGAAATTAACACAACATTGTAAATCAATTATACTTCAAAAAAATACAGAAAAGCATCCTAAGTCTAGTCATCTACTTAGTGTAAGAATCATGACCATAAGTGGGCATTTGCAATCTTCTTAGCTCTGACACCTTGGAAAGTGTTTTAACAACAATGAGCTAGTTTTCTTACCTAGTATTATACAAGGATAACAAAATCCAGCTTAAAAGTTTTGCTATAAACTGTAGAAATAATGTATAAATTTCCTACTAATCACAAGGACAGAATATGCAGCAAATGCTCACTGTAAACCATCTACTTAGAGCAGAATGTACATCAAAAGATCTTCACAAAATCTCTTAAAAATATCTCCAATCACACACATTCTTCTGCAGTAAGACCCTCTCACGCCCCCATCAACAGAAACATATTTTTCCACACTCCCAACCCATGAATCTAGGTAGCTTTGAAGCAGCAAAACTAAAACCATATCAAAACAGAATCACAGACTTCAAAAACAAATTTATGGTTTCCAAAGGGGAAATGTCGGGGGCAGGGATTAATTAGGAGTTTGGAGTTAACAGGTACACACTACTGTGTATAAAATAGATAACAAGGACCTACTGTATAGCACAGGGAACTCGAAGCAATATTCTGTGATAACCTATATGAGAAAGGCAACTGAAAAAGAATGGATCTATGGATGTGTATAACTGAATCACTTCGCTGAATACTCACAATAACACAACACTGTAAATCAACTATGAAGTGAAGGGAAGCCGCTCAGTCGTGTCCGACTCTTTGCGAGCCCACCAGGTTCCTCGGTCCCTGGGATTTTCCAGGCATGAATACTGGAGTGGTTGCCATTTCCTGCTCCAGGGGATCTTCCTGACCCAGGGATCGAACCCAGGTCTCCGACATCGTAGTCAGACGCTTTACCGTCTAAGCTACCAAGGAAGCCACTATACCCCAATAGAAAACAATTCAATTTAAAAGAAGTAACACTGCGTCAGGTCTAAGTGCAGTTCCTATCTCTCCTGGCAGCTTCTGCTCTCTTTCCCTTAGAGCTCTGGGCTGCCATGTAAGAAGTGTAGGCTCCTGTGTTGGGAAGAGACATGGAGCGTGGGAGAGAAGAAGCCATACTCACTGTCCTGTCTGCTGAAGCCTTCAGACGATTCCATGTTAGCAGTGGTCTGACAGCAGCTGAGCCGAGGTCACCCCAAAAGCATAAAAATAGTTAAAATGACTACTTTAAGCCGCTAAGTTTTGGGGTTATTGGTTACAATGAATAACTGGAAGAGTACAGTATATTAAATAACAGAATCTTTTCAAACCTCATGTATTGGACTTTTCTAGGTTTAATTTTTATTTCCTTTTCCAAAACTTCAAGAATTCCCTTTCTTTTGGTCTGTCCTTTCTTTGCTTGTTCTCTTGCTGCCTCTCCATGCTTAATGTTGTCATTCCTTGGAACTCCACACTATATAGCAGTGACTCCCAAGCACATATAGCCAGGACAAACCATTTCCTGAACTCAAAATCCAAATAGTTAATCACTTGAAAGTTTCACATCTCAGGTAGGGAATGCATTAATCCTTTTCTTTTATTACCCTCACTTTACTCCAAACTCCAGGCTCCTTATTCATAAATACAAAACTATCATTCATTTAGTTATTTAAGCAGAGAACTAGGTGTGATGCTTCAAACATGAGATTAGTTAAACTTTGTAATTTGTGTCTCTTCGGTATCCCTGAAATTCACCTACTTCTTTCAGTCTTGGTTTAAAAGGCATTTGTTTCCTCTAACGCCCTCAGACTAGATTAGGTCTTGACATGTACTTACATTGCACTGTGTAAATGTCTTTTTATAATATAGATTTCAATTGAAATTAACTCTTCCGTATCTGTCTTCTCTAGTTCCTGGAACTGCAAGTTTCATAAAGGAGGAACCATATATGTCTTGTTTAGTTCCATTTCCATTTGCATTGTAAGCACTCAAAGAGTATTTGTTGGGTGAGCAAATCAACAATTGCAAAGAGAAACTATACATCTGTCCCAAAGCTCATCCTTTTGTTAACATGAGCAACCAGGAGTAACAGGATATCAAAACCTAGAAGTAATCCTGGGTCCAGTCTCTGAATACCAATCTACAATCTAGTATTTTGATTTATTAACACATAGAACAAATAAGCTTTTTTTCTGTTAGTGATCAGGGTGCTATGCAAACCTTAAAGAAAGCTCATTGATTTCCAAGATTATCATGTGTTACTTTTCAATTTCTGTGGTATTTTTTTTTTTACTGTGAATTGTTGACATTGTTGTAAAACTTCTCTTATATTTTGAATTTATCTTCCCAACTACATATTAATTGGGCCTTTCCAGGTGAATCAGTAGGTAAAGAATCTGCCTGCAATGTGGGAGACCCAATTTTGATCCCTGAATTGGGAAGATCCACGGGAAAAGTAATTGGCAACCCACTCCAGTATTCTTGCCTGGAGAATTCCACACACAGAAAAACCTGTCAGGCTACAGTCCATGGGTCACAAAGAGTCGGACACGACTGAGCGACTTCACTTCACTCACTTCGTACTTTATCACTGGAGAAGGAAATGGCAACCCACTCCAGTATTCTTGCCTGGAGAATCCCATGGACAGAGGGGCCTGGCTGGCTATGGTCCATGGGGTCACAGAGTCGGACACGACTGAAGTGACTAAGCACACACACAGGTTGGTCATAGCTTTTCTTCCAAGGAGCAAGGGTCTTTTAATTTCATGACTGCAGTCACCATCTGCAGTGATTTTGGAGCCAAAAGAATAAAGTCTGTCATTGTTTCCATTGTTTCCCCATCTATTTACCATGAATTGATGGGACCTGATACCATATCTTAGTTTTCTGAATATTGAGTTTTAGGCCAGCTTTTTCACTCTCCTGTTTCACTTTCATCAAGAGTGTCTTTGGTTCTTCTTCACTTTCTGCCGTAAGGGTGTCATCTGTGTACAAGAGGCTATTGATATTTCTCCCAGCAATCTTGATTCCAGCTTCTGTTTCACCCAGTCTGGCATTTTGCATGATGTACTTTGCATATAAGTTAAGTAAGCAGGGTGACAATATACAGCCTCGACGTACTCCTTTCCCAATTTGAAACCAGTCTGTGCTTCCATGTCTAGTTCTAACTATTGCTCCTTGACCTGCATACAGATTTTTCGGGAGGAAGGTCAGGTGGTCTGGCACTCCCATCTCTTGAACAATTTTCCACATCTTGTTGTGATCCACACAGTTAAAGGCTTTGGCATAATCAGTAAAGCAGAAGTAAATATTTTTCTGGAACTCTCTTGCTTTTCCAATGATCCAACGGATGTTAGCAATTTGACCTCTGGTTTTTCTGCCTTTTCTAAATCCAGCTTGAACATATGGAAGTTCACAGTTCACATATTGTTGAAGCCTGGCTTGGAAAAAGTTGAGCATTACTTTGCTAGTGTGCTGGATGAGTGCAACTATGTGGTACTTTAAACATTCTTTGACATTGCCCTTCTTTAGGATTAGAATGAAAATTGACCTTTTCCAGTCCTGTGACCACTGCTGAGTTTTGCAAATTTGCTGGCATATTGAGTGCAGCACTTTCACAGCATCATCTTTCAGGATTTGAAATAGCTCAACTGGAATTCCATCACCTCCACTAGCTTTGTCCATAGTGATGCTTCCTAAGGCCCACTTGGCTTCACATACAGGAAGTCTGGGTCTAGGTGGATGATCACACAATCGTAATTATCTGGGTCGTGAAGATCTTTTTTGTATAGTTCTTCTGTATATCCTTGCCACCTCTTCTTAATATCTTCTGCTTCTGTTAGATCCATACCATTTCTTTCCTTTATTGAGCCCAGCTTTGCATGAAATGTTCCCTGGGTATCTCTAATTTTCTTGAAGAGATCTCTAGTTTCTCCCATTCTATATTTTCCCTCTATTTCTTTGCATTGATCACTGAGGAAGGCTTTCTTATCTTTCCTTGCTATTCTTTGGAACTCTGCATTCAAATGAGTATCTCTTTCCTTTTCTCCTTTGCCTTTCACTTCTCTTCTTTTTTCAGCTATTTGTAAGGTCTCCTCAGACAACTATTTTGCATTTTTGCATTTCTTTTTCTTGGGGATGGTCTTGATCACTGCCTCCTGTACAATATCATGAATCTCCATCCATAGTTCTTCAGGCACTCTATCAGGTCTAATCCCTTGAATCTTGTCACTTCCACTCTATAATAGTAAGGGATTTGATTTAGGTCATACCTTAATTGCCTAGCGGTTTTTCCTAGTTTCTTCAATTTAAGTTCAAATTTGGCAAGTGAATTCTTAACCACTGGACCACAGGGAAGTCCCACAATTCCCTTTGTTTTCAGCTCAGGAGTACTCCAAATCTATCGCAGTCTTCAAAGTTAAACTCATCTGGCCCCCTCAGACCATCAAGCAAAAGAAACAGAGATGGTCCTCTTGGGCCTATAGTAGAATCCTCAAAGCCCTAAGGGCCTGATGGTCTGCAGAGTTTCCAGAGCTTTTTCATGTTGCAGGGTCTGTATTCCTTCAAGGACAAACGTCAAAATCAATCTAACTTATAGCTAATTCCATACTTTAGTTATTTCTGCATATGAATGTTTATGGCCCTGTACCCTTCTCATTCTCTAGTTATTAAAACCTAAGTAATAAATTCCCATATTCATGCAATCCAGGAATTCTACTGTCTTCTCCAAATTGTAAGCACTGATATGTGATAAGCTTCCGTGCGTAATCAAGGTCTGGAGTCACCTGGATGCCACATTCAGGACCAGTCCTGCTGAAAAGTAAGACTTGTGTGCTCTGACATGGGTTCTGCTGCTGCTGCTAAGTCCCTTCAGTCGTGTCTGACTCTGTGTGACCCCATAGACGGCAGCCCCCCAGGCTCCCCTGTCCCTGGGATTCTCCAGGCAAGAACACTGGAGTGGGTTGCCATTTCCTTCTCCAATCATGAAAGTGAAAAGTGAAAGGGAAGTCGCTCAGTCGTGTCCGACTCTTCGAGACCCCATGGACTGCAGCCTACCAGGCTCCTCCATCCATGGGATTTGCCAGGCAAGAGTGCTGGAGTGGGATGCCATCACCTTCTCCAGACACGTCTTTTCTTTGAATGCCTCCCTTCTGCATATACCAGGCTCTGGTATGGCTTTCATATCCCTTCACCTTTTTGTTACTCCAAGCCACTGACCTTCAGAATTTATTTTTGAATTGTTACATCAGAGTTCCATGTTGTCAAATGACATATTTATGAACTGGAAGCTTTCAGTTTTTGCAAGTAAGGAAAGTGGGAGTTTCTTGGCAAGGGTCAGCTGGGATTTCTCAGTGATGGTACAAAAACTTCATATCAGACATTAGTTCATGTGTGTAACATGGGTTACACAGAGTCTTCTGTTCCATCAATGTCTTATTAAAACATAAAACTTGGAAAGAATGCTTTTCTAATACTTGAGATATTTTAGGATGGTGGAGAAAAGGTATATTCCATTCTACACTATTCCATAAAACAAGTTTCCTGGGGGATAAGGGAAAAAATTAGAGAAGAAAGAATCTGTTATACTTTCTTATGCCGGCACTATTAAATCTAGAGGGAAAACAGTTCTTCCTCCCTAATCCTGACAACCTGCAGAGGAATCTCTGCCCCAGATCCTGCATAAAACTTGTTATAAATTACATGTGAAAGACTCTTTACTTGTTCAGGCCAACATATGAATTTTTTTCTGTCACATATCTAAAACAATTATTGTTTGTAAATATGGCCAAGAATATATGTAATGATAAACCCTTTTTACCTTTTCAAAGCTCACAATATTAATTTTTGATATCATTTTTCAGTACCTACTTTAAATATATATTAACTTTAAGATAAAACATCACAGATCAATTGAAAATATTTTATCACTAGAAATTTTAGTTACTCAATATATGAATATGCTTAAGAGTTAAATACTGAAACAACTTATAAACACATTCAAGTCACTTAAAAATCCAAGAAAAATTTGATTAAGTGGGGATTGAGAGCAACAGGTGTCAGCCAACATGTTTCTAGAGGAAGCAGATTGTTTGGGGGAGAGAGGAGCCTCCTGTGTCCACTCCTGAGTGACTGTCTTGTTGAACTGCACCTGGGAGTCCTTGTTTCTTTTTCTTCCTGGCTCCTATCTCATTTCCTGTGTTTTTCCATTTCCTGATTTCAGCATCTATTTTCTTTGCTTTCATATGTTAGAAAGCCAATGGGATCTCTTTGTTTATGAAATATAAAGAGACCTGACAGTTTTTCTAGTCTATGGAAATTAATTCTATTTTGAGAAGGGTATGAGAGAAAGAAAGAAAATTTCTTGAAATGTGCCTTTTAAATTCCAAGAATCATCAAAAGGGAAACTTGCTGAGGAAGAGAATTTAATATGGCTTTCCTTTTTAAAAGTTTTCTCGCTTAAAATTATAGTATCTACACAGTATAGAATAAAAAATACTTTTCTAATGCATTATTGTTAGAAAAAGTATTTTAAATGTATTCATTATATTTTAAAAGAAAATGAATAATGTAAATATATTCTGTAAAACAGGATTTTAATTATATTAATTTCAAGGGTAGAAATATTAACATTATCTTCTATTTTTCTATAACCTGAATTATAGACTTAGCTGATAATTTAATACAATGCTAATATTATAAATCAGTATATACTTAATGATTTTTAAATATACCTGAAGGACATAAATATGCTATACAAAAAGTAAGCAAAGTATAGATACATAATTGTTGAGATTAGTACTCTAGTATTTTTTACTTTTCTAAAGCAAGTAAAATATCAAAAGGTAATAAGTTTTCATAAAATGAATTAATAATCACATTGGTGTTAATATATTTAACATTTTTCACGTCCTGTGTGCTGTGCTTCTATGTTCATTTGTATCCAACTCTTTGCAATCCCGTGGATTGTAGCCTGCCAGGCTCCTCTGTCTGAGATTTGTATTCTTGCCATTTCCTACTCCAGGGGATCTTTCCAACCCAGGAATCAAACCCATCTCTCTTGAGTTCTGCATTGGCAGGTGGGTTCTTTAGCACATTTTATGTCCAGACTTCTATTATGCACTGTGGCAATAATAAAGAGAAGATTTATTCAGGTATTTTCAATTATTCATTCAAGAGCTTCGTAGACTTCTAGTAGCTGCCACATACATACATAAAAACTCTCACCTTCCTTGACATATACACACGCTGCCACATTTAATTTTGGTTGGATTTTTAACAATTCAAGTTAATTAGTAATGGGTATTCAGAAAAGAAACCTATTTTTGTTGCCACAGTAATATCACAGATTATGATAAAGTGAAAAATACACTGGACAATTAAAATAGGAAATATGAGATTTCATTTTAAGTCTTGTTACCTAAAGATTTTATGAGCCCAGGTCCTATCGTCAAGAAACATACACTTAAATTGAGGCGGTAAGGTATGAGGATCCCCTGGAGAAGGGAACAGCTACCCACTCCAGTATTCTTGCCCAGAGAAGTCCATGAACAGAGGAGCCTGGCGGGCTACAGTCCATGGGGTCACAAGGAGCTGGACATGACTAAACGACTAACACTTTTACTTTCATAATGTATGAATAGATAAAACAGCTCCCCAAACCATGAAGCAGCGTGGAAATAGTCATTACATCCATATGCATCTTTGGTGGATACAGATGTTACGATATTATGGTTAGTGGTTAGTGAAGACTGGCTTGAGCTAGGTATTGAGGAAAGAACACAACTTAGCTCTGGTGGGAGAAAATGAGAGAAACTTTCAAGCATATTGAGCATAATGAAAAGAGGTAGGAATGAGCAAGACTTATAACGAGTAGCTCAGAAGAGTCAGAGTATCATAATTATTATAAAATTTGAGGAAATTTGATCAATGCAGAATTTTAGGTTTCTTAAGATAAAGGACTAAGGAGCATATGCTTCAGTGCAGCAAATAACTGAATTAAAATGTGCATTTTAAACATGTACCTGAAACAAATATTTAAATTAAAAATAAAAAGATTTTACCTACTAAGATTATCTTTCTGTGTCAAAAATATGCACATTCCCTATTGGCAAAAAACAAATATCACACATTACGTGCATTTTCCCAAGTGGTAGAATCAATAAGAAAGCAAATGAATTAAAGAATATAAATTAATTTAAAACTGTAAAACTGCTCTCTGCTTTGAAGCATAACTGTAATGGAAGAAGTCAAAGTCATGAGGTCTGTCTGTGGTCACCATTTTTCTTAGGGTAATATATCATCATTCATCATTCTTTATCTTACTCCTCTGACATTTTTGTTCTTATAAAACACCAGGAGGCTAAATAAACCTATATGACATTCTTAAGACTATTCCTAACAAGATGGCCTCACTTTCAAACTTCTATACTTTGATCAGATACATAAAGGTTAAAATCATTTTTCTGGATAATGCTTTCTTCAATAGTTATATAAACAAAGCAATAAAATTGGGAAGCATAGAAGAACATATTATTAAACTGCTATTATAATTTTAATATCCTTGAGCTTTGTACTGGAAAGCAAAATATAGTTTGATAGCAAGAAAACAAACATATTAAAACTTTAGACATAAAAACGTAGTAATTTTCATCCCTTGTGTGTTTGGTTCATATTTACCTTAAGACTTAATCCTAATACTTAATTAAAATAAGAATTTCATTTGAACACATTTCTGTATTCTATGTTTTCTCTTATCTCTGAAAAACATATATTCTGTGATTTTTCTACTTGATAGATTTTTTTAAATATATGTCTTTTAGATATAGAAGTAAGGGTTTCCTGGTTCCCGTCAAAATATTTTGTTAGGTACTTCCCTGGTAGTCCAGTGGTTAATAATCCATCTTCCAATCCAGGGGACATGGGTTCAATCTTTGATCAGGGAACTAATATCTCACGTGCTGCAGAGCAACTGAGTCCATGCACTGCAACTAATAAGCCACACACCACAACTAGTGACTCCATGCACCACCATGAAAGAGCCTGCATGATACAATGAGGACCCCACATACTGCACCTAAAACCTAATGAGGCCATATAAATGACCATATTTTTAAAAAAGTTTTGTTGGATTTTTGAAATGTGACTTCATATATTATAAAACCCATTTTAATTTTTACTTCAATATTACAGAATATTTTAAAAGATAATGGTAACATATGTTAGCTGAAAAGGTTAGGTCACCAATCATTTCTATTTTCTCTTCACTTTGTCCACTTTAGACTAAAAAAGTATCAATTCTGACAGTTCTGAGAGTTTGAAGTTTAATTAATAATAAACTCAGCTTTTAAATGGTCAATATAGGATATATCATTTTAAATATTAAAGCATTTTGATTTCTCCCTAGTGCTGGATCATCATATATATCTATAAGTTCATAACGTTAAAAAATGTACAAATGTAGGACTTCTCTGGTGGCTGAGTGGTAAAGAATCTTCCCACCAATGCAGGACACACAGGTTCGATCCCTGATCTGGGATGATCCCACGTGCTGCAGAGCAACTAAGCCCATGAGCCTGTTCTCTAGAGCCCTGGAGCTCCAACCACTGAGCCCGCATGCCACAGCTACTGAAGCCTGTGCACCCTAGAGCCTGTGCTCTGCAACAAGAGAAGCCACTGCAACGAGCATCCCACACACCCCAGCTGGAGAGTAGCCTCCACTGGCCACAACTAGAGAAAGCCTATATGCAACAAAAAAGACCCAGCACAGCCAAAAATAAATAAAATTATTTTAAAATATAAACAAATATAAAAATCTTGATTTTTGTGAATCTCTTGTTAAAACATTTTTCCACTAGTACAAATTATCATTGACTTGTTTTAAATAACATATAAAAGAATTACTTTTTTGACTGGTAACATTTTTATTGCTTCCTTTCTATGACAGTGAAACAATTCCAAAAATTAAAATTATTCAGAAATTTTATAAAATTCTCAAAGACGATAAGCCCCTGAACCTATTCTCAATAGCAAGCAATGTTCATCTTGCCTTTATAGGTACAGTTTAAATGCTCTGTTTAAAAACATAGTTCCACTTTTTTAAGGGGAAAGCTTTTTCAAACTCACTCTATATTCTTTATTCTTAATTACTCTAACTTCTAACAGAGATCACTATTTCATTCTCTTATATTCTCTTTTCATTGTCATGTTTAATCTCTTAAATTGGTTTCAAACTCCCACATCAAATTTAGGAATTTTCAAAACATTAGTGTTCAAAAAGGATGAACCTAAACAGTGTAAGCTAATTTTAGATCCTAATGAAATGTTACAAAGAGAGAAATGAAGAACTAACATCTGGAATTTTTTAAGTGCTAAGAACATGTCCTTCTTTCAGTACATCTTTGTATGCGTGTGTCACTAACAATTGATAATTTCCATCTAAATTAGATTATTTTATATCATTATATTTCCAATATGCATGAATGATTTGCCTTTCTATACTTGTTTGGACTATTTCTTATTTATAGTAAAAAGTAATCTTTATGATTTCAGGCTTTTATTCAAAGTTCAAATTTCATGATATTATACTGACTAGTTTGGAATGCTGTGCAATACTTATATTTACTTTAATATATATTCTCAGGAACTTGGGTTACAGGAATATAACTAATATTGACTATTCCAATGCTTAACATGCTTAATTAAATAAATCTCTATTTGTAGAATAGAGGAAAATATGCGTGACTAGTACTGCAAATTTCAGTTTTAAGAGAAAATGGATGTATTTTCTGCTAGCTCAAAGATACAAGGGAAAAATTTATCTTGTGTATTATCTAATAGGCCTTCCAGAACTAAAGACCACAGGAGGTAAGGCTAACAAAATTAATATGCAAAGAACCTCAACACTAGGGACCTATAATTTTCTTGCAAATGGTTTCACTTTAAGGATGAAACAACACAAGACAATACCAATTTCTTTCTTTTTTTGCAAACAGATGAAGCTTTGAAAAAAGAATGAACACACGGCAGCAGGTGGGAAGAATCTAGACAAGTGGATATTCAAAGCAGGGGAAATCCAAATTTGATTTGCCTACCATTTCACAAACTAATTTGAATTCATTGATATGTCTTTTAAAACCCAACTTGGGTATATATATTTAATTAACAAAGGACTGACTATCCATCAGAATCGAAGTAAACACTTAGTAGATGTGGTGAGATGTTATGTATTTATGAACATGAAAGGGTTTTCAAAAATAAAGTTGGTGGAACTTAACTCACTAAAAATATTTGTGAACATTATATCTGTAATTTCTTAACTTGCAGTCCTTTTACTTAACATATTAATGTTATTGATTATAAATAATCTAGGAGGATTAGTAGATAAACACTCTTCAAGTACATTTTAACTATTCATTCTTCCTAGATTCTTAAAAGGTCAAGCAGAAAATGATACATTAGCATTTTAAACAATGCAATTTTCCTCAAGCTTCAAATGCAATGTTAAAATTAAATGATTTGCAAGCTCATCTTTAAATGATATTTTCATATTTGTTCTTTTCAGTTAACAATATATGTGTTATCTATCACATAGTAAAGAATTCAGTGTTGTTAAGTTTCTAAAAATATTCCTTCACATCAGGAATGGTTTGATGCTGTACTATTCCTATCAGTTTAAACCAAGTCAGTATCAGAAGAGCTTTGAAACTAACAAATCAGTTCAGTATAACTTGAAATTTTAAAATCTTGGCTTTCAAGAGAAAAGATCAGTATGACAGATTGAATATCTCATTTCAACTTTCATAATTTGATTTCATGATGTATACAAAAATGATCTGCTGTAATAGTAAAATAGCTTATATCCTAACAACTCTAAAGATAGGGAACAAAACCACATTCATTTTGGTTGTGAATCCTCGTGTAAATAAATAATAAATGTAATTGGCTAATGATCTTTAATTTATTTAAAGACTATTTAATGGAGCAAATTTGGAGGTTTTGTTGTTTTAACAATTATCTTTAAACTAACTGATACTGTTGAAATATAATGATTTTTTAGATATAACAGAAAAAATAATTATTTTGCTATCTTAGGCACACTTTTACCTCTTAATGATGAATTTATAACCAAAGGTATTAATATACTAGATTAATGTATTACAATATCATGCTTTACAACAGTGTACTAGAAAAGTCTAAATGATTCATACCCAAGGGCAGACTTGGTGCTATCAATTTAAAGTGTTTAATATACATTTATTTAAATGTGAAGTTGCACTTTGTCAGAGGAATGAGTATTTAAATTGACAGTCTAATAAAATTCCTAAATAATGTAGTCTTTTCCCCCCATTTACTTATTAGTCATATTTAAAATCATTCATTTAGAGATACCAGAAAAGCATGTGAACTAATTGTTTAGGGATACAATAATTGTTTAGGGAATTAAACATTAATTCTATGACTATCTTCTTTTTCATCATAAATATAAAGCTTTGATCTTCAATCTTACTTATTTAGAGCAAACAAATTTCTGGACTAAGGGCCCCTAATGAATGATTCCATAAATAAGAACAGTCAGAATATTTTAAATGAATAAAACATATTATTAACATCATGTGGAACTGTCCAAAGGTTAAGTCCAAATTTCAATTCTTAAACTAAAAATCAATTGTGTTTTATTATAAAATTATAAAATAATCTGAGTTTTATAATATATATAATGTATATACTTGTTAATATGTAAAAAATAAATCCTCTTATAGAAACATTTTGATATCTGAAATTTCATAGATTATCATGTTTTTTTCTATTTTTATAATTTATGGGTCTTGATAAATTTAATTGTTGTAGACATCATAAAATTGAATTACTTTTCATGAAATCAGATTAGTTACATTAATTATTTGCTGGAGTTATGAATATGGAAACTCAATAAAGAAACAGTTTTCAGCTTTTCCACGTAAACAGCTATAAATCCATTTTCCTTGTGTTTTGGACAAAACAGAAATTGTCCTAATAAGGAGGTAGAAATTTTAAATAATTTACTAGTTTAACATATATCATTTATCTGCTTTATTTTGCCCTCATCAGGAGTTACCTATTAGTCAGCCAAAGTCTACCCAAGCATCCACACGCTATATGTGGTAGATTTCTAGACTATTTGTAATCTATTAGTATCTCTGGAATCTAGTGAAATTTCCCTGTGGAACGGTTTCAACCAGTTACTGTACTACTTTCCACTCTTCATCTCCTTAGGGACTTCACGGCTAGAAACTGAGAACACATACACACAAGTTAAATTTTCAGGGGTTGCTAAGTGGCAACCCAATTGGGTAAATTTAGCTTTCAGAAACCTGCTTTGGCATCATAGCATTTTTCAAATTTCTCCATTTACTTGCATCTAAGCACACATGCCCTTGCAAGTTAGTTCTTCCCAAGCCCACCATTCCCTGTGGCCATATATTGGCATGATTCACACACTGACAGGTGCATGTAGATATTTGGATTTGTTATCCCTGCTTTGGCCTGACAAGAATCATGTTCTCACAAAAAAGATTCTATTCTTCTGACTTAGAAAAAGGTCCATTGTTTTCACTCTACCCTTTTTAGTCACTTCTTTCGGATCCTAAAATTATCCTCTGCTTCTTCCTAACCCTGATGGTTGACACAGTGTGAAGGTAACGTTACTTTCATTAATCTACAATGTAGTGACCACAACCTGTTCAAACGTATCAGCCATAGTGAAAAGAAGAAACAAAAAATACACTTCCATGTGGAAATATCACTTATTGCTGCAAAAGTATACAAAAATTAAACATTAAGAGAGGTCTTATATGTCAGTTGTATATCAAGTAGAACATTAAATGGTTTTTCTTTCAACATAAAACATTAATAGCCATTTTGTACTTGTAGTGGAAGCAGTCAAATATTGTTCTCTTAATAGAGAAGCTTTTTCATTATGAAATACCATAACACTATGTACCATCAAAAATCTCAATATGTACTTAAAAAATAAGTTCAAGATTGTCTCAAAGTGTCTCTTGTTTTCATATTTTAATGCACAAAAGTAAAGATTATTAAAAATGACATCTTTGTATATGCTTGCTTTTGTTATAGTGATTTAAATATTACTAATCTTTTCATGGGGTCGCAAAGAGTCGGACACGACTGAGCGATTGAACTGACTGAACTGAATCTTTTCAAGTCTTTGAAAGGAAAAACTTGTAACTATTATCTAGGTTAAACTTACATATTCAACTTATATATTCTTTCAAACTATGAAAGATATTTTAAATTTATCTGAGGCCTGGCAGGCTTTCAGACAACATAAACATATGTACATATCACAGCATACTTCCTTAGACAAACTGAGAGTCTTAAAACATCAGAAGAATATTTTATTGAAAGTATGCTCTCGATAATTTCATCATTTTTCCCAGTTTCAGAGAAGAAATTGCTAGGATGAAATCACATTCATTCATAGCTGAGGAACGTAGCATCCAAATGTCTTCCTGGAATCACTTACTATAAATGTGTTAATTCATAACAATATTGGGTTAAATAAATGTTGCTGTTGGTATAGTGTAATTTTCTTTTGTGATAAATGCCATTGATTTGCTATTTACTTTTCAAGTGATTTTATTTGCCAAATTATATACCAAACAGTCCCATGGGCTTACTGAATATATGACGACTAACAATGAAAAATGTGCATAGTTTTAGCACCAACTTTGTAAATTGCCTTAATAATAGCTGGTATAATGTAATAGTATTTTCAACCAGTACTTTTAATTTCTAGCTCATAAAGCCTTTTCATTGAACCCCAAGGGTGTAGCTATAAAAGTAAGATTTAATTTTGTATATAATGTGGCCTAAATTAGCTTTAAAGCAATAGGAGAAACATGCAGTTACAAAAAATAGGCTGAAATTATTATAACTTGATATGAATTTCTGTAACAAAATTAATTATTATTTCAATTGTGACTTAATTTGTAGTGAAAATTTAAGCCTATTTGGAAGAAACATTTTAAGTCATTATTTTTAAAACTTTGACAAATGTATGGAAACCCTTCATGGACATATAATAAGAAGAACCCACTGGCTAAGAATGTTTTTACCATAACTTCAAAGGCCCAGGTGGTCATAAAGTTTAGAGATACTTATATGTTAGACTATTTCTTTGCTACACAATTTCTTGTTAATTATTTGCCCTTTGAGACAAAGCAAGGAAAATTCAATATTATACTTTGGTCCCTGATATTTGTATATAAGAAATAAAATAGGTACTTTGTTATATCTGTATGGTGCTTTACAATTAATAATAAATTAATATTTGTGATTTCATTTTGTTCCTGTCTGGGTGTTTATGGCAAGCATTATTATCTCTGTCTCATGGGTGAATGAGCTTAGTACCTCATCTAGCACTAATGCATTAAGATGACTAACATATATGCCATGTACAAAGTATAATTTTGAGGTATATAATAAAGTGACAATATTTAGTTCTGGGAAAAACACTTGCAGAGTGTACTTGTAAAACTGGACAATCAATTAACTCTACAGTACCAACTACAGAATTGGACAATCAATTTTAATATACCAGTATTATTTCAAGTCTTTCTTAAATGACCTATAATCTGCTTCTTTTTATATTTCTAAAAGAAAAAAAAATTGATAAATAAGGCACTGCCATTCTTATTAGAGTGAATAATAGCCACACAAATAGTTACACAAGTACTTGATGTTTGTTGACTGATATATTCAAAACACATCTTTAGATGGAATTCTCTTCTCAGTAAATTTTTAACCTTAAAAGTAAGAATTTGAGAAAATTCTAGAAGATAGTGAAATTCAGGGAAGCCTGCTGTAGTCCATGGGCTCACAAAGAGCTGGACACAACTTAGCAACTGAACAACAATGGATATCTATTTCAAAATGGCATTGTGCTTTTATTCCTTTCCTTTTTAAACTTTGGAAATACTACTCTTTATTTTATGTTTTGAAGTCTCTTCATTTTTCATTATAAGGAAGAGGCAGAAATAATATATAAGAAAATATTGCTAAATCTGAGAGCCAGAAGGATTCTTTACCAACTGAGCTACCAGGGAATCTCCCATCTGAGTTTTAGAGTCAGTTAATTAACTAATTTGATGAACTCAAGCAAGTTGTTTCATATTCCAGGCTCTCAATTTCTATATCACAAAATAATTGGAATATATAAACTCTGAGAGCCACACCCAGCTCCAAAATTTGTACAAATATATGAAAGAGGCTTAAATATTTTCCAGAATTGCTAATTTTCGATCTTTGTTAGCTTAATTCATTCTTCTCCTAAAAGAAAAGGGTCATATTACTTAACAATCAAATTGCAAAATTCTGTACACACCAAAAAAATGGATAATGAGAGAACAGTAAAGTAGTATTTGGGAGGACGTGTTCAAATGTTAAATTTTAACCTGTAGGGGAGGAAATTTCTGCAATAAAATGTTAATCTCACTTTCAGTAAACATGGAAAATATTGAAATTGCATTTATCTTAAAGTAGCAAAAGATATATGTTACTTATCTTGCTGCCACAAAAAAAATGAGATATACTTTGAAACATGATGTGAGAATAATCTAAAATTATTTTTTAAAAGATGGCCATTGTTGCTGTAGATACTAAACAAAGCAGAACTCAGGAGCCCTGGGTCTGTGTAGTGCCGCCCATTCAGCAGGAGAGAAGCTCTCCCTCCGTTGATCACATGGACCCCTGGCAGCACTGGAAAGGTCTGGCTCTAAGCTTGTTGACTAAAAAACCTGACATGGCATTAATTTATTACCAATCTGGGGGCTTTTCTTTCCCTTACTCATTTTTTTTAGGGGGTGGGGGCTTGTCTTTAACTGAACATTTAATTTGTTTTAGTCGCTGTGATTATGCTTTGGTCACATTTGGCAATGGGAGCTATCTGGAAAGCTTAGAGGGAATACATTATGGTGCCATAAATCTGAGATGGAAGTATGTTTTTGTATTTCTGCCAGGAGTATCAGACAGCAAGTTACTGTTCGAAAATCTGCTTTCTCTGTCTGCTCTGCTAATACAAGGGTGGGTGGTCCTGAGGTCATCTCATTCCATCCTCTAAAAGACAATTCCCTATTCCTGTTGTGTCCCGCGTCTCTCATGATGGCCAAGTCTGTGGGGGCAGGTAGGGGAGTGGGGTTCCTTTCTCTCCCTGACTGGATTTAATAAATAAACGTGCATGGTGTTTGTTTTAATTTTCTCTTGCACCAACAGAGATTCCTCATAGATCTAGCTTTTCTATTTTCTCAACTCCTCTGCAAAAGTTGCACATTCCACACCTGAGGTGGGATGACAGCATTCTCCCAGCCCCAGACCGTGAAGAATGTGTTCCTGATCTGCATGTGCCTCCTGGCTGCCTGCAAGATAAAGAGGGATTCAGGCATAAAGACTGGGAATTCCCATGAAGAGATGAAAACAAATAATGTGATTCAAAGAAGAAATTGTTACAAGGAGAGAGGCATTCCTGATGTTGTGCAAAGGATTGTGAGCATTCTCTACACTGCAGAAGTTGCCTGAGAGCAGTTACATTTGCCAGTTCAATGTCTCCATGAGTTATCTGACTCACAAGTGTTTATTGTGAAAAGATACGTTGCCTGGCAACAGCTTTAACATGGTGCAACTGATTTTTCTGCACTTCTAAAAAGATGTTTTATTCATTAGTTGCCCTCCTTTGCTTATGTGTGTGGGTATACCCTCCCTTTCTGTATCAAATGCTACTGTCTGGTTGTGAACATCTCCTTTTGCTTCTAGATTAAATGTGCCATTGTTCACCATTAATACATATACACATTCATACAACGAACAGGAAATAGAGTGGCTGATTCCTGTCATGGGAAGAGCAAGCAGTCATCATTGGGAATTACTTTATGTTATATCAAAGATGTCTTTGGCATTTAAAATTGTTGTCTAAAATTTAGCCTATTTACAGGCTAAGAGAGAGAAAGACAGACATTAATGGTATGAATAGTCAACTACTGGATTGTATTCTGAATTTTTATCCACAGCAATGAGCTTTGGTAATATATATACAGTGATATAAAAATATCCAACTTTTTCTAAATATATATATAGATCTCAAAAGAGGTATTTTATATTTTTGGTTTTTTCTGTTTTGGGGGAGTTTTTTGTGGCTTGACCATGAGACTTGCAGAATTTCAGGCCCCTGACCAGGGGCTGAGCCCAGGCCATGGCCAGTGAAAGTTTAGAATTCTAACCATTAGACTACAAGGGAACTCCCCCACGGATGAGGCGTTTTAGACTTCAGGTTGTCACAAGCTTTATTTATCCCAAATTTTGCTGGGTAAAACACTGGTAGTATTAAAGCCTATCCCTCTGTATCTCCTCCCTGCTCCAACTGTCGAAAGCAGCCCAGTCATTACACCCATAGGTCTGAAAGTCTGAAAGAGGGGCTGAACTTTCAGACAATGATTTAGGCTTTTGAGATTTCAAAGAAGTTCCATCCTGAGATTATTTCATCTGAGAATATTTTAAAGCCAACTAGAGCCCTAGAAGTGTTATATAATTCTGCCAAAGTTACACAACTAGTAAGTAACTCAGGTCACATGAAGCCCAGCCTCATGGGGTACTTCCAACATCATGAGGTCTTCCCTCAGGATTTATAGCAAGATACAAATACCATTTCTGAAGAAACTCTATCACAGAAGAAGCAAATCTGACCATGACAATTATCTAACATTGCAGCTACTTATATAGATGCTAGGGTTTCTACTGCTAGTAGTACTCATTATCAGGCTTCCCAGGAGGGTCAGTGGTAAAGAATCCACCTGCCAATGCAGGAGACACAAGAGATACAAGTTCAATCCCTAGGTTGGGAAGATACCCTGGAGGAGGAAGTAACAATCCACTCCAGTATTCTTGCCTGGGAAATCCCAAGGCCAGAGGAGCCTGGCAGGCTATAGTTCATGGGGTCACAAAGAGTCGGACATGACTGTGTGATTGAGCACACAGACACAGTTTTCATTACAAAAACATTAAAAGGAAAACATATATTTCATACTTATGCCAACATCATTTTATATATTCATTCAAGCCTCACAATACTAAAAGGGAAGCATTATTATCTTTGTTAGAGGAGAACATAGGCAAAACACTCTCTGACATAAACCACAGCAGGATCCTCTACGATCCACCTCCCAGAATTCTGGAAATAAAAGCAAAAATAAACAAATGGGATCTAATTAAAATTAAAAGCTTCTGCACAACAAAGGAAAACATAAGCAAACTGAAAAGACAGCCTTCTGAATGGGAGAAAATAATAGCAAATGAAGCAACTGACAAACAACTAATCTCAAAAATATACAAGCAACTCCTGCAGCTCAATTCCAGAAAAATAAACGACCCAATCAAAAAATGGGCCAAAGAACTAAATAGACATTTCTCCAAAGAAGACATACGGATGGCTAACAAACACATGAAAAGATGCTCAACATCACTCATTATTAGAGAAATGCAAATCAAAACCACAATGAGGTACCACTTCACACCAGTCAGAATGTCTGCGATCCAAAAATCTGCAAGCAATAAATGCTGGAGAGGGTGTGGAGAGAAGGGAACCCTCCTACACTGTTGGTGGGAGTGCAAACTAGTACAGCCACTCTGGAGAACAGTGTGGAGATTCCTTAAAAAATTGCAAATAGAAATGCCTTATGACCCAGCAATCCCACTGCTGGGCATACACACAGAGGAAACCAGAATTGAAAGAAACACATGTACCCCAATGTTCATCGCAGCACTGTTTATAATAGCCAGGACATGGAAACAACCTAGATGTCCATCAGTAGATGAATGGATAAGAAAGCTGTGGTACATATACACAATGGAGTATTACTCAGCCATTAAAAAGAATACATTTGAATCAGTTCTGATGAGATGGATGAAACTGGAGCCAATTATACAGAGTGAAGTGAGCCAGAAAGAAAAACACCAATACAGTATACTAACACATATATATGGAATTTAGGAAGATGGCAATGATGACCCTGTATGCAGGACAGCAAAAAAGACACAGATGTGTATAGCGGACTTTTGGACTCAGAGGGAGAGGGAGAGGGTGTGATGATTTGAGAGAATGGCATTGAAACATGTATAATAACATGTAAGAATCAAAATGCCAGTCTATGTCTGATGCAGGATATGACACGCTTGGGGCTGACGCGCGGGGATGACCCAGAGAGATGTTGTGGGGAGGGGGGTGGGAGGGGGGTTCATGTTTGGGAATGCATGTACACCTGTGGTGGATTCATGTCAATCTATGCCAAAACCAATACAGAATTGTAAAGTAAAAATTAAAAATAAAAAAAATAAAAAAAATAAAAAAAATAAAAAAATAGAGAATATGCCTTTAACATTCAAGTAATTGAACTTGAAATAATCAAATTCAGTTCAGTTCAGCTGCTCAGTAAAATCCGACTCTTTGTGACCCCTTGGACTGCAGCATGCCAGGCCTTCCTGTCCACCACCAACACCCGGGGTTTACTCAAACTCAAGTCCATTGTGTCGGTGATGGCATCCAAACATCTCATCCTGTCATCCCCTTCTCCTCCTGCCTTCAGTCTTTCCCAGCATCAGGGTCTTTTTCAGTGAGTAAGTTCTTCACATCAGGTGACCAAAGTATTGGAATTTCAGCTTCAACATCAGTCCTTCCAATGAATATTCAGGACTGATTTCCTTTAGGATACACTGGTTGGATCTCCTTGCAGTCCAAGGGACTCTCAAGAGTCTTCTCCAACACCACAGTTCAAAAGCATCAGTTCTTCGGCACTTACCTTTCTTTATAGTCCAACTCTCACATCCACACATAACTACTTGAAAAACCATAGCTTTGACTAGATGGAGGTAAAGTAATGTCTCTGCTTTTGAATATGCTATCTAGGTTGGTCATAACTTTTCTTCCAAGGAACAAGTGTCATTTAATTTCATGGCTGCAGTCACCATCTGCAGTGATTTTAGAGCACCCAGAAATAAAGTCACCCAGGGTTTCCACTGCTTCCCCATCTATTTCCCATGAAGTGATGGGACTGGATGCCATGATCTTAGTTTTCTGATTGTTGAGCTTTAAGTCGACTTTTTCACTCTCCTCTTTCACTTTCACCAAGAGGCTCTTTAGTTCTTCTTCACTTTCTGTCATAAGGGTGGTGTCATCTGCATATCTGAGGTTATTGATATATCTCCCGGCAATCTTGATTCCAGCTTGTGTTTCTTCCAGCCAGCATTTCTCATGATGTATGCTGCATAGAAGTTAAATAAGCAGGGTGACAATATACAGCCTTGACATACTCCTTTCTGAATTTGGAACCAGTCTGTTGTTCCATGTAGAGTTCTAACTGTTGCTTCTTGACCTGCATACAGATTTCTTAGGAGGCAAGTCAGGTGGTCTGGTTATCCCATGTCTTGAAGAATTTTCCACAATTTGTTGCGATCCACCCAAAGGCTTTGGCAAAGTCAATAAAGCAGAAGCAGATGTTTTTCTGGAACTCTTTTGCTTTTTTGATGATCCAGCAGATGTTGGCAATCTGATCTCTGGTTCCTCTGCCTTTTCGAAAACCAGCTTGAACATCTGGGAGTTCACTGTTCACATACTGCTGAAGCTTGGAGAATTTAGAGCATTACTTTGCTAGTGTGTGAGATAAGTTCAATTGTGCGGTAGTTTGAGCATTCTTTGGCATTGCCTTTCTTTGGGATTGGAATGGAAACTGACCTTTTCCAGTCCTGTGGCCACTGCTGAGTTTTCCAAATTTGCTGGCATATTGAGTGCAGCACTTTCACAGCATCATCTTTTAGGATTTGAAATAGCTCAATTCGAATTCCATCACCTCCACTAGCTTTGTTCATAGTGATGCTTCCTAAAGCCCACTTGACTTCACATTCCAGGATGTCTGGCTCTAGGTGAATGATCAAACCATCACGGTTATCTGGGTCGTGAATATTTTTTTGTATAGTTCTTATGTGTATTCTTCCCACCTCTTCTTAATATTTTCTGCTTCTCTTAGGTCCATATCATTTCTGTCCTTTATTGTGCCCACTCTGCATGAAATGCTCCCTTGGTATCTCTGATTTTCTTGAAGAGATCTCTAGTCTTCCCCATTCTATTACTTTACTCTATTTCTTTGCACTGATCACTGAGGAAAGCTTTCTTATCTCTCCTTGCTATTTTTTGGAACTCTGCATTCAAATGGGTATATCTTTCCTTTTCTCCTTTGCCTTTTGCTTCTCTTCTTTTCATAGGTGTTTGTAAGGCCTCCTCAGACAACCAGTTTGCCTTTTTGAATTTCTTTCTCTTGGGGATGGTTTTGATCACTGCCTCCTATACAATGTCATGAGCCTCTGTCCATAGTTCTTCTTTCACTCTATCAGATCTAATCCCTTGAATCTATTTGTCACTTCCACTGTATAGTCATAAGGGATTTGATTTAGGCCATACCTGAATGGTCTAGTGGTTTTCCCCTACTTTCTTCAATTTAAGTCTGAATTTAGTAATAATGAGTTCATGATCTGAGCCACAGTCAACTCTGGTCTTATTTTTGCTGACTCTATAGAGCTTCTCTATCTTTTGCTGCAAGGAATATACTCAATCTTATTTCAGTATTTACCATCTGGTGATGTCCATGTGTAGAGTGTTCTTGTGTTGCCGGAAGAGGGTGTTTGCTATGACCAGTGCATTCTCTTGGCAAAATTCTGTTAGCCTTTGCCCTGCTTCATTCTGTACTCCAAGGCCAAATTTGCCCGTTACTCCAGGTATTTCTTGACTTCCTACTTTTGCATTCCTGTCCCCTCTAATGAAAAGGACATCTTTTTTGGGTGTTAGTTCTAGAAGGCCTCGTAGGTCTTCACAGAACCATTCAACTTCAGCTTCTTCAGCATTATTGGTCAGGGCATAGACTTGGATTACTGTGATATTGAATGGTTTGCCTTGGAAATGAACAGAGATCATTCTGTCGTTTTTGAGTTTGCATCCAAGTACTGCATTTCAGACTCCTTTGTTGACTATGATAGATACTCCATTTCTTCTAGGGAATTCTTGCCCACAGTAGGGGCATAGAGCATAGAGTAGTGGGCATATAATGGTCATCTGAGCTAAATTCACCCATTCCAGTCCATTTTAGTTCCCTGATTCCTAAAATGTCGATGTTCACTCTTGCCATCTCCTATTTGAGCACTTCAAATTTGCCTTGATTCATGGACTTAACATTCCAGATTCCTATGCAATATTGCTCTTTAGAGCATCAGACTTTACTTCCATCACCAGTCACATCCACAACTGGGTGTTATTTTTGCTTTGCTCCGTCTCTTCATTCTTTCTGGAGTTTTTTCTCCACTGATCTCCAGTAGCATATTCGAAATAATCCATGCAGCTAGCAAATATAACAAAGTCAGCATTTGCTTTGGAGCATTGAACTGTGCCCTCTAAGAGCATGTAAATATAAATAATAACATTTGTACCTGGGCACACATTATGGGCTTCCCTCTATGGGGTCGCACAGAGTTGGACACGACTGAAGTGACTTAGCAGCAGCAGCAGCAGCACACATTATATAAAACAGTTTGGATTTGGATTTTAGAGCTGGAAAATTTGTTGAAAACAATATATTGGCTTAGTAACAACTTTGGTATATGATTTTTCAAGCATTCAGTGTGTTAAATGCTGGGGAATTCAACAAACATACACTGTTCTCCTGCTGCAGGCAGGATACTATGCCTAGCAGTGAGGCAGAGCCATGAAGAAGGAAAACTTGCCTTCTGTCTTCACCACGCTCACTTTCCTACAAGGTAAATAGACGATTATAATAACAGCCACATGCCTGGGAAACAAATCTTATGGTCGAGTTGGACTAAGATGACAGGTAAGTCTCTGACAGAGAAAGGAGCAGGGTGAGTTTCAGGTGCTGAAGAAGGTCATTGCAGCTGGAATACTGTTAGCAAGAAGAAGGGCAGAAGGTGAGGCTCGTGAGAAAGCGATGATCCCACATGCAGGGCTGGTGGGCCAAGGTAAGGAGACAGGTGATCCCTACCTTCACAGAGATAGCAGTTCAGCAAAAGCACTGAATTCTTGACAAACCCATATTTTATAGGTAGCATAGGATAAACTAGTTTACAGCAGGATCACTTTCTCAAACCTTTTGACACAGATCAGCAATCTCAAACACTGACAAACATTTCCAAAGAACTTGATTTCCAAGGCATCTTTTTTGCCAAATATACATGTGTTCATCACATACATGTGAAATAAACGTGGTCTCATTCCCAACTTATATGGTCCTTTCCCTTCTAATTTACTCTTCTCTCAAACTATAAATTATATTACCAGAAATACATAATTGATGGAAAAACTATAAAATGTAAAATACAAATTAAATTATGCTCAACTAATCATTGCCTTAAACTTAATATTATTTCAAAAGTAGATTTATTCATTTATACTTGGATAATAGAAGGAAATGAGTACCTACCACATTTACAGAAAGATGCTCATGAAGAGAAGCAATCAATTGTGACAAATCCTCACAGTATTAAACTAAAATAAGAAGAATTAAATGGCATGTGTGTAATTATATTTGCTTCTTACTATTCAGTTATGTTTCTAACTTAGTTTAAGAATGGCTTATTTTTAAACAAAAATTTAAATTAATAAACAGAAAAATCATGGATTATTGTTTAGTTTTTGTGCTTTCAAAGAATGAAAAAATACTCTTTATAACCAAAAAGTTGATTTCACACTGAACTGTATTCAAAATTCTTGATGCATAATTTAGAAGTAATTGAATCCATATTTGCAGAAACCACTAAAATTACTTACAAACTACTCTAAAGTGTTTCCACTCATAGAAGGATATTCAAACTATTGAAATTTCAAAATTAGAGTCAATAGAATTTATAGCTTCTGACTTTACCATGTTAAACACTTCAATGTGATTACTACATTTATGAAAGTTAAAATTAACAATGCTGGCACATCTTCTATGAAAAGAATAGTCTTCATTTGCTCTTCTAAAACAAATACCATGTTTCGTACAAACATTTCATCATGGTTTTCTGTTTTGGTAATTCAGATGCAGAGCAACTGGTTCATCAGCCTTATTTTTTCACTACTGGGAGTTGCAATAAAGTGTAAATGAAGAAAAAAAACTAATTAAATTGTCTTCTCTAAGCCCTACCTTGTATGTATATCATGACATATATGTCAGAGCAAAGGCAATGAAACAGATAATTGCCCCAAATTAGGAGATTGTGCCTCTGCTGACATTTAAGTTTTAACCTAATAATTTCACTATTTAACTGAACTTTGCTCTACTAATTATGGGCACTTGTAACATTAAATATTTTTTAAATGTCAGTATATTGCCTAGTTAGGGAAAATATTAATGTAGTAAAATCAGCAGGCATTTGATAATACTGAGAACACTATTCAGTTTAAACATGCAAAGCAAGACTTCCCTAGTGGTCCAGTGGTTAAGAGTTTGCAGGGGATACTGGTTCTCTACTCCAGGAAGATTCCATGTGCTGTGGAGCAAGTAACCCCATGAGACACAACTACTGAGCCTGCAGGCCTAGAACTCATACTCGGCAACAAGAGAAGCCACCATGATGAGGAGCCCAAGCACCGCAACTAGAAAGTAGCCCCCACTCACCGAAACTAGAGAAAAACCCACACAGCAATGAAGACCCAGCACAGCTAAAAATTTTTTAAAAAGGAAAATAAACCCACAAAGCACCAGGGAGGAAACAACAGTTAACACAAGTCCAACTTACTAATTTGCAAATCATTTATAGATATTGATCAATTTATGCTAGTCATAATATATATACATGTATATGTTCTCAATATATTTTATAAGAGAATAGAGATATAGGTTTTTTAAACTTTTATTTATTTTATTTTGAAGGGCTATTCTCTAGTTGTGGTGGGTGGGCTTCTCATTGTGGTGACTTCTCTTATTGTGGAGCAGGGCTCCAGGACGTGTGGGCTCAGTAGTTGCAGCTCCCAAGCTGTAGAGCACAAGCTAGACTTGTGGTGCATGGGCCTAATTTCTCTGCAGCATGTGAGATCTTCCCAGATCAGATTGAACCCTTGTCTCCTACATTGGCAGGTGGATTCTTAACCACTGAGTGCCCAGGGAAGCCCTCGATATATTTTTGAAAAATCTACACAGAGCAATACTTATTTACTATTACTACCTCAGTCTTGACAAGTGGAACTAAGTCTGAGATGGTGTAGGGAACAGGTAAAATGATGGCTAAGATTTGTTTAGTGTTCAGGCAGCAGGCACTTTGCAAAGAACTTTTCATGTACTACCTGATTTATCATATCCTCACAATAACTCTAGTAATATAGGTATTAATATTGCTATTATATAGAGGAAAAGGAACCCTCCTACACTGATGGTGGGAATAAAAACTGGTGCAGTCACTATGAAGAACAGTAGAGGTTCCTTAAAAAACTAAAAATAGAGTGACCATTCAATCCTGTGATCCAACTCCAGGGCATAGATCCAGACAAAACTATAATTCAAAAAGATGCATGCATTCTAATGTTCACACAGCAGCTCTATTTACAAGAGCCAAGACATGGAAACAACTTAAATGTCCATTGACAGATGAGTGGGTAAAGATATGGTACATAAATACAGTGGAATATTAGCCATAAAAAAGAATGAAATAATGTCATTTGTAGCAACATGGGTGGATCTAGAGATTATCATCCTAAGTGAAGTAAGCAAGACAGAAAAAGACAAATATCATAGGATATCACTTACATGTGGAATCTAGAAAAACTATAAACATACTCATTTACAAAACAAAAATAGGCTGAGACATAGAAAACAAACTTATAGTTACCAATGGGGATATTGGTGGGTGGGGAAGAGATAAATTAGGGGTTTGGGATTATACATACACACTGCTGCTGCTACTGCTGCTAAGTCACTTCAGTCATGTCCGACTCAGTGCGACCCCATAGACGGCAGCCCACCAGGCTCCCACCATCCCTGGGATTCTCCAGGCAAGAACACTGGAGTGGGTTGCCATTTCCTTCTCCAATGCATGAAAGTGAAAAGTGAAAGTGAAGTCACTCAGTCTTGTCTGATGCTCAGCGACCGCATGGACTCCAGCCTTCCAGGCTCCTCCGTCCATGGGATTTTCCAGGCAAGAGTACTGCAATGGGGTGCCACTGACACATTGCTGTATATAAAATAAGTAAATAGCAAATATCTACTGTATAGCACAGGGAAATATATTCAGTATCTTGTGATAAACTATAATGGAAAAGAATCTGAAAAAATATGTATGTGTGTTGTGTGTATGTATGTGTGTGTGTGTGTGTGAGTGTGTGGAACTGAATCACTTTGCCTATACTTGAAACAACACATCGTAAATTAACTATGCGTGCATTAACTATGCATGCTAAGTCACTTCAGTCGTGTCCTACTCTTTGCAACCCCATTGACCATAGCACACCAAGCTCCTCTGTCCATGGAATTCTCCAGGCAAGAACACTGGAGTGGGTTGCCATGCCCTCCTCCAGGGGGTCCTCCCAACCCAGGGATCGAAACCGCATCTCTTAGGTCTCCTGCATTGGCAGGTGCCTTCTTTACCATGACTCAAAATTCAACCCATGACTCAAAATTACCACTAGTGCCAATTGAGAAGCCCAAGGTTAACTATCAGTTCAGTTCAGTTCAGTTGCTCAGTCGTGTCCAACTCTTTGTGACCCCATGAATTGCAGCACGCCAGGCCTCCCTGTTCATCACCAACTCCCAGAGCTCACTCAGACTCACATCCATCGAGTCAGTGATGCCATCCAGCCATCTCATCCTCTGGCATCCCCTTCTCCTCCTGCCCCCAATCCCTCCCAGCATCAGAGTCTTTTCCAATGAGTCAACCCTTCGCATGAGGTGTCCAAAGTACTGGAGTTTCAGCTTTAGCATCATTCCTTCCAAAGAAATCCCAGGGCTAATCTCCTTCAGAATGGACTGGTTGGATCTCCTTGCAGTCCAAGGGACTCTCAAGAGTCTTCTCCAACACCACAGTTCAAAAGCATCAATTCTTGGGCGCTCAGCTTTCTTCACAGTCCAACTCTCACATCCATACCTAACCACAGGAAAAACCATAGCCTTGACTAGATGGACCTTAGTCGGCTTTTCAATATACTATCTAGGTTGGTCATAACTTTTCTTCCAAGGAATAAGTGTCTTTTAATTTCATGGCTGCAATCACCATCTGCAGTGATTTTGGAGCCCCCAAAAATAAAGTCTGACACTGTTTCTACTGTTTCCCCATCTATTTCCCATGAAGTGATGGGACCTGATGCCATGATCTTCGTTTTCTGAATGTTGAGCTTTAAGCCAACTTCTTCACTCTCCTCTTTCACTTTCATCAAGAGGCTTTTTAGCTCCTCTTCGCTTTCTGCCATAAGGGTGGTGTCATCTGCATATCTGAGGTTATTCATATTTCTCCCGGCAATCTTGATTCCAGCTTGTGTTTCTTCCAGCCCAGCGTTTCTCATGATGTACTCTGCATATACTTCAGCTTAAAAATTGCTATTCTAATGTTCATTTTACAGATGAAGAAACTGAGGCTGAGAGAGGTTACCATCTCTAAGCAGAACTCTTCAAGACACTGTTCTACTGCCTCTTTGCATGTAAGACAGAGATTTTCTAAAGGCCTGCTCAGAAATATATTTAAATTGATTTCTTAAAGAGATTTTTGCCAGCTGATATACAGGGGTATCAAACTTCACCTGCCTCCTATGGAGACAGTCCTCTTTTCAATATAGCCACTTCAGGCAATGGAACAAGCTGAACACTAATCATTCAGCACACTGCCTTTGCTGTTTGTTCATTTGTTGGATATGCTACTAAACCAGAAAAACATGCACAGAATTTCAGTAAAGAAAGTGGTCCTGGAAAACCTTCTCTGCTGGCATACCTACTCTAGTTTTGATGCAACCCATGACTCAAAATTCAGATCTCCTACAAACTAGGCAAAGAAAAACAACAAATATCCTTAGCAGTCCTCTCCATGACCATGAAGCGGTCTGCACTCAGTGCCTATCTCAAGGGGGACTCATCCCGCAGCTAAAGGCAGCTATGGGGACTCCCTAGACCCCTTACTAGGGATCACTAAGTGACAACCTGCACACCAAGTCCCCTTGGTAGATATGTGAGGTTTATTTTTTCAAATATTTAAGAACACCTGGACATCAGAGGATTTCACAATAAATCTGGATTTATGGTCTTATATGGGGCTTTCCAGGTGGTGCTAGTGGTAAAGAACCCATTTGCCAATGCAGGAGACATAAGAGACATGGGTTCGATCCCTGGGTCTGGAAGATCCCCTGGAGGAGGGCCTGGCAACCCACTCCAGTATTCTTGCCTGGGAAATCTCATGGACAGAGGAGTATGGTGGGCTATAGTCCACAGGGTCACAAAGAGTTAGACATGACTGAAGCAACTTAGAGTCTGGACAGAGCCTCTCATGACAACAATCAACCACAACCATGAGCTGCTGCCCCCGACTAGACTCGGCATTGGATCACTAGTAGACCATAACCATCATCACTTTTTTTTTAATTTAATTTTTTTGGCCATGTGGTATGTGAGATCTTAGTTCTCAGACCAGGGATCAAATCCTTACCACCCTGCTTTGGAAGCTCAGAGTCTTAACCACTGGACCGTCAGAGAAGTCCTCCTCATCACTTTCTATTGTCTGACATGAGGCCCATTTCACACATTACCTATGATTCCTCAGTCTAGACACTTGAATTTCTGTTCCTTCCTCTAATCCAAGATTTCTTCCAGTTCTGAAATTCTGTTTCACAAAGACAGAACAGAGACATCACTGAATTGTATCCAATGACTTGTTCAAGATCACTAGGCTAGGACTAGCTAAGAGCATGGCCAAACTAGAATCCAGCTGTTCTGAAGTCCAGGCTGTTGCTTTTTCCAGCTCATCTGGCGGCCTCTTGTTTACACATGAACTGATGTGATTCCAGTATAGAGAAACCAGGAATATTTTTCTTACAGCTATGAGGAAAGCTAACTCAGCCTCCAGAAGGGATAGAAAAATCTGGGTGTTAGATTAGCGTTTGAATAAATGGCTTTCATAAATCCTATACAAAAGATTTCAAAAGCTGAGAATGAATAGGAAAGAATATAAATATAGGGTTACAGGAAAGAGAAGGCCCTGCTATAGTTTGGGCTGCTTCTGTGACACTGTCCGCTCCCTGAGAATTTCCTGTGTGGTCTGGAGTCACCTGCATGTAGATGTGGCTTCAAAGCTCCCTCCACCCCAGGGTGGGACCTGGCTTCCCATGGGCCTTTAAGAAGTTCTCATAAGCACATCGTGACTTATGGCAAAAACCATGATAGGTCTACAGGTCATCCCAAAGATAAGAATTAAAACTTGTCCAAATGTTTTATAATGAATTGCTGAGAAAATTAATCCCTCTGAGGGAATCATACACAACAATTTACAAATGACTAGGATATATAAAATAACTTGATAATTCTTTTCTCAGAAATCCTATCATTCAAACAAGATTTCACACTAATTAGTCATTATTTTCATTCAGAAGCATCGGTCAGAAAGCACTAGGGAAGAAACCAAATTTAAACAGTTCCTGAAACAAAACTCTTTTTGTCTAAAAACTAGATTTATTCCCATAATAAAAATTCCTACCCTTAATCATGCACATATTATTACACCCATATTAATTCAAATTAAACTGCTGTGTACATGCATTTCTACAGCTTTTAACAAATAGAACTCTAGATTTTCATTTCTGCAGAGACCAGGTAAGTGAAAATAAAAAACTTTATGGTTATGTATTCAATTAGTGTTTTTCTAAATGCAGAACAAGAACCTAAATTTTTATTCCCTAAATGATTAATTATTAAATTGGTTTTGACTTCTGCAATACAAAGCTCTCAAATATTCCAGGGCCCGGTAGAGAGCACGGCGCCAGCAAGCTGTACACTGTCACTTTGACTGCTCTGGTTGGGGTGGGAGTAAAATGATGTTTACCCTCACATCTTATAAATCATCTGGGTTTGCTCAAAAGAAAGGCACTGGATCATTATTATCACCATTATTACTGCTAATTTGCAACCTGAATTTTCTAAAAACTAGTTGCTTTCTCTATTGTAAGTCGTTTGTTACAAGCGTGTTCTGTCTTTCAAATCTTTAAAATGTTCTCAACTAAAACAAAATGAGAAAGTTGGTTTTTTTTTCCCCAAATGATATCTCACTGAAGAAAAATGTGGAGGAAAATGAGTCTTCCAGTCGACAGTTGGTCATGTACCTCAAACATCTGTTTCTCATGAGCTAAAGTTGCATATTTCACCTATCCTGATGTCATTAAGTTATTATGTGGGAAAAACATAGACTTTCAAATAAAACAAAATTGAAGCAATAAGCCTAGCTGTTACAGCTATGGCCTCTGGAGTTACACAGACGAAGGTTCAAACCCAACGGCCCCTCCCAACACCAGCACCACATTATCAATGTCTGTAAACCTCAGATTTCTCGTCTATAAAAATAAGAAAATGATACCTACTTATGGAATTAGGTACCTAAATAGAGATAATGTTCTAAAGTGTTCAGCACATTACCGAGAGGGCCATGCAGTTGTATGAGGTTCTATTGTTCCACCCAACAGTCACAATACACAGAGGGCAGGCACAACTGCTACTAACCAAGTTCTCAACCTGTACAGCTTGGAAAGGGAGTGGACAGAGATGGATCAGGAGTCACACCCTTGTGTGTTGGTATGTGCTACCCTCCTAACAATTTACTTACTAATAAAATAGTTGAAAAGGATTAGAGGCAGGAAACATGTAGAACTGAACCCTGCTTCACCCATAAATAGGGTCAAAGTGAAAGGACAGGAGGAAAGCAATGGAGAGGTCATGGAAAGGGGAAAGCGGGAAAAGCACAAAGAAGCATGAAGCATCCCTGATGCTTGAGGACAGAGTTGACAGAGTAGCTCTGTCTGGCAACTCTCCCCAACTGAGGGAAGGCGTATCTCACGGAGGTCATGTATTGGTCCTGAGGTAGAAGAATTACTGTCAGCAACACAGTGGAGAGAAGGTGGAGGAAGGCTGAAATAACACTGTGTGTGCACACACACATATACCACCTGATTCTATAGAAGTGTATGGATATCTATCCACATGGATTTTAAAGAATATATAGATATTGATATCTATAGTGATATGATTCAGACTGATAGTCTGTATATCAAGAGATGATAGATAGGTAAGTATGAATATATATCTGGATATCTATCTATCTAGGGCTTCCCTGGTGGCTCAGACTGTAAAGAATCTGCCTGCAATGCAGGAAACCTGATCCCCGGGTCAAGAAGTTCCCCTAGAGAAGGGAATGGCAACCCACACCAGTATTCTTACCTGGGAAATCCCATGGACAGAGGAGCCTCGTGGGCTACAGTCCACAGGGCCGCAAAGAGTTGGATACGACTGAGTGACTAACATTTTCACTTTCATCTATCTATCTATGTAAACAGAGATGTAGATATATTTCTGGATCATATAAAAAGATCTAGATATCTAATGATCTAGATTTTAAAGAATAGATATGGATATACAGATATATATATATATATATATATATATTAAGATCCACATATTTCATATATAGCAATCTGGATATTCTTTAAAATCTATCGTTATAAACACAAAGAGCTAGAGGGAGATTGTTCTTTAAAAATGGCATGTGCCTGCTTTTTAAATTTCTGTACACACAGTAGCCAGTACTATTACCTACACATCTAAAGACTGTAGCTACCTTGACAGTAATGAAAAGTCCACCATGCCAATTCCAATTCCACAAGAATATCCTCCCAGAGGCAAAGAATTCTTGCAGATAAGGCAATCTTATTCCAGGTATTAATAAAATTTTCATTTTTATTATGCTATACACTTTTTTCTTTTCAGGAGTTGGTCTATTTTTAAGGATGAATTTTTTACTCACAACTAAAAATATATTTAAGCATATATACACACACATATACATATGTTCAGTTCAGCTCGGTTGCTTAGTCGTGTCCGACTCTTTGCAACCCCGTGGACTGCAGCACGCCAAGCTTCCCTGTCCATCACCAACTCCCGGAGTTTACTCAAACTCAAGTCCATTGAGTCAGTGATGCCATCCAACCATCTCATCCTCAGTCATGCCCTTCTCCCTCCACCTTCAATCTTTTCCAGCATCTGGGTCTTTTCCAATGAGTCAGTTCTTCTCATCAGGTGGCCTACGTATTGGAGTTTCAGTTTCAACATCAGTCCTTCCAATGAATATTCAGGACTTATTTCCTTTAGGATTGACTGACTGAATCTCCTTGCAGTCCAAGGGACCCTCAAGAGTCTTCTCTAACACCACAGTTCAAAAGCATCAATTCTCCAGCACTCAGCTTTCTTTATAGACCAACTCTCACATCCATACATGAGTACTGGAAAAGCCATAGCCTTGACTAGATGGACCCTTGTTGGCAAAGTAATGTCTCTGCTTTTTAATATACTGTCTAGGTTAGTCATAACTTCTCTTCTAAGGAGCAAGCATCTTTTAATTTCATGGCTGCAGCCACCATCTGCAGTGATTTTGGAGCCCCCCAAAATAAAGTCTGTCACTGTTTCTACTGTTTCCCCATCTATTTGCCATGAAGTGATGGGACCAGATGCTATGATCTTAGTTTTCTGACTGTTGAGTTTTAAGTATGTAACCATATATAACAAAATATAACATATATACAATTAGTGTCAAACATTCTCTAAAGAATGAAATGGCAACCCACTCCAGTGTTCTTGCCTGGAGAATCCCAGGGACAGGAGAGCCTGATGGGCTGCCGTCTATGGGGTCACACAGAGTCAGACACGGCTGAAGTGACTTAGCATTCTCTAAAAAAGCTTTTGATTTCAGAGTTTAGTTATAGAATTTTTTAACTTGAAGTTTTTTCCCCTTATATTATGATAAATTTTATTTAAATTATCTGTTTATTGAATGATACTATATTCAGAGATTATAATATCTACAACAGGAATGTGACCCAGTCTATTTAACCTAAATAGACTACTCTAAAACTGGCTTTGTTTTTCATACCACTTTATCCCTATTACTTCTTATCATCAATTTTTATTTCTTTACTATATTATTCATATCAATATTAATTGAAACATTTCTGGATGTTTTCTAAACACCAATGTGCTAAGTTTTTTACATGTTTTCAGTTCAGTCACTCAGTCGTGTCTGACTCTTTGTGACCCCATGGACTGCAGCATGCCAGGCCTCCCTGTCCATCACCAACTCCCGGAGTTTAGTCCATTGAGTCAGTGATGGACATGTTTTATCTTATTGACATGTTTAAACATGATGGACATGTTTATCTTACATGTTTTATCTTATTTTAATTATTACACAACCCAGTGAAGTGAGATCTATCACTATAACCATTGTACAAGAGAAAACTGGGAGAAAGTAAGTAACTTGCCTGCTCACACAGTGAGTGCAAACAGACCCTGGTTTGGACAAAGCTGAACAATATCAGAGCTTAGGAGGCACCATTCTTACTACAGTCTGTTCACAATGTCTCAGATAAACAAGTCTCCTGTATTTATCCTTACTTGATAAATGTTTCTTGTCTACATTAAATGATAAAGTAACTTAAAAGAAAAATTAAATTTAAAACTGGCACCCCAAAGTATTACAATTATCTAAGTTATATATATGTACATAAAACATTTATATCCCCTCCCACCATTTTGTTCTAGTTTCTGGTAAAAGCAACAAAATGGCTGCTTGATTCACATACCATCTTATAACCACTGATGATTCCCTGAAACACCAAATCAGTGCCTGTCTTGCTTTTCACAGTATCTAAAAGTTAAATTAAATGGAGAAATATTTGCCTTTATAAATTATGATTAGCAAAAACTCCTTAAATTTATATTTCAAAGCACCTACAGAAAAAAGCGAGAAGGAATCAGCTACATGAGTCAGCACTGCATAGGAAAGAAAAAACCTTATTCAGCTTGAAGTGACCAGCAGGTAATACAGTGTGCCTTCATTAGTTGTCAATTTTAAGCATTTTCTGTGAAAACACTGCTTGAAAGCTTACATATACAATGAAGTATATCAATCAGCTTTCATATCTGAGATATCTTTCCTGAAATAGTTTCTCTGAAATATTCCTAAAAATATCAACAGTTTCTAAAGTGATATATTCATCACTCATGAATGTTATATTACATCCATACAATTTAGTTTCTGAAACAGACTCTAAAGGTGACAGCATGCTCAATTTTATATATTATGTACTTCTGTTAAAATAGATTATTTCTTCCTTAGAGATTTTAAAATATACAAATTTTGCTATATTTAAAAGAATGAAAGTGAAAGTCACTCAGTCATGTCCGACTCTTTGTGAGCACATACAGTCCATGGAATTCTCCAGGCCAGAATACTGGAGTGGGTAGCCTTTCCCTTCTCCAGGAGATCTTCCCATCCCAGGGATGGAACCCAGGTCTCCCACACCGCAGGCAGATTCTTTACCAGCTGAGCCACAAGGGAAGCCAGAAAATACTGAAGTGGGTAGCCTATCCCTTCTCCAGCGGATCTTCCCGACCCAGGAATCAAAGCAGGGTCTCCTGCATTGCAGGCAGATTCTTTACCAACTGAGCTATCAGGGAAGCCCCCATTTAAGAGGCTAAATAATTTCTAATGAATTTGTAGGAGATAGCTGATTTAATTAATAAAAAAGTTTCAAATCTCTTTTAAAAGATTAGTCAATTTAACCTATGTTTCCCCACATATAACAAAGTAGCTTCACTTTGTGCAAGAAAATAATTGCTTTCTGTTTCTTTCTCATGTGTACCTGCATGATAATATATGAAGAAGAAATATATATAGATTAATACCTGATGGACTTTATTATGACCAATATATTATTTTATATTATTTATCTGAAAAAATTTTTTACAGATAACAGGAAACAAGAAAAATTATAAAGCCTGAGGAACACTATCTGATTAACATTATGTTTTACAACATAAACCTTTTGGATGTATGATTGTTTTACATACTCAAGCAAAATAAAAGTATCTAGGGAAGGAACAAAGCATTTCAGTGTTAGTCAAATGCCTCAAAATATATTATACACATGTATTTGTGGTTTTATAATAATTAATTTCAAAGTCTATTATCTGTAATCCTATAAAACTCATCACATGTCTTTATATCTCTTTATCCTAGGTCCTACCACCTAACCTTCTACTTGATGAAACTACTCACAGCTAGGCCCTCCTCACTTGCCACCACTCACAGAAGTGAGCAAAACCCTCTCTGTAATCCCAAAGTACTTTCCTCCACCTCTCTGATACAATCTCCTTATTTTGCTTGAACTCGACCTATGCCCAGGTCAATTTCTCTTCCTCTTGAAGAGAGGATCCTTACTGGCTTTTAGGTACTACTACCTTGAGCACTATGCCTACTACAAACATCAATTAAATGCACTGGCATACAGTATAACTATTTCTAATAGACAGCCTTGATTTAGACAAAGAAACAGTTCTCAGGCCCACAAACTGATACTTGTGGTGGAAGGCAGGGAGGGTTTGGAGAAAGTCTCATATTATAAAACAGCTTTTCTAATTTTTAAGATTTGGATTTATATTTCCATCAAGCTTTAAAGAACTCTCTAGCTGAAACTAAAGAGAGAAGCAATGTGCCAACTTCATTCCAATGTCAAGTTTATAAACAAGCTATTCCTGAAATTCACTGAATGGATAATAGAAGTTTTATCTATTTTTCTGGGCTTCAAAAGCAGAGAATAAACATGTTTTTTAAAGTGTATTATTCTCCACAGTGCACATTATGAAAGCTTTTTGAAAGCAAATTATTAATAACTAGACATTTTCAGGGGCTTCCCTGGTGGCTCAGACAGTAAAGAATCCACCTGAAATGCAGAAGATCCAGGTTTGATCCCTGGGTCAGGAAGATCCCCTGGAGAAGGGAATGGCAACCCACTCCAGTATTCTTGCCTGGAGAATTCCATGGACAGAGGAGCCTGGTGGGCTACAGTCCTCCAGTAGCAAAGAGTTGGACACAACTGAGCAACTAATCACACACTTAGATACATTTTCAAAAAGTAACAGAGATCATGTAACACACATAGATAAATCAGAAAGTAACATAGACCATAGGTATGAAACCAAAGGAGAAACTTCACATTTTTTACATATTCTTCTGAGTTTTTCACTCTGGCTTTGTCAACCATGACCCGGAAAGTTTGCCTACTTGTTTTTACTTTCCTAAATCTAAGGAGTATTCCCGTGAGCCAGTCTTTTTAGCTGGCATTCATTGAGTGGCTGCTATGTACCAGGCATTGTTCTGACTTAATCCTCCCAACAAACTTATGAGGTTAATACTATTATCTTCTCCATTTAAAAAAAAGAAAACTGAGTCATTCAGAGGTTAAATCACTCCTTAAATTCATGTGGATAGTTTTGGGGCAGAGAGTGGCTTCATACTCAAGTCTGTCTGGTACTGCATTATGGTGCCTTCCACTGTCAACACATCATTTCCAGAGATTATGAAAAATAATAGTTGCCTAAATGGACATGAGTTTAAGTAGATTCCGGGAGTTGGTGATGGACAGGGAGGCCTGGCATGCTGCAATTCATGGGGTCACAAAGAGTCGGACACGACTGAGCCACTAAACTGAAATAAATATATTATTTAATCTCCTCATTGACACATTTAACATAGGTATGCCCATTTCTCCCACAATAATTCTCAAAGGCATGGGCTCATTCTGACTAAATTTGGCAAAAGGAACACATATTGAGTTCCCAATGTTTCTTATTGTCTTAAGGTGAAATATTCAAGAAGACAGGACAGAGGAACATAACAGTAAGAACCTGAGCCCCTGGAAAAAAGTTGGTTAAAGGCCAACTCTCGGGGTAAGAGGGAACTGGGTAGGGTGTTGCCAGGTCAGACCAGCAGCAACGTTGCTGAGTTCCTGTGCAAGCTGCCCATGTGAGGGAGTCTGAGGATTACACTGTACAAGTTACAAAGATTAACAATCGTCCAAATTATCACTTAATTACAACAAGAACTGTGTGTGAAGGCTAGGATGAAATCAAATGACCTTTTGTTAAATATAGAACCTCTAGAATCTAAGTGAAGTTCAGTTTTGACCAATAAAGTATAAAAAACAATTTTTCTCCACTTATGAGGGGAAAAAAACACAAGCTAGAATCAATATTTAGTAATATTACAAATTAACATTCAATATGTCCCATAAAAGTGTAAGTCTTTTGTCAGTGTTTTCTTTGTTGTTTGGAAATTTTAAGAGAGATTTATTTCATGAATTGCTATTACTGTTATATGTTTCTCAAATCATTAATAAAACTACTAATATCTGAAATCTTAATTCATTTTGTCTAATGTTATGTAATTAGCATGCACTAGATGTATTTGTATAAATACAAATATGCCTATTATGTAAGATTTCTTAATATTTCTATTGGTTAATTATTTCTCTAAATGAGAAATCTTGTGTCATTAAGGAAAAGTTATTACCAAATACAAATGAAAATAAATTATTCAACCAATATTTCTATAGACTAGTCACATTAAGCAAAGTATAAAACCTTATGTGAGAAAATTATCTTACTAATTTACAAAAAAGGAATCATCTGCCATGTATTGGAAGATAAATAAATAAATGATTTTGAAGATTACTGAAATAAATTAAGTGAAATATAATTGATGAAAAATTAAATTCAAGCATTAATTTCTCACATTTATTGTCCAAAAGATAACAAAGTAACAATTGCTGCCTTCACTATGTCAAGGCAGGTATGAATAATTTCTGTAGGCTTTCCCTGTTGTAAATATTACAGGGCTTGCATCATACCCAAGTGGATATCTTCATACTTGAATGGACCAGAGAATATGCGCTTTTTCCCAAATGTATTTTTTGTATTAGAGATAATGATACTATGCAAATTAGCAAGGCTTAATGTTCCTACCAATATTTGATGATCTGAAATCAACCCCTGGTTAACAGATGGCCTCATCATTCTGGAACATAATTGATACCCTTTTTGAAAAATCTCACAGAAAGGCCAATGAACATACATTCTACCTGGTCCCTTGAGGAACTGTCCCTCCGGATAGGAAAATCCCAAACAACAGAGTTTATTAACAAGTTCCTAAATATCATATCCACCAAAAGCAAATGAGTTCCTCCCAAATTTCCCCGAGTGTTCTAATTTTTTATACTTTTCAATTATATTTTAACATTTTGAATTTGGGTGCTGTGGAATATATTATAAGATTTCTGAAGGACACATTTATCATACTAACTCATGCAGAAGTGAATTTCTTGACAAAAGTCCATGAACTTATTGAGATTCACAGGGGAAAAAGAAAAACAAGTATGTAATCAAAGCGGGTGTACATCCAGACAGACTTCAGACAAAGCAAATGGACCCTGGCATGCATGAAACAAGTCAAACCACAAGAATTGATATGGCTCTAAGAGCATTTATGGGGTGATTCCATGACATGCACACCTGTTCACTGGAACCACGATTTCACATTCAATGGTTGAATATTAAACAGAAACAGCTTATGTTTGCCATTGACATGACCTGTCAAGACCAACCTCTCACCAGCACAGATAATCATTCCAATAGTTCACTCTAACCACCAAGCATCACCCAGACTTCCTGAAATAAAGAAAAGCCATCCTAGGGTCTTGGGAAAGCATGAGCTTTACAGAGAAAGCGTGGCTGAGACCAGGTGTGACTGATGAGTCCTCTCATTTATACAATGATCTTCCAATCCAGGCTGAAATAACTAATGTAATGAAAGGCAAAAGACTAGTAAAGATTAATGAGTTTTAAGAACTGTACCCTCTGTTCTGAAACAAACGTGGTAGCAAATAGTTCCCACTTCAAAAGAAAAGTCTTTTTCTTTTCTGTTTTTAATCTTTGAAATTTCTAATTCTTTTGAAGTTTCAACTGTGAGGTTTTCAATTCAGTAGTCGATATTTTGTTAGAGAAAAACAAGCATAGGGAAACAATATACAATAATGAGAGGAAAAAAGTCCCATCTTAATATCTTGGGTCACAAACACCACGATGCATATAACTTCGCTAGATCACTGAGGTATATGTAATAAATTCTCAAACATTTAGCAGTTTATTGAAGAGAAATACTCACAACATGAGCTACATAAACTCATTCTCTAAATGAGAATATTTTAAAAGATATTGACTACAGATGTTTCAAAGTAGAATTTAAGGTCTCACTGGGTGTCCCCAACTGGTGATCACTCTATTGTAATCTTAACTCTTTTAGTGAGGTCGTTCAAATTCCTGTTTTCCCTTCTCAACTTTTCACCCAGCAAGCAGTCATTGTTACATTTCAACACTTCTTTACATCAAGCACCTAATATAAAACGGGAACAGCTGCAGTTTCACTGCCCAGCCCTTTCTCCCACCCTTACAACATTTGTTCTGTTAATGTAGGTTAATTCTGCAAATAACACTTCTGTAAATTGTTCTTGCAAACTGCTACATCAGTTATGTAAGGACTTCTGTGAACTTTGAAAAATTAATGCCTTTAATTTTGGTTGATGGCAACATCAGCAGAGCTCTGTAAATTGCACTTTAATGAGATTTTGCTACAGGGGATAATCTGCTACTGACAGAGGAACATCTTGAAAACATCTGTAGACCTATAATTTCTCTATGACGATTAGAGCCCACCACAAGACTCCAAATACAAACCCCAAATAAAGGGGGGGAATGTAAAGTTCTAAATGAGAATACAACCTGTTCTTAAAAAGCGAAAGGCTCAGTATGAAAAGTTTTAGGCACTAAAAATAAATCAATTTTTTGAACTAATTAACATTTAGCTTTATTTAATTAAGAAAGACTATTACTGTCTCCACTGCTGTGCATCTGTATATAATGAAGAAAACAGCAGTAGGTATAAGATACCACTGAGGGATATGCCCAAGTAACCCAGCACTATAGGTGCAAGGGAACGTCTATTATTGTTAAGTAACTGACATCAGAGTCTTACTTTAATGTTGTCATAAATAAAAGGAAGATTTCCACAGATGCCTTCACATATGGTTTCTTATTTGTCTCCGATGGAGACTGGGAGTTGGATTAGATGCCAAAATTAAATGATTTAAATAGACAGCTGCATAATGGAAACTACTAAATAACACCTTTTAAACAGTTTCTATTTATAGCTGATCTAAATCACAGAAGGATGACAAATTTTATTTTGTAAAGCTAACATCGCTTGTTCCTCTAATGCATTACTTCTAAAGCCCCACAGTTACCTTACCCTAATGTTCACTCTAGACAATGGTCGTGAATGTGCCATTTTTAGAATGGTAACTTTGGAAATCACATCTCATTTTCCATAGTCAAATCTATGTTAAAGGAATTTGCTTTAAAAGTATACCATATTCCTTACCTTGTACAGATTGAAATAAGCATAAAGTAATATGAGATATTGTTTCATATTCTTCACCTTCTATGCCATGAAATTAATAGCTATTTGTTAGAATCATGAAACCCAACCATAATTTTAGGCCTATAAGATTTACATCTTTATCATTTTTCATAGGAAAAAAACTAAGCAAAAACTGCAGAATTAAATGAGTACATAATGAGACACAAAAAAACTGCCATTTCTGGAAAACTTAGATATATGAACAGGTTTTGTCTTAGTTCCCCAAACAGGGATTGAACCTTCACCCTCCTGTACTGAGTGTGCAGAGTCTTAACCACTGAATTCCCAGGGAAGTCACTGTCCATGTTTTAATTGGTCCTTTGAAAGCTGAATTGTGTGTGTATTCTAAAATAAGTGAGATATAAGAACAATTTAATAGGTTCTCAAAACTGAATCTGAATAGCCTCATGGTGTATTAAATGAGGGAAGCTTATTATTATCAATACTTCACTAGTAGAATCTTTTTAAAATTTTTAACTGTGTCTGGATACTATCAGGTACTCTCATGTTGCTTATGATTACTCTATTTCCTGCAATAATCAAAATCCAAGCTAAGTCACAGTTTCTATTCTTATGCAGTGTATAAAATTGCAGCTGGAAGGAAGAAACAAAAGGATATACTGAGGTGGAGGTCTCCAAAGGGGGAAAAGGATATATAAGGGAATGACTAGTGAGAATGTTTACCTGTAGAATCTGAACAACTCAGAATAGTGACGCTGCATGCACTGGGCATTAAGCATCAACATCTATCTCCATTTAGAAGATTGGAATTTGTAGGTATGACTGTAGGGTTCCCCTATGTCCTTGGTCAGTTCCAGCTTCACTTTTAGCTCAACTTGAGATCATCATCATCATGTTTTACTCTTTCTTCTCCCCCTCTGATATTTACTTAGTACGCTTGCACCTGAATCCATTCATCATAAGGCCTAATCCCTGCCTTCACTCATAAGTATACCAAAGGAGTCCCTTGTGCACAGTTTAACAGTTAACTCCTTTCCAGCACTAGAAGTGCAAATACATGTTTGGTATTATGATTACCCCTTACAAGTAGTACATCACCAGTTCCAGAATCATTCAGATAATTAAGATCATTAGGGTATAGAATACACTTCTCAGACATTTCTAGGTGCTTTTTAACACAAAGAAAAGCCTACAATCATGAAGTTGATTATTACTTTTTCTTTGTTCAAAGAAAAGATTAGATTGGACTTTGTCAAGGTTAGACTTTGCCAAATGTGACGTCTGAAAATAAAGACTATGTTTTACTTTCAATAACGAATGTTACTGCAATATGTTCATTATTTATGGCAAAGAAGCTGTTATCTTTCAAAACTCATACTGGAAAAGCAAGTGTTGTCAATTGTTTGCTACACTCTATATATCCAGGCTGATTCACAAATTTTGCTGCCTTTTTCTCTCATACATACAGATTCAACCTCGTATATGAGTTTACAAAACTAATCCTTTAGGCATAAAGCATTTAAGTTCTATCAACCCACATGACCCAACCTCCTGTATTAATGAAATAAACCTTGGAGTCCAACCTTTTGTTGGAATATCATCTTGGTCACCTCTGAGGACTGGGACTTCTGAAAACTAATCTCTCTAATTCTTGGGTTTCTCATCCACAAAATAAGGTTAAAAATATCTATGCTTCCAGGTTGTCATGAGGGTTAATCATGATTATGTGTGTAAACCAGAATCACAAATGTAACAGAGTTTCAGTATATTAGTTCACTTTTCTTCTCTTCTCTTTTGTGCTTTCTTGGCCAGTTGTTATTGGTTGCTACTGGTATCATACAGCCCCCTATGTAAAATGTTTCAATCAAGTGACCATGTCTTTTCACTAATAGTTTTCAGGACCATGGAGAGATCTCACATTCCCTTCCTCACAAAATGTATTAGTTCTGCTGTCCCAGGGGGATAGTTTGCTGATTCATTCAGTAAATAAGTCCTAAAGTCCTGAATAGGCATTATGTTAAATTCTGGAGAAATAATATTGAACAAAACAGACAAGTTCCCAAAATTGTGATGCTGTAATTCAAAGGAGAAGTGGACATTAAACAAATAACTGAACTCTCTCACTAAGCCCTCCCATCACCATCCAAAAAAAAAAAATCACAATTACTAATTGAACAGGTATAATAAACAAAAAAGCCCACCAAAGTTCTAAGAAAAGAATCCTAACAAAATCTTGGGGAATTGGGGATGGTGGGTTATCAGAAATAATTTTCCCAACAGGTGACATTTTTGCTGAGATCTCGGGGATGAAGAGATAACCAAACAAAAAAAGGATGATTGAAGAGCACTCTTGAAGCAAAATCATTTGAAGAACTTAAGAAAGAAAAGTGCTGTTACTGGGAAATGATGAAGGAGTAGCACAATGGGAGGTGAGGAGAGTAAGGGCCTTGTAGGTCATGCTAAAAATACAGCAGAAATATAGAAGACTTGCAAATCTGCCTATCAATTTTTTTTTAAATCCTACTCTGTTTTATTTTTCTGTACATTAATTATAATATTTAAAATTCAGGATTTTATACTTCTGATATCTCTAAAAATTGTAAGATCTGGTCACAAAGAACTTGCATTTCCACATGAAGTTAGTAGAAATTCACTTCACCTGGTAGACAAGGCATCCTCTCTTCATATGCCACCATCTCCATGACCCAAATTCACTCACAGGCATTTTCTGTTCATCCCCTGAAGTTTTGTAATTATGAAAGCCCAGATATTTCTACCTTAAAGTTTCTACCTTAGCCTTCAGATCTAGGCCTAATTTTGTTTCTAATTATAAGAAATCATTACATCTTGTGGTTACATCTTGATATCTAGTCCTTCTGGAATATTCTCCAAGATAAGTGTCATTCTTTCACTCTTCTAGCACAGGAATATGCAAGCATGGCCAGCTTCCCAAGTTGCTTATTCTCCACCTACCTATTTATTAGGAGATCCTGGCTACATTTATTTCTTCTACCAGATGTTTTCTTTGGTCATGCTCTGCAGATACTCATTTACATCCCAGTGGATTTATAGTTCAGTAGTGATTCATGATTATACCCAGCCAACAGGTATAATCACAAACTTCAATCTCTTCTCATCTGGGTTTTTTTCATCTTTAATCCATTAGACATTGAAAAGTCACTTCTAAAATTGTAGAAAATAGATTATTTCAAGAAACACTCTTTTAAAAGAATAACCAAAGACATATAGAGAAGATGAGTTTGTGACAAACACTCAGTTATTTGGAATTAACTATCCAGTTCCCTCAATTAATCACATTTTTCTCAGTATTTTACTTCCAAGGAAAAGCAAATAAAAGATAATAAAGTTTCAAAAACAAAGGTATGTATTTCCAGAGGTAATCTTAGAGTTCGGTACAGTCTCTTTCACCTTTTCCATCCCCTTCTAAACTGATTTTCAATGAGAATACATTTTCAGAACTGAGGTGACAGGAGGCACTATAAGATCCCAGGTCATCAGAGAAATGCGCAATTGTATTCAATGCATTTTTCACATACTAAAAAGGAAAGTTCTTGGCCCAGTACCTTGTGCCTAGTAATGGCCTGATTTTTGATGGATAGAATCAAATGCAGACTAGTATATTGTACAAGGTCGTAACATTAAATTATCTTATCTAGGAACCATAAGATTCTCTTACCTAGGATCTCCCAACATTTCCAGGGAAGTAGAGATTTTATTAACATTGGACCATTCCTATTAAATCTATTAATAAGCAAGTAGATGTCACAGAAATAGCATAATTTCTAGGCATTCATGGAAGAAAAAATTGTCCAAAAGATTTCACTTAGAGATGGGTTGAAATCACTTCCTATCCTGGCAGCCTGCACCATCTCCCTTGCTGTACTGTTAGCATCCTACTCAAAGCCTTTTTTTTTTTTTTCTTATTTGCCAATGTTAATAGCCCTTTTCCTAACAGCATCCTAAGAGAGGCCCAAACCCCATCAGCTTTGTGTCCCCTGGCCATTGTAGTTCCAATTTGTATCACTGTAGTCTTTATCAATTTTCCCAGCAATCCTGAGGTAACTGTGCATTTCAGGATTCTGCTAACATTTGTCTCTTGCTGCAAAAAGCTTTAGGGGGAAAAATTATTCCAAATGGCATAACGGATGTTTTAGTCACTAAATTTCTTGGGAGTTTAAATTAAAATAAAAATGATACGCTTTGTACATGGATTTTCTTGTACTTAAGCCTTTAATGCCAGCTAAATAACAAAGGGGGCCATTAATGTAAAATTCAGCCTAAAGTCAATTGTATTACAAGCACTCTTAATGCTTGTACATTCTTAATGTAACAAGAAGTCTGAAAGGCACTTAACTGGATACAGCTGTATGCAAATTTGCTTTAAACTACGGAAGGTTAGAAACAGACATTATTTTAATCTTGAAAAATAAACCACTGAGTGTCTAGCATTTGGGTCTGTTAAGCTCATCTACTAATGATTCCCCCATTAAACCATAATAAAGTGTTTGAAAGTTGATCCAGTCTTTTGCACATGGTAAACAAAGAGACTGGAACTACAGCAGGCTCTGCCAAAAACCAGCAAGAGGATTATTGAATATATACATCCTCATGCAGCTGTCATTCACTCCCACCGTATTATATATTTTGAAATAATTTTTAAAAATACGTGACATTTATCTAAAACTCACAAATTTGCTTTTTGAGAATGAAGCACAATCCATAAACTGATTCAGAAAGCTATTATTCAATAGATGATGAATCAGGATTTGAAAGATGAAAAACTAAAATAGTCACAAATAAACATGTTGGTGGGGGTAGAAAAGAATTACATGTTGATTATAAGTGTGGTCATACAAGGAAGCACACAAAATTCATTTCTAGGCATACTACATTATGCTATCCATAGTTCTCAAATAGAAAGCTAAGGTATACCTATATGCATCCACAAATTGTTTATTCAATCATGAGTTATGTAGATGGTTTCCTAAAATAAACTGAACAAAAAATAGGAAGCAAGAAATGATCTCATGGAATGAATGGGTCATTCTTTGCTGGATGTGTTCATTGTCTTTAAGCAAAATACCTAATATCTTGAATATTTGGAAAATGTTGTCAAGTTAAATTTCATAACACCCTTAGTTTCTTTTTTTTTTTTTTTTTTTAGTAAACCTAATATAATTTGAAGGGGCTTTTCTGGTGGCTTACACAGTAAGAATCTGCCTGCAATTCAGGAGACCCAGGTTGGATCCCTGGGTCAGGAAGATCCCCTGGAGAAGGGAATGGCTACCACTCCAGTATTCTTGCCTAGTGAATTTCATGGACAGAGGAGCCTGGTGTGCTACAGCCCATGGGGTCACAAAGAGTCAGATATGACTGAGTGACTTTCAAATAAATATACTTCAAAATGAAATAGTGCTATTATAATGCCCACTGTATAATTATAACTATTTTTAACTTGAAAAATCAAAGAGATTTTTAAATAATTATTTTATTGATCTTATCTGGCTTGTTCTCTTGATTAATCCAAATAAAATTTATGTCATTTATCATTCATGGCTACCTCCTCATAAAAGAGTAAGAATGAAAGAAAAAGACAAATGGAATGGAAGAGAAGGGAAGTAAAAAGAGAAGGCAAGGGGGAAAAAATTCATGTGTTCAATAATACTTAATTATATGTAAATACAAGGGATACCCTGAAGAAGAAAAATAGATAAAAGAGTCTTATAGTTATGGAGCCTTTCATCTAATTAGAAAGCTAAATATTAATGAAGTAATAATACAAAGGATACTAAAAGTACAATCGTGGTTTTTGGTAAAAAAGAAAAAAAACAGTATTTTTATAAAAATTTAAAACAGGTTAGGTAAGAGGTCCCAAAGTAAAAGTAGAACTAAGAATTAAAGATTAGGTGGGGGCAGGGAAGGAAAAGGTTAAGAAGTGTTCCTTACAAAAGAACATAGGCAAGCCCTGAGGTTAGTTTCAATATAGTAACAAGGGAAGTGAAACAGTGCAAATGTGGCACAGAACTATGTTGCTAAGGGAGACTAGATAACTGAAATCCACTGCAGACAAATTTTAATTGGATGTCACCATATATGCATTTCAGCAGGACATACCTAGCTGTAGTGAGGAGAATAACATGAAAGAAAACAAATGTGAATACAAAAAGATCAGTGAGGAAATCTGGGATGTGAAAGGAACTGGTGCCTTGGAATAGTTTGCTAGAGGTAACAAGGAAAAGTGGATGCATTGGAGAAACATATCAGAAATACACTGGACTTCCTTGGTGGTCCAGCAGTTAAGACTCCATGTTCCCAATGCAGAGGGCATGGATTTGATCTCTGGTCAGAGAAGATCCTGCATGCTGTGTGGCACAGCCAAAAAAAACCAAAAACAAAAGTAGCGCTGGTAAGAATTAATGATAAATTGTAGGTACAGGTTAAGTTTCTGACAGGTATAATTAGATAAATCATGGTACCATTCATTAAAAATAAGAAAACCAGGAGTGGAGCAGGGAGGAAAAGGACGAGTTCTATTTGGAATATGTTGAATTAGAGATGCCCTTCATTATACTCTACAATAAATTTTAAAGTATTAAGTTGCACATTGTGAAATTTTATATCAGTAATTATTCTAATTAGTAATAAGTTCCTCAAAAAATAAAAGTCACAAATGATATGGAAATATATACAGCATCAAGATATTTCCAACGAGAGTCCTAAATCTCAGTAAAGCCTGAGAATAAAATAAAAGCATTTTCACACATGCATTCCCAAATATAATTATTTCTTTGGCCATTTTATCAAGAAGTTAATGGAGAATACGTTCTTCTAACCTGGAGGTATAAATCAATATTGAGGTAAGTAAAGATTCAAAAACAGAAGCCCTAAACGTAGAGAAGTTACTTATTGTGAAGCATGTTACAGAACTTTTGTACAGCATCAGAAGACTTGGCTGGAGGTACAAAGAAATTAAGCAAATAAAAAGGTAAAATAATTATTAACTCTTGGGAAAAAGTTATATAATTTTAAAATGCAATCATATGGTATCACTTGGTTTAAGAGTGAATAGTATTTACATAGTAATCACAACATCTAACTCCTTGGAAAAGACCCTGATTGAAAGATTGAAAGCAGAAACAGACGAGGGCAACAGAGAATTAGACAGTTTGGGGGCATCACCAGTTCAATGGACATGCGCTTGGGCAAACTCCAGGAGGTGGTGAGGAACAGGGAAAACTGGCTTGCTGCAGTCCATGAGGTCACGAAGAGTCAGACATGACTTGGTGATTGAACAACAACAAGTAAAAATAATAAGGGAAACATAAAATTTTGATTAATTGAAAGATGAGTATTGACAGTATCATCTGGGCAGATGAGCAAGGACACCTTTATGAAACTATGTGGTTGTCAGTGCAAAGCCTGACACACATAGACCTCCCCCTGTGTGATAAACGCTGCCCAGCCTGCTAAGAAACCATGACCCTTAACCTTCCTTCCCTCAGAGTCTAGAATCTCCCCGACCTCTCTATTACATTTTGGGTGGTGGGTCATTTCATCAAACTTGCTTTATCTACATTTTGTGAGAATATCTCTGTGTCCCTGTAGAAGTCCACTCACTTAAGGAGGAGGTATAGCCTTCCTCTAGCTTCACTTCTGACCTTTGATTGCAGCACATAATTTTTTAAAATTTGTTATTAAATAGGTCAGTGTAGAAACCAATGACCCCTCTGTTGACCCTACATGACTTACTGTTTCTTCCCCAACACAACCGAAAGAAGTGGACCAATTTTAACAGAAGCAAGTGGAGCCGTGGGGAGGAAAAGCAAAGAGGTTAAGGGACCAAAAAGAGGAGGAGCTTGAGGAAACAGGACTGACTGATGGAGAATGAGGAAAATGCATCCAAAAAGACTAGAATTAAGGATCCTGTGAACAGACACAAAATCCTAACACCCTCTAACTAAGCATAGATTGGATTATATGACTGAAATATGAAGAAATGAAATAGTAAAAACTTCTGAATTTTGTTTGTTCAGTTAATTTTTTTTGCTTGCTAGGCTCCTCCTGTACTCTGTAATATGAGACCAATGTCTAGGTTTGATTAAACATTTTTTAGGTTCCCAATTAAGTTGCATCTTTCCAAGATACTCTCCATACTATTTATAGTCAACACAGAGCTGCCAGTCTGCCCCTAGACTTTAATACTTTGTTCTGCATTGATCACTCTATTATATTAACATTTTCATGCAAATATATTATAATGATCTGAGTTTTTAAAACAATGTTAAGTTTCTTCATTTCTCACAACAAAGGTAAGTGCCTCCAGAGCACTGGGTAAATACTTCATTCTTTACAGTTAGATGTTATTACAAATACACAGCAACCTACATAGGTCCATGTATGTAGTCTATGTTCAATTGATTTTAAATGTAATTTGTCTATATATCTACTGTCTTGAGAAACTTCTAATATTCTGATAATAATTTTTAATTAATTTTTAAATTGTCAGTTGTTAAATACAGTCACTATAATAAATTAAGTTGTTTTTAAATATGTGCTGTGCTAAGTCACTACATTCATGTCTGACTCTTTGCAACTCAATGGACTGTAGCCTGCCAGGCGCCTATGTCCCTGGAATTCTCCAGGCAAGAATACCGGGGTGGATTGCTCTGCTTGCCTCCAGGGGATCTTCCCCACCCGGGGATCGAACCTACATATGTTATGTCTCTTGCACTGACAGGCAGGTTCTTTATCACTAGCACCACCTAGGAATATAAAATTATTTTAAATGTACTTAAGTTATCTAAATAAATGATCTTTAAAGCAAAAGTAATACTGAAAATTCATCACTTCCTAATTATTTACTACATTTTGCTATTATCTTGTTCCTCAGGTTATTTACATCCATCACATCTGTGCAATACTGGCGACCCTTCCCAACTCTGTTTTAAGTACATCATATTGGTAACTTGAAATTGGCAAATTGGTAACCTGAAGATGGGAGTGCTTACATCAAGAAATTTGAAAAATGCCACAAAACAGGCCTTATATTTTGCTGATTTTGTTGCCTATTCAGTCTAATACAGATTAAACCTAAAAGTGTATCTGTCTACATCCATTACATTATGCATAACATAAAATTGAAGCATTTGTCCAAAATTTGAAAACTATTATACTATTCAGCAAAAATGTCATTGACATCATTGACTAACAAATGAGTTCCAATATATTCTTCATTGGTTCATTTTTCATCTTACCATAAACAAAAATATCAACCAACATTCACATTGAAATTATATACATTCATCAGCTACACCATAGTTTGTGCCATGCATGCTCAATCACTCAGTCATGGCCAACTCCTTGCGACTCCATAGCCTGTAGTCCACCAGGCTCCTTTACCCATGTGATTTCTCAGGCAAGAATACTGGATTGGGTTGCCATGCCCTCCTACAGGAGATCTTCCCAAACCAGGGATCCAAACTGTGTCTCTTGCATCTTGTCTCCTGCATTAGCAGGTGGATTCTTTACCACTGAGCCATCTGGGAAGCAACCATAGCCTGGCTACAGGGAAAAGAGTTTAGCAAAAATTAAAGAAATTACTCTATGGGAATAAATTGGCTATATGAAATTTACAATAAAGAATGTGGTATATTTCATTATTTTTAAATTTTACACTATATAGTCTTTACATAAGTAAAATATATAGTAACAATATATATATAAATACATTGTTTCATGGACCAAGTTATTAAACATTTGCCAACATAGCACTGCCTAAGACAATTGTTTATGATGCAAATTCCCAGGCCTCAATCCCTCAGATTAAATTAGTAGATCTTGGGTCAGGCCCAAAAATCTCTTTTACACAACTTTTTTTTCTACAGTAGAAGCCTTAAGTTTGATTAAGGAAGAAGAGAAAAGTAAACAAAATGAAATATACTGTTGAGTCAAGAAGAAGTTTCGATACCAGCATATGAGTCCATTAAGAAACCAGCAGACAAAAGAGACTACATTCTTTTTGAGGAGGGAAAATAAATTCTGCATTGGTATTATTTTTTAATTTAAAAAAAAGTAAATTAAAACTAAAATCTTTTTACTCACATAAATACTTATTTTCTAAATTATTCATGTATTACCACCATTGTAGTCAAACTCAGTGTGGAAATGAGAAGTCACTTTGGAATTATACATGAAATATGGATGTCCTCATTCTAGAAAACTGATACTATTGAAAATCGTCTTCAACCACAAGGTGAAGGTCTGGATTATGGAATGTTGCACTGAAATGTTCTCTATTGAGACAATCAAACCACAGCTTGCACCATTGAAATTTATGAGTTCCATCTTTTAATTACTCCCTTTAACATTTTATCAGTATTTCCACCCCTTAGTAGACAAATATTTTGAAACTTTTTCTCCTGGTTTTATGACAGGATATTTCTTTATTATATGACCATCTAAATGACACTCTCCATAGAAATGGATTTTGAAAACAGTTTTAAGCCAAACAACTAGTTGTTTCTAATGAGAGGCCATTAGACATCCAGTTACTGATTCAATTCAATTCTGTTAATCAATTTTAATGTGTTCACATCCAATCCCTTGTGATTTTATGTTTTTATTGTTCAACAATAAGAGAATAGCGAGCCTGAACAGAAAACTCAGCTGAAATATTAAAACGGATCAAGAAAACTATTCATACAGTTATCAGAATTCTTAATATAAAAGAGATGCATAGTAGCTATTTGAGTGAATTCAAACTTATTTTCTCATCTCGCCCCAAAATAAAAAAGTACACACTGTACCTCCGTAACCAATTTTGTACATTCACTGGCCCCATGCATTGCACACTAAAACATACTCAAGCTTTTTAGATGGGTTGTAACATAGTGGCCTTGATCTGATCAGCTGTAGTTACCTCCAAAATCCCATATTGTCACATTTTTGCAATATACTTAAAGGTAAAAAGAAAATTTCTGTATCAATTGTGAGAGAGAAATGAATGATTTCAGACAACATTAAGCAGATCCTATTTTCTAGACACCCTCACTTCTGGGAGCCAGTGGAAATCAAAACATGATGAATCTCCACATAGCAGAAGCCAAGCAGGTCCATCACTTTATCTGCCCTTAATATCGAATTCAAAAGTAACCAGCTACATTCACAGCAGGGCTTACAAGATAAATTAATTCAAAGCCCTTAGCAACCTTACAATAACTAGAATTAAACTTTCCTTGTCAGGAGCTTAACTATGGCAAAAATTTAAATTAAAAAAAATGTCCTTTTGAAAGTTTTGAAATTAATAAGCCCAATTCATTTGTGACACTAGAGACTATTTAAGTTTTGCAATTAAATAACCAAAGGAAAAATCACATGAAATCCTTTTTCTGAATGTCTTAAAGACTCATGCTTAATATGAAAAGTTCTGCTTTTTCCACTTCTGATAAATTGTTAGTATCTTGGTCATAATATTAATATACTTCCCATCATTACATTTTTAATACAGTAAAATAATGATTCCTATATTTATATAGCTACAAATTCTTTAATATACAATTAAGCACACATAATAAGAAGTGTAGTTAAACATTTGTAAGTGGAATGTTATTTGAAGCTTTAAATTATATATATTTAGAAGGCAAGAGTGTTTTCTTAGTTCCAGAAATTGATAGGTCACTTCCCTGATGTTAACTACTTATACTAATAAGTGTAAAGAAAATTCATCAAAATAATTTGCTAATATTAACTTCTTTTTGTTTTTAATTTCTTATTTGGTTTTTTTAAAAGAACTTTGGAAATCCATAAACCTGGGAAGCTCATCACATATTATAATTAATTAAAAAACAGTTTCTGAATGCAAATTATCCAACATGTTATTTTTCACTGAAAAGAGATGTGAGTTTTTTCTTGTTTGTCTAATGTTCAGGATGTATTTTTAGAAATATATTTAAAATATTTTTTGGATCAAATGAAAGTGTCTCTCCTATTCTTACTACTGCCAAGCTTATGATTTACACACAGTTTAATTATTCAGATGTTTATTATGTTCTACATAATGAAATTTGGACCCTCATATTTTCTTCCTACATGTTCAATGCAGGCTGCAATTATAGCCACAGATATCTGTTTATTTGATGAATTTTGCTTCTTCTGCATAGTTTGATAAATATGGAAATAAGTCAAAACCTACTTTATATACAGTAATTAAAGTGAAAAATCTAGTCATGATGCAAATCCTTAATTGGACTCCAGGAGAGATATGCAGAATTTCTCTTTAATAATATGGGATGACTGGGGACAGAAAAACAAAGCACACTAAAATATGGTTTAGAAGCACAATTAATCACAAAACAGAAAACAACCAATTTAGCATAGCTCATTCAGTGACTCTCATGGCTCAGGTAATGTTCTTTTAATCATCTGGCTCTAATATTAAGGTTGTGTCATATGCATTTGAAGTAAAATACAATATATATGCTGATCTTCAGTGTGAAACGTGTTCTTTCATCTAATTTGTAAACAGAGCCCTTCATAATAAAATGCTTAGACTACTTAATGACATGTAAGTAAATGATCAAAACAGTACAAAATGGTTTTAACTGTATTCTTTAAATATATTAATTTTTTAGACAAAAATAAATAAGCCTTTGGAGCTCATGATAACTTATTTTTAGTTCTTGTGCAAATTTTGTTTGGTCCTAATAAAGAAGAATCAACTAGCCAAGATATGTTTTAGGCTTTTGACAATATAAAGGATTCACTTGTTATGTAAAATTAAATGAATGCATCTTAAGATGGTACAGATGTGGATAGAAAACAAATAAACATCTACATAATCTAAGACCAAAAGTATCTGTTTTCATGTACAATACATTCATTTATCTAATCAGCTAAAAATTAACCATCATTGTCCCCTAATTCAATTGTAAAGATATTATTCTCTATATAGATTTTTATAATATCTCCTTATGGATATAATTATATGAGTTGGCTTAACAAGGAAAAGAAACTGGATTTATTGTGTTACTTTAAATAGAAATCCCATTATTCTGTGGTTCTGAACATGTCTCAGAACTGTGACAAGCAGATGAGAGAAAGAAATGTTGTATCTCCAAACTTATTCTGAATTGCCCAAGTATAACCAAATTGTGTGTTTGTGTCCTGAGAGGGGCCAAAAAAGAGGTTTATGCCTCTATGCCTCATGGGCACTTGATGACATTATCACTGGGATCATTTTTCTGTTCCCCAGATGTGTCCATCAGAAGAGACCATGACTGCAGCTTCCATGCTGAGAGCAGCTGAAATAAGAGAGGCTTGATGTCCAGTATTCAAATCACTGCAAAATTCTTTCTAACCCAGGACGCCTAACCTTCCCAAACAGATAAAAGGACCCAAAGACAACTGAGTTTAGATGGAGTCTTCTCCTGGTTTCCTGAGACGACCTGACATCTCTATGAGGCACCTGCCATAAAACTGAAAGGTTTCAGGGAGGTTGCCCTTTGATGTCTCTTACTGACAGCCGGTCAGCCTTTGATGTGGTCCTGTGGCACACGTTTTCCTTCTCAAACTGAAGCACAGTTTAGTAGCAAACAATTTCTACACCCAAGGTAATATTGGTCAAGGTAATATTGATGTTGCTCATCTCTACAACACAAGCTTCAACCAAAAAAGTGAAAAATGTATTTTGCTTTGGTATGCAGGAAAAAAAAGTGCATGAATTTAATTGTAATTCACCTGATGTTATAAATCCCCAAACTTAGAATGGAAAATAGATTTATTGTATTAATTTTACTTTGGACAGTATACTCTCCTTATGTAATAGCAATAATAATACATAATAATAAGGTCCTAGTCTTTTCAGATAAGTATAGCAGATTTAGAAGTAAATGTGTTATATTTAACTATAACATACTCAATAACTTTCAGAAATATTTAAAAGATGGAAACATGTTTTCCTATTTACTGAATCTTTGGTTCTGCACTGTCCATTATAATTAGAGCTTGACCTTTTTGCTAAAAGCTTTACAATGTTTTCCAATGTCAAATGCTCCTAATCTCAAATTCTGGAAATATAAACTATGGAATAAAGATCATCTATCCTTCTCCACATCTTTAAAAGAATTAACGGTTAATTCTTCTCTGCAGTTCAAATTAAATCACGTCACATATCTGGACTTTTCCTGTGTTGTTCAAAAGAAGAAAAGACAAAGAAATAATGCCTCTCCGTAGACCTGGAAGGCAATTTTTCTGGTTGCATTAGACGGATACTTTTGAGCTACCTGCATCCATTTTTATTTTATCCAGTAAAAATATAGCTACCATACTACATCAGGAAACTCTATATGCATTATTTAGGTAATAGTCAAATAATATAATTAATTGGTAATTAGTTTTCTAACTCATTTGCAATTTCAAACCAACATTACCTTGTTGGTCTCATATTGTAGAAATTGTTTTATTACTAAGAGTCTAGCAGGTTTAAACTGTGTCATGTAGAATTCCTTTATATTCTATAATATTTGAAATATGATAAAACTATAAAGTGTTGTAGCTCTTTATTATCAAGATGAAATCATGTCCCCTAAAGCTAAAAAATTTATTCTTGAAAATGTTTGCCTACAGTGATGTATCCCAGTAGGGAGACATTTATTTGGGAGACTTAACAAACCTTTATAGAAATAAATTTCATTACCATTTTTTTTTAATAACAAAAATCCCGAAAGCTTCACTCTACCAGAGTTGTTGTGTTACTAATCATATAACTATTTCTTAAGTTGCCTATATGGTACACAGACTTATGCTAGCTGTATTATTTCAAAATTTTTAAAGACTAAAAGTATGTTACCTTTTTAAAAATGCAACACATTTTTGCCATCATTTCCAAAAAAAAAAAAAAAGAGGAGATGGGAGAAAAAATGGTAAGAAGGAAGGAAGGAAGGGAAGAAAGAAACTACTAAAACAATGTCTCCTGGTGTCTGACAATAATACATTTCAACTTAGAAACAACTTTGGCCTTCTCATTGGAAATATGTAGGATAAATTGCATGTTATAAAGCCATTATGATCTTGTGAAGCCTTTTAAAATGCCTATAATTTAATATTTCTCTCTAAAAAATTTATTAAAACATGAACAAACCAGGCATTTTAAATTCTAGATGTGGTATTTTGAAGAAAAATGTAGGTTGAACATGTATCTAATATTCCTCTAACATTTGAAATATCTTAGAATTTTTAAATATCTAAAAGGAAATATACAAAACTATAAAACATATCATTAACCTATAAAACTGTAACCACCACTTACAACTCAAAATGTTACATATCAATTACAACCAACAAAATATAGTCTTTTATTTGCTAACAGGTTACTAATATATATGAGAATGCCAAGCTTTAAAAAACAGATAAACACATGTATTCCAAAAAGTAAGACAGAGGACTCTAGCAGTTTCATAATCTGACAATAAAAATTATTACTGTTCTCTGAAGACATGTGTTATACAGAAAGCAAATCATGTATTGCTTTCACTTTCTCCCGTACCATCCCCACCACCCACAGTTTGGGTCATTAGGAAGAAATTTGTTCATCTTTTCATAAATTTCAAAACCTATGCTTTGGGCAAATCTCAAAACTTCTTTGTCACGCTCTTCAAAATATTTCAAATTTTAAAAGTGAAGTTTCATTTATGGAGTACAAAAATCTTAATTAATGCCCTTGCATATTTCTATTTCTCTCTCATATTTATTGTACAAGCATATAAATCGGAGAAAAAGTTACTCGTTAATCATAAGATTACAATTCTACTGTGAGCAGTAGTTCCCTTTTGAAAAGATACACTTTTGAAACTGGAATTATCTGTTAAGAATCCTAAGGTTCATTCAGGTTGTTTTGTGAAATGTTCACCATGCAAATATAATAATCATGGTGGTACACCTCTCCCTCAAAAAAAGATAGCTTTTACAATGCCAGATGAAGAATAAATTCAAGCCACAAAAATTCAGTCATTATTTCAGGGTAAAATAAAACATATCTCACAACTTAAAGATATCATTATAAAATATGGTGAAATGATATTGTTTATTACTTCAGGATATAATATCATGTTATGATCATGAAGGGATTAAGCTGTCTTCCTCTAGCCATACAATGCAACAAGCATATATGCCCCTTGTATTCATAAATCTGCTCCTGGGAGACTAAGACCAGCAAAAGTTTGCTGTGAAATTTGCTATGCGCCAAATACTTTGCTAAGACTATAACTTATATGCAGAGTATATCATGAGAAATACTGGGCTGGAAGAAGCACAAGCTGGAATCAAGATTGCTGGGAGAAATATCAATAAGCTCAGAAAGTGAAGAAGAACTAAACAGCCTCTTGATGAAAGTGAAAGAAGAGGGTGAAAAAGTTGGCTTAAAGCTCAACATTCAGAAAGCGAAGATCATGGCATCCAGTCCCATTACTTCATGGCAAATAGATGGGAAACAGTGGAAACAGTGGCTGACTTTATTTTGGGGGGTTCCAAAATCACTGCAGATGGTAATTTTAGCCATGAAATTAAAAGACGCTTACTCCTTGGAAGGAAAATTATAACCAACCTAGACAGCATATTAAAAAGCAGAGACATTACTTTGCCAACAAAGGTCCATCTAGTCAAGGCTATGGTTTTTCCAGTAGTCATGTATGGATGTGAGAGTTGGACGATAAAGAAAGCTGAGTGCTGAAGAATTGATGCTTTTGAACTGTGGTGTTGGAGAAGACTCTTGAGAGTCCCTTGGACTGCAAGGAGATCCAGCCAGTCCATCCTAAAAGAGATCAGTCCTGGGTGGGTGTTCACTGGAAGGACTGATGTTGAAGCTGAAACTCCAATATTTTAGCACCTGATGCAAAGAGCTGACTCATTTGAAAAGACCCTGATGCTGGGAAGGAAGGAGGGCAGGAGGAAAAGGGGACAACAGAGGATGAGATGGTTGGATGGCATCACTGACTCAGTAGAGATGAGTTTGGGTGAACTCTGGAAGTTGGTGATAGACAGGGAGGTCTGGTATGCTGCAGTCCAAGGGGTCGCAAAGAGTCAGACACAACTGAGTGACTGAACTGAACTGAAGAGTATAAGACACTCATCCTCACTCCTCCTTATAAGGCTCATTTTAACTTTGTGCAATAGATGGAGTCATTACCCATGTAATACTGAATCATTACTCATATATTACAACTACACCATACATGTGAAACACAGAGCAGTTAAGTACCTTACCCTAGGTCATACACTCAGTAAGCAAAAGCACCATTGAGACAGTACTTATTTATCTTCATGGGCCAGAGAGACAGACATAACTTGTTAGTTTCAGCCTCCAACGGAAGGGTGATAGACTTTGCCCTGAAAGAAAGAGGGGAAGCCAGAAAGAAATGGCCAATAAAATCAGAGTGAGGGGCAACTAACCTCCTAGTCAGCCAGATGACCTGCGATGTACCCTTTTTAAAGGGAAATGGTCATAGAGCTTGGACCTCACTGCCCAACACTACCATGATGTAAAAGCCTCACTTGTCTAACTATGGGGAAACATTAAGTGAAGAGTGACCTACCGTGGGTCACCAAGCAGAGATAAACACTGAAAGACTGGCCCAATTCCGTGGGAAACCCAAGGTGAGAGGATGGTAGGAGAAACTGGAACAACCTGGACAACAGCAGCAGAGGAAATGCCAGAGTGACAAGGGCAGGAGAGAAATTCTGTAAAGTGGAATGAACCCATTTTCCAACCAAGGAGAGGAGAGGCAAGCAGACTTACTTGTAAAGCTTTTACTGAGGATAACAAAGTCTCACGTACTGAACATTCATCTGAATGAATGCAAGGCTACAAAACCGAGCCTCAGACACCTTAGCCAGGCAGATGGGGACCAAAGGAACAAAAAGGATATGAAAACGGCTGGCGGAGAGAGCAGAAAGCAATGACTTAGCCATCATCAGAAAACATTCACCCACTCCCTAGGCAAGAATGGAAAGTGTAGTCAGAGAAAGGGTTGCCCTGACACAGTCTATAATTAATTGCCATGTTTGATTTCATATTTAGTAAATGGAGTTAAGAGTTTTTCCACAGAGCCCTTAGAGTGTTCTCTAGACAATCCATTTTTAATTACAAGTGTAAGAACCTTAATAGGAGTTTGTCATGCTCCAATAACTAAATACAGCTGGAACCTAACAAGACACTGGACAGTGGACAGATGTGCAGAGACAACATGACCCAGCTGCAGGCTGATGGGGAAGGGTGACAGGCACCAAACCGTGCCGGGACCCTTGGCGCTTCTCAGCCACTGCAAGGAAATCACAAAGTTCGCTCTTTCAGTTTCTTCTCTATGAAGCATCAGATGATCTGGTATGTGCCAGAAGATACAGACAAAACAGGGTCAGTTTGCTGATGCCAGTTAAGTAAACAATTTATGTAATACTGAGATAGAGTTTTGTTTGTTTGAGCTTGAATTATTTTGAGCATTTTCTTTTCCCCATCTTCATCCTCTCTTTTTTTCTTCAATTTTCTCTTTGTCAGCTTCTTTTTGTTTTTCTCAGCCCTGAGCATCTCTCTCCTCTTGTACTTCACATCTACCTGACAATCTCCCTCCTTGCTCACCTGTTCAATCAAAACCCAGTTTTCTACCATAAATTCTAAAATTACATCATGCTATGTGGTCCATTAGAGTAAAATATGTGTCTTTCTCTCCTTCTTGAAATCCTCTTAACCTAGTTTTGCTTCAAAATTTTTATTTTTTAAAAGCTAGGAAAAGGAGTTTAGCTTTTATTCCCAGTTCAAATGTACATAAAGAAGGATTTAGTGTATGCCCTGAACAGAAGTTAGCTAATTGAAAAATCTATTTGACTCCTATCCAGTTATAGCATAAGATAGTACAAAATAAAATCTCTCTCATTATAGAAAGACTCCTATTTTAGATTCTATTTAAAAAGCCTTCTATTTTAGAAAAAGGTAGCTGAAAGAAATTAATACAAATAAACAGCAGTATCTTTTTAAAATCCATTATATTTGCATTCCACTCCCATGTCATCCTTATTATCTCTTTTTAGTTGATGCCTGTAGCCCTGTACTCTTTTTCCAATTTTCATGAAGGAGTTTTTATTTCTTTCAATTACATATGTTCCCAATATTTAAGTTGCTGCTAACTTTTTTCCAACAGAAGGCCAAAAGTCATAGCTTTATCATGTTGTTTTTGTCACAGTAAACATTATAGCTAATGTCCTTTGTCTAAATTGGTCTTCTTTATTCTTTACATCTTTGTGGTGCTTGTCTTTTGCATTATATTTTTTCCAAGCATTGCATCTCCATTCTCTTGAATATCTAATGTGCTGATATTATTTTCTGAGACTCATTATTTCTAGCACTCTACCCAGAGTGAACAGCATACACTCTATTATTTTCTAAATTGCTTTTAAACTATTTATAGGAAAGTTTCAATAATTTGATTACTATAATACATGACTGTGAATTTCTTTTTTGATCGACCAGGACAAATCAGTGGAAATATAGGAACTGTACACACATTAGTGGAAAATAAAGCATATCAAACACTATATGATTTTAAATTCTAAGAAAAATGTCAAATATATTTTTAAATACAAAAATTAAAATTTCTCCTATATAGAGAAATATCGTATTTTAAACATAAAATTTGCAGAATTTAGAACTCTTCTGAAGTGAAACTTTAATTCCTGTTCTCTTCATAATTCTATTTTATTGTATTGCATTCAAAGTAGAAATAGCAAGCCAGGGAAGGGATATACAGAAAGTTATTTTTTGTGTGTGGTTTTTATTTTGGCCTTGTCCTGGTTAAGTCAGAAAGAACATGATAAACATTGTATGAATTAAACCCAGTCTAGATATACTATTTGAATAGCGAAATCAATACATGTATCAGGAAAATTTTCACCTTTCTTTGTATGTTTAACTACAAAAATATTAGACTGTACTTTTACATGACTTTGAAATTCAAACCATAAAACTTTTAAGTAATTTCTGCCCATTTATAGAAGAGAAAGTGGCTTGAAGGGAGAAATTATAATCATTTGTTTGTTCAGTCACTAAGTCGTATCTGACTTCATGACCCCATGGACTGCAGCATACCAGGCTTCCCTGTCCTTCGCTATCTCCCAGAATTTGCTCAAACTCATGTCCATTGAGTCAGTGATGTCATCCAACCATTTCATCCTCTGAATAATAGGGATTTTGTACAAGGTGGTTTGTAATTATCAATCTGAAACTGGGACAAAATCCTAAAGATTAGCATCCTTTTTTTGTTGAAGGGTTCATGGGAATTTATGTCATAAGTGAAAAATTACTAGTTGATATATAATTTTAATGTCATACTAAAAACTGAACTCCAGGTTGTGTGTAAGAAGAAAATCTATACAAAGAAATGGCCTCAATTACAGCCACAAAGATTACCAGGAAAGATGGTGCTCAATTTGATTTTACTAAATGTGCATTTTTCTGCTCCAGGGGCCTATGGCAACCTCAGGTATGCACTTTGAATTATGGCAGAAGTCACACTTTTAACATACCCAGAGTACAGTCCCAAAACTAAAACCTAAAGATAGTCACAATTGAGTAAATTGAAAGGTGATGAGGAAAGAAGGCGAGAGTTAAAAGCAACTTTTCTTAAATAGAACCAGCATCTCAACAACAACTTGACTCTAGAAACTGAAGATATTACTAGACTGAAGGTATTCATTCCCAGAGCAAACATGCCCATCTTTGGGAAGCTAATGTTTCTCTGAGAAACAGAAGTTTATTTTCAACTTAGTTTGTTTTTGATAAATACAATAATGGATTGTCTTTGTACGTGTGCTTAGTTGCTCAGTCATGTATGACTCTTTGTGACCCCATGGACTGTAACCCGCCAGGCTCCTCTGTCCATGGGGTTCTCCAGGCAAGAATACTGGAGTGAGTTGCCATGCCCTCCTCCAGGGGATCTTCCCAACCCAGGGCTCAAACCCAGGTTTCCTGCAATGCAGGCAGATTCTTTACTGTCTGAGCCACCAGGGAATCTCTGTCTTTGTACGCTGATGCTTATTTACTGGGATAGACACAACCCTGAAATACAGCTAGTTAGATATTATAATACGTAATATTTTAAATACTTAGCTAATGTTGGGAGTGACTAAGACAGCTCCATGTCTCTAGAGGAAATTTCAGAGAAATGGTCTTTCTAGGTAAGCTTAAGGAGGCAAGAATATGTTTTGAACAGGGATTGTTAGGTGTTCTGAATACAGAGAAGTCACTCCCTGCTGTCTGAAATTACATCAACAGAAAAACCTGGAAAGAAGTTGCCAATTACTACCCAAGGTAGTCAGCCTACTGGTGAAAGGCTGGCCACAAGCCAAAACTTTTAAAGTCACATACACCCAGTTTCCAATTTATTACTGTTACCATCATCATTATTATTACCCTAACGTAAATATTTATGTGAATCATTTTCATGACCTCTATCCACAGTATTCGTATTCTTGGCATTGGAAATATTCATGACTACAGCCTCTCACCTCTATCTTTAAAATTCTGATCCTTGAAGTGGTTCCCAAATCCCATTGTTCAGTTTATTTAATGAGAAATAATATGTACAAACTGAAAGGAATCAATGAGAGGAAGACACAATTTTCAGACTTTGTTTTAACATACCTAAGGATGAATTCTTATTTTTTATAGTATTTCAAATGAAGACTTTTTTTCATCTATTTCATTTCTTTACCTCATAGTAACTAAGGGTAAACCTAGGTATGTAAAGAACATTTCATATATATATATGTGACATCTATGTGACATATATATATATATGTGACATAAAATGACATCTATGGTGTAATGATTTTTGTTTAAAGCATCAATGAGCTATTTAACAGTTTTAATGAAGACTTGCTGTTGAGACTGTTAAAAACCAAGCCTATATGTTTGTCTGTAAAATCTTAAGTTGATGAAGGTATACATTGATACATGAGCTTTCTGCATCAAGGATGCTCAAAAGAGAAATGAATTTAAGAGATTAGAAAAGGATAGAAAAGAGATAAGATCGCTGATGGCATGAGGAGACCCCAAAAAGGCTTCACTCCCACTGTAGAGAGATGAAATAGACAAGAAGCAGAATTCTTGACAGAAGCGAGAACTTAAGTCAAAAATGGTAAAGGCTTTGTTTACTTTACTGCTATTACCTATAATCAGAAAATACTGCCCACGCCACCAACACAAAGATACTTGTGACAAAAATCCACGAAACATTTAATATTTTACAGACATTAATCTGATCTATAAACTCCAGTACGTTCTCTCAAAAGCATTTTTTTAAAAGAGGTTCAACTATGAGATTAGACTTTATGTTACCATAATTCATCTTTTTTTTCCCTCAAAATTTACATCATTTGCCAGACATACTAAATCTCTTTTCCAGACTTATTAAACCTCTTTCGTGCTAATGTACTCACTTCCTACAATTTGCACTACATTACCCCAAATTTGTCCTCACTCTGTAGAAGTGCTTCATGAAGACTCTCATTGTTTGTCAAGAAATTAACTCTCAAGACTGGCCAGAGGTTCCCATACAAGTGCTAATGAGCGCTTGGCTCCCACATAGCAAGCCCGCCACTCCAGCTCCCACACAACAGTGTTAATAAGTATTTAACACCTTTAGGGAAGCCTCCTGGGTTGACAACAAAGCCCTCGAAGGAGGATGTTCTAATCTTCAGCCCCAGTGGTTCCCCACCTCTGGCATGTTCGACAAATTTTAGAATCACCCAGGGTACTTCCTAACATATAAATGCTGGGGCTCTTTTACCAAAGGTTCTGATGCTGTGGAGCTGGGGTGAGACCCAGGAATCTGAATTTTATGCATCCATCTCCATCTGTAATTCTAATGCTGCTAGTTCACAAATAAGGTTTATCCTGGAAGACCCCAGTTTCTGCTTGCTATCTTGACATGACTATTAATGGAAATCCTTTTTTCTCAAAGTTTCTATGTTTCAACAGAGTCACCAACACTGGATCCAATATTATCAAGTCACCCACCTGTATTACATTTGATTACCCCTAGTCTAGGTTTTCCTTGGTAGCTCAGACAGTAAAGAATCTGCCTGCAATATGGGAGACCTGGGTTCAATCCCGGGGTTGGGAAGATACCCTAGAGAAGGGAATGGCTACCCACCTCAACATTCTTGCTTGGAGAATTCCAAGGACAGAGGAGCTTGGTAGGCACCAGTCCATGGGGTTGCAAAGAGTTGAACACAACTGAGTGACTGTCACTTTCAACTTCGCTTTCATTTTACACTATCTTTAAGTACAGAAAGTGGTCCTCACTGATCTGAAGCCCACTTTAGACACTCTCACAGTTGTACCCTTTCATCTGACAACTATTTTTGAATACCTACTATCTGCCAGATATTGATCTGGGCCCTGGGACATAGTAGCAAACAAATAAGGCTTGTATTTCCTAAGAGTGAGGGGAGTCAGATAATAAACAGGGAAGCAAGACATACACAAAGATGTCACTTAGAAAATGCTAGGGACTTCCCTGGCGGTACAGTGGATGAAAGTCCACCTGCCAGCTCAGGGGAACATGGGTTCAACCCCTGGAATAGGAAGATTCCACTCAGCATTGAACAACAAATCCAATGAGCCACAACTACTGAGCCCATGCGCTGCAACTACTGAAGCGTTTGTTCCTAGAGCTTGTGCTCTGCAACAAGAGAAGCTACTGCAATGAGCATCCAGGGCATCCCAACAAAGAGGAGCCTGTTTGCCACAACTAGAGAAAGCCCATATGCAGCAACAGGGACCAAGAGCAACCAAAAATAAAGAAATAAGTTTTTAAAAATACTATAAAAATAAAAAGAAAATGCTAGGACAAAACTGAGACAGGAACTGACCTGGAGAACACCTGAGCATGGGGAGCTATATACCTCAAGAGCAAGGTACTTGGGGCATAAGTGCTTCAGAAACAGACCACAAGTCAGGGTGGCTGACGGGCAGGCTGGGATAAGATGAGGGCAGAAAAATAGTAATCATCACAATGGCAATGTTCTGTGAGCCAAGTGCAGGTGTAAATCCTTTATATACATTCATTCATTTAATACTTAACACGATCTTATAAGGAAGTACCATCCTTCCCATTTTACAGATGAGGAAACAGAAATCTGGAGATCTAAGTAACTTGGCCAAAGACCCACAGGTAGCAAGTCATGAAGCCAAGATTTAAAGTCAGGAAACCTGGTCCCAAAGTTCATGCTTTCAGAACATCTCTCAGTGATGGTGATAGTAATAGAAGTGGTGATCAGAATAATAATAATAGCATCTCACTTTAAATGAGTGCTTACTATTACACTCATTTTTAAGTGCACTCCGGTATAATTTCATCTCATCCTCACAAAGACTTTTGGAGATAGATACTATTATTTTCCCTATTTTACTTATAGGAAAAGCTGAGGCACAAGGAGGAGCTTATAATTTTCAAAAGGTCACAAATCAGCAAGTGTTAGAGCAGCAGTAGATCACAGTGAGCCTTGCAAACCATAAAAGGTCATGTTGAATTAGACAACTTTGGTCTTTTTCTACACATGATTTTGCTTTGGAAATAAAGAATCTAAGTGATTTTCCAGTAATTTTCCTGTCTTCAGTATATTTAAAGTGTACCTTGAGTATTAGCCTTAGAGTCCCTTATAAACCACTTAAAATTCTTTTTTGCAACATCTAAATTCTGCTTTTCTCCTGAATTATCACTATTCTTTCTTGGCACATTTTCCACTTTTCTACATTAACACTCTGTCACTACACCAAGCATTCTAACTGCACTTTTGCTTTCATTTTGACACCTAACAATACATGGGTTTGTTTTGCTTCTTTTTCATTTATGAAGACCCAATCTTCATGATTCTATGGTTTAAACTAAATATGTATTAAAACCCTGCCCTCTGCCATGGGTAACAGAGGCCCAGTTCTTAAGTCTCCAAGTAGACAGCAGTGGAGGAACCTGTAGCTGTGTGTCTCTAAAACAAGGTGTGTGTATGTATGCTCAGTCGCTCAGATGGCCAACTCCTTACGACCCCCTGGACTGTAGCCCATAAACTCCTCTGTCCATGGGATTTCCCAGGCAAGAATACTGAAGCAAGTTGTCATTTCTTTCTCCAGTAGACCTTCCCAAAACAGGGATCGAACTCCCAACTCTTGTGTCTCCTGCATTGGCAGGTGAATTCATTACCACTGGGCCACTTGGGAAGCCGCTAAAACAAGGTACAATGTAAGAATCACCCTTGGACTTCTGTGCATTCCATCAGCTCACAAATCTCATTTCCATACTCCCACACCATTATCACAAAGCAGACCTTTTTTTTTTCCACACAAACGCCACTTTAGGTTATTATTCTGTACTTGCTTTTCCACTTTAAAGTTGTTCTTAACATTATTCTAAAATGAAAATCACCTGCATAAAATGGCTGGGCCTGTGAGAGCCACAGCAGCAAGTTCTCCACCCTCTAGAAACGGTTGGAAAGCAAACTAGCATTGCTCTATGTGTACTAATTCCAGATATTTTGCAGACTTAATGATTTTGTAAAACAATCTGCTCAGAAAATATACCCCATGATCTCATTAGATCCTCATTATCATTTCACAAATAAAATCAAATCTGAAGCACAGAGAGGCTAAGTGACTTGCTGAAAGATACAAAAATCAAATGATGGATACTAGAAATAATTGAAGAAATGGAATACAAGAGCGGGACACCATCTTCCTCATACAAAGAGATGGCCATCTGTCCATCTGTAGTGAATCATGCAAACACCGGAAAAAAGACACCCAGAGAACAATTCCCAGAAACAAAGCAGAAGCAGACCTCACTTGCTCTAATCCAAATCCAGCAAGCATGCCAGAGAAATCATCCAGCTTTAAATTTTAAAAAACCATTAGCCATCCAATTAGATAGAAGATGAAAGAAAAAAATTGCCTTTTGCTGAGACCTACTGCTAAATTTGGTCAATTTTGTTGTTTATCAGAGCAGAAAGTCCTTACACTTACATTTGACAAATCTTAAACATACACACATACTTTGCTGCAATCAGGTAAAGTAGGTTATTAATGATTCTGAATAGACACACAGGATTGCCTCATCCTGAGGCAATTAAGGCTGGGGAGTAAGTGTGTTTAAAATCTCTGAGGACTGACAATCATGGAATAGGTGGTCTTCCTACAGTTGGCATCGTTTGTAAAATTCTGAATTGCTCAATACATTTCATCTTTTTAACAAATCATTCATGAATTTAGAGGTTTTCCTTTTTTTGTTAACTCCAGCTCAACAACAAAAAAATTACCCAAAGAAAGCTGGAGATTTTACGAACAAAAAACAGAAGCAAAAAACCAATTATCATTATAACACTTTGTATCATCAAGCTTGGAAGAAAATAGAGACCAACTATTGAAAGTGAAAACATAAATCAAATAAAAACAAAACTTTTATGTGAGTTTGCAATATACACATCCTTTTGACCTGGGCTGCTAGATCTAATATTATTTGCCTGTCAAAACTGCAAATCATTTGTAAATTACTGAGGACAAAAGTTCTTGGGAGAGAGAAAATTTACTATTTTCCAAATACAATAATACGTATGAACAGAAATCAATCCAATGTCCAAATTTCTATTTTACGTTATTTGCTCCAGAGAGCTTCCCCTCCATCATCTCTACGCCATACATACACACTCAAACACAGGATTAGATTAGATGGTCTTAAGTGACTCTCAAAGTGCCCTGTACTTCCCTTATTCTAGCAGACATCACATTACTGCCACTGATTATATAATTTACCATCTTTCCTCATATCAAAGTATATTGAGCCTCAAGTAATGGAATTGCAAATAAAATAACTTAATAAGGATATGGCACCCCACTCCAGTACTCTTGCCTGGAAAATCCCATGGACAGAGGAGCCTGGTAGGCTGCAGTCCATGGGGTCTCGAAGAGTCAGACACAACTGAGCAACTTCCCTTTCACTTTTCACTTTCATACATTGGAGAAGGAAATGGCAGCCCACTCCAGTGTTCTTGCCTGGAGAATCCCAGGGACGGGGGAGCCTGGTGGGCTGCCATCTATGGGGTCGCACAGAGTCAAACACAACTGAAGTGACTTAGCAGCAGCAATAAGGATATTTACTATCTATTTAACATGAAAATGGGAGATAGATGGATTAGGATGGTCATCAAAGAATAAATTTATTTCCTCCCTTCCACTCTGTCATCCATGACTAATCAACTCTACCCCTCATGGTCACAACCACAGCATCTCTCCAGACAGGTGAAGGAAAGACGGAATCCTGGTTGAGTTGAATATGCACTGAGCAGATGAACTAAAAAGATATTTCAGATTCAGGAACCAGGACTTCCCTGGTGGTACAGTGGTTAAGACTTCGCCCTCCAGTGCAAGGGGTTTGGGTTCGATCCCTGCTCAGGGAGCTAAGATCCTGCATGCTTCACGGCAGAAAAACTAAAAACATATTAATAAAAACAGAAGCAATATTGTAGCAAACCCAATAAAGACTTTTAAGATGGTTCACATAAAACAAGAAAAAAATTCAGGGAACTACTCTTGAGCCAAAAAGCCAGTCTAGTACTCAGCAAACCATCTAATCTGTATGTGTGAGTTCATTCTGCATTCAGCTCTCAGTCATACCAAATGTGTATCAAACCCACCACAAACGGTAAGAAATAATTCAGTCCTTAATACACTTGTGAGAAATGACTATGTCTTTTTTGAAATGGCCTTATTTTGGAGTTGCTCTGTCATTCTGTTGCTACTGTCACCACTATCAGACACCTGCTCCAGGAGTAAGTGCAGTTACACACACAGGAGGTTCAGCAACATTCCCTCTGAAACACTAGGGCATAGAAAATGCCCCCATCTGACCACCACCTTGCCCCTGAAGCTCTCACAAATAGAGTGTTTTGTTTTCTCTTAAGAAGAGACTAGATACTTCCCTTACTGTCATCAAAAGATAACAATAATAACAATATCAAGCAGAATAGTAACACTAAGATCATCATTCTTCCATTTTATTAACTATTTTTACACTTTTACAAGGATGATATTTAATTTTTTAATTATGTTCCCTCTAACTTGTAATAGAGCCAAACGCAGACTAGTTCATCTTTTTCACATGCATAAAAATCTTTGGTTTTTCAATGGTATCAATAACTTACAGTCCAACTTACTGTATAATCTATCCACATTTTCTAAATATTGTCCAAAATGTAAGACTCTCTGAAAGGGGTCATGGTCATGAGAAACAGAATGAGATAATCCCTTCCTGTATTCTGATGTTTTATCCCCACATCTAAATAAAGTCAATCTTTCTGTTGAGTGACAACTCCAAATACTGCCTCTCTATGACCATATCCTGTGGTACTAGTAGCTTTCTCTGATTATGTAACTCAAACTTAATTCTGTATTTCTCAAAAGAAAAAAGAATCCCAATTAAAGTATGCCCACAGCAATAGGGATATCTTTTCTGAGTAGCAAACGAACAAAAAAAAGATACTTTGAAAAACAGGTTCCAATAACATCTATAACATCTAACTTGTGCACTAGTATGCCACCATCAATTTGAAAGGTGTTTTGCCATGAGATTGAATCATATTTTTAAAAAAAGAAGGATGAAGTAAGCTAGTGACCCAGGAGCACCCAAATAGGATAAGTAAACTCCTTAGTTTTTGAAAGATCAGGTAAGCCCCCAACATAGGTATTGCTGTAAAGATCCACATTTTAGCTTGAGTATTAAGAAGAACAGACTAATTCTCATATTGGGAAATGTAGGTAAGAAGAAACAGCATTTTCCCAAATCAAACTATATTTGTTGTCAATCATAGAAACATTAGACTGCCAAAGCATCAAAATTATCAATATTTACTTTTTTCAGATAATAAAATCTGACTTGTGTAAAGAATTGTATAACCATACTTGATCAAATATTATTTTCCCCAAAATTTCCCTAGGAAAATGATTTAATTGGGTGTTCCTTACCCTTTTCAGTTTAAAAAGTAGGAATAGGAACAACGTGTTATTTTTAAGGCAAAATTTTAGCAATTCAGTCAGTCATTACAACATTATTGTATAAATGACGACACTGTAGATCAACAATACTTCAATTTTAAAAAAGAGTTAAATGAAACACAAGACAATCAATATTATTGTTCAAGGCCACTAAAGAGCATTCTGTTTCCCCAAAAACATACAGAAAAATAAAACAATACTGAGTATACATCTTTTAAGCTATGTACTACTAAGCATATTATATCAATCTTATTCCTTAACACATAGTTGATTTTCTCATTTATTGCTCTAAAAAACAAGTTTTTAAAGACTATCTCATTATAGATATCTTTACTTTTGTAAAAATAGAAACCTATAAAAAAAGATTAAACTTCTATAAATTTGTTTTAGTCTGTGCATGTGTGTGTATACATGAGTATGTGTGTATACAGATATCCATACCAATATAAAGCATAAAAGTTTAAAAGCATATTGACTATTTAAATAATTATTAAATTATTTTAATATATAATAGTTAATTTAATTCACATTTATACCTCATGATGCAAGATGATAAAATGAACTTTTTATTCCTCTACCTTAGTTGATTAATATCAACACACCCATATTTCCAATATAAGCTTTGTTAACAGTGAAAACAACAAATATTACAGAGAAATTTTCCCTTTGGGAAAGAAATTGTAATTAACTCCCCATTCTGATCCCCAAGCATACCAGTATAATAGAATTTGCCTGAAAGATTCTATTAGCCTACCAATAAGCTTACACAACTATGTACATTTTTTTTTTACAATCTGACCAAATACAGATCAAAGTTCATGCATATTAAGGAAACTTTGCTTATCCTATCATCCTTCTCTCCAATGGCTGTGCTACAATTTTGTCTTGATATCTTCATAAGAGAAAGAGGATATCTGAGCTAAAAGAAAAGGCATATTAAGCCATTATAAGCAAAGTTTTTTTTTAAAGAAATAGAAAAATAGAGTACTTATGAATTTTTATTAGATAATCATCTACACTAAGGTACTAATGGTTCTACTCACTTGTTTAAATATATAACAATAATATCATAACGAAAATAGCCTGCATCTCTGACTAACCATGAACCAGAACGTCGTGAAACTTCACAGATATTTATTGTGTTCAGGAAACTTCATTTGCAACTAACACTGAAAATAAAGATATCTTTTAATCAAAGAACCATGCTACAAATATATTCAGAAATAACTAAACTTTAGGCTTCTATTAAAGGAGTTGTAGAGGAAGCAATTTAGAAGTATTTAACTGAAAGCAATAGAAAAGTTTTAAATCGTTCTATAATCCAGAAATTAGATCATTCATTCAAGATGAATATATCTTAATTTTAAAGTGATGATCACGGGATGGGTTACAGGGTTTATGTAGATTGTCAGAGACATAAAGGTTGAAGGAGTTTGAGGTAAACAGGAAAATAGATACAGAGAAGTTTGGGAGGGAGAAACAAGAATGAATGCAAATCTTTTACCTTATAGAGTCAAAATAGATAAACAACTCCTGTCAAGTCTCCTAGAATCCTAAATATTCAACATGAGATTAGAACAATTTTCCTCATTTTAATTCTTACTCTAGAGGAAGCACATATTATAGGGCTTCCTGCTCACTTTCTAGTCACCTAGTCAGGGGCTACCCAAAGGTGCCTGCATCTTCAGCCGAGTGGGATTTCATAAATTAGCACTTTCTAAAGTCACAGACTCAGCTGGCATGCATGCAGCCCTCATCCTCTCTGTTACCTAATCTGGTTCTCTCCCTGCCATCGCTGTTTTCATGTCTGTGTTAATGACTTATCCTTCTAGGGGTATTTTTTGCCTATATGTCTGTGTGTACAGAGGTTGATTTCTGTGCATGCAGAGTAGTTAACTGTGAGATTCACAACCCATTAATTCAAGGCATCTTTACTATTTTCACTGAAATATTTGTGGGCTGATAACTAACTTTCCTAAGAAAGAATACCATTCAGGAACTGGCTCCTCAGGAATTCACTTCAGAAGCATTTCACCTCCACTAGTCCCTCGACACTTTACTATATCTGCTTATAAAATACTGGTTGCCTTGGACTCCATGAATAAATAAATATACATAAGCCCTCTGGGAAAATGTTTGCACACACCTTTAGCTAGAGTCCTGTGGCGTTTTTAAAGCTAGAGGGGATCAACTAATTGAATAGCAAGACATCTGTATTTTTTTAAAGAAATTTTTTCTAACAATCTACAAGGACTCAGTTGTCTGTTCTAATGCTCATTCAGTCCCTCTCTTCTGTAAATTTCAAACCCTATGTACTGTCTTCCAAAATTATGTTCATAGAGGGCTAGTATATTGTAAATGTTGCTAATGTAGGAAGACAATGAAGAGAGTACTTAATAAGCCAAACTGTGTTATTCAATTATTTTAGTACAGTTTCCATATGAACTCATAAGGTTTAGAGGTAATTACAGATTTTTTTTTGAGAAAATGATACAAATATGTGACTTCCTGTCCTAAAAAAAACAGTGGCAGTCCTAGACAAATTAAAGTAAAGGGAGATGAACTCCTGGGTTTTGATGGGGCATAGATATTTAAGTATACCATCACAAACAACTGTAGATGGTTGATCAGAAGAGTGACCCTCACCAAACTCCTAGGAAAGGTTAAAATTCCTAACTTTAACTACTTATTCAGGAAATTATATCTGAAGTGAATTTAAATGCATTCTCATTTGGAAAATTAATGTGCCCTCTAGAGATTACTGGGGGAGGGGGGGCGGTCTTCCCATTTCCCCATCTATCCCCCAATTTTGAGAACTTGTTTGACCACGATGACTTACTGGATCATTACTTAAACAGAGACAAGGTTTTCATTTGCCAAAACGTTCTGTCTTTTCAAGGTTCCCCAAATAGTACGAGAAGCTTTTCCAAGCAATTCTCTGGACATCTCAAGTTTTTGTGTGTGTTTGTTTTTTGGCCTGAATTGCAAAAACTTTCAAGGAATCACACCACTTGGCAAGGCAACTTTGCTTCGACTCCAGGGAAGGAGGTAGGGGAAACCCCGGTGTCCCTCTCTTTCCTCCGCCAACGCTTTTTCTGAAATCTTGACATCCACCCGGTGGAAAACTAGGTTAATTAGGCAGGAGTCTCTGGCCTGGCCCCCGGCGGCGGTTTTCAGGTGGCTGCGAGACCGCCGCCTTCGGAGCGTGGAGTGATGAAAACTAGAGGGAGGCCGAGCGGACCGGCCGGCCGCACACAATGGCGCAATTATTCGTCTAAAAGTTCCATCCTTCGCCGAGCTCCTTGCATAATTCAAGCGTAATTAGACCGATGGTGTTCCCTTTAAAGGCATGACTTTGAGCCGGGAAGCGGGTGTTTATTTACTTTGGGGCTTCGCTTGGAGAGCAGCTTCCGGAGGAGCAAAGAAAATGATTACAGGCGAATTGGCACCATCTGCGTGGAGAGTTCAAAAAGTTTTTCCTCTTGCAAATCGAAGCTCTGCAAACTTTCCACTCCCCTGCTACCTTCACTTGCAAGCTGGTGTCAGACTCACATTCAAGAGCCGCTGGCTTAAGAATGTGTGTGTGTGTGTGTGTGTATATATATATATATATATATATATATATATATATATATATCCACCTAGGAACTGTACTCTCATGCCCAACAGTCTAAATGCTGGCCCTCACCTTAAATATTATTCCTCCTGATCAACTACCATATTTCCTGGTGTCAGGAGTAAGGTTGAGTCACGCCCTTTGCTCAACTCGCCTTATCCCAGGTCTCAGAGCCACGGAATTTGGTCCTCGAAACTCCACATGCAGAGGGAACATTTGAACCAAACTCAAAACCCAAGGAAACTAGCTTTAAGGCTAAGGGGCCAGTTAGCTAAGGGTAACTGGAGAGAAAGTTGGAGTGTTTAGTTCATCTACCTATTTTGATTATTTTCTTATTTATATCAAGACAGTGGAAGTGATGTGGGAAGTTAGAAATGGCACAACAAAGAAGGTGCTTATTATCGTCTCCCCCATCTACGGTTAGAGCTCAAAGACATCCTCTGCATTATGCAAAATTGTAAAACACACTCTAAAAACAAATGCATGTGTCTCCAGCGTTAGTATATATAAAGATCACCTAATTTATAATATGCTTCCTAATAATGTCAGTCCCTGTGTGCAATTTTATTATCTCTTAATATACAAATGGCAATACACATCTACTATAATATGTATCACCATCTATACATATAAATCCTCATATGTAACAAACACCATGTAATACACATACACCTCATTTAATGTAGTCTTGTAATATATGAAAAAAAAGTGAAAGTATGTTAATATACACCAAGATGGTGTTTTGCATTAGGTGAGATAAATATAGAAATATACATAAATAATGCAAATATATATTTATGCATAAAAATGTTACACCTATGGGCACATGTTAGATGATGTGTATTAGACACTAGGATTGGCTTTGAGGCCCCATTTTCTGCTGTTGAATAGAGAAGGGAATGGTTACCCACTTCAGTATTCTTGCTTGGAGAATTCCATGGACAGAGGAGCCTAGCGAGCTACATTCCACGGAGTCGCAAAGAGTGGGACACAACTGAGCAACTAACACACACCAGAGGTGGAACCTAGCACGTAGAATCTTCTCTTTCTTCCCCACAAACTCAAGCTCGTCGAGATGTCTATCACTCCAGGGATAAAGGAAGGGAAGTCCTTGATCAAATAGCAGGGTGCATGGGGTCTGAGCCAACGCAGGGAACTTCTACTTCAGAGGAAGCCAGGACAGCATAAGCCACAGGAACTCTGCCTAAAAGTTCAGCTTCCACAGCTCTCTCTGCTAGGCTGGATCCAACTTTCAACTTGAGGTAAAGAAGTCTTAAATCTACCCGAGAGGATCACGTCGATCACATCACGCCCAGGCGGGCTGACCCGGCCAGGCCAGGTCGTTGGGGTGCTCAAAACTTGGGCGGGAGCGTGCTCCAGACTCGCCTCCCCCTGCAGCTCCTCCTTCCGCCCCCCCAAGATGTGAGCCCCTTAGAGACACTTCTCTCCTGGCCTCTGCAGCAGATCCTGGGGCAAGTGCAAAAAGAGAATTAATACCGAGTTTCCTATTATTCGATTTCCATTCTCCGGATTCTTAATTCTGGCCTTTTCTAGGCGCTATTCTGCTCCAAGAAGAGTTCGATTTTGCCAAACGCTCCCGCAAGTCGAAATTTTGACCACTCGGAGCGACTTTGAGAACTGAAAATTCGTTAATTTTTAGAAACTATTAAAAGAAGTTGGGTAGGAAAGGGACTAGTGCTACTCTAGAAAAATCCATGCTTGAACCCACGCCCCCGGGCGCAAACGGCCTCCTGGGACCTGATGGAAGGAACGCTCTTCCCCAACGTGGGTCGGGACGCCTCCCCGCTGCGCTGCCGCTAAGCGATTAGAAGTGTGCGAGTTTCTGCGCATAATTGAGAATATATCTTAATGTCTATCAAAACTTGGTGGAAAGAATTTGATGAATGTGTCTAATTGGCTTAACCTGCCAACTATTCAGGAGAAGAAGAGCGCCGTCATTAGCCTTAATTAATTTTTTTTTAAGTTTCTGGCCTTAATGATCATAGAAACCGCGAAGTCCAACACCAGCATCTGTGTCATTTTAATTACCCTGTTTATTTGTTGGGAATGTGGCAGAGTTACCCAATATTTTCCCACATCCTTTCCAATTCATAGGGGAGTCCTGCGAGCAGGGCAGGCTCGCATCCAACGCAGAGAACAAGCGCAGTGTTTGGAAAGTTGAGGCTGGAGTCGCCTGGCGGGGCTTCCAGTCTCTTCTGCCACGCGCGCCCCCGAGCGCCAGCTATTTGAAGAATTTGGACCACCGCCTGAGGAACGATTTGCCATCGGATTTGTCCTCGGCAAATGGCTCACCAAACAAATACAAACACACACACACAAAATCCTGCAAGTTGCAAATCAGTGTTTAGGATAAAGGGCTGCTGGAAAACTTCTACACACCTGACCGTACTGGGAGGCTCGCGGTCCCCTTTTCATCTGTCCACCCGGCACTGCACTGACTGAGGAGAAAAACCGCTCTTGCTGCATCTGGCCAGGACACCCGCGTTCACTCAAAAGTTTCCATTTAATTCCCACAGTTTTCCTGGTTAGGGAAACAGGAAGACAAACTTCCTGGAACCCGGTGGTTGGATTGAGCTCCCACCCCACCCCACCACCAGCAAATCTTTCACACACATAAAAGCACACACAAAAGCAATTAGAGCCGATGTCAGAATGCTTAAAACTCATCCATTCTTCGTGTTAATTAAACTTTGACAATTCAGCTTCGATGGGCTGGGACCTCAAGGTTCCCCCACACCACACCACCCACACATACACACACACACACTTGTATGTCAGAAACTTTGCAGCTTATGCTTCTCAGAACTTTGGCCCTCAGCTCTGCCAGTCTCTTGATTGTTAAAAAGACAAAAAAGGCTAAAAACAATCCAAATTCTTGAGCATTGATAGAGATTCAGAAGAAGCTTGAGTCCTTGAAACTCAAGTCAAAGGTTTTATCCCTTCAGGCACTAAAGTTTATTTCAGCAGCAACATCCTGACAGTGCTTAAATTTTTTGGTATGATTTTTGCTTCCAGCTTCCTAAATCTAGGAGTTGGTTGAATAAAAGAAATAAGAGAGAAACTACATAAACCAGATGAAGTCTTATTCTTTAATGTCTGGGAGATGGTCATTATTCAAAATGGAATTTAATGTGTTGTTTTTTTTTCCTCAAAATAGAGAAAAGGGATCATGAGAGAGTTAGCACCAAGCACCAAGAAAAGAGCAGCCAACTCTTTATTTTTCCCCTCCCCAGAGCAAGAAGGCAAGTGACTGACCCTTTGGCAAGTGTCATCAGCCACAGCTCTGGACTTTAGGCACCACTCTCATTTGAGGTAACTCAAGCTGGTCTCTCAAAATCTGAACCTCTTGGTTGACTTTGGATTCAGTGAGGGCCCAAAAAACAGGTCCCAGACATTTGACAGGCCTTGGACTTGACCCCGGAGAAGGCAATGGCACTCCACTCCATTACTCTTGCCTGGAAAATCCCATGGATGGAGGAGCCTGGAGGGCTGCAGTCCACCGGGTCTCATGGACTGAGTGACTTCACTTTCACTTTTCACTTTCATGTATTGGAGAAGGAAATGGCAACCCACTCCAGTGTTCTTGCCTGGAGAATCCCAGGGATGGGGAGCCTGGTGGGCTGCCGTCTATGGGGTTGCACAGAGTCGGACACGACTGAAATGACTTAGCAGTAGCAGTAGCAGGACTTGACCCATCAGAACTTAATTTCAAGAAGTGCTTCCCACAGGTACCTCTGAATTGGGAACTGGGAAGCACAGAGTCTGAGAGCTTGTCTGGGTGGAGGTGGGTCTGGAAGCTGTAAAAAGCCTCATCTCAGGAGCCATCTCTTGACTTCATCAGGTCCTGTGAATTTCCCCTCAGCCTGCACCCCCTCTTGCTCCAGGGTCTGGGCTGGGGGAGGGAAAAGTCATTTAACACTACTTAGTAAACTTTGGCTCAGCAACTCAGGCTGAAGTTGCCCTGTAGTTCTGGGAGAACCTAAACCAGACAAAACCAGTCTAAAGCCCTATTACCCCTCCTGAGCGCTTCCAGTGCCCTGCCCACCCTTGTTGGGTGGGGAAAGAGCAGGTGTTGTGGGGAGAAAGTGTAAAAATTTTAATTTTCATCCTTTGGAGAAATTTAGGCCTACAAAGTGCCACCCAAGTGGGTTGAACCCTCAGGGCATTTCTGTCAGCCCCCTCAGTGAGTCCAAGATCAACACACCTATCTCACAGCTCAGGAAAGGCACTTCTCTGGTGCCTTCCCCTGCCTCCTGTGTCTTTCCTCCAGCACCTATGCCAGCTTCTCCAAGGCAGACAACTCGGGATAAACAAGTGAAAGTCGTTCAGACACTACTGAGTCTGACTCTCTGTGACCCCGTGAACTGTAGCCCGCCAGGCTCCTCTGTCCATGGGATTTCCCAAGCAAGAATAATCTAGCGGGTTGCCGTTCCCTTCTCCAGGGGATATTCTTGACTCAGGGATCCAATCCTGGTCTCCTGCACTGCAGGAAGGTCCTTTACCATCTGAGACACCAGGAAAGCCAAAGACCCCCTGTTTAACAAGACCATTCTAGCTTTCGTGTTTATTGCGATTTTCAACCTCCCATTCTTTTGTTCTGTAATAAAGTCCTTCTCATCCCCATTCTCTGGAAGGGATGGGGGTCTTTCCCCGACTCTCTCCCCTTTCCCCGTCCCATTCTCTCCCCAAGTTCTGGATTTTTCGCACCCGTGCTCTTACTACTTAAGGAGAAGAAAAAACGTCCAGAGAGGCTGCGCTGCTTAAGAAGAGACCGAAGACAAGCCCTGGAGGCCTCGAGGGAGGTGGGAGGTGGTATGTGCAGCTTGGTCCTGTGTGTTTTTGTGCACAGAGTTGGCGCCGGAGCAGCAAAGGAGTCTCCGGCCCCGGCCAGACAATGCGCGGCTGGACAACGGCGGCCGATACAAAGGGGCCCCTTGGCCGCCGCTCTGTTTACTTAGTGTCGGGCCTGACCCCGGGCCGCCGCCGGCGGGTACAGATGCTGATCCTGCCCTGGGAACCGGCTTTCTCCCCTCCGGCCGCTCCGACTCCGGCGGGTCCGCGCCGGCCCGCGCGTGTTTGCAAACAGCTTCATTGACTTCTCCAGTATTCGTCTGCTGGCGTTGGCTTTGGAGAAATCTAAGGGGAGACTCGTGGGGCAAAGGCCCGCCGCCTCCAGAGGGTTGGCTCCCCACACACGCGTCCAAGCCGTCCGGCTGATTATTTTCGCCTCTTTCCGGAGGAGGCGGAGAGTCTCCAGCTTTAGAAAATTCACTGTTTTCATTTCTCAGCCACAAGGTCCGGAAGAAACCTGACAGCAAGCCCACAAGCCGCTGGGCGGATGGAGCAGCCCTTCTCAGAGTGCGGCGCGCGCACTCTCTCTCTCTGTCTCTCTGTCTCTCTCTGTCTCTGTCTCTGTCTCTCTCTCTCTCTCTGCAGGCTAGGCCAGAGGATTCTCTCTGTGCACGTGGACCAGACATCCATCTAGACTGCTGCTGGACCATTCCTTCCATGCTCATCTACCGAATCACCCTGGAATCCCCATCCCTGACTTTGTAACTTGCCTTAGACTTAAAAAGCGAAGTCCACTAGCCTATCCTGCCAACAGTATCTCAAAAACATTTAGAATTTGTTTCTTAGATGTGCAATGAGGGGATGTAAGGTGGGAGGTGGGGCTTCCCCGGATAGCACTAATGGTAAACAGCCCGCCTGCCAATGCAGGAGACTGGAGAGACCCAGGTTCGATCCCTGGGTTGGGAAGAGCCCCTGGAGGAGAGCATGACAACCCACTTCAGTATTCTTGCCTGGAGAATCCCATAGACAGAAGAGCCTGATGGGATTGCACAAAGTCAAACACAACTGAAGTGACAGCACACACACAGGTGGGAGGTACGTCACTGAACTGCCCCCTCAGAGTCTTTCCCTTTGGCCAGCCCCTCCCTTGGAAGAGCTGCCAGGAACCCACATCTGCAAAGACAACTTCTGGGGTGCCAGAAAACTCCCAGACCCAGGATGTCCTATGCCCCACCCCGAGTCCACATCTTAGCCTAAAGACACTGCTGTGTCCTCTGCACCCCGGAACTGCGCACCATGACTTAGCCTGTCCTGAGTTTAATTGGGTGATGTGAGAAGCCGGCCTAACACAACTTCTCTTCCCCTAATTTCAGCAGATCTCATTTTTCTTAAGTGCCCCTGTAGGGTTGAGGGTGAGGGTAGGTTTCTGCCAGGAGCTCCTTCTTTGAGTGCAGGGCTGACACCTCCCTGAGACCCACTGGAGAAGATGGTTGGAAACCAGGCTGGGCAGGGGAAGCCAAGTTCCTGGTGCCCCAGTCCCCCTTTTATTCCCCTTCAAGACATTGTTCACAGTGATGGTCTAGTTCAGATATGATGAGGCCAGCACCTCCCTTGAAATGGAAACAGAGGACTGAATAAAGAAGAAAAAAGTACTTTGTAGTCTGCATCGTCCATCTTTAATTCACAGACGCATCTATACTCCTGGGAGCTCTGCCTTTGATCTCTTTGATTTTTTTTACACCAGATCTGTTATGGACTAAAATTCCTAGGTTTTCCATAGAAACATCTCCATTCCTTCGGGATATTGATGTTTTCTTCTTCCTGGGGGTTATGATATGGTAAATCAGATCCAAAAAAAGAAGAGACAATGCTAGCATTCATTGGCCTGGGGTGGGGTTTCTCTTGGCCTTCCCCCCTTCCCCTCTCTCGTATTCTCTTCCCCTCCCTCATTCATTCATATCCTCTCTCTCCCTCTGTTTCCCTCTCTCTTCCCCTCCCCTCTTTCTCTCCTTCTTCCTTTCCTCCTCCTTTCTTTCTCTGCTTCATTTTCACCCCGTTGTTCCCGGGGAACCGAAATAGGGTTGTGATTCTGGTCTCTTCAAGCCCTTTCAAGCGCCTTCAACTTTGGCGGCGGCAGCAGCAGGTTGCGTTGCCATGGAGACTGTACTGTATGGCGGCGGTGGCCGCCGCCGCAGCTCGAATCTCAGGAACAATGCCGCGCCAAGTGCAGGTTTCTTGCCCTTTTCCGTGCACTTTTCCCTTCTAATGGGGCTAGTGGCCTCAAATGGGCGCTGCATCTTGACACGACAACAATCCCTACACCCTCTCTTTCCCCCTCCCCTGCTTTTCCTTCTTCCCTCCACGTCTTTGATCTATTAAAAATCAAAAGAACAAAGTCACAGAGGAAAGTTGGGTTTTGTTGTGTCTGCCACTGCACAAAATGGGGCTCTTCAAACAGTGTGGTGGAACCGCGGTCTGACAATGCTGATCCAGGATTGGTTGTAACTACAGGTCAAACTGGACAGCTCTATACAAGAGGACGCAAATTATAACCGGGTCGGGCAAGAGGCAGCCAGCCTCTCCAGCTCAAACTGGCTGTAGCTAAGAGCTTCTGGTGGTCAGAGATGCACCCAGTAGGGCTCCAAGTGCAGCATGGGTGAGATCAGGGTTCTGAAGAGGCCCCCAGGTGAGGAGCCACACAGGGACCCAAAGCTAGAATATCTGCTCAATCCTAAGTCATGTTACAAAGCCCCTGCCATGGCCGTGGGCTCTGCCCGGACCTGGACAGGCTTCAACTTTCTCCACAGTATTTGGCATACAGCAGATGATCAATAAATAATCGCTGGTTGTCCTGGCTGCTGGTAGACTGTCAAACCCTCCGCTAGGGGGCAGGAGAGGGGTTTACCCAGCCAGGAGGGAGTGGTTAAGACACAGAAGTCAAGAAACAATCAACAGCCATCCTTTCTCATAAAGAGGGTTGGGGGAAATGCCAAACCATCTGTAAAGACACTAAATTCAGTGGGTCCCCCCCAAAAGTGACGGTAACAATATTATTATAATCATCATATGTCACTTGTCACAATAGATTTCTGGAGAGACACTTTTGAGCCAAAACATACTTGGGCCATTTTCCCCAAGCCAAGACCATTGTAAGAACTTCAACCTTAAGACACTTGAAGCATTTCTTTAGATAATATGTTCATCACTCACGACTTGAATATAAGCAATATTAATTGAGCCAGTTACACCTGTGTCTTACATGCAGACAACATGTTTATAGATTGATTTTTGTCCCAATGAATTTTCTACTTAGAAGAAAACACAAATAGATGTGTATTACATTCATCTTAATTCAAAGTTAATAAGAAAAGAGGACTTAAAAATTTTTACACTTAAGTATCCGATTCCTTTGGCAACCAACCTCTGGCTTTCTGTATTTAAAAGCTCCCATTTGAAATAAAACTAGGTAAAGCTCCACTCTGTTATAAAATCATAAAGTGGAGAAAGGAAAGCAAGACCAACTTGAAATCTTTGAAAATCTGGATGATGATTGTTTTGGTAGTGTGATGTCCAACCTAGCATTTCTTAAGGAGCTAGTGTGCTTCTAATCTCTTGGAACATTTTAGCAATCTCTGTAATGTTTTGGGCTAGAATATAACTAAGAAAATGTGCCAACAAGTGGACATTTGGGAAAATTTAATTTATCTTCAAACCAGGAAAGAAGCTATGCATTAACAAAATTCCAGTCATTTTTAATAACAGGATTATAAGAGGGACAATGTCAGTGCAGTTAGATGTTTCATAATGCATATTAGAACAGAATAATTATTTGTAATATGGAGGGAAAGTTTGGGGGTGTTGAAATATTGCTAAGGATTTGTGAACATAGAAAGGTTTGTACAAACTCTAACCAAGATCTCCTTAGACATAGTCTCCAAAGGCAGACTAGAAATATCTTCCTTGGTCACTAAACCTAGAGGAAAAGATTGAAAACTGTTGGCAAAATCAGCTGGGAGCAAATATATAAACATGTTCTTGATCCATGTGACCAGGACTTGGGCTTTATATTGTCAAGTAAACCCAAATCTAAAACAAACTATTGCCTAGAATCATGAAGGCTTATGGTATGTGTTCTCTAACCAGTTAAGCATATCGCATAGACACACATATACCCACACAAAGAAAGTTGAATTTGAGGGATTTTCTTTTCTTTTTATGTTTTTCCTCCTTTATACACATACATTTCCAGTTGCAATAAATTAAGAAAACCATTCCCTAGAACATAAATTGGCTAAAAGTTTCTGGCCCACCTTCCAGCCTTCAAGGACCAAAAGGAGAGGTCTATGATGCTTCTTTACAAGCAGATGGAGAGAGACCAAGAAGTAATCATGGCAACCACCACCTAGGCTAAAGAAGGTGATTCTGTAGGGCCTGAGTTCTCCTGTCCATTTAGAATTAAGCCTAAACACAAAAGTAGTCAGCAAAGCCTCTAACACACACAGACACCAAGTCTCACAAAGAGTAAACCTACCCAGAGTGACTGGGCTTCCCTGGTGGCTCAGAGGGTAAAGTGTCTGCCTACATTGTGGGAGACCCAGGTTCGAACCCTGGGTCGAGAAGATCCCCTGGAGAAGGAAATGGCAACCCACTCCAGTACTCTTGCCTGGAAAATCCCATGGACTGAGAAGCCTGGTAGGCTACAGTCCATGGGGTCACAAAGAGTCGGACACGACTGAGCGACTTCACTTACCCAGAGTGACTAGCACTTTCAGTGACCAAAGCCCAATTCCCTCCAGTTCTAAATACCATAGCTTCATGAAAAATGGACACTAAGGGCTTATAAAAAGACATGTCCTGGACACAAGTCTTCTTTCTTTTTCTCCATCCTCTCATGTAAGAAGCTCTCACCATGAAGATAATTTGGTCATTTCTGGAGGAACTAAACCTTTGTCAAAGTGAATTCACACTTCCAAAGTATCTTCTGGCTTGGGAAATTTGGGGAGGGCACTCTTCCCATCTAGCCAGCATCATTCTACCATTGAACATCTATGTTCTTCAGACTTCTGTCTGTCTCTACTGCTGAGATGTTGTTTACATTTTCTCAAAAGGTGCTCCCATAGCTGCAGCCTCAGCACCACCTGAGAACTCATTAGAAATGCAAGCAAACTCTCTGGTTCTACCTCAAGTCTACTGAATCAGAAGTCCTGGGAGGGGGCCTAGCAATCTCTGGTTGTTTTGTTTTTTTAAGAGACTCTAGGTGATTCTGAAGCTTGAACAAGCTGAAAAACCATCAGTTTAAAGGACCCTATCACTCACGCTGCTGATGGATATGTTATACTTTTGAGTTTATCTCTCTGAACTCAGAAGACAAATCTGGGAGTAGAGTCCAGGAAGCTGGACTGACAACCCTGAAGCTGAAAACTGACAGCAGAGAAGCCAAATCAGAGGACTGGCTTCTAGCTGCTCCTTATGGATGAAGAAGGTGGAGGGGAGGCAACCACGTCTCCTTCCCCCAAAAGAAGTCTGTTTCCAGAATGGGCAGGGGAGATACTAACCTCTGGTGTGGAGGGAAATGTGGAGGGAGGAGGGTTTGAGGGGAAGAGGCTGGAAGCTAGCTTCTCCAAAACAGAGAAGAGCTCAAATATCACCAGGCCAAAGGCAGTTTGAGGGGCTGGCCTCTGTACATGATTGAGAGTGGTGCAGGAGATACAATCAAGTGGGTGTAAGAAGTGGAGGCAATGCCAGGAGGCATTTGAGGAGTGTGGAGGATGAGGACCTGTGAAGGAAGGGGAGGGGAGTGACTGGTATCAAAGGATTAGGGAGGTGCAGAGGTGTCAGAAAGCAAGAGGAGCCTGTGAGGTTGTGAGAGGGTGTGTACGAGTTTAATGGGGGTATAGAGGTGAAAGGGTGTGGGTGGGGTGGTGAAGGACCTGAGGAGGCTGAGAGGAATAAGGGAGTGCAGGACACATGAGGAGTTGGTGGGTGTGTGTGGGATAGGGTGAGAAGGAAAAAAAGTCCAGGGCTGGGAGGGACTAAGAAGGAGTGTGAGGACTAGAGGATTTGTGAAGGACTGAGAGAGTGGGAAACGATGAGAGAGTATGAGGTGTCAGAGGAAGTGGGAGACAGGGAGTAAGGAAGATGGAGCTGACCACAGGGGTCAGTCTCAAGGGCTGCTACAGGAGGCGGGGTCCTCACTCCTCCACCAGCCGGCATTCTGATAAATCCGAGTATGAGTCCCCACCTCTCCGCAAGCTCTCTCGAGGAACCCGCCTCGCTCTGCTCAGTGTGGAGATATGCTTCTGAGAATAACAGATTAACATGCTCTGCGCTGAGCCCTATTGACAAATTAAGGGAAATCCTGAAATGTCAGCTGAGAATATGTTCCCGACCTTTCAGGTGTGGGCTCTTTCCTGGGCCGGCGCCTGGGGCCCTTCACCCCTCTCTAATGTTTTCACCCCTCCCTCTTCCTTAACTCTGAATTCACAACTTTTACCAAAAAGAGAGAGGACTAAGATGGAGGGGGTGGATTTTCCACAACTGTCCATAGGAACAAGTTCTGCTTATACAGGTCTTAAATCTCACTTCTCAGGGCAAAGATCTGCATGACCCTTGGAAATGCCCCTTGGCATCCAAGCCCAGTTCAGTATTACCCCAGCCTCCCCTTTCTCTTGGCAAGGACCAGGTAATTAGGGCCTGATGTCAGATGCAATAGGCGTTGGAGATAGGAGCACAATTTGGTCAGAGATTGTGTATCAAGAAGGAAGTGAGAAGACTCTCCTTTTCTGTACCAAGAAAACCTAGATTTGTCATCAACCAGGGAATAGCTGGTCTCTGAACCCCAACTTTAACACAGCCTGGCTATTCACTTGCACAAACACAATGTCTAGGGGTGGCAAATTTAGGCTATTTCAACTCAAGTTCCCTTTTTAATAGTAAAATTCTCATGCCTCCAAGCCATCTGTAAGTGTTCACTTGCTGGGTAGAATGGAATTTAATAGCAAGTAATTGTTGAGGATTATTAAAACAATATACGCCATGTCTGCATGAATTAGGGGATAAGAATTATCTTTGAAGGGATAAAATGGTAGGAAGGTCTAGGATGCTCCCTCCAGCACCTGAAACCTTACTTTTTCATTTTATTAATAATTTCACTGCATAGTAAGATTAAAAAAAAATTCACAGATCCTGGCAGATGTCATTTTATAGTCGTCAGTAAGAATGTTATTAACACAGAAGTAAATGTGTACTATAGAATCATCTAAAAGATGGTAAAGTTTTAGCGTCAGCCAAATGCAATCATTTTACCTTTAATGAACTGAACATTAATTTCATATGCAAATAAATTTTCAGCAAAGATTTTATGAACTACTCAACTCATAAGAATAAATCAGTTGCCTTCATTTCTCAACTGTAGTTACAAACTAATTTTAGATCTATTTTTTCCTCTAAGGAAAATAACATTACTATACGAGCTTGATTATTTTCAGAAATGATAAAAATCTTTCCTCCTTTATTTTCCATTAAAGTTGTGTTATTCATTTGAATAAGAATGGTTTTGGCAATTATGTATCAATATTTTGTGTCAATAAAATTACTATATGTCATCTTGAGCACTGCCAGAAAAAAACACAGGCTTCACAATATAAATATTTGATGATATTTTAACTTTGGCCAAAAATATGCACAATTTCTAGATGTCTTCCAGCAATAAGATTGAATTGATCATCTCTCTTCAATTTGCTTTATTATAATAGAATAACTAAATGAACACAGAGACTAAATAATTTTTGATACCTAGAATATATGTGAAATATGTTTTATATAACAGATATTTTCTAACTAGATGTGGTTTATCAAAATGTATCTACTTAGAACTAAGCAAACTTGGAAATTTCTTGGTTTCCTAAACTGATTTTTACAAAAACTAGACCTGAACCTCTCTTTTATATTCATCATCATGGGTTGTGAATTCTAGGTCCCAATTCACCCATAAGCCTGAACAAACTTCATCTACCTCAAGCACAACTATAGGATAGCTGGAAATATATTGCTAGAGGCTAGAAACATATTACTGCCCTGCTTTCTCCATATCATTGTAGAATATCTCAAAGGACTGAGCCCTAAAATGTGCATTCTACCTCTTTAATTTCTAAATTCTCTAAAAGATTGGGGAATGGTGACAAGAGGCAAGGAGGGAAAAGGGAATTCCTAGAGTCATTTTACTTTTAAATGAAACAATTGTTAAAAATAGTTTAAATGATTATAAGTTTAAGAAAATAAGCAAATATTCTCTGACAACTTAAGTCTTATTTCTGTGTATATCCAATTTCCTACATTCCTAAACCTAAAAGCAAATTAGACAGGCTATCGTTCACATTGTTTTCTGTGAAACTTACAGACTGTTTTGAAATGGTTCATATCTACCACATTATTAATTAAATAAGAAGGGTAAACCAACGAATCTTATATGTAAACGAAGAAATTCTTAAGGAGGAATTATTGAAAAATAGAGATAGTGTTCTTAATTTTCTTCTATATCCCTTAGGTTCATTTTTCTTTTGAGCCCCTCCTGATTCCAATTCTCTGCAAGTTACTTGTTCTCAGATTTATCTTTTTATTTTGCATTCTGGGCTCGTTGTTACCCTTCTACTGCTTTTGTGCTACACCAAAATTCTATGGGGGACAAAGATTTTAAACAAACTTCCCCCAGCTCTGACCCATAACCCCCGGGAGTGAAAAAGTAAATTCAGCCCAGAGAACTAGAGAAGGGCTTCCAAGGAGAACTGGTGACCCACCCTCCTGTCCACCTGTCTAAGGTTAAAGGAAACAGGAAAGAGACCTGGCCAGTGTTTGGAGAAACTATAGAGGCTCTCGGGACATTCAAATCTGCATCCCCAGATTGTGGCTTGAGTTTGTGCTTCTCTGGTCAACACCATCCTTTTGGAACAAAGTAAACACTCCACTCACCCAAAGGAATGACACTCCCTAAAGGGAGTACTTCAAATGCCCCAGTTCTTTTTAATTTGTTCTCTCTGTTACTACAGTTCTACCTGCCACAGAAATTAAGTCCTGGAAATTTGTGATGTGTTGCCATCTTGATGGCAAAGAAAGGAATGTGGAAAATTCTGAAGCCAGCTAGGAAACAAAGCCAAGGGAAGTTCATTTTTTTCTCCTATGTCAAAGTTCAGGGAAAGGCAGTCCAGCCCTCTAAATCATTTCGGATCTACAAAGTACTAGTTAAAAAAAGTGTTTGAACCAATTTTAGATTTTCACAAGATGTTTTTCTCCACCTGCTAAAGTATTTAGTTTTATTGGAGGAAGTATTCAGAACCATAAACCTCAAAAGTCGAGAAAACTTCCCCAGTCCCACAGGGTTCCTGCGGCCCCGGAGAACTTCTTCACTCTCATGGCTCCTCCAGGAACAATAAATCCTCCAGGATCTTCGGGTTCGTTTCCTAAACCTCCCCATTACCAATTGTCCTAAGCATTAGTCCCCCAGTTCTCCCCACTGTTTCTCTTTCTTCCTTCATCCACTCCCCATCTTTGTGGAAAAGTCATTTGTAGGAGAACTACAGTCTTGTGTCATGGGTGTAATCAAACAAGAATTTCTTGACTCCCCCAAATATAAACTTTCCTCCACTACCAGTTTTGTTTCCTGATTATCTTATTGACTGTTTGAAGGGGGGAAGAAAAAAAAGACCAGAGAGAGATGTGTATCCCACACCCGAACTTTCTTCTATTTAACTAGCAACTAGCAATCATCCGACATTAATTTATACGGTTTGCACAAATACCTAAGCTATTTAAAAGGCTGCTCTGGGTCGTGTGTGGCAGGGAACATCTATCTGGTGAATAGGCAGTGTCACACGGTAGCATGCTCCCTTGTCAAGGCCGATTGTGTTTTAGGCAAACATTTGCGCAAACATAAAGACAAAGGTCAAGGACTGTTCAGTCCCAGTATGTGCTAATTCACCTAGCGAACCAATGGGGCAAAAGTTGCATTTTATATGCTCGTCCCGCCAGACCCAAGCGCAGGAGTCGCGCCTGCTAATGAACAAAATCGCCTCCGATCCGCGATCAGCTCTCTTGTCAACTTCTCTCTGGCTTCCTAAGTCAGTTTCTCTAGGCTTCCTCAGCAATAACTGGCAAAGATTTGTTTGCCAACAACTGGATCGGCTCTGCCCAACCTTTGGCGCAGCTCGCGTTTCTTCCACTCTGCTAAGTAGGGGAGAACTAAAACTGATTAAAATCTGGCTCATGGAAGACGCTAGCAGATTACTGTTTAGCGCGTCAATGAACGACCACTCAGCACGGATCCCTAAATATTCGTGTCATGAAATACACAGCAGACCAACAATATTATTCAAACCACAAATCCGAATCCCAGAGCCGCGAGTTCGCGACTGTAAAGTGCATATAAGTACGCATCTCCAACACATATCTGTGGAAATGTGTGTGCGCGTGCTGGGAGCCGCCTTTCCAGTTTCTTTGGGGCCACTTTTCTACAATTCAGCGAACATAGGGTATCGCTTTCCGGTGAGATGTGTCTCTCACACTAATACATGTCTACACCATCTCCCACAGATCACTCCTAGTTATTTTTCCCACCCCTGGGGGGGAAAAAAAAAGATACAAGCGATTTCGAGTGGAAGTCAGCGTAAGCAATTCGGAAGTGGAAGTCTTTTAGGGTTAAAGAAACGCGCCCGCGCTCCAACCCGTAGGGTTCACTTTGCATCAATAATCATCTGGGCGAGAACCAATGGCTGACTTTTTCGAAACCCTCCATTTAAGGGGAGAGTTTTTTCCCCTGATAAACCGGAGAGTCTCAGCTGTGCGCGTCCACAGGCAAATAGTTTACACGTGCAAAATTCATTCCTGCGAAGCGAGCCCCTGGCTCAGCTGCGGAGCGGCGCGGCGCTCGCCCGGGGCTAGAGGCCAGGACTTGTTGCCTCTGCGGCCCGAGCGGCTTTCCAAACCCTTGACACCCTGGGCTCCGGGGCCTCTGGGACCGTGATGACAGGGATCGGGAAGAAAACGCCTCCCTGTAAAACACGCGCAAAAACAGAGCAAAGTAGCAGGAGGCAGCCATCCCAGGAGGGAACCTGGAGTTAGTTTCTTTTCCCTAGAAACAACAGGAAAAACTCTCCCCGAAGTGCATTTTTACTGCTATGTAAAACCAAAGAGAATATAGGAGAGGAAAAAAAAAAGTAACTTACCCCGACCTGCCACAATACTACATTTTAGGCGTCCTTTTAACACTTTGATTCTTCATTTAATGCTGCAGCCTTTTCTTTCCTCTTGCCAGAAACCAACTTTCAAACTAGCTACGATGTAAAAAAAAAAAAAAAAAAAACTAAATAAAACCGAGTTTTACCCTTCTCACATCTTGCCAATTAGGATCTGCCTCAAGTACTTCTTCCTTCATTCTTTCTTTACCCAAATTTCCTAAACACCACCTGGGCAGCTTCACAAAGCTTAAAGTTTGTGTGGTTTGTGTGCGCAAATGTGCTAGTGTGTGTGTGAGTGTGTGTGTGTGTGGGTGTGTGTGCGCGCGCGCGCCCGCGCGGGTGTGGGAGTTAGTTGCTTTTAAAAGGACGTCGTTGTCATTCAGAGTAATAAAAGTGTGGCCCCCATCTTTGGGTGTGGGTTTTTACATGCACCTCTCATTTCAGTTAACTTTTTTAGAGCTGAGAAAAGCTGCTAGCTTACTTTCGGGAGACTTTGCTCGTTATTCATCTGTTTAGTCGCCTCAGAGGCACAAAAGCCGATCCGCGGCGTTATGAAAAATGGCCTGGGCGCGGAGAATGTCACAGTGGTCGGCGTATTATTTTAGCCTTCTTAAAAAAAAAAAAAAAAAAAAAACCTCAGGGAAAGTTTGCTTTTGATGAATTCAATAAAAGCGAAGCTGCAACGGAAGAGATTTTCAGCTAAAATCATACAGCATGGGGCAGAGCTTAAAACAGCCAGATGGCCAAAGGTAGATAGACTCGGTTTCAAAACCCAGATCTGGAATTCCGCCGGCTGAGCTTCTTAGTTTATTTAATCCCGCATGTATCTTTCCTTCTTCTTCTTCTTCTTCTTTTTTTTTTTTTCCAATTGATTTCCCCAGCTCTTTTTTTCACCTCACTTGTGGTCCCCCACCCCACTCTCCACCCCAGAGCTGCTGGCGAGACCCCGTCTTGGGATTTGCAGAAGTCACTTTGCAATTTCCCCTTTGATAATAGAGTTAAACTTTGCAGCGCACGCAGCCTGGAGAGAAGCTAACTCTGAAGGCGGTAGGCCCGCTGTTTGTGACCCATCTTCAGGTTCTTAGTTCAAATGCTGCGGCCTTTGACAGCTAAGGCCTTTGAATATAAGGAGAAAAGTGTTCATCCCACCCTGCCAGACAGCGTCCCCTCCCCCATCCGCAACCGCGGAAAATCAGAAGAGCTCGGCTTACTCAGTTTTTCACCCTCATGGGTCCCTTCCATACGATCCCAGCCTGAACAGCCTTAGAGTCCCATGTAAATCTCTTAAGGGTCTCCTATAATATCCTTAGGGTCTCCTATAATATCAAAGAGGAACAGACTGGAATGGCCACTGTGTCTTCATTCCGACTTGGAAAGGGAGTTGTGAAATTAACATATATCCTATTTAAACCTTGTTCTTGGAGTCTGAGGTTGGCTAAGCAGAGAACTTGGGGAGGGGACAGTGAAAACGGATGACAGGACTTAATACCTGCGCCCCTCCTCTCAACATGTAAGGCAGGATCGGAAAGCACCCAGGATCCCATTCCTCAGACGTGGCCTTCACAAGATTTAATTTGGTTTGCCGGTTTGACCACCGCCTCCGGGAAGGCCTCCGGATGAACTCTGTTCTGGAATCATTGAGACTCTCCAGGCTGAGGTGGGTGTGAAGAGGGCGGGTCTTCAGATGGCGTTGGCGAATTGGGCGCCTCCTCTTCTAGTCTAAACCCAGAAAACACCCCCCCTCGCCCACATACATGGTGGACGGTTAGGGGCACGGCTGGAAAAGTGGACACGACCCAGAGGAACAAGGATTAGCACTGGAGATTCAACTGGATTAGCACTGGAGATCCTTCGGGGCCAGAGAAAGGGGAGGCACCCCCTGACGTGCCCCACCTCCCCAAGCCAAAGGGGAGATGCAGCCCAGGAAAGGAGAACCCTGTGTCCTTCAGGGACCCCCTGCTTCTAGTACCTGCTGTGCCACTTCATAAGGGTCCCTGAATAAAGTCTCAGCCCTCTGTTTCCTTGTGGCTCAGCTGGTAAAGAATCCACCTACAATGGGGCAGACCTGGGTTCGATCCCTGGTTTGGGAAGATACCCTGAAGAAGGGAAAGGCTACCCATTCCAGTATTCTGGCCTGGAGAATTTCATGGACTCTATAGTCCATGGGGTCGCAAAGAGTCGGACGCGACTGAGCAACTTTCACTTCTGTTTCCTCATCTCTAACATGGGCATAAAAGTAGACTCTGTTTCAGACCGGGGTTTTGGTTCGTTCGTTTTAAATAGGACTGAGAGTGCAAAGCGCGTAGAGAAGGAGCACAATAAACATTTACTGCCCTGTTGTCAGGGTTACTTCTGCTGTTTTTGATATAAATGCTGAGGTAGGCTTTGTGAGGACAGTACCTTGAAACATAGGCTCCCAACAAGCGGGTCTCCGTACCCACGTTCTCCCCCTCCCGGCTCTGGAAATCCAGGATCGGGTCCCTGGAAACTGACCGAAACCTCGACAATCCTGGGGTTGGACTGGCTGTCCCCTCCTGAGTCGACCTAGTTCTAGTGGCTGCCTGGCTGTCCCCCTCCTTTCCCTGCAGAAAGCCAGGAAACCCACGTGCCTCTGGGAAGGCCTGGAGTGTCCCCCAACCTGGTCTCTCAACAGTGTCCAGACTCCAGAGAAAGCCTACAGCACGGATTGGAAAAGACGAGGCGTTTGCTTTCCTTTTGGAAGTGAAGGGAAAAAAATGGGAAAGGGGAACTGGTGGAAAGATGTGGGGGTGGCTGAGAGGCTCAGGCCATGCACCCGCTCACTCCAGGTTAACACCTCAGAGCTTCCCTTGCAAGTGTTTTTTGCAGGAGATGCCTTTTTGCTTTCTTTCTTTTTTTCTTTTTTGCAGAGGGAGGAAACCTCTGCTTCGGGCCCCGCAGACCTGAGGCAAGAGGGCGGAGAGGAGGGGGCTGGGCCATCAGAATGAAAGTTGTAGCCCCCAGCTGCTCCAGGAGCCTGGAGGAAAGCAGCAGATCGGAATCCAGACCTCATCTCTGAAATAACTATCATAATCAACGTCCCCGTCTTGTGGGACAAACCGAACTAAAAATCCACAAGACCTGAGGCTGGTTCACATCAACCAGCTTTAAGGGACATATAGACAACAAGCCCCTTTACCTCCACTTGGAGTCCTCCACTCCTTTGTGGTGTTGGAAGTTGAGAAAGGTGATTCCTGGTCCCCACCTGGTCTGAAGAGGCAATGAGAACCAGAGTTACGTCAATGTTTTCCCTACTTTGGGCATCTTGCACTTCAGACCTAAATTAGAGCACTCTCATGGGCCCTCAAGAGAAAGGGGTACCCAAAGAGGAGGGAGTACCTCAAGAGAAGGGGGTACCTCAAGAGAAGGAGGTACCTCAAGAGAAGGGGATACAACAAAGTCCAGCTGAGGCCTCGGATTCTCTCTCCTGCAGAGGAAGCTGAGTCAAGCATCCCTGACTTTAAGGCGGGGTCCGCTCCCTCCTCTCCTCTCCTTGCTGCTGCCCAGGTTCTTTCTCAGGCGGGTGACAGCGTTCCTGGTCACACATCACCTGGAATATTTACACCCTCAAGAAGGACGGGAGCGAGGGGGCTTCCAGGACTGACTTCTGTGCCTAGGTTGCTCTGAAATAGGGGGAGTCTATTGGCTTCTGAAGATTTCTGTAGTTTTCACTCAGAAAAACAAACTACCTGTGGCCAATAGACATTTGTGGGGGTGGGGTGGAGCCGATTTACATAACTGTCCTAACACACCTCTGACCTCTGGGCTGAAGATTTCATATGACTGATGAACAGCCTCTGCTTAGCGCTTTACAATTATAATTAAACCTGTCCAGCTCTGATGTGATGAACCGTATGGTCTGTCCAAGGCACTTGCTTAACCTTAGCTTTTAGGGCACTCCATTCAGACAACACCACTGGGCCAACGTTTACTCACGACATATTTCACCCCCATTCCCTACCTGAAATACCCCTCTCTTTCTTTTTTCCTGTCTCTCTCTCTCTCTTTCTCCCCTCCTCTCTCAATTCTCCCTGCTTTCGGCTTTTTAGGTCTGGCAAGTATCCATAGAAAGGAACTTGGGCGCAGGGTGGATGACTTTCCCACCCGAAGTGGAGCTCTCGCATTAATTGTCCCAATAAATTGAGATATAGTGTGCATAATGCAACGGAACAATATGGTTATAGTCCACGTGTATGACTTAATTAAGCTATTTGCAGCTTGATGCTGCAAGTCAACGGGTGTGCAAGTGGATTAACAATTGCCTGCTCCCTTATCCTCAGGATGGCGCATAATTACTTTACTAGCGGTACATATCAATTTTTGATGATTGCGGAAGCCATGCTCGCTTCACCAAGAAGCCGCTTGATAACTCTCCGTTGTGTATTAAAAAAGTAGTGTTTGGAAATATTTTGAAGTCGCTCCCAACGTTTTTATAGGTACTGATGGTGGCCTTTAATGGGCTGCCGTTTTATTCCTGATGTATATTTTATAAAGGGGCAAAGGCTAAACTCCTAAGGCCCTGCTCCGAGAGAGAATTGAAGTCCCCCTCCTGCTCTCCACCCAGCGAACGCCTCGTGCTTCGCTCCAAGCCGAGTTGGCTGACGGGTACGCCGCAGATCCCTATAAAGGCCGGGGAGGTGTCCTTTAAAATCTCTTTCAGATTCCCCGCGCTCTCTCTCTGTCACATACACACACACACACACACACACACACGCACACGCGCGCGCGTACACACACACACACAATCTCTTTCTACTTAAAGATGATTCAGAGTGACTATGAGCTCCCCCTCCTTTCCGGAGCCTCATCTCAGCTCCACAAACACCTCTGTGTCCTGAAGGATGTATGTCCTCATGGGTAAGCCTAAGAAAAGCAAGGCGTCTGGTGGCCCAGCGGGGAAGTGTGTACAACACGGGTTGATAAAATTTGCAAGAGGGCTAATAAAATTACACAACCTGATGACAGAGACATTGACATTTTGACTTCCTCAGTTCCTTGCCCTTTGTTTGGAATAAGATGGCGCCAAAGCCCCCCACCCCCACCCCTCACTTCCATCCTGGTGGCCTGCTGGTTGGGGATGGTGATGACGAAGTGCATTTGTTTCCTGTGATTTACTATTTGAATCTTAAGTCAAGGCTGATCGTTTGACCTCTCTGGATTGAACTAAATTCATCACCTATAATTTTATTAAAAAGCCTCGTGGCCATCAATCATAATGAGAGCATTGAGAGCCAACGTTTTCCAGGGAAATGTGTCAACTTCACAGACACAAGGCACTTACACCATCCCTTTCAAGCTGTCCTGAACTGAGCAGGCACACACATAGGGTTCCCTCTGAGGACACAAGGTTAATTTGGCTCCCATGGGTGATGACATTTGAAAAGAGGAGCTTTTTGCTTGCTTAAGACCAAAGCTGAGTGAGATGATGCCAAGATTTAGGCTGAGTTCTAAATGAGTCCCCTTCCTTTGGACTCAAGAGATGGTTTAGGAACTGTGCGCCCATCCTCAATCCAAAGAAAATTTTAAAACATCCCCCAAATTCCTGTGAAATCAGGATCAGAGTTGATCTCCCTCATTCTTAATATTGCTGCTGTAAATCACTTTGAAACTACAGTCTATCTCAGCCCTACATCTTTCTGATTCTCCATGTTATTGCCTTCTAGTGAAATAAGTGTTACATCAGTCTCTTTAAAACAGTTAAGAAGGGTAAAATTTCCAGTGGTCTTTAGACCCAACTCAACATTAATTCTTAAAACTAACGTGACATAGTCCCTATTTTGGAGGTTTCTTGGTTGAAGTCTATTTGTTCTTCTACCTGAAGCAGGTGATGTTTCAGCAGAGACATCTGAATGACAGCGGGAGTGAAAGACAAATCTAATAAAGCCTAATAAAGCATGAGCATCGAAATGTCATTAAACTTACAAAGATGAGACTCAGAATCACCAAAAAGGTAAATGTCTTCATTAGTCTGATCTCTGAAGACTGTCGAACATTTCATTAATTTATAATTTATGATTGTTTGACAAATATTGAAAAGTATGTAAATATGAGCCGGGTAATGTCTTTTCTGCGGGAGATGAGGAAATGACCCAAACTGTACGTGCCTGCAAGATTACACACAGGACCCAGCTCTCTGTTATCAAACTGTGCCGCCCCTTTAGCCAACATATTGTGCAAGTGACAAGTGAAATAGTGCAGATAAACCAATGGTTTAAAACGTAATAAAGACAACAGCCATTTGCATTTTTTACATTTTATTACAAAGGTAATTTACTATGACACATTTCTGAATGTAATTTATGAAAACATGTTCAAGCAATTACATCGCATATACAACCCTCAGAGCTACAAAATTCAGATAAATAATAATATTATAGACCTTCAGAGACTTCCACTATTGAAAACATATCCTTTATTTCAAAAATGGGTTGTACAGAAGAAAATAATGGCATTAAAATTTTCAATTAAGAATAAAAGCTTAGAGAATAGAAAGTAAATGAATAATATTCTTTGCTGGAGTTGAAAAATTAAACCTTTATGATGACAATGTGCTTATTTCACACGGCTTATTATCAAGTTTGTTTGTTTGTTTGTTTTTTCCCTCTCCTTCCTTGGAGTCAATGTTAAGTGCAAAGTATTAAAGGTTTTGGGGGAGAGAGAGACAAGAGGAATGTCTGTTTCCTCTTTCAAACTTCTGAGCTCATTCCTTCACCCCATTTCTCTTTTCCTAAGCACAGGACTGTGCCAGCTTTGGAAACTAAAGAAAAATCCATTCCCTGAAGGTCAGTACTGTCTGAGCTGATCCTTCCAGCAGATTTTCTACACCAGCCTGTCAGGAGTTATCAGAATGGGAGAAGATTCTATGGGGGAAAGGAAGAGGAAAGTTTACATACTAGAACAGGAAATAAAAATTGACATTAACCAGGAAATGTTTGATTTCTGCTCCCATTTCCCAGACATTAATTTATTTCATAGTAACTTCATATTATGTCTTAAATCTGGAATGCACAGTTAGATACTTAAGAATCAGCCTCCAACTATTCTTATCAACTTTGGCGGGGGAGGTGGGATCTGCCTTCCTTTTGTTTTTATAGGTAAAATGTTTTGCAAATGCTTTAGCTTTAAAAGTCAATGATAAAAGCAAGCCTGAAATGGGCCCTTTACCTACCTGTGTGGGGAATGCCATGGGTTTATTCTGCAACCTTGAGACTATCTGCAAGGCCTGTTGTATATTTCCTTGTTTTGCTTGGAAGATCCCTTAGGCAGTGTTATCTGCCATGATGGACTTATAGCCACAATTTCCCTCCCAATCCTATTAAACCTTCAACTTGAAGGAAAAAAAAAAGACCTTGACACAATTCAAATCCGAATTTGGGGGCACTGAAAGCATATAAGAATTGTGCCCAGCCCTCTTTTTCAACTGGGAAATGTAACCGGCCTCCAAAATTTCCCCCATGCCTCCCTGTTGGATGGCTCAACACACTCAGGTGGATGCACAGGTACAAGGGTTCTTCAAGGGGGCCCACAGAGTGCTGTCCAGTTGCCACACGTGGACCGTGGCTGAACGTGGTACAGTACTTGAGGGGAGTGGGCAGGTGAGGACCCTGTCTAGTGACCTGGACTCTTGAACTCTCTGCTCAGGAACTTGTGCTCTGTCCCTCCCCCTACTATACAGAGCACGTGCCTGACGTTCCTTCCACCTTCAAGAGAAGAAGATGGCATGGGGATGCTCCTTTGCCAAACATCCCACAGGCTGATGTCACTTATGGACAGACCAGCAATTATCCCCCTACCCTACCCTTTCAACACCCTGGGTCGCCCTTCTACCCGGCTTTGGAGAGAATTCTCACTTTTAATGCCAGAAATCGCCCCCACCAGCGATCCCAAGTGCAACCAAGGCTGAGGCCTAAGTCTGTTAGTCCCTGGCTCTAGCCGGTCTCGGTGCCCCCTCTTTGGCTCCAAGGCCAAGGAGGTGGGCTGTGGGTTAGTTTTCACCAGGGTTAAGTCAGTCCTCGGTTCCAGCCTTTGTCTCTCTTGAAATGTTTAGGGGCTGCATATGCTTTCGTGTTGCAAACACCAAGCGGGGTCCCCAGGAGTCCCTAAGCCCATGCCTTGACTCGAGCACAGTTTCCCTGGATGACTATGACTTGGTGGGCTTCCGGGTGATGGTCTTGAGCAAGCACATTGCCACGCACATTCGAGCCAGAGCAGACAGGCAGCTCCTGCCGCTCGCATACACACAGAAAGTTCCTAAATAAATAAATAATTTAAGAATGAATTGCACTGATGATGAACTCTCTGAATTCAGGGACTAGATGAAGAAGGGAAATATAATCAGGGAGGGGATCAATAAAGAGAAGGGGCAGAGGGAAAAAAATACCTGCTAATGTGTCAACTGCAATGGGCAAACACTCTTCTAATAACAAATGAAACAATGAAAGGGCGGCATTGTTTCCTGTTAAGCGCTCCATCCATGACCCCGTTTCTATCTGCACAGCCATGTTTTGATGACTTCGAGTATATGCAAAAACAAACTTTCCCGTGGCGTTATTTTTTCCCCCTCCTTTTACTCTGCTTGTCAAGCTTTTCTTTCCAAACAGTCAGATGATTTTAAAAAGAATGCAAAGGAGAAGAAGCCGGGTGGGGAGGGAACTCCACCACCATCTCTACCCAAGAAATGATAAATAGCTTCGAATAGCTAATCGCTGGAGGGCGCGTTTACCAATTCATAATCATTTATTCTGGGTGATGTATGGCTCTTACTCTTAAATCTGAAAAGCTTCTATTTGAAGGTGTAAATAGCTTTTTTTCTTTCCTGCAGTAAACCTTCCTGCATTAGCAGTGATTGATCTCATGTACAATTCGTCCCAGAGTGCTATTTTACAGGGGGAACACTAGCTTTTGGAGATTAACTGGGGAGTCTGTTACATATTAATGAAGCCGGGAGATATACTAACGTTTTGGTAATTTAGTTATTTGTGTCTATAGCTATCGTCGTTATTTTCTTTTAGACCCCTGCGGTTGTTATCCATCGAATTAAAAAGTGGTCCTTAGAATTATTTTTTTTTCCACTGGCGACTAAACGCCATTTAATGTGAAAAACAAATGTTGACTTCTCTCTTGAAGGAAGTGTGTTTCTTGGCAAGACATCAAAGTGTTTTAAACTGTATTAGTGGATGATGTTAGTTTTCTTACTCCGCAGAGCCTGCGCTGAAGTAATAGCTAACTAGAGGGAAAAAAAGTCTTGACTTGCCTCTGTCTTAGAAAAATTATTTGATCTTCTAGGAGAGGGGGAGGTTAAAACTCTAGGATAAAAGCGTTCCTGGCAAAGGGTCCCCCAAAACATTTGGAAATCCAAATCAGTGTTGGGAATGAAGGTGGGGGAGGAGGGGCGGAGATTGCTCATTGATTTGCAACTTGATAATTAATATCCCATCAAATGAGACATCAACGTCATTAATGCCTGTGTATTCCCGGAGAGAGACTTAGTGAACTGCAAACCCGAATAAACGCCACGTTCAGCAAAGAGATTGCTTCATGGCCCAGGATAAGATAGCACTACTTCTCTGTTTTCTTGTAGGGTTTTTATGGGGAAGTAGGTTTCCTAAAATGCTCTGGATTCCCACCGAAGACCTGGGGGAATGTCTGCGGGCAGGAAGTCTCTCCTGACACACCCCAACTTCCCAGGGTCTGTTGGAAACGCGGGACCACTGCCGATTGCGGAAGTGGGGATAGGAGAGAAGAAAAACGGTTGCGGAAAGCTTTGGAGAGAGCGAGCGAATCGGTTTTGCATAGGAAAAAGTGGATCACCCATTTCCACTTCCGGGAATTGCCTGCTGATTTCAGGAGCGGCCAGGAAGTGGCATAACATCCCCAAGAGACACAACTAACCCCTGGGTCCTGACCGTTTGAATCTTAGCCCCTTGGCCCTTGGGATCGCCTGCCACAGGCCGGTGCGTCTCCCCTCCCCCAAAGGGAGTCCCCTCCACATTCCCTTCGCGTAACCCATAGCCACTCTCCTTCCAGAAGCCCGGATCTGTAGCTCTAGATGATTGGGGCCTTCCAGCGCACCGTTTGCAGTGAGGGTAGCTTCTAGATGCAACAAACTTTCTAGAACCGCGAAACACTAAAGCGTGATGGCGCCAGTTGGCCGGGACGCGCCCCTTTTGTTTTCGGGGCGCGATTTATGTTCTTTATAAAAATGTGGTTTGGAAAAATAGAAAGGGCCTTGAAAACAATGTTACAATGAAAAAGGACAAATTAGAAGACATTTTCCGTGATCAAAGGCGGGAGGGTGAGCGCGCATGGACATTCACAAAGCTTGACTTATTCACTCCTCTCTTTTGCAAGCCGGGGCAACAAGCGTGTCCCCCATTGACAAGGCGCCCTATTCAGACTGCAGGTGCGAAGTGGGCCGGCGCGCCCGGCCACATTATGTCAAGGTTGTTGGAGATTAGTGTTCGGCCTTAATAACTAAAGCGCTTGATTTACATTGGAAAAAAGCCCCCTCAGCCGTGAAAACAAAATCGTTGAACGCGTGATCATTGCGAGGGCGGCTGATATCCTAATACTCGCATTGTTCTCAGCTGGGCCCCGGCGCTCCCTGGCCTCCTCAGGAAGGGCAGAGCCTGAGTTTCTGGCCTTGGACCAGGTCTCCCAATCGTACTGTCTGGGTTCTGGAAGAAAAGGCGATGGATAGAAGTTTTACAGGGGCCCATGGAAGACAGAGTGGGGAAGTCCCTAAGAGTCCAGATTTGGGCCCCAATTTTGGCAAAACCTGGGATGGAAGAATCGTTGGGGGCTGACGGCTTCAGGCCCAATGGTGAGGTGTCTTAAGGCTGAAGGGCCTCCAGTGTAACTTTGGTGGGACAGCCAGGGGTGTCATAGGCAAGAACAGTCTTACTCCAAGGTGAGGAGTCTTTGGAAGTGACTAGAGAGCTGAAGGAACTTAGGAAGGACTAAGACACCCCAGCAATTTGGACTGCTCCAGGCCAAGTGACTGAACTGAACTGAATTGAACTGAATTGAGGAAGGCCAGAGTGTTCAGGCCAAATTGCTTCTTCAAAGGAGAGCCCACTTCCAAGACATCCAGAACTGGTTGGAGGCCCTTGCTTTTCCTGCACTTTCCTTATTTTCCCGAACTTTCCTTGTTTTATTTTCCCAGAGATGGAGGGGAGGGAAGCGGTGTCCACCTTGGCCTTGGTCCTGCTTCTCCCTGTGTGGATATTTTAGGGCAGATTCTCTCCCCACCCTCATATACTACTATATTTGTGCCTCCCAAACCTCCCCCACCCCCACCCATGAAAAGGAATGCAGAAAACAAGAGATAAGTGGTTGGGCCCTGAGATATGGATATGTATCTATTCTAATTGCAGTATCTTTTTTAGAAGTCTAGCTACTTAAGGCAATTTCCCTAAGATCTGTGCTAGAAGAATAGGTTTGGTAGGGACAAGGTGAGAAAGCTGTTAACTATTGTCTGACCCTGAAAAGGTCATAAGTCAGCGCCTTGGTAGCTGACCTGTTAGAGGAAGGTATAAAGGCTTTATTCATGCAGTCGCTGCAATGTTCTCAGCTCTCACAAAAGTGTTTTTTATGATTCGATTCTCTTACCTCTTTTCTTAATTAAAAAGCTGAACCATTAGAATAGCACCTGCATCATGTCCTGACGGGGCCTGCATACTAATTCCAGAGCCTTTACAACACGTAATTATAACATAAAATCAGAGATTGAATAAAACAGAAGGATTTTGCTCCCAAAGCCCTGCTAATCCCCTTTTAAAAGGATCTGGTGAAATAATTCAGAACAGTATCCGGAAGTTGGATTACTGCTCCTTTATTTTTTTTACCTTTATACAATGAAATGATATTTCACATTTAAAGGAAGTTCTGTTTGTGTATAACAGTTTGTGTGTGTGTGTGTGTGTGTGTGTGTAAGAAAGTTGGCAGGTTCTTTGAATGATACAAAGCATTTGACTATGGATTCCTTGCTTACTAAATGCAGTGCCAGAAAATGTAGAGGAAATTTATAGCGACAGGTTTGAAACACATTTTCTCAGGTGAAAGTGGCTGCAATGTGATTGAGAATTGCATATGTGCATCAGGCAATTGTTCTCCCTTCTCTCAGAGGAAATAAGCAAATCTTTTGGGGTGATATGCTTGTTTTTTGTGACTCAGAATATGCACATTTCAGGCAAAACACTTTTCACTAAGATACTTACTGGGCGTAGTTTTTTTGTGACGCTTAATGAATACATCTTGAGTTCACAAAAGCTAGATGCCTCCATTAAACCCTGAGCAAGACCTTGCTGTGGCATAAGCCAAGGACCTGAGCTGTCTGCAGTTTCTCCCCAGTTCTGGCAAAGAACATTATCCTCATCTGGCTAATCTGATCTTTCATGGGCCAGTCGTCAGTTGCAGACAAGAGAAAACTGGTTATCCTTCTGATTTTCTGTATTAATCATCTGATAATATTGTGTTTGGGGTTTCCCCCTTTCTTCTTCCCATTATTCTACAATCACGTGGCACAGACAAAACCATAGAAATTTACCCAATTTGGGTTTCTTTTCTCTGCACAGACATCTCTCAAGCCTGCCCATTTATTACTGAGGTTCAAAAGCATGCAGAGGCTGCTTGACTTGTTTTGAATTGATGAATATTTTTGCCCTGCATGTTGGCTCACACAGAGTCTAAACTGGATCTAAAGAAGCCAAAAATGCAAGACAGGTTTCAAGTTCATCTCTCTGGTCCTATTTATATTTTATCAACTTACATCCTGAAGTAATTTTTTTTCTTCCGTTCGCTCTCTCATTTCTTACACAGCTGTTTTGGATGTTTGCAAAACCACTGGAAGGTTCAGAGGCAAACGCCAAGAACTCTCTTTGTTGTCTAATGAGATTCTCTTTTTCTTAAATGATTTTGGGGTATGGACTTGGTAATGTTCCTAGAAAACTCTCAGGCATTTTCCTCATTGAAGATATTTGGCTAAAAAGGCAATGCTGTCCTGATGCCCAGACAGGAAGTTGGTGACAAGTAGAACATGTTATTGTGGGATTCTCAGTCACTTGGTGACAAAGATGTTATTAATTTTCTCAGAACAAGAATGAGACTTCAGCATGAAAAGTGATTCAGCATTTAAATGAGGATTCAGCATTTTAAACAACCGTGATTATTTTTTTAAAAAGGTTCTGATGCCTTTCTGGAAAGAATGTGCCTTTGTGTGACTTTTGCCCCAAACTGCTCTGTCCTAGGTTGCTCACTTTTACCCCCCACTTGCACATTCCCGCCCTGCACACCTGGGCCATGAAAAGGCCACCATCTGGATTCAAAGTAACCGCAGAATTATGGTTAAAAAAAATAAATCAACATCTGGGCCGGCTGCAGTGTTAGTGTCTTAACAAGTCATGGGAGTGACATTAAGACGATCGGGTTTCTCCTGCTTAGTTTTGCACAGAATAAACTCGATTCCCTCTCATTTTTCTTGAGCTTTTAAAAATAAATGGTATCTCTGCCTCCGTGCTCTCCTCCCTCCCCCACTGCGCTAGCATCTAGAACTCTCAGAGTACAGACACTCATGCTGTTTCAGGACCCTCAGCTAGCCTAGGTGCTGCCTGGAAAGACACACCCTGCTCTGGAGCTTGAGACCTCTGCAAGTGCCGCGCTTTCTAGGAAGATCTGGAGACCTGACTCAAGGAGGAGCGAAGTGATGTGTCTGAAAGATGGAGTCTTGTAAGTGGGCCTACTTGACACCTACACTCTAAAGGGTTTCAAGGATTATCCTATTTACTGCTCCAGGCAAACTTGTGAAGACAATTCTTGGAAATTCTCTTTCAGCAGACAAGGAAACTGAAGCACAGGGCCACGGGTGGACAAGCCTAGCCAGTCTTCCCCTCTTCCCCGCACTTTCCAGTTGGTGCTCGCATTGGAAGTAGCCAAGAGGCTAAGGCGTCCCCAGTCTTCTCTCGAGGCTACCCGTGTGGGATAGGAGGTGGGCAACTTCGCTCAAGATTTTCTCTAGGGTGAACTAGCCAGGGGCACTCAGGCACCAGTGACCACCCCTCTGCCAAAGGTCACACCAGGCAACTTTTCTGCCGAAAATAACTTTTCTCCCCAGGAAACCCGAGCACTCTTAGGGGCAGCGGCACGCAGGTGCCCTAGCACGCTTGCCCTTGTCCTCTCCTTCCCTCTCGAACCTGGCCGGTTCGATCTCGGGTCTTCCGCCTGAGACCCGCGTGGAAGGGTGGGGGAGATGGGGTCAAGGGCAGCTGCCCTCTCCACCTGTCCTCTCGGCTCCGAGGGAAGGCTGGGCTACGACTCCCCCGGCGACCCCGCGGCACAGCGTGGTCCGGGGCGGGATTCGGGAGGCGTAGCTGGAGGCTCCGTGGTCTCCTCTGGCGGCCGTGGGGGAATCCAGGCAGGGGACCAGGCCCAGGGTGCCCCGGGCCTTTCTCATACTCACTTGCTCCCCCAACAAGGATTCCGTCGTGAGCCGGTTTTCCTGAGTGCCCTCTCCCACCGGGGCAGGGCGCAGAGATCCAAACAGCTGGAGAGGCTTTACCTCGGCCCAGAGCCGGAGGAGGGGGCCTTTCCGCGAGAAGGACGGGAGGGGGCGCTCACCCCAGGACTAAAGTCCAGGAACCTCTTCCCCCGCGTCGCCCGCTGACTGCGACGTGTCGCGGCTGTTCCAGGCGCCGTTCCCTCGGGGCTGTCTTTTCACACTCGCGTGTCGCCCTGGCACCTTTGCGCGCCGGGGTCCCTCCCGCAACCTTTTCTGCAGGCCTGCCACCCTAGCCCTACGAGTTGGTTCTCCCAAGGTGTTCTCGAAGGGAACAGCCAGACCCCAAGAGCTGCTGTCGTCCCACTCACTCAGCTCATCTCAAGCCCCAGCCAGGCCCGCGAAACCCAATTTCTCTTTCATCAGGAAGGGGTCCGGCGGATGCTATGCCTGCGCGTTAGGAGGGAAGGAGCAAGGCACGCGGGTGACCAGAGGTTCAGTGGCCGCAGGGGAGGGAGGAAGAAGGCTCTGGTGGTTCAGGTGGTACTGATATATCTGAAATAATTTATCCAGTGGCCGGAGGGGATAGTAGCTTCTCCATCAGATGCTAAAACTCAGTGAATGCCAACCTCCCAATCGGGGATCAGAGAAGAGTCCTGTGGGCTGTAGCCACACAATCTTCGGGGAGGTGAATGGTCTGAGCACCGGCTACTCTCAGAGGGGAATGACGTCCGCTGGGAAGACTCCTGCGGGCAACTGTACTCGAAGTACCCTCACGAGGGTTTATGTTCTGTGCTGTGCTGCTTAGTCACTCGGTCGTGTCCAACTTTGCGACCCCCGTGGACTGTAGCCCGCTAGGCTCCTCTGTTCATGGGATCTCCCAAGCAAGAATATTCGATTGGGTTAACATGCCATCCTCCAGGGGATCTTCTCAACCCAGGGATCGAACCCACTTCTCCCGCATTGCAGGAGGATTCTCTACCGTCGGAGCCACCAGGGAAGCCCCATCAGGGCTTAGGGAAGACTTGGAGGCAGCCTGCCCTCTCTTTTTCTTTGTTTTATTCCTGCCAGGTACCAGTCATCTCTCTAGGAAGTTAGAGGTGGTTTGTGAGAAGTTGTGGTATAATTGCAAGACAGCCCCTGCCAGGAACACACTAAAAGCATCGGCCTACCTTTTCCCCTTCCGCGATGGAAACCAGTTAATGAGTGCCAGTGTTACGGGGGGTGAAATTGGGGGCGAGAGAAGTCTTCTTTAAGAAGGGCTGCTTTGGTGGGTCCTTCTGTTTTTGCGGCTCCGAACGACTAGACTTTGGAGATGTATCTGGAAGTCGTGAGGTATGGCAGGGGAAAGGAGGGATGCTGCTGGGCGGGCCCCAAATCTCTCCCAAGAAGACGAAGCAATAACAGGACACTCGAATTTCAAAGGGAAAGGGGAACATCACATCGTTTATTTCCAAAGAAAATAGGGAAATGTATCTCCATGTACACAAAAATCTTTGGAGGGAAAAGGAATCATGGGTTTAATTCATTTTTACATATTTACAGCAGATTAAACCACAGGTTTCAACTATATTTTCATTCAACAATCACTTTCAGTGAAATACATAACAACTTTTTCCCTTTCAAGTTAGTTCATAATTTAAGGATGCTAAGGGGACAGATGATAAATCACTAACAGTGTGGGTAGAGAGGGTACCAAATAGTCTAAGGTTTCAGCCAGGCTTTCTTGCGTGAGTAAATTATGATCACAAAACATTTGCCTGTCTGTATAATTCACATTCATTACAATCATTACATTTTCCCATAAATTAGCAATATAAACAAACATGTGGGGACCTTCAGTAAACAAATAAAAATCAATATAAGAGACAACATTTTGTAGCAACTATAATAACAGCATGGGTTACAGCTTGTGGAAACTTCTTTACAAATCATTTAGTCAGCACACACGGGGGTAGGGAGGCTGGAACATCCTCCTTTTTGTAAAACACCTTTAAAACCACATGAAAATGTCTGGGGAAAGCTGGACTGGGTAAAAGTTTCTCTCTTTTTCCTGGGCACAGTATGAAATGAAGGACTGCACATGTGGATGGGGGAGCGGGACGTTTGCATGCACTTTGGGGTTGAGGACCTTCTGATCTCCAATTGCCAAGATGCTGAAGAAAACAGGAAATTATAAAAATCTCTCCCTCAAGCCCCTCTTCTTTCTACTAATGGCAGAAAGGGCTTGCTGATAGCTGCTAGTGGGAAGAAACACACAATGGGTCTATTTTTAGCTGAGATTGTCTTTGAAGGAGCAGGAAATAGGAACAATTGCTCTGCTGCAGCTTTAGGTTCCAAGGATAGGGAACAAGAATAGTGGGAGCTTGAGGGGTCCCCAGGTGACCTGACTTGGACTGATTGAGTGCAGAGCAGCAAAGAGAGAAGCAGACCCATAGTGTGGGCTTAGGGTATCTACCCTCTGCCTGCACTGTCTCTGCATTCTTTCCGTCGTGTCCCAGAGCCTGGGCAAAGAGCCCCCTCAACATCTGCACACCTCCACAGGCTCTGGACCTGATGTCTCTGCAATGCTTTTGTTTTCCCTTTGGCAGGGCTTAGCCCTAAGTTACCAGTTAGTGTAGTGTGCATGTATTTTTTTTTTTTTTAAGAAGTTAGATTTTTATCTCTTTAGAAACGGTTTGAAACGAACGGGGCAGAGGGAGTTTGACAGAGAGGAGAACAAATCGCTGACAAAGAACCTTTTACGTTTCATCAGCGTTGTTAGGACGACAAGGAGGAATGTCTCAGATAATAACTCCCACTTCAAAGATTTCTCAGCTGAATAGAAAGCGGACCATCCTTTTTTATTCAACCACAAGGACTGGCACTAAAGAAGACTCCACTGTTTGATTTTTTTTTTCCACCGTGTTTATTTTTCCCCTATTCACTGGGGTACTTGGATAAAATAAACAACAAGACAATTAAGAGAACATGGACTTCTAACTTTCCTTCCATCTTCCCTATCCCCTTGGCCTTGGGCTCTTGAATCTGTGCCCAGGCCAGCCAGGCCTGAGGGGTTCCCTACCACCCACCCTGGGGAGAAACAAGTTTGGGTGTGTGTGAGAAACTTCTCGGACAGAGAGGCCGAATCAGCTGTGCTGGGGGCCAGAGTGAAATGTACCAAAGGCACAGTCTGAACTCCCCAGACTCATCCAGGGAGGTTTCTGCTCCTTCCCCCAAGTCCCATTTAAATTCAGGCCTCCAACCTGCTCCAGAGGCGGAAAGCTGCTTGGCACAAAACCGAGCTGGGGATGCTCATTTGTTAAGCTTCCGAGCTTGCCCTAAAGTTATTTACTCCTGACCCTGGAGCCTCTTCAGGGCGCAGTCAAGATGCACGGAGTCCGGCTCCTCCCTTTCCTGAAAGCGTCCCTGGTGTCAAGCGCCCCTCCCCCGCATCAGAGTGCAAGGTGAACCCCTAAACGCTGGCGAGGCAGGTCCTAAGGAGGAAGTATATACTGGAGAGCACAGTGACAGTATTAAATGGCGTGAAAGCAAAGGTCAGCGCAAATGTATCTTAATAGAGTGTCTGCAGTGAAGTGTGCCGCCTTTGAAGCGGCCGCTCCCCGCGCGTATTTCCATGGCGAGCCTAACGCAGCATGCTGATGCATCGTCAAACTCACACTTTCAACCCCAAAACCCGACTCTTTGAACAACCCGAGTTTGATTAGACCTTTCTCCTTTTCTTTCCCCTCTTACAAACCATTTCCTCGCCTTTAGAAACTCGCCATCAAACCCAAATGCGCCCTCTGATCACCGCAGAAAGCAGAAACAAAGGGGGCTGAGCGGCGATTCAAGCGGCCCTTTTCTTCCCTCACATTATTATCCATTTTTATTATGATCGGGAACAAGTGCCCATTCGCGTGGGTTTTGTTTACCGGAAATTAAATGAAAATGATTTAGTCCGCGTCAAACAAAAATATATACTTGTATACACAAGAAAAAAGGCCTGTTAGACGTAAATATTATGTCCTTAATGAAAAGCCTGGACGGGCTCCAGGCTCGGCCTTTCAGGATTTCAGTGTGACTTGCCCATTGCCATAGAAATCCTAACTTACCATGAAGATGCACCGTGGCGAAGAAACATTGCTTTGTGCGCGGCCCCTTTGATGTCGCAGGCGCGAGATGCGGGCGCTCAGCTGCGCCGGGCGAGATTACCTTGCGAGCAACGCGGTGGACATCTGTAACAAGCAAATGAAAAATTAAAGGCGATTAGTGATCGACTACGCATTTTTTATTTTATTTCATTATTTTGCATGGGGGTGGAAGGAAAAATGGGGCCTAGAAAAGCAAGAGAAAGAAAGGAGTCCTCTTTAGAGACTGGGACATTTTTTAACATCTTCAGAAGAAGCAAGTTCCCCAGATGTCCCCTGCATCTTGGCGGCAGGGCGGGAGTTGCTGGGTGGGAGAGAACCGTTTGCAGCCGACCTCCAGCCCTTGGCCAGACGGCCTCTGGGCCCTATTGTAATGGGGGCAGGGCGGGAAGAGGACTGCAGAGCCCCTTCCACAAGGGCGGATTCACTAGAGATGTATTTAGAAGATTCTGGTTTTTATTAGGGGTAATGAAAACAGTCCCTCTCCAGTTAGGACGTTATTTATCTGATGGACGTGTATGGCGATGGGGCAGGAGTGACAATCTTCCAATGGTGTCTGAAGAGGAAGAACAGAAGAAAAGCCAAGAGTGGCAGAATCTGGGCTGGTTTGCTGTGTCCAGCTTTTTAACTGAGCTCTTTGGGGGTTCCCCATAGGTAGGAGTATCACACCTCTACTTATCTCCAAATTCTTAAGGGACTGGGATGGGTCTACCAAAACTTTTCCCTGTCTTTTTTATCTGCCCCTCCCCCCAAATCTTGGCAAGAATTTTGAGGCAGCACCATCCTTCCCTTCAGAGGGTAACTGATTGGGAACCAGGCCCTGATCTTTCCTCCCCCTTGGCAACAATTGCAGACTTTTCCTTTTCCCTGCCCCCAACATCTGTTTCTTTTTCAGGGGATTTGGTACCCAGCACATCAAATACACATTCAATCTAGACCCATTGGGTGTTTGCCTTCAAAATATTTATTCTTGCAGTTTGTTTCTTGTCCCACGCGTCCCCTCCCTCCCCCCTTTTTAAACAAAACCAACATTGTGTGATTTTTGACAAAGACCATCACAGAATTGCCGCGATTCACCCAGACACTGTCGCCTAGGCGGGATCCCTTTGCTGTGGAGGCCTAGGCTCAGTGACGTCATTGGTCCACTCTGCATCCCAAACCGCCAAGCACCCACAAGATTCTACAGGCAGCTCCTGGACCAAGGTGGGACGTGAGGAGAGAGTGACTGGTCTGTGGAGTCCTCAGAGCATTGAATCCCAAAGCCCCTTTAGCACATTTTCTTTTGTATTTCCTGTGTTGGGATTTCTCTCCTACCCCCTGTATATAATGTATACCGCAGCCGCAGACAAGTCCGCAGACAGTGTGCCTGGGCCCGTCTTTGGAGGAGGGGCATATAATCCGCAGGGAAGGTGCTTACCCTCCCCCTCCCACACCCCTATCCCCCACTTCCCTATCGTGTCCTTTACAGAAGTGGCTGGAAAATTTTCGATCTGGGACTTGAACAGCAGGGGGAAGGGAAGTGTAGGGAGGCAAAAGAGGAAGAAAACAGGGGGGAAGATAACGGCTCATGAGTTTCCTCTGCCATCTTCCCGCGTAGGAATTCCGAGGAGGCTCCGACTGGGAACTGAGAAGGGAGAAAGGGTCGCAGTTGGAGAGGCCCAGGCCTTGAGGAAAACATTTCCCATTCTGTGAACCACACAGGGCTTTGTGGTCTTACTTTTGCCACCTGCAGTTGCCAAGATTGCGCAGAAACTCTCCTAAGATGTTTTCTTTTTCTTTTTCTTTTTTTTTTAACCTTCTGCCTCTTTCTCTATTTACCTTACCCCAACCCTGGCTTCACGCAACACAGTCTAGGGCATCTGGGTGGGTAGGTAGGGTGCTGGATGTGACTGCAGAATCCATGTGGGTACCATATAGATATTTTGAGACAATGTACATTATATCAGCATATTCGGTGAGCTCTACCCCCTATTAGTGGTGACCTTCCTCCCTTCCTGCTTCCCTCGCTTCCTTCCTCACTCTCTCTTCAAGCCCCAGTAACCCAACCTAGACCTGCCAGTCAGTGGACGCGGAAGCAGCACCCACAGCAGCAACCTTAGCACAGGCGGCGGCGGCGGCGATAGCGGCGGGGCCAAGCGGTGGCGCGGGGCTTGGGGGCGCCGCGGGGGCAGCCGCTGCGGGGCCCGCGCCCTGACACACGTACCATTCGCTCAGGTCGGCGCCCCGCACCGCCACCGCCGCCGAGGAGGCCGCCGGGGGCTCGCGACCGAAGTCCGACGAGGGCGACACGAGGGCAGACGGCGTGGCCGACTCGTAGCCAGAGCTGGGCGGCGGCGGCGAGCGCCCGTGCACTTTCATGTGCTTGCGCAGCGAGCTGGGGTGCGTGTAGCACTTGTCGCAGCCGCGCACTTTGCACGTGTAGGGCTTGTCACTCGTGTGAACGTGCGAGTGCTTCTTGCGGTCGCTGCTGTTGGCAAAGCGCCGTTCGCAGCCCTCGAACTCGCACCTGAAGGGCTTCTCCCCTGGTGGAGACAACACAGAGACATTAGTGCGCGTGGGTAACATCGTTACCCTTTCCCAGTTTCTCTTCCATTTTGGGGAAGAGGGCCACACCAAAAAATTCAGAAACCTTTTCCCCGGTGCAGCAGGCCCGGCACCCCCTTCCCCCCACTCAGAGCGCGCCCCCGGAGCTCTCTCCTGCAAGCCTCCAGCCCTCCCCCTCTCCCGCCTGGGCCTGGGGGGAGGGGAGGGAGGAGGAGCGACAAAGACTCCATCTTAGTCGAGTTGCCTTCCTTGGAACATCCCGATCCACTCCGGTTGTTTTCCTCCAAATTTTCTCTACTCGGAGTCAGAAGCACCTTTGCCCGGAGAATAGCGTTGACTGAGGAGCTCGCATCTGCTCAATTTAAAGTTGCTGTTCCAGCCAAGCGTCTCTGCTCTCCCCCTGCTCCCCGCCCAGTGGTCCACCCCGCACACATCCAGTCCTGGCCCACGTTGTTTCCTAAAGTGGGTTTTGTGCAAACGCCAAGACGATGAAATAATTTCAGGATGCGCAGCTGATGCACACGGCGTGTGCCTAATGTGGACTCGTGTTGCAGGGAAAGGTATTCTGAGAAATGATTCACTTCAGACGCGATTTTTACGGGTAATGGAGCCCCCTCCCCCTTCCCCTTTACCCCCCGAGGGCAAACATTTAGCACCGTTCTTCAAATCTTGCCTAAACAGTCCCGAATCCCTCCAGATACGCGCGCAGGCAATAATATTTTATTACGCTGCTCCAGCGGCCTCCTGGAGACTGTGCCTCGGGCAGCCGTCTCTCCCAGTCCAAACCGACTGTGAGAGGTCGAGCAGCCTCCACAGACCACCCACGGCCCACGGTCCGGTCTCCCGGGCCTGAGCAAAGAAACCAGCAAGACAGGTTCTGCCTGGGCCAAGCAGGATCTGTGGCCTCTCCAGTAATCCCACCCTTGGTCGCGGCGGCTTCAGGATGAGCGCAGCTGCTGCGGTCAGGCCAGGCCTGGCTTGGTGGACCGGAGGGCAAGCGGGCAGCCGGGGTAGACCCGGGAGGGCTCAGTCTGCTCCGCGGTGCGATGCCCTGTAGAGCCGCGGGAAGGCGCGAGAGCGCGTTAGGGTGGAAATACTGGCCGCGAACCGAGCCCCAGTCTGGGAGCTCACAGCCCGCTGGATTCGCTAGCGCCTGGGGGAGGAAAGGACCCCAAGAATCCGGAAGCCCAGGTTTCTGCTGGAGCTGCAGATGCTGCGGGAAGGAGGGGAAGAAATGTCCGGGCGCTTTAAACAAATAGAGGCTGTCGGGCGCCCTGGGTTGAGGGAGAGGCTACCAAGCGTTTGGCTAAGGAGGAAGAGATGCACGGCTGGAGACTGTTTGCCTTTGTGGTCCTTCTCCCGCCTTCTTCCAGGAGAGATGAGTGCTTTGGGGCAGGTTTGAATAAACAAAGCCCCTGTTCCCGAGTCCCGTGGGCTTAGGCTGAACCAGAGGTTTGCGTACAACCCTCGCCTCCGCCAGGCAGCGGGTTAGAAGCCCAGGGCCCCCTCACCGCGCGGCCGCTGTGAGTTCACACTGCAGGAGTATTGTTAGTTCAGTGGAAACACTGGACAGTGCTGGCATCTGCCGTTTCTCGGCACACTTGTATAATTTTATTTTTTTTTAAAAAGTAGGAGGACGATGCAGAATAAACCAGTGTCCCGATATGCCTCTCCTTTTCTCCCTTCTGCTCCCTGTTAGCATCTGCAAAACTAAAACTTTTCTTCCTCCCTTCCTTCCGTCTTTTCTTTCTAAAATCAGTTACAAAAACCATGTAATTCAGAGCCTGCAAAAGAAAGCAAGATTTGCTAAGACAACAGAGGAGAAACAGAATTTGAGGTTGATTGCAACCCCCAATATTGCTTCCCTCCCCAACCCATCTTGGGAGCACTTTGTTGAACATTCACGTAAAACAGAAACAATGATTTCGTCCCAGACGAGGTACTGAGGCGAAAAAAGCAGGGCACTGAAGGTGATCCGGGCAGGCTGGTAGTTCGCAGGCCCAGGGGAGGCCAGGTGAGGCCGCGCCCCGGCGTCCTCCCGGCCTCTCTCCAGCAGCAGGAGGAGCCCCGGACTCCTCGCCTAACTCTGCACACCCCATCCTACCCCGCCCCTACACCCAACACGCAGCCTCCCGCCCTCTCCCTCCCACCAGATCTGGGCGCTGCGCCCTGGGTGGGTGGGTGGATGGATGTGGGGAAGCAGGGTTGCGCCGGGGTCCTGCAGCCCGCCCCGAGCAGCCTGGGCCTGAGGCTGAGTCCTGAAAGGCCGGCAGTCTCCTCCCAGAGGCTCAGCCGCCGAGAGAGGCCTCCTTCCCCGGCCCGGCGCCAGGCCCGCCCGACAAAGTTGGGCAGCGGCGGCGGGGCGGTTCGGCTTGCGCCATTTTCTCGCACTTGTGGCTGGCCGGCCTGTCCGAGCATCAGCCCCGGCGTGGTCTCTTCTCTGCCTTGGATCCCAGCCCTGCCTCCCTCTACCGTCAGCCTGGGAAAGTGGGGCGAGCCACCGGCCCAGGGATCCGGGGAAGGGCGCCGGGCAGCCGGCCCGAGTCTCCCTCGCGGCAACACCATTGTTCCGAGATCGCTGTGACCACCGCGAAGAGAAAGCTTTCGGAGTGGGCTCGGAGCCGCTGCTTCTGAAGCCGGGCCCGGCATTCGGATGCAAGAAAATCTCAACTCCCAAGAAAGGGGCTCCTGATTGCCGCTTCCGCGACTCAAGGAAATGAAACGCCATTAATATTTGAAAAGGCAATTATTTTCCTGTTGAATCGAGAACTGTCTTCATGAATAATTTGTAGTGAGGTCTATTGCCATTTCAGAAACATTTTGTTGTTGTTGTTTCTCCTCTTTTCATTACTTAGGAGGAGGGTTTGAGGGAAACGCCAAGGCAGAAGCTCTGTAAAGAAAATTTTTTTTAACTTCGTGATAATGAATCAGGACTGCCAGTAGAAAGGAAAAGGCTGCACTTAGAATTCTGTTCTGAATAGACGCAAACCTGAGCCAGCTCGGGTGCACTGAACTTGCTTCTCTGCTGTAGGTCGATTGCACTGAGAATTTAACCATTTTCTGCTTCAAGGACTTCAAACAGTAGGCCGGCAAAGAGCAGTAAAAGTTTGTTTGTTTAAAACCCCCTGTCATTAAAAATGAGTTCCTTCTCTGGCTCAGGACTCGAGTCTACCTTCGCGGTGCGGGTCGCCAGCTCCAAGAATAGCTAGCCTGAGGGCGGCGATCTGCGTCTCACTTCTCTCCTTCTTCCCCTGGATAAAAATCGGAGGGGGCGGGGAACAAACTCTTGCACGAGATTGTGGCGGGGGTGGATCCTGGAAACGGCTCGGATAAACCGTACGTTTCCGGAAATAAAGTAGGAGACTAACAGTGGACTTTTCTTGCCTCCGAGTGTGCCAGTGTCCTGACGAAGACCTTCCCCAAGGCTGCAGGGTTTGGAGGGAGAAAGTGGGATTTTAGCAAGCTTTTTTTCCTGGGTAGTGCCAGCCTGGGGGAATCCTTTGATAATTGCTGATGTTTCCACCAAGAATAGAGGTAAGTCAGAGTGCCAGGGAGTAGAAAGGGGCACTAAGCTGAAACTTATTTCATCCTTTCTGTCTCTCCCATACGTGCCCTTCTCCGGCCCCCAAAATGGAGGAGGGTAGATGTTGACTTCATAAACTTTGAGAAAGCAGGGCAAGAAAACCCTAGCTAAGGAGAGCGAAAACACTGGCTGCTAAACTAATTAATATAACTTCACAGGCTTTTCTGGGAAGTGTGAAAACTTTCTCCTTGCAGTTGCATTAATTAGAGATGCTTCTGGCCAGAGGAGTTCAACTTTTCGGGCTCTTGAGCTCGCTGCTTTTCTTTCTGTTAACTAGAACTAACAGATGTTGTTGACACATGTCCCCATTTCACTTAACAGCTCAGTAAATGACATTTAAGGCAGATGAGTCTCCTTGGGTCTCTGCTAAAGCAAAAGGGTCTGTGAAACATCCGGAGTATGGGTGGCCAAGGCTTCAAAATAGAGGCAAAGTTAGCCCATGAGACTCCCAAATCCTAAAGAAGGCACCAAGGGCCTGGTGAGCTTTCAGTCCAGGTGGCAGTCAGGTTGTCAGGCTGACCACTGGAAGAGTACTCCCCACACAATTCCAAAGGGACCAGGAAAACAAACTGTTCCTATGTCTTTACAACTCTGATGAACAGTGCCCTTTAGAATACCTTAATATAAAACTCGATAAGCAGGGACCACACATTTGCACACACAGAAACTCAAGCACCCTCCCCCACCCCACACCCAGCAGCAATCTCACACTATCCTTCCCACACACAGCCTCAGGAAACTTCTGCGATTCTAATAGAAGGGCATAATTAATATTTTATGAACTTGGCTCATGGAAACACCAAAATATTTCTCCTCCCCCCAGGTGGAACTTGAGGAAATCCAGCTCGAAGGCCCCAAGGAGGACCCCCTTTTCCCCCAGAGGGTCCGCACGAAACAGACAGTGCCGAATACTGACCTGTGTGAGTTCTTTTGTGTATTTTGAGATTTTCTGATCTAGCAAAGACTTTCCCACACCCCGGGAAAGGACAGGGGAAGGGCTTCTCGCCCGTGTGCACGCGGATGTGATTTACAAGTTTGTATTTGGCTTTAAAGGGCTTGCCCTGGCGCGGACACTCCTCCCAGAAGCAGATGTGGTTGGCCTGCTCAGGGCCTCCGACGTGCTCCACGGTGACGTGCGTGACCAACTCGTGCATGGTGCTGAAAGTTTTGGAGCAAAGGCGCGGGGGCACAGGGCCGTCGGCCGCCAGCCACTTGCAGATGAGCTCCTGTTTGATGGGCTGGCGCATGTAGCGGAAGAAGGCGCCGGGACCGTGCGGCGCGGCGAGGTTCATGGTCAGGTTCATGCCCCCGTAGCTGTGCAGGGCTGCGGCAGCTGCCAGGGCGTCGCTGCGGGACACAGGTCCCGGCGGGAAGGGTTCAGGTCGCGCGTACATGTCTCCGGGGAGCCCCAGACGCAGGAGTCCATTCAGAGCGCCGCTAGGGGAGGCCTGGGGAGGCTGCTCGTGAAGGCCCGGGAACACCGAGGGGCTGGAGGCGGCAGCGAGCTGGGGGCCATGGTGTCCGGAGCTGCTACCTGTTGTTGAGACAAATAGTGCGAATGAGAACGTGTGGCGTGGGCTGAGCGTTCTACCGGGCCCCAGGGGGCAGGCCCAGCCCAGCCACACCACGGCCTCTGCGGTCAACGCCGGGACCGAGAGTCAGATGGCAGCGGTTGCGACCCGGGTGGACAACGCGGGGCAAGCGCCGCCACCGCGGTTCGGCTGGGCGGCTGTTTCGTAGAGCCCCCAGCCGAGGAGGAGAGTGATTGTGGCGGCGGGGTAGATGGAAGGGGTAGTGGGGTGCGCAAAGCTGAGTCTGTGGGTTGCTGGGGGTCCCCGGGCTCTGCTCCAAAGGGGTCCGACCGGCCGCTCCGAGTGCGCTTTGGCGGTCAGCTCCCCGCGGGAGTGGAGGTGGGGGAAGTGGCGATGTTGTAAGTGGCGGTGGTGCCCAAGCGCCCCCGGCCATATATACGAATTTCAGCGCCCAGATCGGCTGAGAGAAGGAGGCTTGCTGCATCCCGGCCGGGGCTCCCTGGAGCTCCTTGGGTCGGGGCACTCACGCCACCGTCACCTAAAAGCGCGGAGGGGAGAGAACAATCACAAACAACTTCTGCAAAGTTCTCCCCCCGCCCCCCAAGTTTTGGGTTGTGACTTTTTTTTTTCTTCCTCTCTCTCTCGGTCTTTAATGTCTACTTGAAATCCCTTACACTACAGAGGCAGCAGCGGGGCGCGTGAGGAAGTGAATAGAGATTCGGGGCCGTGGCCCGGGCCCGCCGAGAGGAACAATCGCCTAGGTCGCCCATTGGCCCGCAGCCCGGTCCGACGTCAGCGATGACAGGTCTCTCCGCACGGGGGACACACACACACATACACACACTTACAGAGTCACAACTGCTCGCGCTCCCCTCCCCACCCCCCATCTCGCGCCCCTACTGCTCATGCGCTTTGACCCGGGCACGGATTCTTTTCTCTATTCGTGAGCCCCCTCCCCCTTCGCTCCCGAAAGCTAGGCAGATCTGCTCGGCCTCCGCGCTCTCGGAAGCGAACGAGGCTGGGTTTTGCCTCTAGTCACCAAGATTTCGGGGAGGGGGCGTTGCGATGTGCGACAAGTCCTCCTGGCGGCCCGGAGCCCCCAACTCTGCCACCGCCGGCGCGCGGGGACTGCGGCCTGCTTCGGCAGCTGGTCCCAGGTGTCGGGAGGAGGCGAGGGCCGGGGATCCTGGGAGGAAAGGCGGCTGCAGATTAGGAGGCCGAGAGCAGGGGAGCTCCCGGGCTAGCAGCCCTTGCCCCTAATTTTGTTTTCTCGCTTTCTCCAAATTTGCTCGTGTCGCTCAGCTTTCTCTCTCTAGCTCTTTCTCCAGCTCTCGCTCTCAATTCCACGAGCCTTCTGACCACACTTCGCCTTCCTACTTAGATCCTTTCTTCTCCGTTCCTCCTCTCTTCCCTCCACTCCATATTTTTCCCGTTTAGCCTTGTCGGCCCCTCTTCCCGGGTGCCTGGAACGCTTAGAAACGGGCGGACTCTAGAATCGGGCCCGGAACCGAGCCCCAGGAATGGGCCAGAGACGGTGATGACCTAGGAGAGGCTGGTTTCGAACCCACGCCGCCCTCCGGAGAGGGCCTAAGGATCCTTCCTCCCCGTCGCAAATCACAGCGAGCCGCGGGTCAATGGGCCACAGAGACAAAGGCGAGGGGAGCGCAGCGAAGAGGGCGTGTCCTCGACCGCCGGTCTCTTCCCTCGGTTCATTTGCGGTCCTGAACTAGGTACCCAGCCGCCAGACGGAGCCCCTGGGAAAGGAGACTTAAGAATCACTTCCACCCTGAGCGCCCTCAGGCCACTTGTTGCCCGCGGCCGGAGTCTGTCCTCTACTAGCTCGCCTAGAGCCAAGGCCACGTTTTCCGGCCGGGCTGTGAGAGCCACGGCCAGCCGCGGCCTCCTCTGCCCGGACGCCCTCCCGGGCTGCGGGTTCCGCTGTCTTGGGGTGGGAAGTTGGCCGGTGGAAGAAGCCTTCAGTCTTCATTCCTGGCCCAGCCGAGTGTGGCCTCAACGGGGGCGGGGGGAGGGTGGGGAGCGGTTCTTTGTTTGTGCCGACCGGTTGGGGCCGGCTGCAGCACCCGGCGATTTAAAGGGCTGCTTGCCTTCAAAACGACCTTGCACTCAGTAGCCGAAAATGCCAACCTAAGTTCTCTCGGGCCTTCCCGGCGGCCACAGAAAGCGCCCTCAATGCAGTGAAAGACTTAAGTTTTAAGGATTGGGTAAAATACCCGGCTCCCCTAGGAGGGGGTGAGGAGTTTGGACATGTTACAGGGGACCCTGATGGAGTTGACTGAGTTGTCTCAGCCAACCCCAGCACCAAGGACTATTCTTAAACATTTCCTGGTCAGTCAATAAGGATTTCTTTTAAATTTTTAAAAATAATTAACTTATGAATAATGGTTGGCAGAGTCTTTGAGACTTTATTCATTTAATGCATTGTTCCTTGCTTAGGGCCGCAATTTGGTGAGGGATTAACTTCCACTACGATTTCCCTCGGCTTTGACAAGTCCAGGTCTTTCTGCTACTCTGGCCGGAAGAGCTTAAGCAAGCTACCAATAGATGCTGCGTTAGCATTACAAAAAAAAAAAAAAAGAAGCTGAAGGAGAGCGTTTGACAGCCGGACCCCTTCTGCTCTGAAACCAAGGGCTTCCACCCAGTAGTGCTGAGGCTAGACTTGGAGGATTTGTCTCCTTTCCCGAGATTTCACCCTCTCCCACACTCTCCCTTGCCGGATTTTATCCCCTCTGCCCACAGGTGCCTCCTTTCCGTATGCCCGCCCCCCATTTTCCCTTCCACAAAGCGCTGGTTTCAAGGCGTCCCACCGAGAAGGTGTCTTTTGAATGGTACAGTGCTCTAGGCAAACCCACGAACCCATGATGGGTTCTGAAAACACATAGTCCAAAAACAAAACCAGTGTTTTCCTTTTTGGGACCTCTGGCCCAAAGGCTCTTTTTCCTAACCATTTATCACCGTAGAACTTAGATCTTCCTGTAGCATTCAGGCCTAAGTGTAGGGGCACTGCTGCAGTAGTCCAGCAATTAAATTATTATATTTTCTTTCCCATCCAAAAGTAGGTGATCTACAACCTAATGTTCAGGTTGTCTGTCAAACTAACCATCTACTTTGGCTTCCATTAAAACTGATTTGCACAAAGAGGAACCACTTAGTATAGGCACTGTGACCCCATCTGTGTCAAAAGCTTTGAATAACAGCACAGAACAGGAGTATTTAAGTTGGTCTTTGGTTGTGGGCTCTTTTGGAAACCTGGTGAAGCTAGTGGACTTTAATAATCCTGTGTTTGTTGCCCACACTCATAGCATATAACATTCCATTAGAAGGTGGTGAAAATAAAGATGCTTTTTTTTTTTCCTTTTGATTATCGGAGTTTGTGGACACCTCTTCCCCTGGAATTCTAAGCACTTCCACAGAAGCCAGGGATAAGAAGTAGAGGTTTTACATACATAGATTGTAACTACATCACACAGTGTCTCTTGATAATTTTACCCTTGACAGCTTTGAACATGTGTATGACTTTTTGTGCCAACAGTGAAAGGGCAGATGCATCTGATTCAGCCAAATTCACGGACAGTAACCCAGCCCCATGGAGCTCCTTCCCAGATGCAGCCTTCTCTTGAAGCACTGAAAACATCTGGATGCATCCTGGGTAGATGCTTCTTGAGAAGTCAGGGGTCAGTTGACCTAAGGTCACTAAGGTTGCTTAATCTTTGCAAGTGCCTTGGAGCCACGTGGTTCACACTTTGGTTGGCTAAACACAGAATGGGACCATGCATTCTCCCAGAGGGACATTTCCCCAGGGATAGATATAGGGAGGGGAAAAGTCCATTTTACTCACTATTATTTATAAAGAGGGACGGTTGGGGTGATTACATAAGGGTCTTCAAGGTGATTCTCTGAAATAAACCCCAAAGCAGTATCCAGCTAGTCATAGATGACAGGTGGGGCACCAAAATCAGGGAGGCATATTTTAGTTTTCAAGTCTCTTTCTGTGAATCTTTCAGAACCCAGGAAGCAAGGATTCCAGCTTCCATTGACTACTGACTGGGCAGGTTGAGTAGTGGTGTCCCTCAGTAATGCTCAGAATTTTTCTTTCAGAAAGTTATCTCACCACACTTACCCCAAATACCAAATGCTTAACTGGAGCAGTCTACTAACCATGCTGGGGAGTATAGCATTGTTGACTCCACATTTCTGCTTAATATACAGAAGGAAAAAAGATACATTCTGCAGCTCAGAGGTCTTCAGCAGAGTTTCAAGAAGCACTAGGGATTTTCACAGGAGCTTGTTCGGAGCAAGTTCCACCACCAGACTCCAAACATCCCTCCAGACCTCAGAATCATGCCCTAAGCATGGTTTACTCCAGCCATGATAAAGCAACATCATATTAAAGTGATTTTCTAGTCCTGCTGGATAGAAACATATTTGGTGACCCTACCATCTGCCATAGCTCCTCACATCACTGGCTTAAGTGGGTAAAGGTCTAATTTCTCTTCCTTGGAGAGAAAAAAAAAGAGAGAGAGATGTACAGTCAATAGCTGGGCTATTTTTTCTATTTTGATCTTTTCATCAACTAAGTGATGATCTCTTGCAGGTTATGCTGAGAGCCAGGATCCCAAAAACTGAGGGCCACTGCAAGAGCCTGGCCAAAGCACTAACTTTGTTGGCTGAATATTCTGCATCTCGGTCTGCAGAGTCAGTGGTTTAATCTTTTCTTCTCAGTTTCTAGCTAGGGTTACACCCAAAGCAGGGGGGGCAAATCCTTTCATAGGTTATTCACAGACAGAATTAAAGATTCCTAGAGTGAGAAGCTGTCTCTAGTCTTAAGGGGGGGAAAAATACCTTAAGCCCCTGAAGCCTTCTATGGGTCCATGATCACATTATAAGAGGAGGTGAGATCTATCAGAATTGTGAAGATAAAGGAAGATACTCCTCCCCTCTGCTATGGAAGTTTGGGGTTTAATTATCATTAGTGGAAGTGCCTATGAAAGAAAACATGCTTGGATAAAATTTAATTTCCAAACAAACCATCTTTTGACAAATGATTAGTAAACATGGTTAAAGGATCTTCCAGAACAGCACTGAGGAATTAAAACAACGGAATTTACATAATAACCACACTTCTCTAGAGAATTCTGCCATCAAATCCTCCCAAAATAATAAAAGAGAGTCATTTCGTAAGTTGTCCATTTAGCTTTTGTTAAGAAGGTTGCTTTTCCTACCAACAAGGCAGCTGTTGGTATTGGAGGCAACCTCAGCTGGTGGTGTAGTTGAAATGAGGCAGACTAGATGCCTGAAAGGGGAAACTCTCAACCCTAAATCATATGCTTATTCTAAATGGAATATTAAATTAAATTCTTCACAATGAAGGTATTCCTGACAGAGCGGCTGTCAGTCACTTCCCGTTCAGACACCACATTGTGGGAACATCGTGGCTGCCACATTGCAGAAGGCTGGTGTCCCTGGTAAAGATGATGCATATCATGTAAACCCCATCACCAAGATCAAAGTCTGCTCCTTTCATGGAAGCCAATACATGTCAAACCTCATTCCAATCAAATCGTCCGGAAATGAATTCAAGATGAATATGTCATAGAATAATGTGACAGTGGAACTGCAGAAGGTCAGGGGTTGTTGTTTCAATGAGAGAGTCGTCAAATATTAATTCTAGAATGTCCAGATGAGTAGACATTGAGAGGGATTAGCTGGTTGCTGGTGGGAAGTTGTGTTGTTGATTTGTATGCAAATGCATCCAACACTAAGGTGCTGTTTTAAGTTTCACTGAAACTCAAGAAACACCCCAAACTCACAACCAACATAACCAAAAACCAACAACAACAACAACAACAAAAACATACAAAAGTAACTTACTTCCGACTTAAAAAATAACTTCAGCACACTAATATTCAAATGAGGATACTAACTTACTCGACTCTTTCAGGGCGTTTCGGTAAAGCCGTATTCGTTTCCTCATCACCAAAGAAGTCTTGGATCTCATTTTCTGACTTTGAGCCTGTTTGGGAAGAAAAGACAGTCACTAGTTAAATGATTTCCTAACACATTTGTATGGCAAGGCTGTGTGGACTGAATGTATGAGTGAAAGAAAGTGCTGGTCTGAAGAGCTTTTCAGTGTTTCTTTGAATATTTTCAAATTTGGAAGTGAAAGAATTCTGCTGAGAACTATCCCTCTTTACAGCAAAATAATATATCCTGGGTGATGAAAAATATTTAAAAAAACATCATTTTCCAACCAGATTTTTATATGTAACTTATTTGTGGGTCTCTTCACAAATAGTTACGCACCCTTTCCATCAGCCAATGTTCGAACATGTCTCATGCCAGAAACTGAAATTTTTTAAATCTGAGAAGCCCCCATCATTTTCTTTAAACTTATTAATTAATTAAGTTTAGCGAGAAGGCAGGCTGGGTGTCCTTTGGGAGGTGAGCAGGTTAAAAATTGAGTTGTAAGTGTTGAAACTGATAGGAGAGGGAGTTTTTTGCAGGTGCGTAGCTCCTGTTATGCCCAAGGTGATGTGGAATCCCTAAACCTCATATGGCTTGCACCTCCTCACCCATTTGGAAGCCGTAGCTGTTTGTTTTTCAAAGTTAATGTAAAATTCATCAGATTGCGGGGAGATCTTTTCTATCGTTTGGTCCTGGCTGTTTACATTTTTTACTCAAGAAGCTCAGAAATAACCCACCCCACCCCCCAAATATTCGCATTCATTATCAGATTCCCTTTGTGGATACAGCTACCCAGTCTGGCCATCTTAAAGACTTAAACCCATCCTGGGGAATCTCTGCATCTGTCAGGCAAGGCTGAAAGCAGTGGAGCAGCCAAACAGGCGATTCACCCAGCCCCAACCCTCAATTTGGACTAGAAAGACAAACAGTCATTGAAAAGTTCTCAGGCTGGACAAACACAGCAAGCTCTCTGTCAATGAGGACGTCTGCCTGTCTTGACACTCCAGCCCACAGAACAAGCAGTTGTTTAACTTGTTGAACCACAGGCCAAATCCAAGTGGGGCTCTGCTATCTCAAAGGCTTTCCAGTTCTCTGTCCTCAAAGATCTCTTTCTCTAGCCTTCAATCCCCAACCCGGGCTTGAACTGGCTTAGGTGTTTTCACCCTTCCCTCTCCCTTCTTTTCTAGGTTCAAGTCTGTGGGGTGGGGGTGGGGGTAGGGGGTTAGACTCACCTTTTCCCAGAGTGTTTTATTTATTTTCAATTCTTTCTAACCAAAAGGCATCTGTCCCCAAAGGTAATAAGCTCCTTCCCGCACAGATCAGGAAAGAAAGGAAGCCCAACTTCGCATTCCTACAGAAGGGCAGCATGCTGGGAGTCCTTGCTCTAAAATTTCCTCATGGCAGGATGTCTGGCACAGGAAAAGTCCTGGTTGGTTGGAACTAATAGAATTTACTTTTTTGCTTCAGAGGGAAATGGGTGTGAGTTTCCCTAGAGACCTCTGTCCACCCACAATGCTGCCCGAGCCCTCCCTTTGAGAGGCTTGGGTCACTTCTACCCCCAGTCCTGGCTGTCCTTTGTGCATTATAAACTCAAAGGCATGCAAACAAATGTTTCAGAGGCTGGACTTCAGGCAGGCAACTGGGACCGACCTTAGGCTGCTCCTGTAGCAGCTTCATCACCGGCCTGTGCACGGAACCTGGGTAAATATCTTCTCTTTTGGTTCAAACTCTGACCCCACTTAGCAAGCCAGTCATCTCACTGAAGGAGGAGTAAGAGAATCTAGGAGCTGTCCCTGGGCCCCTGGACCTCAGATTCTTGCCAACCCAGGGATCTAAAAGCCCTGAAAATTCTCGGCTTGGTTTCCTCCAAATGGTTGCTCCTGACTTGTCTCCTCACCCCAGCCTGGACACTGAATCTCCAGCCGGGAGCACAACCTGGAAACTTATTAGAATCTGCCTTTCTTTTCTTGAGACAAGGAAGGGGTACCAATGAGCATCGGTAATTCATCGTGTTATGGGAGAGCCACGAAAGTGGGGCCAGTGGGTACAGGCAAAAGGCATCATTTTTCTTTGCGGGGGAACACAAAGGCTGCACGTTGTGGGGTCGTGAAATCCAAAGGGAGTTTCCTGCCCAAGGTCAGAGGTCGTCTTCAGCCTGCTTCCCAAGCCAGCGACCTCAGTCTCGGAGCCTTCCCCGCTGCTCCACTCTGATTACCCCGCAGGCGCGCCGGCAAAGGGATGCCCGCCTCTCGGCCACAGCTCAGCCAGCGGGGCAGGTGCAGAGCAGGGGGCGGAGCGGGGCGGGGGGGAGGGGTGCTGGTTGGCTGCAGGATGCCTAGGAGCGTCCCGGCTAAAGGCAAAACGGCTCTCGGCCTCTGCCCGCGGTCTGCGCTCGCCAGCTGCACCCGGCACCTCCCGGGCTCCCCTCCGTCGGGCCCTCAGGCGCCAGAAAGTTGGGCTGCGAGGCTGAGTTGTGCGACGGCCTTGGCTCATTCTTCTGTTCCCTAGAGGGAAAAGCTAGGATTCCTCCAGCTGGGGCCTGAAGCCTGGGCGACCTCCGTGTGCCCAGAATAGAATCTGCGTTTGTGGGTCCCTTAAAGGACCAGCCTGGACATTGAACCGTCCCTTTGAATCGCCCCCCCCCCCCCCCCGCCTCCAAGCTGCCGGCGGCTAAAGTGAAAGGGTACGTGGTGCCTCTTCGCAGGTCGCTCTGAGGCCATTGCTGTCGGAAAAGGGGTAGAAATATGACCTTGAAGTCCAAAGGGAGTTTCCTGCAGACGGTGCAGGCCAAGTTGCGGCCCCTCCAACGCTCCTTCTCCATTCCTAAGACCTCGATGGCTCCCAGCTGTCCCCACGGACTATTCATCAACTCCAAACTTTCCTATTAAACCTTTGGAACGGTGCTAGATTTCTTTCACAGTCTGACTCTGTTCCCGCCCCACTGGTCCCTAATTTCTAGGGCCTCTAGATGTCTAGGGTAGTGCCGAGAACCCCAGATAGCTGCGGCCTTCTCCCTTGGGAGCTAGTCCTAGCCCTGGTTCGCATCCGGGAGAAAGAAAGCCAAGTTCCCATTCCACGGGAGGCCGCGCGCAGAGAGTGGATCCCAGCGGTCAGCGTCCCGAGGCAGGACCAGACCGCACAAGGGCGAGGATGCGGGCCCCGCAGCTGACCCAGCCGGCATCTCCCGGCAGGTTGGGTAGGAGAGGCTCCATCATCTTGCAGCCAGCCGGCCTAACTTGGCTCCTTTGACCCCGGAGAGGGGAAGCCAAGTCCTTCCCCACCGTCCTGGGTGGAGGTGGCGGGGGGAGGACGGAAAAGCTGCCTACAGGGCCCCCCCTCCTGCGCCGGCCTGGGGGCGAGGGAAGCTCAGGGCCATGACTCCCCTTCTGGTGCCAACGGTGGGGCACTCAGGCGATTTACAAAGAGGGGAGGGAAGGCGGGCCGGCAACGAGCTGATCTTGGTCCGAGTGCCAGTGGGAGCCCCGTTCAACCCCCTTGCCCACCCACCTCTGAGAAGAAGGGATGGACTCATCCCCAGCGTAGCCTCTCCGCGGAAGGGCCCCCTCCTCCCCTCAATGTCAGTGGGGTGGGGCCTATACCCACAGTTGGGGGGCTAAGGAAGGGGGAGGATGGGAAAAACGTCTAGCTGGGCCTTTTACCCCAGAGGGGTTTGGGTGCCAATGGCCGAGATAAGGGTGCGTTGTACCCCGCGGCTGGGGGTACAGGTCCAGTCAGTTTGCCCCCCGGACTCACGCACTTACCCTGCTCCACCTGTTGCCGGGATCGCCTCATTTCTGCACATCACTTTGGGGTGGCGGAGGGGGGACCACAGAACCCTCCAAGCTTCTCTTTTGTGGTTCCAGCGAGGCGGTCATCTTTCATTTCTCCTTTTCCAGCTTTCGGGGAGCAGTTAGGGAATGTATGATGAAGCAGAAATGAGCCGTCAGGATGATATTTTAATGGCTTATATGTCACGTTGGTGCATGTGGCTTTGAACTGGAGCCGCTTGCGTTTCCTGCAGAGAGCGCCGCAAATCCCACTTGATAACTTCTACAACCCACAACTTTTTTTCTCTCTCTCTCACATTCACTCTTACTCTGTATATTTGGACGCGTTTCCTAAAAATACCCTCTTGTCAATGTCCCCCTTGGATATTCCACGGACTGGAGAGGAGAGGACTGACTTTTCTTTTTTGAAGAATTATTTTCCCTCTTCCCCCCTCCCAACCGCTACCCTTCTCTCCTCAGTTCCCCTCCCTTGTTTTTTCTTTTCTTTCTTTTTTTTTTTTGAAAGGCAAGCGAGGTGGGTTCAATATTTGTTCTCCCTGGTGAAAGCAGTACAGCCTCTAGAGAAAACTTCACCTTGCAGATAAGATTTTTATGACTACCGTGAGGCAGGATCCAAATTCCCCTTACAGGAAACAGAAAAGACTCTGAGTGGCTCCACTATATCTTTTTTGAACAAAGTGTATGGCAGTTAAAACAAACAAACCCTCAATCCCTTTGCCTCCATTCCCCATCCCAGTTCTACTCAAAGTTGGCAGGGGATTCGGGGGCTGCTGCACTCAGACTTGTTGCTGGGGACTGAACATTTGATTTTTCTTTCTTTCTCAAATTTCTGTTTCCCAGCACAACAAGCTCAAATGCTCAGCCAGGTTCCCTCAGACACCAGGAAATCATCCCAACTAACAGAAGTCCAGTGTTGAGGAGGGAGAACCCAGGAAAAGAGCAGCTCAGCTCACCAACCCCAAGCGGGAGTCTAGTTGGTGAAAAGACCAGAAAACCAGAAAGGAGGAGAGGCCGACTCTGACCCTGCCTTCTTGCAGCCAGTGCAGCCTGAGCAGGCAGCTGGGCAAAAATATTCATTTTCATTTTCCTCTATGGGCGCCCAGGCACTGGTGAGTTTCCTAACCGGGCCGCCTGTGAAAGGATGAGTTGAGGTCTCTTTGTCTGAGAAAAGAGTTTAGGGCTCTGATTCAGCTGCAAAGAAGCCAAATGAAGTTAGAAACAAAGGGCAAATTGAAGGATTCCGACTCTTGGCTTTTTGTGTTTTCCTTACTAGAAAATAATTAGACCTAATGAATATGCAGACGCTTCTGCTAAACCCTCCGCCCGGGCTGCTGGGTTTTAAACAGAGCTGCGGAGAAATGCAACCTTCATCCCCCAACCCCCCGTAACTGCATGCATTTTTTGAAATGCATAAATGTTGCTCGCCTTAATTGATTGAGTCACAGGGATTTTTCCCCCTGCTTTTAAGTGCCATACTCCTCTACCTTTCAACAATCATTTTAATATATAGTCAATGGCTCTTTGTGGACGGGACAAAAAGCAACTACGCGCAGTTGTTGAATAGACTTTGCGCTGGGCAAAGACAGGTTAATCGAGGGCCGCATCGCGAAAACAAGCGAGTGTTGTATGTTTGCACTGAATCCAAATGTCTGCATTTTCCTAACTAAATCAAAGGGAGTGTTATTTCTTTTTCTGCTCACTCATCTGAAGGTAAGTAAATTTTCTCTGGCGATCAAAAGCCTGGTCGGCAACAAAGACCGCGCCCGCTTTTTCCACCGTCCTGGTGTGGCGAGTTGCGGAATTTCAATAACTGTGACAAGGGTGACTGATTTGTGAACTAGAAAAGGTTTGAATGTCACAAAATTTACATTGGTCCTATCTATCGGAAATTTAAATACCAAAAAAGTATTCGGGGATTTCTAGAGAGCTCTGGGCAATCCTGAAGAACAATGGCGCATTGGGAAATTTACAGTTTTACCTGAATGAAAGGGGCCCGGGTTGGGAACACGAGTGCATAGGGAGGGGTTAGCGGGAGGGGCAGACAAGGGAGACTAGGGGAAAGGGAGAAAAGAAAAGAAAAGAATAACACAGGAAAGGAAAAAAGGAAAATCGGCAATAATGTTTTTAATTTGCTTAAAGCAAAAACAAAAACAAATCAAACTTCAACCAGGAAAGTTAGAGCTCTGATCCACCTGAGGTTTTTATTTTTCTGGGGGCGGGGTGGTAGGGCACAAAAAGCCTGATTGATTTAATAACAGTGAGAAAAATCGAGGCAACCGCTCATCCTGAGAAATAACATTTCTTGTGAAGAGAGAGTGGAGTGTCTGTGTGCTCCCGCGATCTTAAATTATAAGCAGGAGGGGGACGAAGCAAGAGGGAAGCAAACTTCAAAAGGACCAAATAACAAAAGCCTCCTTTGCTTCCCTTCAAGGCGGGGACAGGGGAAAAGAAAGAAAAGAAAGTTGCTGAATCGGGACATTCTGGAAGTGCCTTAGCTGTGTTTACCAGCCCCATCCCCGCCTCTTGTTCTTGGAGACGCCCGAAGTCGCTAATCGCTCAGCTAAGAGCAGGTCTGCAGAAGGACAAGATAGAGAAAGAGAGAGAGGTGGAGAGGGAGAGGGGTACGAATAAAAAGAGAGAGAATGTATATGACCTCGAAAAGGAAAAGGAATAGTGGCAAAAATTTTTTTGCATGAGAAGAGGGAAAAATCTGGCTAAAAAAAAAAAAGTTGCTACTCCTGGCAGCCCTGTTTGTCAAAAGGGGATGTCAAGCGCTTTACAATACCTGGGATTGATGAGGCGGGCGGGCCAATGAACGGCGCGCGGCGCCTCGGAGCGCCCTCCGTTGGCGCGGCGGCTGCGGGCGGGGGGAGTGCCGGCACACCAATGGGCGCCCGCGTCAGCAGCACGTGACGCCTCCCCCTGCTCCCATTCATCAAGGGGGGGACGGTGTCGTCCTTTCAATTCATTTATCTGCAGGAATGATTGCTGCTATCAGTCTCGCGCTCACCGCCCGGCTGAGGAGGTGAAAGTTTCTCCCCAGGAAGATAAACCGCAAAAGACAATATTGTGCATGATTTGCGCCTTTTCTTTGGCTTTTTCTTTCTTTCTTGTTTTCTCCCCCTCCCCCCCTTTTTTTTGCAAAAAGCAGAGGGGGAAAAAGGAGAGTGAAGGAGCGAGGAGGCGAGCCTGAGAGAAAGGAGAGAGAGAGAGAGAGAAAAGAAAGGGCGAGGGGCTAGTGGAGAAGTGAGGAGGGGCGTACGGAGCGAGGCGGAGAGAGAGCGAGCAGTCGCGGCTCCGGCGCTCACATTCCTCTATGCTACAAATCCGGGAGGAAGTTTTTTTGGGGGGCTGAGATGCTCCATGCCTTTCCCCGGGCAGCCTTGACGCGGGGTCCTCTCGGCAGAAACTGAGCGACGAGAAAGTGAGAGCCGGGCCGGCGGGGTCCGCTCGGCGGGCGCCGGAGCCCGCTTTGCTCGCGGCCCGCAGCCGTCCGGCTTCCCTGCGCTTGGCCAGGCGGGCGCCCCGGCGCGCCGCGCCGCTGCCTGCGGGCTAGGACTTCGCGAGGTGGGTCGACTCCTCCTCCCTCCTCTTCTTCTTCCTCCTCTTCCTCCGCCTCCGGTTCCTCCTCCTCCACCACCACCTCCTCCTCCTCCTAATTTTCCCTCCTCGGCGGGCGAGGGTGGGGGGGGCGGGGGAGGCCGGGGCTCGCCCCGAGCAGCCACGATGCTCCTGGACGCCGGCCCCCAGTACCCCGCGATCGGCGTGACCACTTTTGGCGCGTCCCGCCACCACTCGGCGGGCGACGTGGCCGAGAGAGACGTGGGCCTGGGCATCAACCCGTTCGCCGACGGCATGGGTGCCTTCAAGCTCAACCCCAGCTCTCACGAGCTGGCCTCCGCGGGCCAGACAGCCTTCACATCCCAGGCTCCCGGCTACGCGGCTGCGGCGGCCCTGGGACATCACCACCACCCGGGCCACGTCGGCTCCTATTCGAGCGCAGCCTTCAACTCCACGCGGGACTTTCTGTTCCGCAACCGGGGCTTTGGCGACGCGGCGGCTGCAGCCAGCGCGCAACACAGTCTGTTCGCGGCTTCGGCCGGGAGCTTCGGGGGCCCACACGGCCACACGGACGCCGCGGGCCACCTCCTCTTCCCCGGCCTTCACGAGCAGGCGGCGGGCCATGCATCGCCCAATGTGGTCAACGGGCAGATGAGGCTTGGCTTCTCGGGGGACATGTACCCGCGGCCCGAGCAGTACGGCCAGGTGACCAGTCCGCGTTCAGAGCACTATGCCGCGCCGCAGTTGCACGGCTACGGGCCTATGAACGTGAACATGGCCGCTCACCACGGCGCTGGCGCCTTCTTCCGCTACATGCGCCAGCCCATCAAACAGGAGCTCATCTGCAAGTGGATCGAGCCTGAACAGCTGGCCAACCCCAAAAAGTCGTGCAACAAAACTTTCAGCACCATGCACGAGCTGGTCACGCACGTCACTGTGGAGCACGTCGGCGGACCGGAGCAGAGTAACCACATCTGCTTCTGGGAGGAGTGTCCGCGCGAGGGCAAGCCCTTCAAAGCCAAATACAAACTGGTCAACCACATCCGCGTGCACACGGGAGAGAAGCCCTTCCCCTGCCCCTTCCCTGGCTGCGGCAAGGTCTTCGCCCGTTCTGAGAACTTAAAGATCCACAAAAGGACGCACACAGGTAGGGAAACGGCTGTCCTAGACAGCCTTCGGTTCCCTATCCCGGCCCTGGGACCCGCAATTCAAAAGTCAGCGGCGGGGGCGCACAAACCCGGCCTCGGTTGGGTCTGGAAGTCAGATTTCAGTAGACAGCGAAAGTGTGCTCTGGGTTTTAGTTTGAGGCTTGAAAGTCTAATAAAGTATAGAGAAGGTTGGAGGAGAAGGATCTGGGCATATAGATTTTTAAATAAGAACTAAAAAAGGCCGGGAGAGCTAAGAGACAAACCGGCATTGGGGAGCCCTTGGTGCGCGAGAAGCCGGGAGAGGTGGCTGGCTCCCGGCGGCGGTGGAGGCGGAGGCGCCAACCGCTTCAGCTGCAGGCAAATCTAAACGTTTGCTTCCAGCCAACATCCCCTCTCTACGTATCTTAGTGAGGACTTTGCCAAAGGGAGGAATTGAGGAAACTGGAGGAGATCGGATGAAAGGGCATAGAAACAAAAACAGAGACAGAATAGAGGGGGTGGCGGTGGTGAAAGCAAGTCAGTCGGGCCTGTGGAGGCTTTTGGAGGTTTATGCATATTTAAAGAGCCCCGAATTTAATAATGATTTGTTTGTAAGTAGATTCGAGGAGTCGGGAGAATCGGCAGAAGGCGGAGAATTCCTTTTTGTCAATTAGATTTTATGAGGACGTTTTCAAAACACCGAATACCTTGAGTTGGCCTTTAAAAATAAAGAGACCAGTCGGGAGCAGTTAAAAGTTCGCAGCGAGCTTAGGGCTGCAATCTGGGTCGGGCAGGCCGTTCTGGGCTTCTTGGGCCAACAAAGCCGGGAATGCTGCTTCATGGTTCTGGCGGGCCCGGGTGATTTCTGAGAATCGCGTTTGGAACTTGGCGTTTAACGCCTGAGTCAGAGAGGAACTTGCAGCGCTGAACTCTTGGCCCAGATTATCCTATAAAATGTGTATATAGGAGGTGGGGTGGGGTGGGGGCGGCGACGGCGACGAGGAGGGTGCGGAGCGTTGAGGAGGGGGTAAGGGGAGGAGAGAAGAGCCAAACAGTAGGAGAATCAGCCCGGAATGTGAAAATTACAAACCGAGAGCAAGGTAGAAGCTTTCCGGAGTCTCCTGTATAGCCCCGGGCCTAAAAACCTGCAGCCAGACCTGCTGCTACTCTGGGATCTAAAATACTACCACCACCACCAATAATAATAATAATAAAATAGTAGAATCTGGATCTAATTGGATTGAATTAAAATATTTCAGATGTTTATAATAACAACGCAGATATATGATTTCATAAACGACCCGGGTTTTGAGCTTAAAAAGTGCTAACCCTGAGCCGCTGCTTTTTTTCAGTTTTGTCTTTACTTTTAATATTAAAAAAAAATTTTTTTTAAGAGCTGCGGGGTTTGTTCTAATCAGACCTCTCTGTTTCTCGCCTTTCGCACCAGGGGAGAAGCCCTTCAAGTGCGAGTTCGAGGGCTGCGACCGACGCTTTGCCAACAGCAGCGATCGCAAGAAGCACATGCACGTGCATACGAGCGACAAGCCCTATCTTTGCAAGATGTGCGACAAGTCCTATACGCACCCCAGCTCGCTGCGCAAACACATGAAGGTAATCGCCGCGCTCTCGCCGCCCGCCTTGGAGCCAGGAGCCCTCGCAGCTCTTCGGCCGGGGTCGGGCGGCGAGTGGCAGCTGGGCGGTGGCAGGAGCCGGCAGAGGCGGAAAGGCCACGATTCCTTTCTGCAGACTGCGCAGAAAGGGCGGGGGCTGGAAAAGGGGATGTGGGTACCCAAAGCCCATCTAAATTTACTGTTTAATAATGAAAGTCAAAAGAAGCGAGCAGAGGCTGCAACTGAGGGGGAGCCAGGACAGTCCCGGCGGGATGATGCTGCCGAAGCTGCAGCCTCGGCGGCTTGGCTGGCAGCGCCTGCACGGAGTTGGGGTCTTGCACGCGAGCCTGAGCGCTGGCTCGCCTAACCCTGAGCCAGCAAATTTCAGCGGCTGCTGGGGAGCGTGTGTGTGTGTGTGGGGGGGGGGGTGGACACCATCTCGGGCTCTGGCCTCACATCCAGCCTCCTGCTTCCCAGATCTCTATTCTTTTGTGAGTCGGGGGTGTCGGGGGGCACTGTCTTTTCCCGGAGCCGGGTCTCTGCAGCGCCGAAGCGGGGCAACCAAGCCCAAGTCCCACGCGTCGGGCCTCCCTGGAGTTCAAGGGGATCCAGGGCTCCGGGGTAGGGGGTTGGGGGACGGCAGGCAGCGCTCAGCCTCATGCTCCCTAAACGGCCGCTGTGGCGGCTCTTTATCTCCGTAAAAACGCGACTTTATTCCCGCAGGTCCATGAATCCTCCTCGCAGGGCTCGCAACCTTCGCCTGCCGCCAGCTCGGGCTACGAGTCCTCTACGCCACCCACCATCGTGTCTCCCTCCACCGACAACCCGACCACCAGCTCCCTGTCGCCCTCATCCTCCGCGGTCCACCACACAGCCGGCCACAGCGCGCTCTCTTCCAATTTTAACGAATGGTACGTTTAAAAATCAGAAACAAAACACCGAACAAAACCCTATTTAAGAGACTGAGCACACACGCGTATACAACACATAACTGAAAGAACCCTGAGCATCAAAACAGCATCCCCACCCACCCCCCAATCCTGTTTTTTTCTAAACCTGCCGATAGAACCAGGACCGAGTGAGAGAAAGCACCAAACCTTTACTTTTTTCTTTTCTTTTCTTTTTTGGCAAAGGCTTGGTAGCCAATGGGTGGGAGGGTGGGCATGGAGAAGGCGGCCGCCTGACCAAATGCCGCCAACCCCGAGGGCCGGTTTCTCCTGGGAATCGGAACAGGCTCTCTGGGATTCGGCCTTTTTTTTTTTTTTTGCTTTGCATTCTTGTAAATACAGAATTATTAGCTTAAAACTGTACTGTTGGATTTTGTATATAGTTATATCTCGGTTGGAACAGGCGGGTGGGATCGTGGCGTTGTGGTCTTTGCATTGGGGGAGGGGGGAGGGGCCGGGCGGGAGCGGGAGGGGGAGGGGAAGGGGGGTTGGGAGGCCGAAAGCCAACTGTTTGTACTGAATGGCAAGAATGTTCTAGTAAATGTGTACCAAAATGTGAATTACTTTGTACGATTACAGTCTCCACGTCGACCTAACAGAATATTATTGGTATTAATGTGCTTTTTTTGTATAAAGTGCCAACATTTCGTCCCAAAGTCTAAGTACCTTAGTGCAGTAAAATGTTGTTTCACGTCCTGTCAAGAATTCGTATAGTACGAGCCTGGATCTGCGTGTCAAAATGTTCCATTTGTTTATGTAAAGTGATATTAAAAAAAGATATAAACTATAACTGTCCAGTTGCTTTTGGCAAAAGATACAACCACATAATGTATATAATTCCTAGTTTCCATATTTATCCGCATGTAAAGGGCCGGTTTATTCATGTTACAGCTATTCAATATTTATGGCTAGAAGAACTCGTATGTACACTTTAGTTTCCAGACTGTTTGGTAACCTTTCGTACCTTATTAAAGATTCTGAAATCTCAGTGATTGTGGTAGGAATTTCTTCTTCACTCCCAGCAACCTGCTGCCTCTTCTACCAGCCTTAGTGGGTCTCGGGAAAAGCTCACCAGTCTTCCCTTTCTGTCATCGCAGGTCGTATAAACATGATAAATGAAAGCTACCCTGCTGGCTCTCTGAGAGGGTGTAATTAGTATTTATATCAAAATTTATGAAACAAATTTTCGGCCGCAGTATAATTTAAATGACCTTTGCAGACGTAGAATAACAACCATAAAAATAACAGAAATAGATTGCACAGGCGACATCAATATTAATGTAGGTGAATTGTCAGAAGCTCAGGGGCTGGATCTGCAGCTTTGCAAATGAACTTGCAGCCTAGGGTTCTGCTGTCCCCCAAATTAAATTCGCCCAGCTGAAACCAAGTTGCAGATTTACAATATCATATTTTAAATTGCCATCTTCAATTAAACCATTTATGGCCATAACTAATTTTCAGGATGTCGATGCATGTTTTTCCAGGCCTGCCTTCTTTGTACAAAAGTAAATGTCCATAAAGCGTTTTACTTATATTTCTTCAAACGTGATGCTAATTTAAATTAATTACCTCCTATGATATGTTATTATTCCTATAATTTTGCCACTGTTATTAGTTCTCTCAAAAATACATCTAGGGAAGAGAATTATTTTATGTAATTTGATTATCTCTATCTCTTTTATTTATTTCTCATTTACTTAAGAAATTCGTTCCATTGGCTGGCGTTGATACAGTAAATTTGTAAATGAGGAGACAGTATAAAAAATCTAAATTACTTGTGCTTAATGACTGTAGCAGAACGCCTTTTCTCTAAATCAGATTGTCTTTCTTGCAGTTTAGTTTGATAGATTTGCAAGCTATGCTGCTCCCTCGAAGTTAGCTGCGCTGGTAGGAACGCAAGCTTCTTTGTCTCTGGTTGTAGCTTGCATGATCGCCCCATTAAGCAGACAGCGTAGCCGGAGATCACAAATCAGGGTCTTGGCTGTAGCTGCAAGGGTGTGGATGGGTCAGAGCTGGAAGCAGAAACTGACCTCACTGAAGGCCAGGAGGAACCCAGACTTGGTTGTTTAATATACTGTGTGTATTCAGGAAGTCACAGGCCATACTGACTCTGAGAATGAAAGCAAGAGAGAAAAACAAGAACCCCTTAAAATACATCTGTTCCAAAGTATACCTTCAACCCTTTACAAAGTCAAAATGTTAAATTCTCTTAAATTTGGGGGGGCTTGTCCTTTTGTTGTTTGCTCTTTGTATTTGTCACTTTTAGTTAACAAAATTTTATTGGGTAAGGAGGGGATTTGCTGCACTTTCTGCCGCACATCAGAAAACTAGAGCTGGTGGTGTTTAACTTAAAAAAAAATGTTATTGTGATCTATAAGAGTAGATACCAACCTTTCATGAAAAGAGCGCCACCTTGCAAGGTTTGGTGAGATTTAAGGAAGTTGGAACACCTAAGCAGGAATTGCTGCTGGTTCTGAAATTTTGTGAGAGTAGAAGCTGCCTCCCAATGGCTTTGGAGGTTTAAAACTAACAGCATAGTGTTTGAGGTGACTCCAGACATTAGGCCCAATAATTAATAAACCTAGAAAGAAGAATAAAAATAGCTCAACTTTCTAGGAAGGAAAAGTAAGCACCTCAAAAAATAATCCTTTCCTTTAGAGATCAGAATTTCTGGGAGCCTGATACAATATTCATAATAATAACAGTAGCTTTGTAACTTTATTAGGATGTTAACATTTAGGAAGATAGTCAATGAGTGCATTTTTTCTTTGACTATTCCTGAAAGCAGTTTACCTCAAATTTTGAAATATAAATGTCTCATGATTTGTTATATACCTGATACTTTTAAACTTTAATAACATAGTGTAATAATGAAATATCATACTGTGATATATGAGTTAAATAGGATATTTTAAAGATAAATTTTAGGGATAAATATTTACTGAACAACTACTTCATAGTGTAAAAAATTTTTTTAGACATTGAAGGTCAAATAATTTTTTACACTTACCAGAAAGGAATTTTTCTAGTAGCAGCCAATATTTATGTCAATTCCTCTTATGCATTCTCTTTTCTAACACTTACCACAAAGAAAAAGTCATTAATGATGTAGGTTGCCTAAAATAATGCTTCATACTTAAATGTAGTCTATTATTTTGCTGGTACCTTTAATGTCTGCTTGTTGAGATGTATTCTTCATACTTTTCTTCATGGGCTATTAGGTTTTGAAATACATGAATGTGAACAGCGAAATATATTGTTAGACCCTATTTAGCAGGAGCTGAAGATGCTGCAAATGGCTGGTTTCTGTGTGTAGTTGTGGATATTGATTTAGGCAGAAAGTTGTCCTGGTTCATATTTTGACTGCATTGTATTCTGTTGCTATCAAATGATAAGAACAGCTAACAAGTTATTAAAAAGTTATATTGTGTCAACAAAAAATGCCTGAGTACAAGCAATCATATTTGAGAAATGAAGAGAAATGAGTTGTGGTATGTGTGTGTGTACATTTATAGAGTAAGCATGTAAATATACAAGCACCATTTATGTGGGGGCTAAGTAATTTTCAAACATTTCAGGTCCTTTGTTTTCTTCTTCAAAAGCTACCTCCAACTGCTTTAAGCATTTGCAGTTGATGATTTTGATTTTTTAAAGTCAAGCATTCAAGTTAACCTTTAAGAAGCAAACCACCTCCAAAAGAAAGATGTAACCTTTCAATTGCCCCATATGCTTATCATTTTTTTTTCTCTTTTTCCCTTTTTTTTTTCTTTTTGCTTTAGCTGACAATGAAAATAACACTAACCTTCTTTGCTGATGGGCCTGGCATTTAGATGTTTTTATTTGTTGATGGGGAAGTTTTCTCAGAACTTTTAAAGGCTGGCAACAGAACTAAATTCCCTGAATACCTTACCCAGCCTTGAAACCTTCCCAATGTTCCCTTTTTGAGGTCAAATTGTGATCAGTGTCCTGGAACCCTTGTTGAATCAGTGCTGGTGGAGTTGGTACCTGAGCATACTGCTTTTCAGGAAGCAGCTTGGGGAAGGCCATGGTCCTTAAAGAGCATGAACTTACAGTGGGTTGGGGAGGAACTCACTATATGTGGTTTGGCAAAATCAAAATGAAGGCACTGAGCTTGTGCCTTTGATTATTTGTCTGCTAGGTATGATGTCAGCAGATTCCCAACTCACATTTCTTTCTTTTTTCCAACTCAAAATACTAATTACAAATTTATCTTCTCCTGTCTGGGTATAGAGTTCTCCTTGTTCCTAGCATCAAATGTAGTTCTTAGAACTATGTGTTCATATAAGGAAAACAAAGTCTTTGTTGTTTTCATAAAATTTGCCACAGTTGATATCACTGTCTGGTTTTAGAATTCTTGAAAATAGAGTGGCAATGGAAAAATTTATGTCATCTATGCCAGGCAAACCACTAAAGGTTCATATTACTCAGGTTTTTTTTTTTCAACTTTTTACCAACCCATTCACATCAGTAATATGTATCCATTTAAACTGGTTATATATACAGAATGTAAGATTTTATGGGGGTAACTATAGAGCAATCTCTTTTTTCAAATAGTAATCACTAGTTTGGGGTTAGAAATAAAAGAATGTTGATAACTTCCTATAGCATATCACATTTGAGCCTTTCCCTCAAAAATTTTTTGCAACTATAATGGCATAATATTCAAAAAGGGAAGTGTTCTCTATTTATCTATGCAAGGCTAGTTCACCCCAGAATGTCTCACCAAGCAAGAGGAAACATGATCAGGCCAAACAAACCAGGGGCTATTTTTACCATGCAAACTGAATTCTGGCATTAGTTCCTAACGTTTATTTCCACTTTACAGCAAGGACCTAAAACAGTATGAAGTTTCCAATTGATGCTATACTGGAGGTGGGGTTTTCAAGAATAAGAAACTGACTTTAGCTATTTAGTATGGAAAGAAACATTGCTGGGCAATAATACTAGAGACTTACCATTGTCTGTCAGTTGTCCACAAAATTTTGGCTGTCCCTGACATAGCGGGTGTACTTTGTAAGTCTATGCGTAAGAATTCGTGGGTTGTGAGACTTACACAGTGATATTTTTACCTACAACATACACAAGAATCAATTATTAAGCGTGGATATAAACAGATGGGAATGCTATCTTTTAAAAAAAGACATTCAAAGGCCAGCGACTTTAGCAAACTTTAAAAAAGTATGATTATTTTGCATCTACTTTTGTGTAAAAATCCCCGTTAAGCTACAGAAAACAAGGAGAAAAAGCAGCTGAGAGCAGCTCACATCCTAACTCCTTTAAATTTTTTTTTCTGTCTATCCGGGAAAATCCTAGCCTCTGGCAAAGAAAACTGAAAGTTGTGGAGGAAGGTAAAACCACGAAAAAGGATCGGGGTGGGTGAGTCTGTGAGTCAAAGAAGATTTTTGTCCTGGAGAATTTCTTGAAAACATATAGACAGAGGCTTTGGAGGTGAGTTTGTGGTGGTGGGATGGAACACCAAAGCTTCCCCACAGCACCTTCATCAAAGGTCTGGCGGTCAGCGTTTGATGGCCCCCCTACGCCACCCTGCACCCTGGCGAGGTGCTTTCCAAGTCGCTGCCGCGGGCTGGGGCTGTGGCTGGGAGAGTAGTACGCATGCGTGGCCCGCGGCCCGTGATTCCACGTGCTGATGAATATGCATGAGGCGTCCCCCGCCCACGCGGGCCGCGGAGGAAACAGCTCCGAGGCTTCGGCCTGCGAAAGCCTGTGGCCTGGCTGCCAAAATAGTGCGGCGAGGAAGTTGCACGTGTTTGTTTTGAAACCTCGCGGGTTTAAGTGAGATCAGCAAACCAGGCAGACAGCGTAGGCTCCAGCAATCTGGTGGGCCCTGCAATTTCCCCTTCTTTAAAGACCGCCCCGGGTGGACCACAAACTATGCCGCTTAGAAGCGGTCCTCCTCCTGTCCCCTTCCAGGGAGCTGGCATCATGGCTGTTCTAGTCACCTGGCCCCTCTCCAGTCACAGACCCCACGCCTGAGATGGTGGGCAGGGTACTAAGGGTTTTCCTATCACCCACCCTCTTTCTTTGATCTGATACAGGCCTGTCTTTGTCTTTCTCCTCCTTTTCCTTTTTCTCTCCGGGTTCCCAGTCCTGTTTCTGACTGTGTCCCCCAGTCCCTACCTACTTATCTGGTGGACTACCAGCCCCTTGTTTGAACAACTGCTCTAAGGTTTTAACTCGACCCTTCCCAAACGTTTTATAAACGTCCGCTCACGCACGTGTAAGAGCTGGTGTAGTTCTATATAAGCTCAAAAGTAGCCACTGGTGGAGGAACTACTCTGTCTAGGAGACCTGGAAAGTGTAGGGTTTAGGGAGAAAAGCCCAGAGTTCAGGTGCTGGGCTATTGCTTTGCCTTCCTGGTGATGTTCTTTGGGTTCTGCACTTTGCATGATATTTTGTGGCCAATGTGCTGACATTTCAGAGCGAGTGCATAAATTGTCTGGTGGAGTGACTAACACTTGTAAGCAAAGGGGAGGGGTCGTGGAGCGCCCCTGGGTTCCTTCATCCTCACACCAGTGTCCATGGAGTTAGGCTTTGAGTGTTTCGGTCAAAAATCCTAGGTTCCATAACATCAGAAAATGGCTCCCAGACAGGTCCCAATCTTCCTCTGAATTTTACTTTCAAGTAGAGGCAGACCCATTCCATGGGGCCCACCCCTTTTGCTCCCCTTACTGCCAACAGGAGAGGCCTTTTGTCACTGCCCGGTTCTCAGTGCAGCTAACCAAGAGCCAGCTTCACTCCTGCCAGTTCTGAGATCCCGGCGCCATAGCATCATTTCACCTCTAGAAGCCATCACTAGCCAAGTCTTCAGCTTTGAAACTGAGGTGCAGCAGAGGCGTTTTGGAAACGTTCCTGCTAGGAAAAGGCCTACCCGGAGGCTCAGAGCTAAATAACAGGGGTGGCTGGATTAGAGCTGCCAGGGACCTGGGCCTGGGGAGGCCTGGCAGAAGTCAACCAACCTGGGATCGGTCCCAAGGACTCGGTGGAAAGGGGCTGGCGCATGAGTTCTGTTGTTCGAGGTCCCGGGAGGACAGGGCACCCCGCGTCTATTTAGGGGAGAAGAGGCCCTCGATCCACCGAACCTCCGTTGCAAGGGCCACCCCACAGGAAACTCGCTCCGATTTGGGTCCCTTTGTATTTTAGTATGTTGGGAAGGGGGGGGGGTGCAATTTTAAGTCTTAACTCCACGCTAATTATGAGGACCTGAGTCGGCTCATTTTAAGCAGAAAGCTCTAACTCAGCGTGGGTTCCTGCGTTCTTGCCCCAAAGGCCAAGGCCCAAAGAACCCTTTTCATTTGGCTTGGGGCTCGAGGGGAGGGAGGGGCGGGAACGGGAGCGGGCCGGGGTCCGTGAGCCGGCGGCCCTGCGTGGCGGACAGGCCCGGCTTCCCCGCTTGGCCGCCAGCGTCCGTGCGGGCGACGCGGTTGCCCTCTCCGGGCCAGAGAGTTGGGGACGCCCCTTCCCCGCCCCCGGCGCCCCCAGCGCCCCCGGGGTCGGCGCCAGAGACCTGGCGGCCCGGAGGCTCTGACTTGAGGCGGCGAGGCGGGCTCTGGGGCCTCCCCGAGCCAGGCCGAGTTTAGTCTGAGGAAGCGACGGCGGGGGACGCGGGTCAGGGCCAAGGAACGGGGGACCCCAAACCGGACAGGCGCTTTATTCCCCTCCCCCTCCCTCCGCCCCACTCCCAGCCCCTGCCCAAGTTGCCTGTCTCCGGTAGGACTGACCGTCTGCCCGGCCTTACTCTGCTGCCAACCTTGCCCGAAACCTAGACCCCAGATCCGGTAAGTCGCGTTCTCCCCTCACCCCGCCCCGCCACCTTTCTAGCGGACTCCGCGGGCGGCTGCGTGTGCGCGCGAGCCGCCGGAGGCGCGCGCCGAGAACTTGGGCCCCTGCGGCTGGTGTGTGTGAACACAGAGTACCCGAAGTAGTCAGAGGTGTCGTGGGCCTCCCCTGTGAGGAGGGAGCGGAGCGGGGTGGTCCAGCCTCGCTCCTCTGGATCCTCTTTGTCCCTGTGGACACCCACTAAAGCTATCTTTTAAGAATAAGCTTTCTGCTGGTCTCTAAAGTGTGTGTGTGTGTGTGTTGGGTGAGGGAAGCAGGGGGAGGAGAATTGCCCCTTCCCCTAAGCAGTTTCTAATTCCTGAGGTCCCCAACAAAGTTTACTCATGATTTCCATTCGAATGCTGTGAAGTTATTATCATTACTATTTCAAGTGAAGATTTCTGAGAGTCGCAGCTTCTCAGATATACGTGCCTCTGGAGGGCATTTCGACAATTACCTTGTCCACTAACTCCTCTCCCTTCCCACTGGAAAAAAAAATAAACTTAATTTTTCAGTAGTTGCCTTAGGACACGTCGTTTACAAGTCCCTAATGTGAGGGAAGAAGGGAAGAAAGAAAAACAACCTTGGCATTTCTCGTTGAGACTCTGCGTGCTGTTATTGAAATGTGAAAGATGGATTGGGGGGGGAGGGGGAAGCAGAGCGCTGGAAGAGTGCTTTTGAACCGCGCTGCCCTGTTGCACGGGGCTGACCTTTGGCTGACACGGCCACGGAACGGGCCGTTCGTTAACGAGGATTTGATACATTAGACATTCGAGCTGGGCGTGTAAACCCACACTCTGAATCCAGATTTCGCTCAAATTAGTGTACGAGGAAATGATCTTTTTAAGTCCTGAGGCTTAACCAAGTGTCAGGAGGGCCGATTGCCGCCTGAAAAGGGCAGGGAAAGACACTGTGTAAAAGGCACATTCACTGCTCCTGAAAAAACAAACAAAATCAACCCCCCAAATCATCTTTTGAAAAATTTCCGAAATCCTCCAAGTCGCTCCTTTTAAGTGATGCTTATAAATAAGGCTAATCATCTCGTTCTAGTGAATTCGGTTGTATTAATTCCTAACACGAGGCAAAGCTGTGAAGACAGTGTCACAGTTATGGATATATATTTGTGTGCATGGAAATATATACACATATATGATATATATGTAGTACACATTTATATAATTTTTTTCTCATTAATCGCTGGAGATGTTAGAATGTGACAGTTCATTTCTGCCAGGCAGTGGGGGCACATATGGAGGGGAAAGTCACAGATTTTAAAAACCGTTTCAAAGTTGACGAGTCTCGATTTAATTTGGTTCGACTCGTGTCCATCAAGAGAAGGCAGGCTGGCCACGGGGATCCCGGCCTGGCGCGCGGGGGCGGAACCTGCAGTTCGCCAGCCTCACGGATGAGACTGAAGTTGGGGACTTGGCTGTGACAGTGGAATAGGAAGCCAGTGGGAGGCTGCAGCGGCTCCCGCAGTATTTACTGACTTTGGAAAGGTGTGATTTTATTTAAGTTGACAATAGAGCTCCAACTTAAAAAAAATAAAATAAGCACCTCTAGAAAATGTTTTTCTCCTCCTTCTCCCAAAAGCAGAGCCCGCGAAATGCTCTGAATTGGAGAGGGGGGAGAAATTCGCTCCTGCGCGAGTTCCCAGCCATTCTTAGGGTGGAAAGGGGAGGAGGAATCTGTGCCCTGCAGCCCTGCAAAGGCCATTTCCCTCAACTACCATCCTGGGGGAGGGTCTCAGCGGCCTTGGCAGTTTTCTACACCTGAGTGTTGGAGTCTGCCTCAGGGTTTTGCTGGGGCTGCACTGGGGCGGTTTCTGGGACCAGAGTTTATTAGGCGAAGCAATTTTTGGCCTTAAATTTTGCTCTGGAAGTCTGCCTCCAATCTCCTCTTGTCCTCTGAGTGTGGATAAAAAGATGGAAAATTAACTATCATGAAAAGAAAGAGACAGTTTAAAAACAAGGATGCTAGGGGAGAGAAGTGATTCTCCCAGACCTACGATGAAGAAATTCAGACAGGGCCCAGGAGAAGTACAGGATTCATTCATGACAGAGCTCTGTAGACCCAGTCCCACGCACAGGCTGACAGGCTCGCCTGTCCCCGACCTTTCTGATCAGGGCAGCTGAGCGGGCAGAACACTTCTGGATTCAGGCTCTGACCCCCTTTTGAAAAATCACACCTCTGCACAATCTTGACAACAAACGCCCAAGGTTTGGGAGGGTTACAAAAGCTGGCCTAACGGTGAACAGGAGAGTAGGGAAAGAAGGAAAGATTGGGAGTGGAGAGAGCAGAGTTTGCTGCCAGTCCTCTTCAAGATCGAGTTCATTTTTCCCTGGTGGCGGGTCCCAGGTTTGTAGCATCAGCAACCATGGTTGGGGGAGAAACTCTCCGGATCACCAACTGCCAAGTTGTGTCAAGTTTGAGGTAGAAAAACGGTGGGTCTGTTTCATTTTAAGGTCCACTTCTGGAGTCAGTGGAAACATCTAACGTTGACTTTTATAAAGAGTGGAAGGAAGGAAGCCCCCGCAGTTTGCAGACTAGTCTGGAGTTTCTTTGGCCCTCTTGTCTAGACCGCCCACCCACGTCCAGCCCTGGGAGTCTCCAGGAGCGCTGGGGCCTCCGCACGCGCGGTCCGGAGTCTGGCTGCCCGCTTGTGCTCGGAAGCCGCGGACGTTGTGGTTCTGACTGCGGCAGGACTTTCTGGCGGGCGCCAGGGCTGCGCCTTTCGCCGCTTGGGGGTTTCTTCCGGCCCTGACCTGGGCTTCCTCCCCGCAGCCCCCCACAGCCCTAGGCCTGGCCACCCCAGGGACTGCCCTGGACCTGACATAGGCAGAGCGGTCGCTGACGTCAGGGGCTCCCAGTGACCCGAACTCCAGCCCCGGCCAGGAGGCGCGCGGCGCGGGCATCATTAATTACCAGACGCTAAATGTTACAAAGGAAGCTCAAGGTTTTTCAGGAGGCAGCTGATTTTGAGAGTTATATGTCTCTGTGTATATATATATATATTGGTATGGGGAGCGAGAAAAGAAGCCGGGGGATGGAATGAGAAACAGTGATTCGGTTTCTCAAAGCATAGTTAGTAACTTCTCACCCTCCAGTGTCCAGGTCCGCCCCCTGTGTGCACCCTTCCGTAGGTGTGGGCTCCTCACTTTGTAGCTGGTTTGTCAGATTTTCGGTGGAAGCGCTAGTATTTGTTCCTACGGGGACTCGCATCGACAACTTCCTGAGGATTCAAGTTTGAGGAGTTTAATTATCTCCAGAACCCAAGAGGGTGAGATAGGGTGGGCATTGCGTCCTAAAGATGGTTCTAGGATGTTCGTATCACCCTATTTGGTTAGATCTTTAGCCAGAGATCTGATATTATTATGGTTGTTGTTGAGTAAAAAGACGGGGGGAAACCCCACGTACACCAATAGGGTCAAGATAAATGAATAGTGAAATTTGGTATTAGCAACGAAACCTTTCACTGGTAATGTCAAAAGCAGCTTTCCTTTTTTCTTTTGTTTTAAAAGGAATTAGGCATGCAATATCTAGCTCAAAATAGAATTTTAAGCTGGAATAACTTCTTCAAAATCACACCAATTATTGGTTCTAGCTCTAATACATTTTCAAAAATCCTTTCTCCGAGGATCACTGCCGAGTAAACACAGGCAGGGTCACTGTGAGGCATATTCTCTCTTGGGCTCTTCTCTGCAAAGGGAACAAAAATCGTGCAATATGATAAATTCCACAGGTGACAGTGAAGTGATTTTCTAAAAAAAGCAAACAAACAAACAAAAAAAAACAAAGTGAACTTAGAGTTAAACTAAAACCCCACCTAAATTTTTTATGTAAATGGAAACAATCCACAAATTCAAACATCTTAAATATTATATTATTTGCCATAAATAATTTCCTTGAAACTGGCTAGTTGAATTAGCCATTTGGAAGATCCTGAATATAAAAATAAAACTCACATATGTCACTGCATATCGTCAGTAAATAGCAGCTCTCACAGATATAAAATTATCTTCATACATGTGAATACAGAATGCATCTGATAGTACCCAGAGTCAGAACACAAAGCCTCTCTGGTTATATCTATAGGAGGTAGAAATATCCTGAAAAGTACTTTAAATAGCAGGTAATTTGTTAGAGTTTCACTGACAGAAGAAGAATGAACTGAACTTTAATTTTTCTTTTGAAACTTTTAGAACCCTGTAGGCAGTTTTTGATTCAGATCTATGATGATGACCATTTTATTCTGAAATCAGTAATTTATTTTGAACCAATAATTATATGATAAACATTTAACAAGTATATACTGATTTCTCAGAAGAGATCTAGTTCATAAAATATGAGGAAAAATGGAGCCCATGCTTAATACCAAGTGTAAATATATTTGTAGTATAGAAATTCTATGGAGAATTTTAAAAAGCTTAAAAGGTCATATTAATACCTGTATTGAATACAAAATTCCAGAAACACACACCAATAAAAATTTCCAGGAATTGTGTTAAAAGTATTTGAAAAGAGATATTTGCATACAAAGACGGAAAAAAGGAACCTCAGGATAAATAAAACAAAGGTCCAAGTTCCAACCTTTTTTTCTTTAATTATTATTATCTGTTTTCATGGCTTGTACCTAGATTTTTATTTAGAATTCCAAAAATGTGTGTTAACTGTAATAAGAAATATTCGAACTTGAGGACAACAGTTAGTCGGCATCCAGCAACTTCAGTGCTACTTTACTTACTACTACTTTTATATACTATAAATATTCCCAGAGAGTTCTGCTGTTTTTTGGTGCAACAGGTTGAAATTTATGGGTCTGAGATATTTTCCAGACTATATGTGTTACACTCTGGCTGAGAAAAACCTTGAGATATTCATTAGATTAAAAAAGTCAGCTAATATTGGTATAGTTTCTGAATCAATTAATTATTTATAGATTTAAGGCAATAATTGAATTGAAGTGACAAATTTCAAAGTCATTATGTATGTATGTGTATCTCCACATAAGTAATCTGTACAATTTGGATAGTATCCTATGGGCCTTATATGATTTTTGGTGTTGCCTAGTCAAGATTTCACTTGCTGACCTGGTAAAGTTAGTTGATATTCTTGACTCAGCTTTTTCAGTGTAAAATTAGTGCCCTAGATAAGATGCTCACTGAATTTTTATATAGTTCTTAAAGCAATGGTCTTGGTTACTCTTACTTATAGATTGACATTTTAAAAACTTTTAAAGATAGAATTTTATTTGTGAAAAAATTAAATCAGGAAAATTTACTTAACTGATGGGATATAAATGTAATCAGCAATTCCTATTATAAAACTCATCGTTAAGGTTTTTCTTTTGTCTGTGTGTACTTAAGAGAGAGAGTCCTGTTTTAGAAATATGCAGTCTATTAAACAAGGGGTGGGGGATATAGGAAATCTATCTTTCTCTTTTTCTTAGTTTGAAAAGGAAATAACATACATTCCTAATGTTTTGTTTATGTGAATTACGAGGACCTGGGGCAGAGAGTACTTAGGAGATGAAAGCATTATTAAATTCAATAGTTTTAAGGGCATCCATTGGGGAATTGTGAACTTCAAATTCTGGTTGTACGCAAATGTATGCAAAATATGTTTGCAGTACATATTAATTCACTGAATTTACAGATCCCACTAAGTAAAATAACAAAAATAAGAAGAAAACACAATTCTGCACACTCATTCCTGGATCAGTGTGAAGGGCTAAATATATTGAGTATATTATTCATTTCTACAGGTTTTGCAGCTGTTGCTTGTTACTTACCTATAAGCTGACTACACTTGACTGGACCAATTAATTAATTGATTGATTAATTAAACCAACAAACATTAAAGTCAAGTATGGTAGTTGTTATTGAGAGTGTGGCATTTCAAAAAAAAATTCCAAATGCTTTCTTCCTCCAGGAATACAATGGGAGAGACACATAGAATTAAACAGAATTTAAGGTAAAATATAATATTTGTCAAAAGGGAGGCATGAACAAAATATGGTTGGACAATGTTTGACTTTTTGATCACTTGCTGATTTACAAAATCAGAACAAAATACTGCATCACAAACTTTTCTTTCTCTCTCCTTCATACTCTCCTTTTCTCCATTCCCTCCCTTGCTCTCCTCCCTTTTCCCCTCTCCCTGACTCTGGAACCTAAGGCAATATGACATTTGCAAAAGACCTTTCCAGGGTGGTGGTGGTGGGTTTGTGAGCTTGCTGCTTGAGTCCTCCCCAGGCCTTTGTCTTTTGGGGGGGCAGTTTTGTCTGAGTGCCCATCTATAGCCAGCTAGCCTGGGCTCCCATGGATGAGCTTAAGCTCTGTGAATGTGGGGCCTTAGAGCTGGGTCAGAGCTTTTCAGGTACCAGAGTGTCCATTTTTCTGGTTGAAGTGGGTCAGGGCAAGCAGAGACCAAATTCTGACAACTCCAGGCAAATACTTGAAAAGAGAACACTGATTGCTTGCAAGGACGTTACACTTTGCAGAACTGGGCAGAATTTCTCTCTCCTCTGTTACTTATTTGATCTAAATACAGATTCCTTGTCACTAATAAATAAGCCTTTTCTTGTTTTTTGATGGTTCACTTGTTCGTTTCTATTCAGTTTTAAATTTATTTACTATAATTGTTTCATAAATTTTCGATCTGTTCTGTAATGTTAAGCCATTGAGCTATGTTCTTCCTTTCCCTGAGGCTGACTTGATTTTCTGGCAGTATTTTCCTGGGAAATTTTATGTCTTGCTTATAATATTTGATAGTTATGCCATGAAACCAAGGAATAATTAATTTTCTCCAAAATAGGTTGCATTCAAGTGTTTTAGAATCTCCAAGGAGGACTAACTTGTAACTAACCAAAGAAGTAGAAATAATTGGTCAGGTTATATATTATTCAGATTTCTCTTTTCTTCTTCTTTGTTGCTGTTCTTTGGGTTGATTGGAAAGTGGCACAGCCCAGACCAGTCTGATTAGTACTTACTGGCTGTTTGGGTGAGTAGATTCGGGCAGGAGGGGTTGCAAAGTGTGTTTGAGGACTTTGTTTTATCATTTTTGTGTGATTCCTATCCTCTTTATAAAATAAAGTTTTCATTCTGAGCGATTCTAACATATACAAGTAATAAATCTCCATTACCCTACATCAACATTTATCAACTCTTAGCCAATTTAATTTTGTCTGTATTTCCATCCACCATTCTCTCCCAGGATTATTTTGAAGCACATTCTAGGCATTATATTATTTAATATATAAATATTTATTATGTAACTATATATAGTTAATGTTTGCTATAAAGCAGAGTAGCTTTTTAAAAGCAACTAGTGTGTTTTTCTGAAACACTGCCTGGTTTGAGCTTTCAGGTTGCTGTACTTGATCCTTTTAACAGTTTTACTTCTAATAACAGAGCCTTTATTAGCCACTGGAATCAAGGAGCTCTGTAGTTCTCAAGAGGAAAAGAATAATTCAGTTGATTATCTTCATAATCAATGAAGATGGAAGCTTCAAGTGGGAAATCTCACAATTCCCAGAGTCTAATAGTCACAGTGGAATCAGAATAATTTAGTCAGAAGTTTCTGAGTTTGGAAAAATGTGATGACTATAAATTCCTTTTATAAGAAATAAGATGAACATGTAGTGATATGGAAAAACCATTGTACTTAAAAAACCATCAACTATATGCCTTGAATTTCAACTTCATACTACTCAAGGCAACCCCCCACCAATTATTCATACATTAGTAAATATGAATTCATGCACTGTGATTTATGTATAATGTTTTCTTATTAAATTGTATGAAGCCATATGTTGTGGTTAATTTTTAAAAAGAGAGTACTGATCCTTTAGAGTTCTATGCCAAACTGTTTATGGATGAGGTAATACAATGTTTAGAATTTGCTTCAATAACCTTGGGGGAGGGGTGATGAGTGAATGAAAGAAGAATCAAGATTTTTATTGCTGGGTGATAGGTACTTGATATTTTCACTACTTCTATAAATAATTTTTTTCTTAATAAAATAGTAAAAAAAAAAAGCCAGGAAAAAATATCCCACTAAACTGTCTATCACTTTAAAAGTGTCAGCAGAGAAGTCAAAAGTTAGAATGGAAATGTTTGGAATTTAAAATTAAAATGTTGGAGGTTTATTTCCTTCATCTTGGAATACCTATGTGTATACTTGAAAAAGCCAATGAACCTCTTTCAATTTGCATTTTCATACGTATAAAATACTCCATCTGGTTTAAATAAATCCCAGTATTTTTCCATATACCCCTATATGTTAGATATAAATTCCTAATGTGACTGAAAGTAGGATCCGGCTGCTCGCCACTCAAAAGTCTATAAGGAGGCCAGGTTAATGGAAAGGAAAGTTTGCTTTATTTTGGAAGTTGGTAACCTTGGACGGGATGGTGGTGGGGATGGGGTGGGGTGGGCAGGGACGCCTATCTAAAGGCCAAATCTCCCTGGTGACAATCAGCGGGCAAGAGCTTTTATAGACAGAGTAAGGGGGCTACATGGCGAAATAGTATAGTCAGCTCTGACAGTCATCTTGAAATTGGTCATGCCGTAGTCTGACCTGCGTCATCTTGATTGTTTTTAGGTACAGTTAATCTTCAGTTCTAGGGTTGGTTTGTTTCCATTTCTTTGAGGTCAGTTCTCAGAATTGTGGCCCCTTATGACATGGCTAGTCTGGTCATCATGTAGTTAACTTCCCCACCTGGAGTTTTACTATCTATAAGACAGCTTGCAGGATATGAATCAGAATATTATCTATGGCCCTTGAGAATGAACTGAAGGTCTTTGACTATGCTTAATGACTAAAGTATTATTTGGTCTCCTTTGACTATTTTCCTCTGTTTCTGCATCTTCTCACTTCTCTGATTAAACTTATTCTTTGGCTAAAGTTTTTCCACAGACAAAAGGCAGGCTGAGGACATGGGTGGCAAGACCATAGAGTCCTGCTCTGTTTTGCTAACACCTTGCTAGCGAAAATGTTGCTTAATAATTTAAACTTGCAGTTACTTGAACGTTTGCTGTCTGGTTGTTCTGGGATCTCTGGAAAGACCTAGTTGTTACTTTCTGTTTGTACTTGTTTTGTGCACTGATTACAATAGAACCGTTCTTAGTATGTGAGGAAAATAATGATAGCTGTAGATTTTAGAATGAGATTATTGCTAGAGCATAATGCTGGGCCATCCACTTTCCTGGTGGGGGATGGAGACTCTTGAAGTTCAGGGTTAAACCCTGCCTCATTGTTTCTTCCTTTATACCATATCTGCCCTTCAGACTCTCTGGGCCATTCTTGCTGGAGAGAGAATATAGCATCCTCAGCTGTAATTCATTGTGGAACTTGGAGCTGAATCATGATTTTCAGACTTGGGTTTTCATAACATATCTCTATTTTTAGATTATGTTGCCCTTCCTAATTTTCTAGCCTGGTCTGGAATATTAGGGACAAGGACAAATAAGCCCTTCAAAGTGTCGAGTTTACCTTCCTCCTGACTGATCTTCCCATAGATTGGGATTCTACATGTGTTGGCTGTGCCAGGTTTTCCTGCCTTGAACTCAAATCTCCCCTAGGGTACAAAACAGCTCTAGACCTGAGATTGAGCCCTAGACCAACATTAGAAGCAGTCTAGCCCTTTCCTTTCCGGGGCTAGATCCTGGTCCGTTCATCTCCAGTAGCAGTGGTTATTCTGACCACACTCAAAAATGGTGACTTTTCTTATCACTGTGCTATGCCTGCTATGACAGACATCTGGTACCAAAGCATATTTGAACATGCCAAGCTTTGGATGCCATGCATTGAACTGACTAACCTTCCCTGGTCCAACCTTTATAGTCAAGTTAAACTCTCTGGGACCACCATTTCCCAGAGGGTTGGCATCAAAATCATTTGGAGGATGTTTGTAAAAATTCATATTTCTTGCCTTTACTCCAGGTCTAATGAATCAGGATGTCTGGGTTAGGATGCTCATCAGGACTGTGAATTTTATTTTATTTTTTATTTCTTTGGCTGTGCCGTGCGGCTTGTGAGATCTTAGTTCCTCCACTAGAGACTGAACCACACGCTTGGCAGTGAAATCACGAAGTCTTAACCACTGGACTGCCAGGGAATACCCAGGAAAGTGCATTTTAATTAAATGAAGCTTAAAAATCACTAACTAAAGCCATAGACTTTGCCCTTGGATTTGAGTTTTTTTCTGAGCCCAGGTTTTCTTTTCTTTCTCTGATTTCCATTGCTATGATTTTAAATTTGCCTGATTCCTTCACTTGCTAGTATCCTGACTTTAGTAGAAATGTAGAAAAACATAAACAAGACTGGTTCTTGGCATGCAAAAGTGGTTGTCTCAAACATACTACTTGTGTTACCACCAGTCCCCTTGCTGCAATTCACTGTCTTCTTCTTGATCTCGTATTAGAGTAAGAATAAGTACACTATGTTAGTAATAATAATGCACATGAAAGTGCCTTTTATGAAGTTTAAAACACTATATAAGTGCAATGTATTATTTAACAAACAGTTAACGAACTAATAGTCATTTGGGGGCACTGTATAACTTGCCCCCTGAACATAGTACAAAGAAAATGAAGGACATATTTTCTGCCCAAGGGAAGTCTATAATGAGGATAACAGGCACACATAATGTTACATGAAAACGATTGGAAAGCAACATAGCTGATTCATACCCCAAATATTCTCTTTAGTGATGCAAATCTGAGTTCCCTTGATGATACTGGGTAACCTTGTGTTTATGTACCAACCATTGTATCTGTTGATGTATCTATGAATTTAAGTAGTCATCTTTCTCAAATGCCTAGTATTTATCATATCTATATTTTTCTGCTTTTAAAGTGGATGTGAGGTAGTTAGAATCTAAGCTCCATGGGGGTGAACATTTTTCTGTTTCCTTTACTGATGCGTTCTCACTACACAGATTATGTCAGCTCCATAATGTTTGTTCAATAAATATTTGTTGTCTGATTATCATTATGGTTGACTAAATGAAGTTAATCAGAAAAGATTTCCAAAAGGTGATGAGTGTAAGGGAGATCTCACAGGTGCCCATAGGTTGGTAGGAAATGGTTATAGGTGGAGGCTATGGGATTGTAAGATAAATTGTCTTAGAGGGATAAATGTCTTCACAATTGACAGCTTTAGTCTGCCTCCTATGGGCTAATCCAGTTACTGATCTCTTGAGGTGGTTATAATTGTGATTTTCTGGCTCTGGGGAGGAAACTGCACCCCCCTTTTAGATCTGAGACTGTTACAAAGTGGAACTTAATTCTGTTTGGGAAAGTAGGCACGGGAAGGTGCTTTTTGGAATTAGAAAATTTTCTTTCTTTAGGAATTCTGTCTGTTTGCCTGTAGAAATATATTGAATGGTGAAATACATGTAGCAGGTCTGACTGGTTGTGATTTTATTATAGCAACACCTCCTTTGCAATTTTAGTTTCCAGTCCATATGAGGAAAGAAAGGAAGATTTTCTCTTGGAAACTGTAAGTGCAGCTAGTCAAAGTTGAACCAACTACTGACCATGTACTACTTGTTCCCAACCAGGATTTTAAATCCATCTGAAATATAATTTGGCAATCTTTTGATGTATATCATATGTGATATTTTAATTGTTAAAAAATTACTTGTGCTTATAGCAATTTAGTTTGTTGTTTGAATCCCAATACTGAAGAACAGTAATAGTGTGTGTGGGCATATATTTTAAAACTGCAGTTTTCAACCTTTCATTCACTCACTTAACAAATATTTATTGACTGCCTCTTAAGAGTCAGGCCCTCTTCTAGTTTCTAGAGACAGGTGATGAACCAGTCAAAGTTCCTTGTGGAAATTACACTTCAGTGAGTAGACAGGTGATGATAATAAACATGGAAAAACACATATAAATAGCAACTTTGGATAGACTTAAGGGCTGTGTTTAACCAAAATAAGGTGACAGGTTAGAGAAGACTTGAGGGATGGAGAGTCTAGTGTAATCAGTGGTCTTTCTGAGGAGCCAGTGATTGAGCTAAGACCCAAATGCTGTACAGGAATTAGCCATGAGAAGAATAAGGGGTGGGAGATTTTGGCTGAGAAAAGAAAGTATAAAGGCCCTGGGGCAGGAACGTCTTGATGTGTTCATTACACCATCCATTTATCCTCTCCACAAGTATTTGCTCAGTGCCTATTTTGTGCCAGGTACAACATACTCTAAAGTACTAGGGAAATGGTGATGAGCAAAACAGACAAGTTGGGTTCAACATACTCTAAAGTACTAGGGAAATGGTGATGAGCAAAACAGACAAGTTGGGTTCCAGTTCTCACAGAACTATGTTCCAGTGGGAAAGACAAAGCAAAAGCTAATGAGAAAAGTATCGGATGATAGTGAATTAATACTCAGTGAGAAAGAATAACATGATAGAAACTTTTTTGGTGGAGCCAGAGAATGCCTTTCTGAGTAAGTGACCTATATATTAAGAAAGTGCAATGTGAAGTACACATTTGTGTCACCTATTCCCTTTGATATTTCAAACAATGGACTGGGCCCTAGTAATACAGGCTGAAGATAATGTGTGGCCCCTGTGCATTTACTAGTAAACTCGACACTTTCTCTTCCACTGTTGAATGCTTGTGGGAATGCAAGGAACTCCAGCTGTGTGAGTTTATAAAAAAGGGAAATAGTTTGTAAATTTATGTACTTTATTAGTAGTAGCAAATTACATACAACTCTTCTCACCAAGGGCTTGGGATATTTAGGCTCAAAACAGCTGTTTTAATGGATGGGAATGTATGGCAGAATTAAGGAGCTTTTGCTGAATAAATGTTAAATAATAGCTTTAATAGTGATCAAACTTAAATAATGAGGGCATGCAAATTAATGTGAATATGAGGAATCCTGCAAAGGCAAGAATCAGACTTGGTTTTTGCCTTCTTATACTTTTTAAAATTAAAAGCAGTGGATTCAGCATTGAGAACCTTTTTTTGTATTTTATATATTTTTTCAAGTGTTGGAATATTGTGTTAGTTTGTACCATGGAAAATATAGTGGATATTTAAGTTAAGAGTCTAACATTGTAAGGAATCCAATTCTGTTTAAAGTAATTCATGATAAAGGGTGTTATTGTTAGGAAAGAGCATGAGTAACGAAACAGAGCTTAGAAATGTGGATGGCACTGAAAAGTGGAAGACCAGATGTCTCTTTGTCTCTATATATCTGCACCATCTATTCTGTTCTTTCTTCTCATAAGCTTTCTTTCCTTAATTATGTTTTTTTTTTCTGTCTAAAAATTCACTTTTCATATGGTGTTGGTTGATAATAGTCTCAGACTCTACATGGTCTATAGTTTCAGTCTTCACAGTTCTCTGACTGACTTAATCTCTCCACATCTCTATTCCAAATTCCTGGGAGAGATGATCTGATTTACTTCCCACCTTGAATGAGATATATACTCTGGTCCAGTTGGCTTCCCTACTGGTTCAGTGGTAAAGGATCTGCCTGCCAAGGCAGGAGATGCAGGTTCTATCCTGAAGAGCCCCTGGAGGAGGGCATGGCAACCCACTCCAGTGTCCTTGCCTGAGGAACCCTATGGACAGAGGAGCCTGACCGGCTACAGTACACAGGGTTGTAAGAGAGTCAGATATGACTTATCCACTAAATAATAACAACTGGTCCAATCAGATGTAGCTGGAGTATGGGAACAGCAGATAGGGGCTACACAGTAGTATCTGTGATACATTAGGTAATTATTAACAAATAATCCCCCATTACATAAAAATAATTAATGACTATATCACACTTAAAAGCTTAGAACAGTCCTTATGAGGATAAAGTACCATATTTGTAGACTTTTCAACCACATCTATCCTGAGCCCATTCACCAACCCTCCCACTCCACCACTGCTCTCCCTAGAGCTAAACTAGGTTTGGAGATATGCACATATACTCATGCACTTCTCATGGGGTGATGAAGAATCTGTCTGCAAATGCAGAAGATTCAAGAGATGTGGATTTGATCCCTGGGTTGGGAAGATCCTAGAGGAGGAAATGGCAACCACTCCATTCACTCCATTATTCCTGCCTGGAAAATTCCATGGACAGAGGAGCCTGGTGGACCACAGCCCATGGGGTCGCAAAGAGTCAGATGTGATTGAGCACACACATACACAGAGTTGTGCACGGGGGATTTAGCATTGAATGGAATGGATAAAAAAATAAAATGAATAAAAAATTCTTGCCTGCATGGAGTTTACCTTCTAGGGTATGCAGAGATAAAACTAAGTGTTATATTTGATAAAATCATAAATTTGTTCCCCCCCCCGCCAAAAAAAAATCCTGAGGATAAGTAGGAAACAAATAGAGTGGTCAGAGAAGAAATCCACTGAGGTGAGCTTTGAGCCAAGACTCGTAAGAGGTCATCTAGAGAAAGGACATTCTAAGCAGACGGAACATCAAGTGACATGCATCTTCAAAAAACACGAAGAGGTTCTGTGTCTGAAGCAGACTGAGGAGACAGTGGGAGTGGTCAGGGTGCCTGAGAAATCCTGGGAGCTGGGGGAAGGAGGTGGGTGACTGATCATTCAGGTTATCACTAACAAGTTAAAGGCCTTTGGCTTTTATTCTCTGTGAAGTAAAAGACACTGTAAGGTTTTGGGCAGAGTAACCTGATCTGACATTAAAAAATAATTTATTTGGCTGTGCCAGGTCTTAGTGTGGCATACTAGACCTTTTTGCTGCAGCATGAGCTCTTAGTTGCAGCAGGTGGGATTTAGTTCCCTGAGCAGGCTGGGCACCCTGCATTGGGAGCACAGAGTCTTAGCCACTGGACCCCCAGGGAAATCCCTGATCTGACACATTTTCTGTGGATCATTATGGTTTCTGTGTTGAGACCAGACTGAAGGAGACTGGCAGTGGTTGGATGTTAGGAAGCTGTTGCTATGATCCAGGCAAGAGCTCACAGTGACTTTGACAAAGAAGTATGTAGCAGGTAAGTGATGAGTAGTCAAGATTGTGGATTGGTTCTGAAGATAGAGCCAACAGAGGTTTCTTATAGATTAGATGTCCACATGAGACAGAGAAGTCAGGGTTGACAACAAGTTCTTGAACTTGAATGGAGTTGTCATTAGCTGAGATACAAAAGACTGTGGAAGGAGAAGGTTTTTAGTATGTATGTGTGTGTGGGAAATTCAGGAATGTGGTTTTGGGAATGTTAAAGATGCCATGGTAAAGAATGCCGGAAATTGGGGTTCAATCTATGGGTCAGGAAGATCCCCTGGAGAAGGGAATGGCTACCCATGCCAGTATTCTTGTTTTGCAAATTCACAGAGGAGCCTGGGAGGCTGCAGGCCATGGAGTCGCAAAGAGTCAGACATGACTGAGAACCTAACACTTTGACTTTAGACATTTGGGTGGAGTGTTTGAGCAGGCAGTTGAATTTGAGTGATCAGCATAGTGATAGTATTTACAGCCTTGAGACTGAGTGAGACCACAGAGAAATGAATTTAAAGGTACAAAGGAAGAGGTTTAAAACCCATCTTTGGCACCCCAGTATTTAGAAGTCTTCCTGTGGGCTTCCCAGGTGGCGCTAGTGGTAGAGAACCTGCCTGCCAATGCAGGAGACAAAAGAGATGCAGGTTCAATCCCTGGGTTGGGAAGATTCTCTGGAGGAGGGCATGGCAACCCACTCCAGTATTCTTGCCTGGAGAATCTCATGGACAGAGGAGTGTAGCAGGTTACAGTCCATAGTGTTGCAGAGCTGGACATGACTGAAGCGACTTAGCACACATGCAAATCCCATCTTTGGCCCCCCAATATTTAGGAGTCTTAGAGATAATGCAAGAATTAGCAAAGGAGGCTAAGAAACAGTGAGAAAGGAGGACATCCAGGAGAGGGTGGTGTCCAGGAAGCCAGGTGAAGGGAAGAAAGTCTTTCAAGAAGGAAGGAATGATGGGCTGTGTAAAATATTGATTATAGGCCATCAGATAAATGAAGTGATCATTTGTCTGATTCAGTGAAGTAGAGGCTATTTGATGTAAACAGTTGCGATTGTGGTGGTAGAGATAAAGACATCTTTGCAGTGGGTTTGAAGGAGATGAAGAAAAGAACTGGACACAATGAATATATAAGATGAATAAAATGGTATTGTTTTCTACAGATTTTTCTCAGAGCAATATGTGCTAGGGACTCATACTATTCTTTTTTAGATATATATTTATTTATGTATTAATTTATTTGGTTGCCTCTTAGTTGTAGCACGTGGGGTCTTTGCTGCATTGCTGTTTCGGTGCATGGATTCTAGTTGTGGGACAGGGGCTTCATTTTTTCACTGCATGTGGGCTTTTAGTTCACCAACCAGAGACTGAACCTGCATCCCCTGCATTACAAGGCAGATTCTTAATCTCTGGACCATGAGGGAAGTCCTCATGCTATTCTTTATAGCTTATCTTACTTCTCTTAATCATTCCATAGTTTTCAGTTAGATAAATGACCACAAAGTGTTTAAGATGGTTCTTTAAACAGATGGTTCTCTGTTTTAGTAGTAAGAATGTCAGTTATCTCTACCCTAAAACACTAATACAAATGAAATGAAATGTTAAGTGGAAATCCAAAAATCACAGGAAAGGCCAAAGCATTTTGAATAGTCTATATGGAGACAACAGTGGACAGCAGCCTGGCTACAGTGGAAATTTCATAAGGAAACCAGTAGAAAAGAAAGATTCCTAAACTCATCTTTGACAACTCTCTTTGGATTAGGACCAACACTACACGGGCAAACTCATTTCTCTGAATCCTAAGAGACCCCTTTCAGGCCACAGATTCTTCTGCCATAATATAATTTTTTCAAAACATGTAAGTTCTCATAATTTGGTTATGAAACCAAGTATATAGTTCTCCATTTCCTTTCTTCTAAGTACTAATGTTGTTTGGGTACCAATCTCCAGGATGAACATACTTGCCTTGTGATGCTATTCTCTCTACTCAAAATAATTTATCCTATTTTGGAATGCTTTCTAGCTAGAAACCTCTTTTAGTTCCAAACTCTTATGAAGACAGGAGCTGTCTCTCCCCAACCTCCCACATTGCACACCTGTTTATGAAACTTGTAATTAATGAAGATCTTCTAACAATCACTTGTGGAAAGAAGCAGGGTGGATAACAGTCATTGGGGTGGACCTTCAGTTGTTCATTTTGCTGATGGGCTGTAGATTGGCTATTGTACTTTTTAGTAAGGGAATTTCTGGAAGCTTTACTTACACCATTCAGGCTATGTGACTTGGGAAATATGAAATGATCTGAACTGTAGAAAAATTAAAGAGGAATTTTCTGAATAGAATTAGTTGGTTGTTGTTGTTAGGCCTATTTAAAGAGTAGTAATAGTACATCCCCTACACATCTTCAGAAAATTTCCCATTTAGTATCTGAATTGGTTGATTTCTATTTTTGATGGTTTATAAAATGACAGCTTCTGCAGCCAACCTCACTTTCATTGTTCTGAGGACGAGAACTTGGTCTAGTATGAAGGTTGAAAAGTCAGGTATCTGTAGGAGTCCAAGAAGAAACCAAGCAAAGCAGCCTGGTATTAGAAATCACTGGAGGGAGATGAGGACTGGGGTGGATCAGGGAGAGAAAGCTCTGCTCCAGTCAGTTGCCATGTGAGAATGTCTGCCTGCTCTCAATACTTAAGTGTTTCAAGAGAAGCTAGGAATCTGGATTTTAATATGACATCGTTCAGCTTGGAAATGTTGGCAACAAACTCAATACTTTAAGAAAAGTACTCTGTAATCCAATACATTGCAGGCCAATGCAAACACATCTGCAAGCTGGATCCGACGCCAGGCCATCAGTTTGTGACTTCTGGTCCAGATGGATCAGTGGTGATGGCGATGATTTGAGACTGGTTCATTTCAGACTTAAAAACAACTGGTTGGTAATGATCTAAATGTTCTCAATTACAGGTTGTTCTCTATATTTCCTGTTTTTGCAACAAATCTTAAATCACAGTAGCCTGATATTTGAAACCTGCTGGTTAAAAGCAGAGTGACCATACATCCAGGACTTCCCAGCTTAGCACTGGCTTAGGCATGTACCAGTTAATATGTATTAATATTGTCTCCTTTCATTCCTGACATGTTCCAGTTTGGATAGTAAATTATATAGACACTTTAATTAAAAGTCTCTTTTATGCCTACTGTCCACCCCTTTTAAACTTACTTTTATTATTTATTTATTTATAATAGTGAAGACTTATGTTTAGAATTAGCCAGCTGGACACAGTTTTAATGATCCCAGTTTTGCTGGCAACATGTAAAGCATCATAGTCAGGAGCCAGTTGAACATATGCCTTTTCTCCATCAGGCCTGAGCAGAGTGTTGACTTTAGCCTGTCCATGTCAGAGAACTTCCTCAAAGCCTGTTTAATTTGGTGCTTGTTGGCCTTGACATTCACAATGAGCAGCAGTGTGCTGCTGTCTTCAGTTTTCTTCCTGGCTGACTCCCTGGTGAGGGGAAACTTTATGAAGGCCTAGTGGTCAAGCTTGCTTCTCCTAGGGGGCGCTCTTCCAAGGATATTTGGGCTGCCTCCTAAGCTGCAATGTTTTGGACCTTCAGAAAGTGGGTAACCTTTGGATTTTTTTTCCTTTCCTTCTTTCTGTTTTTTTTTTTTTTTTTGTGGCTGTGAATGCTTTTCAACAATGATTTCTTGGCCATCAAGTCTTTGCTTTGGCTTTGACATTGGGAGGGCCTGGGGCTTACTTCTTTGCATTTGGTACCATCTTCATGAAAACAGGTCACTTATTTTTAAATTTATTTTTTAAAAAGCTATCATGGGTCATTTGAAGTATTTAAGAAACTGATAAACATCTTAAACTTCTATATAGCCATCATCCAATTTCAGCAATTATCAACTAACATCCATACATGTTTCTTCTATATCCTTAGCCACTCCCTACCTTCTGTAGTCTTTCGAAGGAAATCTCAGATTCCGTATTATTTTATCCACAATTTTATGTCTTTTGAGTCAATATTAAATAAGTACCAAGTCACCACTAAACACTTAAATTTTAACCCATTATGTTTCAAATTGTTTTTATTTTCCCTAGTACCTTGACTTCTTTGTAGTCTCTTTCTTTCCCCTCTGTCTGCCAAAGTCTGTCATTCTGTTCCTGAATCCTAGTGTTGAGAGTTGAATACTTCTTACTGCTGAGGGAGATATCCATTATTTGTGTCTAAAAACAAAATATCATTAAATTTGTTATTAAATATAAAAGATAATATTTTAAATTTTGTTTTTTCTAGTCCATTAATTGCATCCATCTTTTCAACTGTTGATTTGCCCATTAGTTTGCCCCTTGAATAATTTTTGGTGGATTTATATCTTTGCCTTGCCCTGACAGATTGCAGTTCTCTGAAGACCTCTGTTGTCTATTGTGGATTAATCCTAGGGTCTAATTTCAAGTTTCATATGATGTTTTAGTGGGAAATGTGTGACTGTGTCCTTTGAAAAACTTTGTGAGTTTGCTAATGAATAGAGAGAAGAGGCATGACTGTTAAACTCTGACAAATTTATTAAGGACTCAAGATACTTTATATGTTAGAATTTTCTTCATAGTTTAAATTTGTTAGATTAATACATATGAATGCACAGCATATTATACACACACACACACACACACACACAGAATTTGGGGGCTTCCCAGGTGGCACTGGTGGTAAAAAACCCACTTGCCCACACAGAAGATGTAAGAGATATGGGTTCAATACCTGGGTCAGGAGGATCCCCTGGAGTAAGGCATGGCAACCCACTCCAGTATTCTTGCCTGGAGAATCCCATGGACAGAGGAGCCAGGTGGGCTACAGTCCGTAGGGTCGCCAAGTGTTGGGCATGATTGAAGCAACTTAGTAGGTAGGCATATACAATTTGATTATAGAAATAATTGATTCCTCAAATAAGTTTTATTAGTTTGCATTCTATCTGGGAAACTTGAATAGAATTAAAAGTATTACATTTTTATGCTTTTCTGTATTAAAATTTTTTTTCATTTCTATGATTTTTTTTCAATAACTTACATTCAGATTTTCTTTTTGAGTGTTACATTGTTTTGTTCTTTTCTTTATATGTTGGTAATCCCTGTCTGCATTCTTTCCCATTATTTAATCTTCACATAGATCCAACTTCAGCATTTTCAAAGTGCATATATTATGCATGGTTTAAAAATGAGAGCTGTGCTGTGCTTAGTTGCTCAGTTGTGTCCGACTCCTTGTGCTCATGGACTGTAGCCCACCAGGCTCCTCTGTCCATGGGATTCTCCAGGGAAGAATACTGGAGTGAGTTGCCATGCCCTCCTCCAGGGGATCTTCCTGACCCAGGGACTGAACCCAGGTCTCCCACATTGCAGGCAGATTTTTTACTGTCTGAGTGACTCAGACTTTATTTATTTCAAACTCAACCAAATGATTAAGTGTGTCTTTATTTTTAATTTTTTGGCTGCACCATGTAGCACGGGGATCTTAGTTTCTAACCAGGGATCAAACCTGTGCTGCTGCGGTGGAAGCATGGCATCCTAACCACTGGATCACCAGAAAATTCCATAAATGTATTTTTAAGGAGCATATACCTTTCATTTGTGTGCTCAGTTGCTCAGTCATGTCCGACTCTTTGTGATCCCATGGACTGTAGCCCACCAGGCTCCTCTGTCCCTGGAATTTTCTAGGCAAGAATACTGGAGTGGGTTGCCATTTCCTTCTCCAGTGCGTCCATGCATGCTAAGTCGCTTCAGTTGTGTCCGACTCTGTGCGACCCAATGGACAGCAGCCCTCCAGGCTCCTCTGTCCATAGGATTCTCCAGGCAAGAATACTGGAGTGGGTTGCCATATACTTTGTTTTAAAAATCAACTTTATTAAGGTATAGGTCACATATAATAAAATGTACCTATTTTTGGTGTACATTTTGGAAAAGTTTCAAAAAGTTTTGACAAATTTATATACCTAGGTAGCCATATCTACAATCAGCATATAAAAAACATTTCATCACTCCATCCCAATCAATCTCCTTATGGTTCTGGATCCAGGCAAACCCTGACATACTTTGTGTCACTGGAGATTAGCTTTGCTTTTTCTAGAGTTTCATACTATTGCAAACATATGATATATATTCTTTTATATATGGCTTCATTTACTCAGCATAATGTTGTTGCTTGTATCAGCAATTCCTTTTGAGTGCTGTTCAGTATTCAATTGTATGAATATACAACAACTTATTTCTACATATACTTGTTGATGGACATTTGGGTTGTTTCCAGTTTGGGAATATGAATAAAGCTGCTATGAACATTCAGGTACACATCTTTGTCAGATATATGATTTTATTTTCTTTAAATAATTAAAGAGTGGAATTGTTGGTTGGTATGGTAAATATAGGTTTTATTTTGTATAACTTACAAAATATACCATTTTAATTTCTCAGCAGAAATAGAATACCATTCCTGGTGAGAAATGGAGCTGCTCTTCATCCTCATGGGGCACATGCATGCATGCTAAGTTGCTTCAGTCATGTCTGACTCTTTGTGACCCCATGTACTGTAGCCCCCCAGGCTCCTCTGTTCACGAGATCCTCTGGACAAGAACATTGCAGTGGGTTGCCATGCCCTTCTCCAGGGGAATTTCCCGATCCAGGGATTGAAATCTCCTCTCTTACCTCTACCTGTATTGGTGAGTGGGTTCTTTACCACTAGTGCCACTGGGGAAGTCCCAATGTGACACATAGTTATTTTTATTTTCTCATTTAATGTAATTTTGCAATGCTTTTTGGTCTTCATAGTTAATCTTTATATTTTGATTATATGTACATATATTTAATTGAAAAAAATTGTTAAAAGATAAAAATGCTATTCATTTTCTAGTTACTGATACAAATATCCACTGTCTTACTGTACCTACAAATTTTCTGGCCAAGACTGGCCCTGGGTAAGATTTGGAAAGAAGCAAAGGTTTTGCTTTTTCTTCTCTTGGAGTCCATCTCTGCTTCCTGCACCTCTTCATTCCAAGGTGAGTTTTCACTACAAGTCACACCTCTCCCTCTGGTTTTCATCACATTGGGACAAAAGCTTTTATACTTTAGACTCCTGAGTTTGTATTTAATGTGCTAATATCTTTAGTGGTAAAGATTTTCGGTCAAATATGTGGTGGTTTAGTCGCTAAGTCATATCCTATTCTTGTGACCCAGTTGTCTGTAGCCCATCAGGCTCCTCCGTCCATGGGATTTTTCAGGCAAGGATACTGGAGTGGGCTGCCATTTCCTTCTCCAGGGGATCTTCAGACCCAGGAATTGAACCTGGGTCTCCTGCCTTGCGTGAGGATTCTTTACTGGCTGAGCTATGAATATAAATGCTCCTTAATCATGTATTGTTTGAAGACTTACCTCTTCTTCTATAAAGTTAGTTCTGACACTACATTTGGTCATTTCTAGATTTTTTTCTGACTGTTGCAGGTATCTAAGTCTTATCCTGCAAAGAGTGCAGGAGGCATCATGAGTGTGTGCATGTGTATAAACCAACTTGTGTTTTATTGCCCTGGAAAAATGTATCCTTCTTCAATATCTTTATAATATTCTTCTGTAGGATGAGTTGGGGAGGAGTTTTACATTTTTCAAACTTTTATCAATTCTCTATTCCTTACATATCCTGTTCTTTACCTAGCTGGGTGGATAAAGTGTAAGCTTGAAGAGCTACGCTGCCAGAATGACCTTTCATTCTCCCAGGTGGCTTGAATCAGATACTGCAGTCCTCAAATACTCAATCACAATTCTTAGTCACAGACTAGGTCACAGCCAAGCAATCAGCCTCAGGGGATGGTCATGTTCAAGTTCAGCTCATTAGTACCAACTGCGGGCTAATGTCTTGTTTTTGTTCTCATAATTCTGCTAGGAAAGTGCAGGACTCAGACTGCTTTGAAAAATTTAATCCTGTTTCTCCAAGTTTTTGACTGTGGAACAGCAGCTGGAGAGGGATGGGCTTTGGAGTCAAAATGACCCACCCATGTGTATATACTCCTTCTCTCCGTTCTTTTCTTCCTTTCTCGTTTATTTTCTCATTTGTATATTTATTATTGAAAAAGAGGATAAAAGAGCATGATACAATTTCAGACAAATTTAAGAGTATGTGATGGAAAGTAAGCAGTCTCTCTGTCTCAAAGTCTCCAAACTCCTTTCCTGAAGGCAGTCACAGTTGGCATTTTCTAATGTGTCCCTCCATAAAATTTCTGTTTATAATCAAGCACATATTTGTATTTAGCCCTTTAATTTAGATTCTGTTAGAAAGCTCATATGTATCTGGCTTATTTTTACTTGAAATGTGTCTTGAATATTGTTTGAAAACAGCACCTATAGATCAGTCTCATCTTTCTAGAGACCATGTTTGGCTATCTAGTATTCTATTGTTTTGTACATACATTGATTATTGGTTCAATTACCTATCCCCTATGGAGGGAACTTATTTCCAGTTAAAAAATTCTTTTTGGTTATTAAGGATAATAGCCAAATACTACAGTGAGTATTCATAGAAATTTATGGGGATAATTATTGGAGACATCCCTGAAGTAGATAACTATGTCTTAACATTTAAGTTTTAATAGTAATTGCCAAATTGTCCTTCAGTGAAGTTGCATCAACATATCTTCCCACTAAAACCTTTGAAAATGCTTGATTTCAGACTGTTCACTATCAAACTTTTCCAACTTTGCCTACAAGTTCATTTTTCTTCAGTACATCAGAAGCACTCTCTCTTCTTTTCTCCATTCTCCTGCCACCTTTAATTTTCTTATTTTTAATCATGGAATAAGATGTTGATGGTTATAACTTATTAGAATTAAGCATCAATTCCAGATGTTGACTATGCAGTCACTCCTCATAAGGAGGAAAGGGGTGTTTCTCTAGGCCTACATTCAGTTTCCATGCTTCAGTCCCTCTTTGCTTTAACTCTGCCCACATGCTGGTATGTGGCAGTGTTAATTGGGACATTCTGCTTTTTGAATTTCAGGTAGAATGTACATCCAACTCACTTACCACAAAATTAAAAAAAAAAATGACGGGAGTGAATGCAGTCATTAGAGTTGTTGTGAATAATTTGAGTTAAATGTAAATGCAGGAAAAAAATAGGAAAACTACTATTAAGTACATTTTGCCCTTCTCAATGGAATACAGTACAGATTTACAATGTTAATTACTTCCACCATCTATCTATTTAAAAGCTGTGAGATTGAAATATGAATATGTCAGGTAAATAAATACTAATTTAGTTAAAAAAATCTGTACTTTATTAAAATATCTTTATGCATATTTTAAAGTTAAGACTGCTATGTAGATGTAGAGGTAAAATTCCCATTTATTGTCCACTGAATGTGAGGGAAATTGGATTTGTCAGGAAGCTGATTGATATCTTGAAGTGTTTTGTTTTCAGTGACTGGCACTGCCGAGTTACAACCATCTATCATCTAACAGGTAATTAGTCAGATTTCTCATCATGAGCCTTCAATCCTGCTGTTTTATTATTGAAATACCACAAACCAGTAGGCAGTCTGAATGCAGATAAAGTTCTCTGTCATGGTCTTAAGGACAAAGATAACATTTTGTGATTCAGCAGTAGTGAGTTTGAGTGAAAGTCACCGAAATGTAAGTTTGGGTCTTATAAGAAAATAAGCATAATAAAAAATTTAATTTGGTACCTGGCTTGTCCTCCAAAGTGACAACTGAGAAATTAGCTATTTATAAAGCCACCTAATGTTCTAATATGAACTTATTTCATTATAGCATTTTATAAGGAGAACATTGATAGCATGAAAAGTGGAATTAGATAAAATAAATAAAGGAGGTTCTGAATAGCTTTCATCCATTTTCTAAAATATTTTGAGAGGGTAAATAAAAATAATCTGTAATTAATAGTAGCTAGTCATATGAATAGTCAAAGCTATGGTTTTTCCAGTAGTCATGTATGGATGTGAGAATTGGACTATAAAGAAAGCTGAGTGTGGAAGAATTGATGCTTTTGAACTGTGGTATTGGAGAAGACTCTTGAGAGTCCCTTGGACAGCAAGGAGATCCAACCAGTCCATCCTAAAGGAGATCAGTCCTGAGTGTTCATTGGAAGGACTGATGTTGAAGCTGAAACTCTAATACTTTGGCCACCTAATGCGAAGAGCTGACTCATTTGAAAAGACCCTGATACTGGGAAAGATTGAAGTTGGGAGGAGGAGGGGACAACAGAGGGTGAGATGGTTGGATGGTATCACCGACTCAATGGACATGAGTTTGGGTAAGCTCTGGGAGTTGGTGATGGAGAGGGAAGTCTGGTGTGCTGCAGTCCATGCGGCTGCAAAGAATCAGACACGACTGAGCGACTGAACTGAACTGAATCATATGAAAAGTTTACTTCTTTTCAAATATTAAAAAAAAGACCTGGAAATCCTAAAGATGAATTACTTGATCACACTTACATGTGTTTTGTGCTAAAATGGCTTGCTGCTGAAAATTGGTGCTGATACTTTTGAGGTTTGTAAATTTCAGGCAATTGATTCACATTATTGGTATCCCAACAAGACTGGTAACTTCATAACACTGAATATTATTTTCTTGACTTCATTCAAAAATTTTTATTATCTTTCAGAAAAATGTATGTTAAAATACTTCGGCTTTCAAAAAGTCACAGACACCATAGCCATTGCTTCTTAATGAGATATACATATGTCTCTTCTTTCAAACATTTTATGTGGGAATGAATATATTTACATGCTTTCTTAAACCCTGGTTAAATGATAACTTGCTTTACTCCACAAAGTAATGTATATGCAGCACATACACATTAAAATTCACTAGATGGGCAATATTTTAATTGAATTACATAGTTATGGTTTCTGGTAAATAATAGATTTTACCAGAGAACATTTTTACATAATTGATTTTAATTTTAAAATACAAATTAAACTGTAGTTCTGTGTGCGGATTAGACACATACTTTACAAACAGTATATAATGTGGGCATTAAACAATTCTCATGCAGTATGTAGAATATAATAGCACATATTATCAAGATGTTTAGACTTGTTTAAAATATGGCACTATAATTTTTCTTATATTATCTTTACTAAAATTATTGCAATGTACACATATCTTTGTATTTCCTTAAATAGCATAAGCTTTGGTTCTACATGAATATTTCATAAAAGTCTTTTTATATGAAAACAAATACCAATGTATTATAAACCATGATTTCCTTTAGTATCTTCAGTTCAGTTCAGTCTCTCAGTCGTGTCCGACTCTTTGTGACCCCATGAATCGCAGCACGTCAGGCCTCCCTGTCCATCACCATCTCCCGGAGTTCATCCAAACTCATGTCCATCAAGTCGATGATGCCATCCAGCCATCTTATCCTCTGTCGTCCCCTTCTTCTCCTGCCCCCAATCCCTCCCAGCATCAGAGTCTTTTCCAATGAGTCAACTCTTCCACTGAGGTGGCCAAAATATTGGAGTTTCAGCTTTAGCATCAGTCCTTCCAATGAACACCCAGGACTGATCTCCTTTACAATGGACTGGTTGGATCTCCTTGCAGTCCAAGGGACTCTCAAGAGTCTTCTCCAACACCACAGTTCAAAAGCATCAATTCTTCAGCACTCAGCCTTCTTCACAGTCCAACTCTCACATCCATACGTGACCACTGGAAAAACCATAGCTTTGACTAGACGGACCTTTGTTGGCAAAGCAATGTCTCTGCTTTTCAATATGCTATCTAGGTTGGTCATAACTTTCCTTCCAAAGGAAAGATGCAGTCACCATCTGCAGTGATTTTGGAGCCCCCAAAATAAAAGTCTGACACTGTTTCCACTGTTTCCCCATCTATTTCCCATGAAGTGATGGGACCAGATGCCATGATCTTCGTTTTCTGAATGTTGAGCTTTAAGCCAACTTTTTCACTCTCCTCTTTCACTTTCATCAAGAGGCTTTTTAGTTCCTCTTCATTTTCTGCCATAATCGTGGTGTCATCTGCATATCTGAGGTTATTGATATTTCTCCTGGCAATCTCCAGAATTTGGAATAATGTTCAAAAATTAAGAAGTATAAGGGAGATACTAGCATCTGATAATACCAATAAGCCAACACATATAGAATTTATGCTGTGTATCAAGCATTGCTCTAAAGGATTTACATTTAAACCTTACAAAATCCTAGGAGGGAGGTAATATTTATTATCCCCACCTTTCAAATAGGAACACTGAAGGAGAAAGGAGATTAAGTAGCTTGTTTGAGGTCATGCAGGTGATAAATTGGCCGAGTTGTGGTTTGACCCTAGGCTGTCTATTTTTAACCATAGACAGATGAAAATAAGTTGCAGAATAATGAGATTGGCATGGTATAAAGGCCTCAGACACAGTTATTTGTTTCTTCATATGAAATACATGAAAATAATTGCAAGGAAAGATCTGGGTGTATATATGTCACATAGGAATGAAAGTTTAGGGGTAGCTCAAGGAGACTTTAAATTCATTAGTAGTAATAGTTATCTCCTTTCGGAAATGTGGAACCACTTGGGTTTATGCCTCTCAGTTTCTTGGTACCAAAATATTGTTTATTCCTACTTTCTTTATCAGTCTTGAACCTAAGTAGATTCTTACTTGAAAAGGTTTCTTGGGCATAGTTAGAAAAATAATACTTAAGGATATTGATTTAGATCAGACACTTAGGTCAATATGTCCCATACTTGTAATACAATTTTGGTAAAGGAAAATTTCATTAAAACAGTTTGTTATGGATGGGCTTTATCCCATATAAGGTAATGTGACATTACTTGCTACCTACTCACAAATTTGGATTAGTAATACCTGCCTAAGATATAAAGAATTTTCACAAATTGAGTTTTGGATTTTACTCCAATATGCTCTATTATGCTAGTATTTTAAGTATCTTGTGGAGGGAAATACTAAGTCAAAGGATACTGCTTAAAAAACTTGCCCATGCAAATATCCTTGATTATTAATTCATTGAATCATAAATAAAATATAAGTTAAATTAATTTTGACTTTGCATTCAGTTTCATCTTAAGGCCACATTCTGCCCTTTTGCAAACCAGCTGATGTCCCTGAAAAAGGTTTGCAGCTGTTTCCATAGCCAGTGCTGTAATGACTCACCTGCGAGATCTGCGCTGTGCTCCTTATGAAAAGCCCCATGGCAGGATATTGATTTCTTTAAAGGCTATTAACATCCTCAATGATGGGGGTGTAAAGGATAAAGCAGAGGAAGACGGGAAGAAGAAACCTTAGAAATGTTCAGATAAGTCTTCAGAATGGCAGTGCATCGAGAAGTTAATCTGCCAGTTATCTGACCTCTGCATCTTTACAGACTGCAAACCTGATCTGAAAAAAATGTTTTGTGCAAAGTTTTTATGAAATTTGACATCTTCTGCTTCAGACTAGGACTACTAGACACTGTTTCTCACTACTGTTTTCCTTCTAGTGAGATTTTTGTAGTAAAATGTCTCAGTGATGTCCTCATATTTGGAAAAGGATGTGGTTAGAGCTTGTTTCAGCACATGGACATGATACTGTATGGTTATCATTCCTCATTTCTAAATCAATTAATTAGATAAATATTTATTTAACATGGGTGTACAGCACTATCTTGATGCTGGGTATGCAAAGGTGAATAAGTCCAGATCCTACCACGAAGGCAATCTGGGCTGTGAGGAGAGAAATATAACACTGTTGTTCTTTGGTTGCTAAGTCGTGTTTGACTCTTTGTGACCCCATGGACTGTAGCCCTCCAGGCTCCTCTGTCCATGGGATTTCTCAGGCAAGAATACTGGAGTGGATTGCCATTTCCTTCTCCAGGGGATCTTCCTGACTCACCCAGGGATTGAACTCACGTTTCCTGCATTGAAGGTGGATTCTTCACCACTGAGCCACTTGGGAAGCCTGAGACATAACATATACAACCACATATTAAAATGTGAGAAACACTATCCTAGCATATGAACAAAAAGAAAGAAAATCTCTAAAGGTAGAGATGACAAATTCTCCTTTGAGTGGGGAGCACAGTCAGAAGTTTTCAAAAAGGAAATAACATTTGAGCTAAAATTTGAGTCCATGAAGGTTTGAAGTATGGGGATGATCAGAGCTGTGTATGAAGTCTACAGACATAGCCATCTGTGTAGGGAAGATGGCTGTGATTAGTGTGTTGAGGAGGGATGAAGTGGTTCAGAATTTGAAGCATGTAGCAATTGTGATGTTATAGTTAAGAAACCACGTAGAGCTGGATTTGGGCAGTGTAGGGGAAGGAAGGCATGAATCAAAGATTTTGGAAGTGCATTTCGTGGGACATGGTGAAGAATTAATGGTGGCGGTTGAAGAAGGACAGAAGATGAAGAAGGAAGAATCAAGAATTAGTCTCAAGAACCTAGTATAGATTACCAGCAGATATGTTCAAGGGAGAGATTATGGGTTCAGTTTTGTGCATGTAGAGTTTGGGTTTTCAGCAGATTATTCAAATGGAAATGTCATGCAGGAGGTTCAGAAGATGGCTGTGGAGCTCAGGAAGGAGCAGCCAGTTCTGGAATTGTTTATATTAGGTCTCATCAGTGTACAGGTGATGTTCCCCAGAAAGTAGCTCTTTTTGAGTCCTTCTCTAAGCCTCATTTCCTCAGGCTTCATTCAGTAGATATCTTCTCGTAAGTAGAAAAGGAATAATAATAGTACCTGTACTATGAGTTTTTGATGAGAAGAGTAATGACAGTGTATAAAGCATCATGCCTGAAACCTAGTAAGTGCTTAATCCATGTTGGTGATTATTGTGGTTGTTGGTTTTATTTGCTTAGTAGCAGGGACAGTAGAAGCCTGGGGGTGGTGAGTATAATGCAGTCCTATAAGACATGTAGAGAGGACAGGCATGAGAGACATGGGAACATACATAAGGGGGATAGTTTTTTTTTTGAGATGAGAAAATGATATATCCATAGGTTAACGTAGACAAGGGGAGATATTAAACATACAAAAGAGAGACGGAGAAAATCTTGGAGCTAGAATCAGGCAGTTTAGTGGACATGTTCCTAGATGCTCACCTGGGGTCTAGTATTTATGGTTGGGGGCTTAAAGGTTTAGAAACAGTTTCAGTGGGAAATGAGTTTCCCAGGTGTGCTAGTGGTAAAGAACCTGCCTGCTAATGCAGGAGATGTAAGAGACACGGGTTCCATCCCTGTGTTGAGAAGATCCCCTGGAGATGGAAATGGCAACTCACTCCAGTATTCTTGTTTGAAAATCCCATGGACAGAGGAGCCTGGCAGGCTACAGCCCATGGGGTCACAAAGAGTTGGACATGACTTCACAGCTAAACAAGAACAAAATTTCTAGTTTGAAGGAATACCTCCAACAGCTCAAAAGAAAACTAAGTGGTAATTTTTGAGGTTTCTCAGGCGGTGCTAGTGGTAAAGGACCCGCCTCCTAATCCTGGGGACCTAAGAGAACTGGATTTGAATCCTGGGTCAGGAAGGTCCCCTGGAGGAGGAAGTGGCAACCCACTCCAGTATTCTTGCCTGGAGAATCCCATGGGCAGAGGAACCTGGTGGGCTACAATCCATAGGATCACAAAGAGTTGGACAAGACTGAAGTCACATAGCACATCAGTGGGAAATGAGAATAAAGGCTGTCTTCTTTTGTTGATTAGTCTTTAAGGTCTTACTGATTTCACAGAACCTAGGTTTTCTTCTCCATTAATTAATATATTGGTTTCTCCAAATTCACTGCAGATGGTGACTGCAGCCATGAAATTAAAAGACGCTTGTTCCTTGGAGGGAAAGTTATGACCAACCTAGACAGCATATTAAAAAGCAGAGACATTACTTTGCCAACAAAGGTCCTTCTAGTCAAGGCTATGGTTTTTCCAGTAGTCATATATGGATGTGAGAGTTGGTCTATAAAGAAAGCTGAGTGCTGAAGAATTGATGCTTTTGAATTGTGGTGTTGGAGAAGACTCTTGAGAGTCTCTTGCACAACAAGGAGATCCAACCAGTCCATCCTAAAGGAGATCAGTCCTAAGTGTTCATTGGAAGGACTGATGTTGAAGCTGAAACTCCAATACTTTGGCCACTTGATGTGAACAGATGATTCATTTGAAAAGACCCCGATGCTGGGAAAGATTGAGGGCAGGAGGAGAAGGGGACAACAGAGGATGAGATGGTTGGATGGCATCACCGACTTGATGGACATGGGTTTGGGTAAACTCCAGGACTTAGTGATGGACAGGGAAGCCTGGTGTGCTGCGGTCCATGGGGTCACAAAGAGTCGGGCACAACTCTTTGTTGTGAGCAACTGAACTGAACTGAACAAAAAATTGTGTCAAGACAAGTGAAAACTGGATCACAGTCAATAAACCCAGTTTTTCACATTTGTGTCTTATTTGTGTCTATTGTCCATTTTGCTTGGATTATCCCCTCTGTCATTAATCCCATTCTCTTCCTAGTGAAATTCTACCCATCCTTCAAAATCCAATTTAGCTGCCAAGGGCCAGAAGCAATGAATTCTCTTTGATTTCCCCAGCTGGCTCAATTAACCATGTCCTCCTGTATGCTTTTATAGCACAGATTTTGTGTACCCCTGCTTTAGCCCTTATATCATGTTGTTTTATAACTTGTTTGTTTGTATATCCTCCCTTTTCATTATACTGTGAACTCCACAAATCCAGAGTATTGGTGTGTATACTTGACACCTGCTGCTACAATGCCGAGCCCATAGAAGTCATTCAATCCTAAACTCACATATTCCTTAGAATTATCATGTATGTCAGTTTCCTTATTAGATTATAAACACATAGAGTCTTTGATTGCTTTCAGTTTATCTTTCTATCTGCTTTAATACTAGCACATTTTCTTGTAAGTTGTAGGTCCTGAGCTATGTTTGTTGAATGGAAGACTGAAAATTCAGACACTGAAAAATACACTTAAGCTTCAGGTTATTAGTATATAATGCTAAAAACCTGTCCTTGAAGGACTATAGAATCTTATAGAATTCTCTCTTGTTAAATGATTTCTAACCTAAATTTTCAGCCTTGGGTTAATTTTCCAAAGAGATCATTTTGTGAGTAATGGTGATTTAAATCTCATAATATGTTTAATGCTCGGACAAGCAAATCCTTTTAACATCGGTTGAATTTAAATGTGCAATTTTTTTCTTATTTCACTCTCTGAATATGAAGTAGGGCAACCTTTATCCTAGGAGAGATCCAGATTTCTGAGCTGGGGTTTATTGGTTATAGTGAGCGATCATGGAGAACTTTGTATGAAACCGTTGAGGAATTATGATATTCGTATATGAGGAACAGATGATGTTTGTGAACAACAGACATTATTAGTTGCTTTCCACAAACTGTTTTCCAGAGAGAAGCCAGAAAAGCCCTGGCCTTTGGATGGAGGGACAAAGAGCTTGGGGATGTGCCTGAACATTTGAGAGCTTGCGAATGTTCTCTGATGGTCTTTTCAGGGTTAGCCTTTTAGCTAGTCTGTTCTCTACTAGTTGTATTATTAAGAGAAAATGAAAAAAACCTGAGGCAGGGTTTTTATTTTGAAGTAGTTACTGCCGGAATCTTCAAACTATTTAAACTAGTTGTTAAGTGACACTATTATTTGAAGTAATTGAGGCTGTCAAAGGCTGCAGCTGTCCCTTCCATAAGCAGTTACTACTCTGAGGTGTCAGAGACCAAGGGAATGGAGATTTTTATTATTGGTTTTATTTTTAGCTTGTGTCAGTCAGTCATGCTGACTGAGGGCTGACACTAAAGCCAGCCTATAATGAGATGTCATGATTTGATACTTTTATGCATTCACCTTGGGGCAGTCATTATACCAAGTGAACAGCTCACAGCATCTCTTCTTGTGGCTCCTACTGCCATCTCTGGCTCCTGCTGACCCTGCAGTCATTTTTCGCCCTCTCCTGCCAGCATCGTCTCTAGCCAGGGTTTTCCTACCTCACTTTTCCCTGCTATTGCTGATGGCTCCTGGCTCCTGGTGACTCTAATGTCTGAAGCGAAAGGCTATTCTTTCATTGAAGTGTCGTTTCCCAGAGTGTAGCAGAGAGCTGTGCACAGACTACTGTGAAAAGCCACATCTGCCTTCTGCTCCCACCTCCACTGGCAGAAAACAGAGCTGCAGCCCACTCTAGCTGGTCAGATGGGCACTCAATGAACTGCTGTGTCCAGCTGTACGGCAATCTTTTAAGCATCATGATACTTTTAAGATTTTTTTTTTCAATGGCTATCTATTATTTTTCTGTATGAGTTCTAATTGAAATGATTTCTAGTTTCTTATTTTGTGCTTCGAAGGTTGGCAATAGAATATTTCTTATGAAAATCATTACAGTGAGAAAATAAATGTGATGGTGCCAAAGGATGTTTGCTTGTCCATCAGCAGTAGAATGAATAAATAGTTTTTGGTGATTACAATTAATGTTGCTGTGGAAATTATTACCCCTGTCTTTTAGTGAATACATATGTATACATTTTTGTTGGCCATGTACCTTGAAGTAGAATTGTTGGGTCATAGGTAAATGCATATTATTTAAATGATACTTAATTTTTCATTTAACTTCCTGCCATATGTATTTTATTGATTACTTATTACATGATCTTTAAAACTAGTTTTTAATAGTTATACAATATTTCAGTAAGTGGTCATAATGCAGTTTACTTAATCTTTTTCTTTCTGGTTCAGTAATTTGCTGGCTTATAAATTCCGAATTCCTTAAAAAAGAGTTTATAAAATCTTTGTTAATTTTGGGTATAAATATATTTACTTTACTTGTGAAATGTCTAAATGACATCCTAGAGATGGTAGTTGCAGTATACATATGCACTTATTTACCATCTGATTTAAACCAGGTGCTATATTTATGAGGATAAAATAAATGTCTTAAACACTTAGAAACTTATCACCTTGTGGCTGGGTCAGAATCAATTTCTCTTTCCCTCTTACTGTTTCTATCATCTCCTTTAAAGCACAACTCATGGAATATGTTATACTGCATTGTACCTAGATATTTTGCACGTAGCAAAACATTTAGAGATTTTTTTCCCTATCAGTACATGAAGATTTGCCTCTTTTTAAGGGGCTCATGCCATTTTAATTAGTTGACTTATCAATTAGCATATTACTCCATTAAATAAATATGCAACAGCTAAGGTTGAGAAATCAGTAATAAACAACCAAGACATAATCTATAGATTTTGGTAGGCTTTTTCACTGTGGAAGAGGTTTTTTAGGCTGTAAACTGTGACTTAAATATTTAGTTCATCCTCACAAAATGGCAAAAAATAACTCTCTAATTTATTCCATTTTTCGGTGACTGGCACCTTCACTGTTTATTTCTTTCAACAAATAGGGGAACTAAAATTCTGGTGTATTATTCAATTAAACCAAAGAAACACAGCAAGTGGTATCCAAGCTGGGATTACAGTTCAGGGGCTCTCCTGGTTTCATGGACTGCTTATTAAGTCATGTTTCAATTAGTGCATCATTTCATATTCCCTGGTGTCTCATGCAAATGCAAAATGTTTAAGTTAAGGAGATTATGTTTTTAGAACTCCAAATTGCATTTGAGCATAAATTCCAGGAAGCAGACTCACCTTCAGAATAAAAAAGGATTTTATAAGAAGAGGATCAGGCAGCTAGGTATCTAAGGTCAGAATGACTACATTTTGTCCCCTTTTCTGAGAGTATTTGGAAATGGCTCTGAGGCTCAGATGCAGAGCTCATTGTATGAAAAATTCAACCGTGGACTTGGAGTATGCTCAGATTTAGAAGCAATATGTTTTCTCTTTGTCCATCATTCTCTTTTGTGCTGGTTAGATGAGTCTTTATGCAGCCACAGGTCTAAGTCAATGCAATGTGCATAGCAGGGACCTCGTAAATACTTTATCAAATTGACTTTTGGTTTGGCTTATTTCTGCTTACAAGTTCATATTTTTAAGGTTTTATCTGCTCAACATCCATTGGTGTATTTGCTGAAAACATTATAAAAAGCATAATATCTCAAGTAAGTTGCTTAATATTTAAATCAATAGAAATATGTTAAATGCTTCATGACTGACATGACAGTGCATGGAGAAATATTAGTATGACCTTACTAGAATTTGCTGAGCTACTGTTTAAACAAGTGAAGACAGAGACAGGTGACAGAAAAGATTTTTTACTGCATCTACAAGCAATATATGTACATTGATATAGGCTTGTAAATCTGAAATGTGCACAGTGAACTAATGTTCAGTTTTATAATTTCTTTTAAAAATAATTATACTCTGCTGCTAAGGGCAGAAGCATGCTAAAATCAGTTTTTATGCTTTCCTAGTCACAGGATGCAAACCACCATACACACATACCCAATATTTACCATATATTAGAGAATAAGCCAATAGCTTTCATATACAGGATGAAACAATACACACACACTCATAATCTTTTTCTTTTTAAAAACAATGACAACAACCAACTAGTGTTATTATTTCAACTTGTCAACCACTCGAATGCTTTGTTTATTAAAAACAAATCACTTTTTCATCAAACAAATGATGTATTTTTGCTACTATGAGTAATCTAGCAATCTGTTTTACTTTTGTTATAGAAGAAAAAGACTTTATCTTGAGTCAACTCTGCAAATAGGCTACATAACAAAAAAAACCTCATCATATTAATAATATCATAGGATTTTCTTGGTGAAATTTGTCATTGCAATAGTGAATTTTAGCATATATTAAAAGAACATCTTGAATAAGACTGACTCACTTCTGCCAAACAAATATTTCCTGATCAGAATTAATCACCTTATACTTTTTTCTAACTAATCAAGAGAAATAACACCAAACAAGATACATACGTCATACTTATTCTTTTAGCTCTGATACTCTGTGCTGAATAAAATTTAGGTAAAGAGGATATCACTTTCATTAAGAGCACAGAGAGTCACTGAGTGTGATAATAATGTGAATTTTAATATTTTAAAATTTTGAAAGAAAGAGGTAAGTTACTGTTTTTGTACCTAAACATGCTTTTCATTAACAAACTATTTACAACATGATACATCTTTTTCTCACACTGGTGCAGTTACAATAAACATTTGTTTTAGTTACCGAGAACAGAACCCAGTGAGCTAGTTTCATCAGAACAAGATTTATTACAGGTGTAAAGTGGCTTGCTGAATCTAGGGAAGGACTCAAGAAACAGACTTTAGATTGAGCTTCCAGGAACACCTATAAGAGCCATATTCCTGAACTGGGCTGCCAAGGGAGTTGCTGACATTGCCATGACCTTATTTAATTGGGAAGCTGCAGTAGAACCACCCAGCTCCATGCTGCCTCTGATCCAATTTCCACTGACAAAATGGAGGTCTCATATTAATTCTCCCCCATTTACTTCAGACCCAGATTCTAGTCTTGCATGAATACATCTGATGAGAGAACCAGTATCTGGAAAACTAATGGCAAGGGAGCCTGAGAAGTTCATTTTTTAACTTTTTAGCACACAAAGGCACATTAGAAGGTGTTTGGGAAAGATTCAACAAAGCAATTTACATGATATGCCATAGAAAAGAACAGTTAACATAGAACAGTAACACAAAGGAATGTGTAAGTTAAATAGCTATTAAAAGCTTAAATAATGGCAGGTGTAGTTCTTTAGTTTTAAAATTTCATATTTAGGATGTTGATTTGTATTCACAATTTTCTTTGTTCTTGTATAGAAGTTCAGGTCCCCAATCCTCTTTTTTTTTTAAATTTTATTGGCATATAGTTGCTTTAAAATGTTGTATTAGTTTCTAATAAAGTAAATCAGTTATACGTATACATATGTCCCCTCTTTTTTGGATTTCCTTCCCAATTAGGTCACCACAGAGCATTGACCCAGTCCTCTTTTTGATATTTAAAGTTTCCCAGAGCTGGTTTTTCCATAACCACTCAGCATACTCACCCTCATGACTCATTAACACCAACCTTTCCTTTCATTTCCCAACACCTGCTACGTACAGCTGTACTACCACACTCATCTGGTAACATCCACTTTGGAATGTTCTCTTTCTTTCTGTTTCTGGATGCATTTAATTCTTGTCCAGATCTCAAAGGTCAACACAAGTTTTATTTCCTCAGTGCAGACCTTGTCAGTATCCATTTTACAACATAGTCTTTGGTTTTCTAAAGCATAAAATGATTAGGAAATGATACATTTTTTGTTTTATAAATGAATTAATCAAAGCATAATTGACTTAACTTGCATATATTTAAAATGTACATTTTGGTGTTTTGATGTATATGGTTATACCTTTGAAACCAAGATTTACTCCTGCCCCCCTTTTTCAATTTTTTCTTATTTTGGTAAAACACACATAATATAAAACTTACTGCTATAACCTTCTTGTGTGTACAATTCAATCTTATTAGATACATTCGTATTGTTGAGTAACAGTGATATTTTCTCAACTGTCCTTGTAATAGCAATAGCTCTATGTATATCACAAGTTATCCTGCTTTCTGTGTTGGTATGATAGACTTCTTGGTCATCAGCAATAGAAATTGACCCTGGCTATCTGGATGAAAATCAGGGATTCATAGAATCACAGAAAGGCTGAAGACCAGGCTGGAAAGTTAACAAAAACAAGTATTAGACAACTTGAAATGAAAGTCTCTCAGTCGTGTCTGACTGTGAGCCAGCTACAGCCTGCCAGGCTCCTCTGTCCATGGAATTCTCCAGGCAAGAATACTGGAGTGGGTAGCCATTCCCTTCTCCAGGGGATCGTCCCAACCCAGGGATCAAACCCAGGTCTTTTACATTGCAGGTAGAGTTTTTACTGTCTGAGTGAAAGTTGCTTAGCCATGCCTGACTCTTTGTGACCCCATGGACTACACAGTCCATGGAATTCTCCAGGCCAGAATACTAGAGTGGGTAGCCTTTCCCTTCTCCAGGTGATCTTCCCAACCCAGGGATTGAACCCAGGTCTCCCTAAAAGCAGGTGGATTCTTTACCAGCTGAACCACAAGGGAAGCCCTCTTTACCATCTGAAGTGAAGTGAAGTGAAGTCGCTCAGTCGCATCTGACTCTTGGTGACCCTGTGGACTGTAGCCTAGCACGCACCTCCATCTATGGGATTTTCCAAGCAAGAGTACTGGAGTGGGTTTCCATTTCCTTCTCCAGGGGATCTTCCCGACCCAGGGACTGAACCTGTGTCTCCTGCATTGTAGGGAGACACTTTACCATTTGAGCCACCAGCAAATACTAAAGAAGAAGAATAGTCCTACCCATGCTCTCCTTATACTGCAAGGAAATTTGAACTCCAGTAATCTCTATATCAGAGAAGGCAATGGCAACCCACTCTAGTACTCTTGCCTGGAAAATCCCACGGATGGAGGAGCCTGGTAGGCTGCAGTCCATGAGGTTTCAAAGAGTTGGACACGACTGAGTGACTTCACTTTCACTTTTCACTTTCATGCATTGGAGAAGGAAATGGCAACCCACTCCAGTGTTCTTGCCTGGAGAATCTCAGGGACGGGGGAGCCTGGTGGGCTGCGTCTATGGGGTCTCACAGAGTCGAACACGACTGAAGTGATGCAGCAGCAGCAGCAGCAGCAGTCTCTATATGGTTAAGTCGCTTGTTGAGAACTTGAAGTTCCTTATATGAAGCTGTATTTCTGATTGGGGAATCTAATTCAAGCACATGATTACTGGAAGGACAGGGGCAGGGACAGGTCTGTTTTGCTTCCTTGGACTTCCATGGTGGGAGAGGTCACTACCTTAAAGACTACACACAATAGGGGTACACCAGATGGGGGTGTTATCAACTGTTCATGCATCTCTTAACTCTCTTTGATGATTATAATCAAGGCCTTGGGTATTTCTCATTTTCCAATCATTGGAAAATTCCTAAACATATTGTAGTTGTCTATATACATTTTTTGAATCAATTTAAACAGCAAGATATTATTCTTGAGTTTCTTAGAGGTTATGTTCAACTAATGCTCACTAGTTCATTTAGAATAAATAAATAAATAGAGAGGGGCAGTGACCTAAGATTGCTGAATGTCTACTCCTTTGTCCAGTCCCATTTATGAGTATATTTAGTTCATGCTCAGGTTTGGTTCATGGTTTGAACAGGACCAACCATCACGGACATTTTGAATCAAATACATTCATGGATGTTTGGACAGAAACCAAATATCCTACAAATATGAGGACCTTTTGGCTTAGATCAAAAGTCTTATGGACATTTTGGACAAAAGATGGAGAAGCTCTATACAGTCAGCAAGAATAAGACCAGGAGCTGACTGTGGCTCAGATCATGAACTCCTTATTTCCAAATTCAGACTTAAACTGAAGAAAGTAGTAAAAACCATTAGACCATTCAGGTATGACCTAAATCAAATCCCTTATGACTATACAGTAGAAGTGAGAAATAGATTTAAGGGACTAGATATGATAGATAGAATGCCTGATGAACTATGGACGGAGGTTCGTGACATTTTACAGGAGACAGGGATCAAGACCATCCCCATGGAAAAGAAATGCAAAAAGCAAAATGGCTGTCTGAGGAGGGCTTACAAATAGCTGTGAAAAGAAGAGAAGCGAAAAGCCAAGGAGAAAAGAAAAGATATAAGCATCTGAATGCAGAGTTCCAAAGAATAGCAAGGAGAGATAAGAAAGCTTTCCTCAGTGATCAATGCAAAGAAAATAGAGGAAAACAACAAATGAGAAAGACTAGCGATCTCTTCAAGAAAATTAGAGCTACCAAGGGAACATTTCTTGCAAAGATGGACTCGATAAAGGACATAAATGGTATGGACCTAACAGAAGCAGAAGATATTAAGAAGAGGTGGCAAGAATACACAAAAGAACTGTACAAAAAAGATCTTCATGACCAAGATAATCATGATGGTATGATCACTGACCTAGATAGAGCCAGACATCCTGGAATGTGAAGTCAAGTGGGCCTTAGAAAGCATTACTACGAACAAAGCTAGTGGAGGTGATGGAATTCCAGTAGCGCTATTTCAAATCCTGGAAGATGATGCTGTGAAAGTGCTGCACTCAATATGCCAGCAAATTTGGAAAACTCAGCAGTGGGCACAGGACTGGAAAAGGTCACTTTTCATTCCAGTCCCAAAGAAAGGCAATGCCAAAGAATGCTCAAACTACCGCACAGTTGCACTCATCTCACATGCGAGTAAAGTACTGCTCAAAATTTTCCAAGCCAGGCTTCAGCAATACATGAACCGTGAACTCCCAGATGTTCAAGCTAGGTTTAGAAAAGGCAGAGGAACAACATCTGCTGGATCATGGAAAAAGCAAGAGTGTTCCAGAAAAACATCTATTTCTGCTTTATTGACTATGCCAAAGCCTTTGACTGTGTGGATCACAATACACTGTGGAAAATTCTGAGAGAGATGGGAATACCAGACCACCTGACCTGCCTCTTAAGAAACTTGTATGCAGGTCAGGAAGCAACAGTTAGAACTGGACATGGAACAACAGACTGGTTCCAAATAGGAAAAGGAGTACGTCAAGGCTGTATATTGTCACCCTGCTTATTTAACTTCTATGCACAGTACATCATGAGAAATGCTGGACTGGAAGAAGCACAAGCTGGAATCAAGATTGCCAGGAGAAATATCAATAACCTCAGATATGCAGATGACACCACCCTATGGCAGAAAGTGAAGAGGAACTAAAAAGCCTCTTGATGAAAGTGAAAGAGGAGAGTCAAAAAGTTGGCTTAAAGCTCACCATCCAGAAAACGAAGATCATGGCATCTGGTCCCATCACTTCATGGGAAATAGATGGGGAAACAGTGGAAATAGTCTCAGACTTTAAATTTTTGGGCTCCCAAATCACTGCAGATGGTGATTGCAGTCATGAAATTAAAAGACGCTTACTCCTTGGAAGAAAAGTTATGACCAACCTAGATAGCATATTCAAAAGCAGAGACATTACTTTGCCAACAAAAGTCCGTCTAGTCAAGGCTATGGTTTTTCCAGTGGTCATGTATGAATGTGAGAGTTGGACTGTGAAGAAAGCTGAGCGCTGAAGAATTGATGCTTTTGAAATGTGGTGTTGGAGAAGACTCTTGAGAGTTCCTTGGACTGCAGGGAGATCCAACCACTCCATTCTAAAGGAGATAAGTCCTGGGTGTTCATTGGAAGGACTAATGCTGAAGCTGAAACTCCAATACTTTGGCCACCTCAGTGGAAGAGTTGACTCATTGGAAAAGACTCTGATGCTGGGAGGGATTGGGGGCAAGAAGAGAAGGGGGCGACAGAGGATCAGATGTCTGGATGGCATCACTGATTCGATGGACATGAGTTTGAGTAAACTCCGGGAGTTGGTGATGGACAGGGAGTTCTGGCATGCTGTGATTCATGGGTCGCAAAGAGTCTGTCATGACTGAGCGACTGAACTGAACTGAAATATCAAGGACCTTTTGACATGGACCAAATATTTTATGGATGTTTTGGATGGGACAACATATTTGCTAACCAAGTGTGTGCTATCTGTGAATAGAAATACTTATATTTCTTCCTTTCCAGTTTTAATGTTTTTTTATTTTTGTCTTCCTAATTGCTCTGCTAGAATTTCTAGGACCATGTTGAATAGAAATGGTGAAAGTAACCATTCTTGCTCTGTTTGTGATCTCAAGGAAACACTTTTAGTGTTTCACCATTGAGTGTGATGCTAGCTACACAGATTTTTTTAATAGTTTAGAATATTCCATCTACTTCTATCTCTCCTGCCACTTTTTGACTATTTTGGGGGGTTTTAGTTTCTGTGGTCACTTTTTAGAAACTCAGGCTAGTCACATGTTTGTTCTTTGTTTTGTGCTTTCCAAAACTATCATCTTCATTTCTATCATTTCCATCTCTGTGTCCATATCCTCTTTATTCTAGGGGAATTTCTTAATTTTGTTCTAAACATTACTGATTCTATTTCTAAATACTGGTTCAGTTCTATTTTTCTCCATTATGAATTTTTATTTCATCATTGATTTTATTTATTTTTTTTAAATTTATTTATTTATTTTTAATTTTTACTTTACAATTCTGTATTGGTTTTGGCATAGATTGACATGAATCCACCACAGGTGTACATGCGTTCCCAAACATCATTGATTTTAATTTCTTTGTGTTAAGTCTATAATGTACATACAGTTCTTTATCTTGACTTGTTCTCTTATTATGATCTTTTGTTTCTTTTCATAAAGGTGACATATTTTTGCACTTTGTTTTACACTTATGAGTACAAAGTGTATTTATACACAATGCCATACATGAGAATGTCAAGCAATTTTTAAAAATTTTGTCTTGAGTACAGTAATACAGCTATTTCCCTCTGTATCTCTTTATATTTGCAGCTGCTTTTAAATGTATCTGTATATTTTTTTTTTTTTGCTAATACCTGTCTTGCCTAATTTGACTTTAAACTTAATGCAGAAAGCCCATGTCTAATTTCTTTCCCCTTCTATATCCAGTGCCTCACACAGTACTGATTACATAGAACAAGTTCAAAAAATATATGTTGAACAGATGAGTAAATCGTTTTAGAATTTTCTCTAGCTTTTCTTTATTCACTATGTTTCTCAGAGACATTAAGTTAAATTTGTATATGTATTTATCAGTATGACAAGATCTAGCTACACTCAAGATTTTAAACATGGTTAGTCCTGGACCTATTCTTATCTATATGAATAGTAGTTGAATTTTTTTCAGATCAGAAGTCAGAAGTAAAATTGACATTCTATTACCTTTTCAGAAGTAAAGAATCTGCCTGCAAAACAAGGACACAGGAGATGCATATTCGATCCCTGGGTCTGGAAGATCCCCTGGAGAAGGAAATGGCAACCCACTCCAGTATTCTTGCCTGGGAAATCCCATAGACAGAGGAGCCTGGTGGACTACAGTCCATGGAATCACAGAATTGGACATGACTGAGTGACTCAACTGACTCCTTGGAAAGAAAGTTATGACCAACCTAGATAGCATATACAAAAGCAGAGACATTACTTTGCCAACAAAGGTCCATCTAGTCAAGGCTGTGGTTTTTCCAGGGGGTCATGTATGGATGTGAGGGTTGGACTGTGAAGACAGCTGAGTGCTGAAGAATTGATGCTTTTGAAGTGTGGTGTTGGAGAGGACTCTTGAGAGTCCCTTGGACTGCAAGGAGATCCAACCAGTCTATTCTAAAGGAGATCAGTCCTGGGTGTTCTTTGGAAGGAATGATACTAAAGCTGAAACTCCAGTACTTTGGCCACCTCATGCGAAGAGTTGACTCATTGGAAAAGACTCTGATGCTGGGGGAATTGGGGGCAGGAGGAGAGGGGGATGACCGAGGATGAGATGGCTGGATGGCATCACTGACTCGATGGACATGAGTCTGAGTGAACTTCAGGAGTTAGTGATGGACAAGGAGGCCTGGCATGCTGCGATTCATGGGGTCGCAAAGAGTCAGACACGACTAAGCGACTGAACTGAACTGAAGTGAGTGACTCAGCACACACATTCCCATTTCTAGCAAAAATTTTCCCTGTAAAATTCTGCCCTCAAGGTACCTTTTTATACCTCTTCCATTTGATCTTAATTCCCTGCACTAATGGAATGTATTTCAAAACTGCAAATCCCAGCATGCATTGCTTCCTGGCTTTTGCTTGCAAAAGCTGCACACATCCCAAGAGACAACTTGCCACTCCCCATCGTTTCAGATGGTGTATAAGTGGTGTGGAGTATAAATCTGGGGAGTAGGGATGAGGAGGAGTTTCTCTGTGTGTGGTATATAAAATAGGTTTCTGAATAATTAACAATGAAACATCTTAAGCCTGTAAAGAAATATATACTTGATATCCAGATTGCTACAAATTGTGGGTGTCTAATTTAGAGAATGGTGGCTTTCCTGGTGGCTCAGAGGTTAAAGCGTCTGCCTACAATGCAGGAGACCTGGGTTCGATCCCTGGGTCAGGAAGATCACCTGGAGAAGGAAATGGTAACCCACTCCAGCATTCTTGCCTGGAGAATCCCATGGACGGAGAAGCCTGGGGGTCACAAAGAGTCGGACTCGACTGAGCAACTTCACTTTCACTTTCACTTGAGCATTCTTCAGCATTGCCTTTCTTTAGGATTGGAATGAAAACTGACCTTTTCTAGTCCTGTGACCACTGCTGAGTTTCCTGAATTTGCTGGTGTGTTGAGTGTTGTTGAGTGCAAATTAGAGAATAATCAATATGTAAAAGTGTGAAAGTGTTAGTTGCTCAGTCATGTCCAACTCTTTGTGATTCCATTGATTATAGTCCACAAGACTCTTTGTCCATGGGATTTTCCAAGCAAGAATACTGGAGTGAGAGGCCATTCCTTTCTCCAGGAGAGCTTCCCAACCCAGGGATCAATCCTGGGCCTCCAGCATTGCAGGAATATTCTTTACTGTTTGAGCATCAAGGAAGCATTCCCAATCATCAATATATTTTCCTTTAAAAGGTAGTCTGTATTTTCCGAGATGAAGTCTAGATTGTTAAAAAAACATCAGGACACTTCTATTCCTTTAACAATTCATAGTTCATGGGGTTTTCACCCTAATTTTGATATGAGGTATTTTTTATTCAGTCTCAGTTTTAGTTGTGGTGTGAGATTTGGTGTTTTTTTTTTTTTTTCCTGTATATTATGATGGGAAATAGGGAAACCTGTGTGGGTGACTGTTTTCTAGATGTCATTATAAATTGAAGATATCTGAATTCTGTTTTCAAATTGATAGCTGGGGGCTACCTGAAAAAAGGGTAAATTCAGAGTCCTCCAAACCTGATTTGTGAACAAAAATGTGGCAGTATCACCAGCTAATGATCAATGAAAAACCTGTAGGCTCTCAGGAAGTAAAATGTGGAACCATGGGCCAGAATATTAGTGAAAAATTGTAAACATTTTCTTCATTCTGAATCTGGCTAACTGTTAACATGACACCATTCTAGCAAAAGGTCCTAAAGGGTTTCTGCTAATTACTAACCTGTATATCTCACTCTACCTCATGGAAAGCCAGTAACATCTGTAATTAAAGCTAGGTTTTCTGAACAAATATCTTTGAAATTGGTTATCTTTCCTTCAGTGGCTTTATGACTTACAGCACAAGATATTGTTTATTAACTTAAATCAAGTTAGTCAAGGCATTAAAAACTATTCCTTTGCCAGGGCTCTGTCATTCTGGTCTCTACCGTGGTCACAGTCCACCATGCCCCAACCAGCACTGGATAACATACCTGATACCACAGGGTGGGCCTTGATTTCTAACCACTGCCATTATTTATAGATATTTATAGATGTAGAAAGCATCTGTAGTTGCTCTATATGACTTTATTGGAACTTTAGATATTTATTTCTCAGTATCAGAGTTTGAAGTTTGGGAGAAATTTGTTGCTAATATGGTAAAATGCATTTGTGAATTGCAACTTGGCGTGAGGTTGGAAGAGATGATATAGCTTGTTGAATGATCCTAAAATTTTATTTTAAGATCCCTTAGCTTGGGCTATACTAATTTTTAAAATTTTCAAATAGAATTTTGTTAAACATGTTGTGGTAAGTAGTGATTGAATGTGTGAAATAAAAAGCTCCTCACTTTCAAGACTGAATCTCATTTTCTTGGAGAAGGAGCTACTTTTCAGTTTTTTCAAGTCTTAGCGTGTTTAGGGGACAAGGAGATATGGTCAGTTAGTACTGTTAATGGAAATGTTCTTGGGGCTTATAACCACTGACAAATCCCCTTGGGATATAGAGAGTGACATGAAGATGAGCCAACCAATATTGAACTCTTTCCCAGTGAAAACTGAATGATGGGGAGATACTGATTAACTTGTTTGTCAGTCTGAAAGAGTGACTGTTTGATATTTGTTTGCATATTTGCAAGCTGAGCTCTGAGTGGGAGAATGTGATCTCTACTAGGCATCACTGTGAGCAACCCATATGCTGCTGAATTGCATACACAATACTTGCTCAGAAACCAGGTAGGGTCAGGGTGAAGAGTTAAGTGTGAATGCCACCATTTTACAAACCAAGTAAGAGGGGCAGAAACTGGCTGTGAAATTCCCTAAAGTACATCACAAATTAGGGACAGAATTAGAATGAAATTCATAAGCACTGAGATTCCAGTCTGTTGCTTAGTCACTGAATCCTTCCTCTATTCAGCCTTCAGTCATGGTTCTCCCTTTGGATTGAAAGACAGATTTACTTATGAAAGTTGGTGCATATAGTGTGACGGGAAATGAGCAGGAGCTAGAATCCAAGTGACATTTCTAAATGTAACTGTTGTGGACACGGCCAAATTTAGGCAGTATATATTTCATTCATTACTTGAGATTTATCTTTCATTTTAAAGAGGTTGCATACTTTCAAAGAATTGGCATTATAGTAAGGCAAGAAAGAAAAATTAAAGAATAATTGCTAATTATAAAAAAATCACTTAACTGAATTTACTTCTTTGAATGCACACATATTTTATTAAATGTATTCTAATTTATCAATCTTTAAACAATGCTTTGAAATTTAAAAAATGTAATTGTAATAATTATTGTGAAGGTTGGGATTTAATGGTTAGAATTCTAAAGGACTGGCTACTACTCTGGATAAGTAGTACTCTGAAATTGAATATACAAAATACGACAAAAATTCATGGCCTGCCGTGCAGTTCTGTAGAGGTTTAATAAGTATTTGTTGAATAAATGAATGTATATACATGTACATTAATAATGCTCTATTTTATTTATATGTGTAAACAACCATAATTGGCTCAATTGGCTAGGAGGAGACTAGAAATAAATACCAAAATCTTCCATGGAATTTCTTCATCTCATAATACTATGTAATAATAGTAACCGTTTATTATATACTTACTGTTGTACACAAGGCCATAAATTCTCTTTATAATACCAGCCAAGAAAGGTGAACAATTTCTCAAATTTACAGATGAGGCCTAGAGAGTTGAAGTGATTTTCACAGGCTCATATAACTAGTAAGCTGTTGAATTTGAACCTATTTATTTAATTCCAAAGTTGTTCTGCTTTCAATCAGGGCAGGGGAATAATAAACTTTGGTTTCTGAATCTCTGTAATTTCACAAAACATTAGATGCTATTAAAAGACTAATGGATGAAGTTAGTCTCCTACTACCCAAATTCAGTGACCTATTGTCATAAATTCTATAAATTTATTTCTCTATAGATACCTGGCATAAATATCTTATAGAAGGAAATTTCTTTTTTAAAATCAATAAAATAAGAGTGTAGTATTCTACATGTTGTAGGTTGGAAATTTACCCTCTGCTAAACTATTCTGGTCTACCTATCACTTTAAAACAGTTTTGACATATACTTTAAGTTGCATAATTTAAAAGTGTTCAATTTGGTAAGCATATGCATGTGAAGCTATCACCATAATGTCTATCACCTCACTGTCTTCATGCTGTAATGAAAAGTCCCCTCTCATCTTTTCTTCTCTTCCTTTTGACCCCCAGAAAACTACTGATCCATTTTCTGTCACTACAGATGATTTTGTAGTTTCCAGAGTTTTATATAAATTGAATTGTATAGTGTTTATTCTTTTTTTTTTTTGGACTTTTTTTGCATAATTATTTTCTTTTTTGCATAATTATTTAAAATTCCTCTTTTGTTTTGTGTGTATCAAAAGTCCTTTCTTTTTACTGTTGAGTAGTAATTCCCTGGTGAGGCTTCCCTGGTGGCTCAGATGGTAAAGAACCTGCCTGCCAATGCAGGAGACGTGTATTCAATCCCTGGGTCAGGAAGATCCCCTGGAGGAGGACATGACAACCCACCCCAGTGTTCTTGCCTGGAGAATCCTATGGACAGAGGAGCCTAGAGGGCTACAGTCCATGGGGTCACAAAGAGTCAGACACAACTTAGTGACTACACAAAAATAGCCAAGTATTCCATGATATGTATTTACCACGATGTGTTTATCCATCCTCCTGTTGATAGATATTTAGGTAGCTTATAATGTTTGGTTATTACAAATAAAGCTGTTGTGAACATTGCTCTACAATTTGCTATATGGACATACACTTTGTTTTTTCTTAGTAAAATACCTAGGAGTGGAATGGCTGGATCATTTAACTTTTTGAGAAATTACCAAGCTGTTTAACAAAGTTTTACCATTCTACAGTCCCACCAGTAGAGCATGAGAGTTCCAGTTACCTGTACTCTCCTCTACCCGTGGAAAGGTCAGACTCTTAACTTGAGCCATTCTGGTCTACCTACCATTTTAAAATGATATTAACAAGTTAAAGAATCTTTTCTTTTTGGTGGTGTAAATCTTCAAACTAGGGTAGTATTAGGCTAAAAATGTCAAAAGGATGGGCTTCCCTGGTGGCTCAGTGGTAAAGAATCTGCTAGAAATACAGAAGCCTCAGAGATGTGGGTTCAATCCCTGGAAAGATCCCCTGGAGGAGGGCATGGCAGCCAACTCCAGTATTCTTGCCTGGAGGATCCCATGGACAGAGGAGCCTGGTGGTCTACAGTCCATGGGGTCCTGAAGAGTAGGACAGGACTGAAGTGACTTAGTAAGCACATAGGCACGTTAAAAGGCTTTAGCCTTTTTTGATTTTCTTGTATAATATACTCAATTTTAAAACATTTGATGATGTCAGGAACATTTTTATCTCACGGTTTTCTAATTAAAATGACCATTCCTAGGTTAGAGAAAATGTTATTTATGGGTCCTTTTTATGGCTTTCATGAAGTTTTATAATTTTCATATGCAAGTCTTGTATATTTTTGATATTCTAGTTTTAGTTACTCTGAAAGTTTTTTCATTATTATAAATATAATTAAAAAAATAATATTTTACATATACTTTATTATACATTTAAAAAATATTGTTGATTATTTTAGTTTCATTCAATCTCTTTGAAAAACCCATTTCTTTCAATAGTTTTATCTATAGATTCACTTACATTTTCTACATAGGCAACCATTTTGCTTGTAAATAACATTTTTTCCCATCGTTTCCAATCCTATAACCTCTTATTTATGTGGAAAATTCTGAAAGAGATGGGAATACCAGGCCACCTGACCTGCCTCCTGAGAAACCTCTATGCAGATCAGGAAGCAACAGTTAGAACTGGACATGGAACAACAGACTGGTTCCAAGTAGGAAAAGGAGTACGTCAAGGCTGTATATTGTCACCCTGCTTATTTAACTTCTATGCAGAGTACATCATGAGAAATGCTGGGCTGGAAGCAGCACAAGCTGGAATCAAGATTGCCGGGAGAAATATCAATAACCTCAGATATGCAGATGACACCACCCTATGGCAGAAAGTGAAGAGGAACTAAAAAGCCTCTTGATGAAAGTGAAAGTGGAGAGTGAAAAAGTTGGCTTAAAGCTCAACATTCAGAAAATGAAGATCGTGGCATCTGGTCCTATCACTTCATGGGAAATAGATGGGGAAACAGTGGAAACAGTGTCAGACTTTTATTTTGGGGGGCTCCCAAATCACTGCAGATGGTGACTGCAGCCATGAAATTAAAAGACGCTTACTCCTTGGAAGAAAAGTTATGACCAACCTAGACAGCATATACAAAAGCAGAGACATTACTTTGCCACCAAAGGTCCGTCTAGGCAAGGCTATGGTTTTTTCAGTGGTCATGTATGGATGTGAAAGTTGGACTGTGAAGACAGCTGAGCGCTGAAGAATTGATGCTTTTGAAATGTGGTGTTGGAGAAGACTCTTGAGAGTCCCTTGGACTGCAAGGAGATCCAACCAGGGAACGCATGTACACCTGTGGTGGATTCATGTCAATTTATGCCAAAACCAATACAGAATTGTAAAGTAAAAATTAAAAATAAATAAATAAATTAGAAAAAAAAAAAAAAAGGAGATCACTCTTGGGTGTTCTTTGGAAGGAATGATGCTAAAGCTGAAACTCCAGTACTTAGGCCACCTCATGTGAAGAGTTGACTCATTGGAAAAGACATGCTGGGAGGGATTGGGCACAGGAAGAGAAGGGGATGACAGAGGATGAGATGGCTGGATTGCATCACTGACTCGATGGACATGAGTCTGAGTGAACTCCGGGAGTTGGTGATGGACAGGGAGGCCTGGCGTGCTGCAATTCATGGGGTCACAAAGAGTTGGACATGATTGAGCGACTGAACTGAACTGAAGTGAACCTCTTATTTCTCTGTTAATATTATATTACACTGAAATTAAGTGCATTTTTGAACCAACTGATCATTAAGGTTCTTTCCCTAGTATTCATTTTGGATCAAACAGGCAGATGATATGGTGCCCTTTGAAGATATGAATTCTAGTTTGTGCTACTTATAATCTGTGTAAACTTGAGCAAGTAATTGTTTAACTGAGTCTCAGTTTCCTCATATGAGAATAGGGATAATAAAAACATTTCCAAACAGTTTACTGAGATGTTGTAAGGGACAAATGAAAGATAATATGTGAAAGCAATTATTGTAAATTGACATGCAGAGATTAAATTATACATCCTTTATGAAGGAGTTATTGCATCTGTCTCTTTGGAATTGTTTTAAGGGAGCTATTTTATCCATAAATAACTGTCTAAATAGTCATATGCTTGTTAAGAACTTCTCTTTTTATTTAGTGATTGATTTGGAGCCAATTAGAAGAAAATTTAGCTTGACAAATTAAATACTGAAAACAATCATGTCAATTTGATGTTTCAGCAAAAAGGTGAACATTTGAGAAAAAGCAAATCACATTAACAAAGGTATTGTATATGGGGGTGCTTTCGAGAAAGACTGCCTTGTCTTTATTTAGAAATTAGATCACATAAAAACCTGAAGTATCAAGTCTGGTCATTCTAAAAGATATAGCTTGAACACAATAATCATGATTACACTTACATTTTGGTAGTCTGTAGGAGGTCTACTCATGACTAGGTATGGCATTTTAAAGTAATTTTTTTATAATGAAAAATGTATCTGAGAAATCTGAATGGTGATATACTCTAGCTAAATGGACCAGTTAACACTGAATTACTCATAAAACTGGCCATCACGAAATTGTTCTGATCTTTGAAGTAAAACTTGCATTCTGATCAATGAACATTCACTCTTGTTGATCAAAGGCAAACCATTTATCAAAAGAAAGAAAAACTAGATCAAAAGGTGAAAAACACATGGGAATAAACCAAAAGAAAATAACTCTCATTCCTAGATCATTAGTTAATCATGTGTTTTTTTTAAAAAAAAACATATTTAAATATTTTAGTTATTGTAAGATACTGTGAATTATACTAGTTTTCACCCATTTAGACCCATGAACAGAATCTATGGTGATCTATATATTAGACAATAATTTATAAATGTGACAAATAGCATACTTTGCAATTGTGGAAAAGAGGTAATCTTGCGACTCTGAATCTACCCAGAATTTATAATTTAGAGTATTTTCCAATTGCTATTATATGACCATGTAACGTAGATGAAATAATTAAGCATTAACTTTAAAATTTTGTCCATGACTCTAATGCCATGGTAGATACTATTCAAGTAAGCAGCGCAGAGTTCTTTCTTTGAGGGTGAAAAATCCTAACTTCTTCCTGAGTTTTAGCTACTTCTGACCTATTAAAAGTAGGTATGTAAAAGTGTGTTGTGGGAGGAGAAGAGGAGAGCGGGGAGATCTGGAAGATGTCCTGACCAGAAAGTCTTTGATCACAGAGAAGTGTATAGCTGCCAGCTGTGTTGTAAGTCTAAGATATGGAGAATGTTGTGCTGTCATGGCTTGCATGTTGTCCTTCAAAACTTCCAGATTAATGGGTAGATTGGAGATTGTTGTTGAAGAATTTTATCTGAGGAGAACCCCAAACAGAGCATCTCTATAAGCAAACTATGGAATTTTGTACTGTTGTTGTTCAGTTGCCCTTTGTGACCCCATAGACTGCAGCATGCCAGGCTTCCCTGTCCTTCACTACCTCCCAGACTTTGCTCACACTCATGTCCATTGAGTTGGTTATACCATCCAACCATCTCATCCTCTGTCACCCCCTTCTCCTCCTGCCCTCAAACTTTCTCACCATCAAGGTGTTTTCCAGTGAATCAGCTCTTTTCCAGTGAGTTGGCTCTTCACATCAGGTGGCCAAAATATTGGAGCTTCAGCCTGTATATCTTCAACCTTTTCTATCATTTCCTCCAATTTTCTGTAACTCTACTTTTTTCTGTTTTTCATCTGCCTTATTTCTACCATTCATTGGCTTGCCATCTCTTTCTATAATGGCTTACCAATGCCAACTCTCCCTACTTTGATGATGCCTGCACGGAGTTTGGTATTTTCTTCTCTACTCTGAATTCTCATCTCTGACTTTGTACCTGATTCATACAATCATGAATTCATATTTCCTGAGTCATTTCAGTTTCGCTGAGTTAAATCCCCAGCTCATTTCAGTCATGGATCAACCACCATCCTGTCTTAAATCATGCCAACATTTTGAAAATCTGATATCTTAAACTAACAAATCCCCTAATTGTAATTTCCTAGATTTCACATCTTTCACTCCTTCAACTTCTGCTACCGTCCTACACCTCTGAAATTGTTCATCCCCTCATTATGACTTCTGATCCTTTGACTTCTTAGTTGTCTGTATATGTTTCCTGCTCTATGTCTTAGTTTATGTCAGTCTTTCTGTGTGGAATACTATCCACCTATTGAAATACTCTTCAGCATCCAAAGATCATTCTGAGTGTTGTTTGCCTGAAGCATTCTCTGGTCTCTTTGGTTGCAATTAAAAACCTTTACATTTATAAAGTGCTTTCTCCTATAATATTTTATTTTATGATCTCAACAATCTTGTGAGTTCTGCAGTTATTGCATCCATTTTACAGGTGGCAGATCTGGTTCTATAGATGAGGTTTTACGCTTTGTTCAGTGCTCTTTCTGCTAACCTAGCCTGCCAGAAGCAAATCCTCAGAATTTGTTTGGTATATCATTTGCACGATTCAATAACACTTAACATATAGTGGCTTATTGTATAGTTATTTTTATACATGTAAGAGCTCCTGTTTCTATTTTTTACGTTCCAGATAATGTCTTAATTTCCTTTAGAGTCCCAAAGCAGCTGCCCCAGCGCCTTAAACATGGAAGATGCTTAATATATATTTGTTGAATAGATGAACAAATTAATTAAAGGACATTACAAAAGATAGAGTGTTGGAAGCCAGAGCCAAGATACAGGGCAGCATGCTTTTACAATACTATTTTGTAAGTAAAACAATTGAGGCTTAAAGAGGGCAAAAGGTTTCTTGGGGTCACATCACAAATTAGGAACAGAATTAAAAGGAAAACGCAGAGGCCCTGAGGTTCCACTCTGCTGCCTAGTCACTGAATCTTTCTTCTTTTCAGCTTTCAGTCATGGCTCTCTAGATTGAAAGAAAGATTCACTTATGGAAAATGGTGCATATAGTGTGACGGGGAATGAGAGACTGGCCCCATGACATTTCCATACCCTTAACAAGATCAGCTGTGTTTGGCATCTTTCTTTATCAGTTTTGTCCACTTCATGATCTTTCAGGTTTAAATGTGCTCCTTACCTCAATTGATTCCCATAAATATGGGGATGTTATGAAGATTAGTGATGCAAGACACATAATATCCTGCAAGGTCTACAGAAGAAAGGTATTACATAAATACAAAAACATGATTATTTCTGTCACTCACAACAAGGCTAAGCTCACCAACACATAGTTCACAGGCTGCTGAGCCATCAGCAGATGATATACATTTTTTTCTCTATGTGGATTAAAGTGGAAAAGATTTCCCTTGGGGGTATTTGGACCATTTATCCCAATTAAGTTTTATTTTTTCTGAGGGGGAACAGTTAGTGCTGGTGGTGGTAGAGGGTTAGAAGTGAAATTAATTTCGGGTTCAAATATGAACAGAGTGCCAAGCAAGAAAACCGGTATAAAGAAATAAATGCAAAATTAATACCAACTTGTAAAGAATGTAGACTTGTTTGTCCCTTGCTTGCATTTTATGTGATACTGGATTTATTCTAAAACAAAATACTATCAAACACATTGAATTCAGTTGAACTTAGAAGAAGAACATGTGTCTTCTGGTAGAGCTCTCTATAATCAATAGAGGCATGATAAAATTTAGGTTTGACTATAAGAAACATTATTTTATGGGAAATAGTTTTGTATGAAATCAGTTATTATTTGATTTGTTGTGATTCACACTTCTGAATCTGCAAGGAATATAATTACATGACTTGGTGGTCAGATAATAGTATTAATTGGTGGAAAACAGGGTTTACCATTTTCTAGTTTTGTTTCATGTACATATTAGTATTCTTTCTTATCCATAGTGAAAAAGGTGACCTTCCATAGTCTGATGACCTGGTTTGATGGCTCCATCAGGCAAATGACCTTAGAATTTATTGCCAAGAAGATTGTGTCAACATTAACTAGGAAAAGTGAAACTCATTATCTGACAAAGACATGCTCCTAAAATTAGAACAGTGACCACTAAATGTCTGCATATATCTGGTCCACATGTTCAATGATCTGGGCATATATTTGCAGCTAACTAACTCTGGCATGTTCGTGGGAAAGCTAAGCGGCTCAGAATTGGAAGTTTTATGGAGGTTTTTCTGCAGCCAATATGGGCAATTGGAAGAGTCTGCTGTGTACAGTTCCCAGGATGACATTAAACTGATTATATGGTGTGGGAATCTGGGATCTCAGGTGAATCCTTGTCTAAGTACTGAAGGTGAAGCCCAGTTGTTCCTGGGGATAGGGGATCCTGGCTTTGCCTCCTCTCCTTGAGTTGGTAGGCAGTTCTTCCATAGGACAATCTTAGATAGGCTTTTCAGGCATCATAAAAATTGTTAACAGTTTTATCTGCTCATCTGGAATGCAATGCCCCTTCTTATTTTTCTGCAGCAACTAATATCTCCTTGAAAACATATGTCAGATCATTATTACTTTTTGTGTGTGCCAGATTATTTTTATATTCTGCCTCTATTTCTTAACTGATATTTCCTCTAAGAAACTGAGGCACAGGGAAGTGAAATGAGCTGTCCAAGATGAAGTGAAGTTGCTCAGTCGTGTTTGACTCTTTGCGACCCCGTGGACTGTAGCCTATCAGGCTCCTCTGTCCATGGGATTTTCCAGGCAAGAGTGCAGGAGTGGATTGCCATTTCCTTCTCCAGGGGATCTTCCTGACCCAGGAATCGAACCCGGGTCTCCCACATCGCAGGTAGACGCTTTACTGTGGGAGCCATCAGGGAAGCCCCAATAGACTGTCAAATCTGGATTTCCTGGATTCCAGAGACTGTGATCCTTTTCATGTGCTACCATTCATCCAAAGTCTGAGTGTGAGATGTGATTTTTTGGTTCAAGAACCTGAACTCCATCAACTTCTTTGAATACTCATATGTTTTATCACTGGATCCAATTTGAAGCTAGAATGACAGTGAAAGTGAAGTCACTCAGTCGTGTCTGACTCTTTGCGACCCTGGTGGACTGTAGCTTACCAGGCTCTGCCATCCATGGGATTTTCCAGGCAAGAATACTGGAGTGGGCTGCCATTTCCTTCTCCAAGGGATTTTCTCAACCCAGTGATGGAACCCGGGTCTCCTGCATTGCAGACAGACGCTTTCCCATCTGAGCCACCAGGGAAGCCTATGAATGACAGTAATAGTCATCTATATTAGCTTAGACTTGGTGGAATTACTCTCCCTGCCTCTAACTTTTATCAAAAGAGATCACAAAAAGTAGCAACAATAGACTTTCTTTCTCTCAGTTCCCAGATTAAATTTCACAGGATAATTTCTCTTGGAATTTAGAAACTGTTAGAATTTTCTTCTGTGAGGAATTAATGTGCTTTCTACTTTCAATTAATAAAAATTATACACCTTTACAAGTTTTTTTCACTGACTAAAGCTTCGAGTTAAACTGGATATTTTTTCATATGAACTAAGTAATATTTTTGGTGAAAATATTTAGTTTTTCTCTTCTTTTTGATTCTGTTTTTCTAATTTATCAAGTGTACTTTGCATGTTATTTGCTTCAGCCATCCTAATTCATATCAATAACTAAGAGTAAACATAAAGAGAATAGAACTTAATCCTTCTTCTACCATTTCTCTTCTTACGCTCTCTTCAACAGAAATTATAAGTTGTACAATGTATCCTTTTATATAAGAGGATCTGAATTCTAGGTAAATATTCTCGAGAGAATGACTATGTTGAAAATGAAGAATCCAATAAACTCATCCACTGCATTTTGAGTATAGAGTCTGTGTTAGGTATTGTGGGATACTTAAGGGTATCCAATACCCTGTATGGGTATCCCACATACCTAGACATGGGTGCATGCTAAATTGTTTCACTTGTGTCTGACTCTTTGCCACCCTGTGAACTGTAGCCCACCAGGCTCCTCTGTCCATGGGATTCTCTAGGCAAGCATACTGGAGTGGGTTGCCATGATCTCCCTCAAGGAATCTTCCTGAACCAGGGATTGAACCCATCTTTCCATCATTGGCAGGTAGGTTCTTTACCATTAATGTTACCTGGGAAGCCTGTGGGGTACTATAACCTTTAATATAAATGAAAACATAGCCTTTGACTTTTCCAGCTTGCAAACTAGAATGCAAAAGAATTGCCACAGTTTATAATTAAGTTTATAAAAAAATTAAAAGGACTTAAAGAAAATTTAAAATCTCTAGAATATATTATGATAGTGACATTTTAAAACTTGAAACCATCCAAGATAATAATTTAAATCTTTTATTTTTGAAACGAAATGAGAATATCTCAGCAACATATTCTATTATGTGATTAACCTTGCAGTCCAGTGTTCAGTTCTTTATACTGAGCTTTTTATCCACTGAGAAATTCATCAGTGTTGTTCCATGAGCAACATATTATGAACAGGCATGGATATTGCATGGATATTGTAGCCTGCAGATTTTATATATTTTTTTGGCTTATTAACCTTACTTCCTCTATTCAAAAAACATGTGGGAATGCAAGCAAGAATGACATTATTTTAAAGGTAATTCTTGATGACTGTGGCTTTGTAGTAGAGCCTGAAGTCAGGCAAGTTGATTCCTCCAGTTCCATTCTTTTTTCTCAAGATTGCTTTGGCTGTTCGAGGTTTTTTGTATTTCCATACAAATCTTGAAATTATTTGTTCTAGTTCTGTGAAAAATACCGCTGGTAGCTTGATAGGGATTGCATTGAATCTGTAGATTGCTTTGGGTAGTATCCTCATTTTCACTATATTGATTCTTCCGATCCATGAACATGGTATATTTCTCCCATCTATTACTGTCCTCTTTGACTTCTTTCATCAGTGTTTTATAGTTTTATACAAAGCCACAGCCATCAAGACAGTATGGTACTGGCACAAAGACAGAAATATAGATCAATGGAACACAATAGAAAGCCCAGAGATAAATCCACACACATATGGACACCTTATCTTTGACAAAGGAGGCAAGAATATACAATGGAGTAAAGACAATCTTTTTAACAAGTGGTGCTGGGAAAACTGGTCAACCACTTGTAAAAGCATGAAACTAGATCACTTTCTAACACCACACACAAAAATAAACTCAAAATGGATTAAAGATCTAAACGTAAGACCAGAAACTATAAAACTCCTCGAGGAGAACATAGGCAAAACACTCTCTGACATAAATCACAGCAGGATCCTCTATGATCCACCTCCCAGAATACTGGAAATAAAAGCAAAAATAAACAAATGGGATCTAATTAAAAGCTTCTGCACAACAAGGAAACTATAAGCGAGGTGAAAAGACAGCCGTCTGAATGGGAGAAAATAATAGCTAATGAAGCAACTAACAACTAATCTCAAAAATATACAAGCAACTTATGCAGCTCAATACCAGAAAAATAAACAACCCAATCAAAAAATGGGCCAAAGAACTAAAAAGACATTTCTCCAAAGAAGACATATGGATGGCTAACAAACACATGAAAAGATGCTCAACATCACTCATTATCAGAGAAATGCAAATCAAAACCACAATGAGGTACCATTTCACGCCAGTCAGAATGGCTGCTATCCAAAAGTCTGCAAGCAATAAATGCTGGAGAGGGTGTGGAGAAAAGGGAACCCTTTTACACTGTTGGTGGGAATGCAAACTAGAATAGCCACTATGGAGAACAGTGTGGAGATTCCTTTAAAAATTGCCTATAGAAGTGCCTTATGACCCAGCAATCCCACTGCTGGGCATACACACCGAGGAATCCAGAATTGAAAGAGACACATGTACCCCAATGTTCATTGCAGGACTGTTAATAGCCAGGACATGGAAACAACCTAGGTGTCCATCAGCAGATGAATGGATAAGAAAGCTGTGGTACATATACACAATGGAGTATTACTCAGCCATTAAAAAGAATACATTTGAATCAGTTCTGATGAGATGGATGAAACTGGAGCCGATTATACAGAGTGAATTAAGCCAGAAAGAAAAACACCAATATAGTATACTAACACATATATATGGAATTTAGAAAGATGGTAATGATGACCCTGTGTGCGAGACAGCAAAAGAGACACAGATGTGTAGAACGGACTTTTGGACTCTGAGGGAGAGGGTGGATGATTTGGGAGAATGGCATTGAAACATGTATACTATCATGTAAGAAACGAATCGCCAGTCTATATTCGATACAGGATACAGGATGCTTGGGGCTGGTGCATGGGCATGATCCAGAGAGATGATATGGGGTGGGAGGTGGGAGGGGGTTTATGATTGGGAACTCATGTACACTGTGGCAGATTCATGTCAATGTATGGCAAAACCAATACAGTATTGTAAAATAAGTAAAAATAAAAATTAAAAAAAATAAAGGTAATTCTTGAATCTGCTCTCGTTTATATGAAAAGTGAATTGTTTACAAACGCCAACCTAATTTTGACTACAATATATCAAGCTAATTTCTATGCTACACAGGGTCAAAATTATTACGTTTTAATTTTGCTCCAAATTCAAATTGTGAAGTAAAAATTCTTTATTACTATGAGAAATACTTGATCACTGTCTCTCTTATGGGGGCTTCCCTGGTGGCTCAGTGGCAAAGCATCTTCCTGCCAATGCAGGAGATGTGGGTTAGATCCCTGGGTTGGCAAGATCCCCTGGGAAAGGAAATGGCAACCTACTCCAGTATTATTGCCTGAGAAGTCCCATGGATAGAGGAGCCTGTCAGGCTGCAGTCCATGGATTTACCGAAGAGTTGGTTTGTGTGTGTGTGTGTGTGTGTGTCTGTGATAAGAGCACTTAAGATCTACTCTCAGGAAATTGCAAGTATAGCATATTTTTTAAAATATGTATTATGTGTATATGTTATTCCCAATACAATCTAATATTATTAAGCATAGTCTCTATGCTGTACATTAGATCCCTAGAACTTATTCATTTTATAACTGAAATTTTTGTATCTTTTGATCAGTATCTCCCCATTTTCCCCACCTCCCAACCTTTGTTGACCACCATTATACTCTGGTTTTATGAATTTGATTTTTTGTAATATTTCACATATGTGATACCATACAGTATTTGTTTTACTCTGGCTAACTAATTTTACTTGGCATAATGTTCTTTGGGTTCATCTATCTTGTCACAAATGGTAGAATTTCTTTCTTTTGAATGCTAAATAATATTCATTGTGTGTATGTCTACATATATCACATTTCTTTGTCTTTTTATCTGTTAATGGAAGGTTGTTTCCATATTTTGGCTATTGTGATAAACAGTAGCCAAACAAAATTTTGGCTATTGTGAGAGATATTGATTTCATTTTCTTTGGAGATATATATATATACACACACACACATACACACATATATATATATACACACACATTTATATATATATATCCAATAGTAGCAATGGTGGATCATAAAAATGTAATTAAGCTATTTTTAATTTTTGAGGAACTACTATATTGTTTTCCACATGGCTTTACTAGTTAACATTCCCACCAACAGTGTACAAGGGTTCCCTTTTTCCCACACCCTCACCAACACTTATCTCTTATCTTTTTGATAGTAACCATTTTACCCAAGTAAGGTTTTTATAGTGTTCATCTAAGCCACTAGATCCAGGAATCCGTATTTTGATAAGCTCCTAGGGTGATTCTTTGGAGGAGGAAGTGGCAACCCATTCCAATATTCTTGCCTAGAGAATTCCATGGACAGAGAAGCCTGGACCCTCACTCCATGGGGGTCTCAAAGCGTCAGACACAACTTAGAGACTAAACAAAAACAGGGTGATTCTTATGGATCAAGGATACATGGGAAACACTAAAATCAATGAGTTAATGCATGTATAAATTATTCTCCTTTTAGCAGAAAAATAGCTCCTATAATATTAAAATTAATATATTATTTTAAATTATTTTAAATATGAATTTATATTTAACTCTAAATTTAGTATTTTGGACTCCATATTTAGCATTTTATAATTCAGAAAAGTCAAGAACCCTTTGAAAAGTCATGAAAATTGAATCATTTTACTTACTTTCATTTTTTAAAAAATATATGTCAAAAGGTCTTTTGTGAAATATGTCTTTTGTGAAAGTGGATATTTTTATGATTATGCAAGATTCAATTAAAAGAGTATATACTTTTAACACAATCCTTGGGGTAAAATATATAGTTAATATATCATTTATATATATCATTAATATGATAATATATACAGTAGCATAATATCATTAATATATCATTGTTCATTGTCTTGATGTTGACATCTATATGTTCAGAGTTAGTTATCTTGATGTTGACATCTATATGTTCAGAGTTAGTTGGCTGCAGGACCAGAATATTTGGTTTATATCCATGGATCATTCAGGGAGACTTCAACGCAGCTGCTGAAAAAAATAAATGCAAAACAAAGGAGAGACTACAATTGAGCTGGCTACTTAGAAAAGAAAAAGAAAAGAAAACCAGATTCAGTCATTTTCTCTGTCTTTAGCTTAAGGGTGCACCAAATGTTTACAATTACTTGTTTGGCAAACTGGAGTTTTGCATATTTCTCATGGTTCAGGAGGCAAAACCATATGCTACTTATAATAATGGACTTTTTTAGGGCACAAAGTTATCATATTCATGTCACAAGAAATGTTTACATAGGAGCAAAATACTCTAGAATCAGAATAAATCAGTAACATTTTGGAGTTCAGACTTCCATATGCTTCCTTGGCGTAATAAAGAAGAAGAATTCTGATGCTGTATAATACACTTTAATTAAAAACAAAACTTTTCTACAAATCATGGAAGTTCCCAAATAGTGCAGACAGATGTATCATTTTGCTGTATCATAAACATTTATCATTTTTAAGTGGAAAAAAGAATAGAAGCTATAATGAAGATGTTGTATACTTTTTTCTCTCTGAAAATATCAATTTATTCTGATCAATTAAAATAGGATTTGCTGTGGATTTGATTTTAGGAGTTGTGCCGTGTCAGGCTGTGTCAGGAGAAATTGAGCTATGTTGTCTAGGTGATACAGAAGTATCTAAAGCATTTAATTCTTTCAAAAATTATGAATTGAGGTTTTAGTTCTTAAGAAGACATGTGGTCATTTTTCAAGTTGTCAAGCTTGTGTTCTTTAGGTTTCTTTTTACCATAAATATGATTTATACCAATAGCTGATGATTTTGCTATTATTTAAAAGCTTATTTCACAGTTATTTTGATGCTGTTCAATGAAGAAGGTTCAGCAGCAGTGCATATAACAAGATATTTTCAAAACAGGGTCCTGATTATGATAGGAAATAGTCAATATGGTTGTGAAAGAATTCCATTTTATGTGATGAGTGATTTAATGTACATGCTGATTCTTTGTGGGAAAAAACTCATTTGAATTACTCAGAGATACCCAGAATAATGGAGTTAGTTATAATCATTTTTGCAAAATATACTCTTGCACAAAAGTGAAAGAAATAATAAAATCAATGTTTCTTTTTAGAGGTTTCAGCCTTATATTACTAAAGGGACTGTTAAAGAAATGATTATTGAAATACTTCTTGTTTGCAAATAAAGCATGATTGAGTTAAATCATGTGAACCTAGGATTTAGATTATCATCAGTTTTCCCAGACTGTTTAGATTAAAAAAAATCTTGGATTTTTTTTTCATTCTGAAAAAGTAAGTGGTCGAGCTGCTAATTTTATTTAAAAAGGATAAGACTCTCTAGTTAGATCCTTGTTTTTAATAATAATTGCAAATAAGGTAAAAAAATCAATATTTCATATACTACTCCTCCCCCTCAATGATATCATGTTTTCAAATAGAAAATACAGGATTTCATACTGTATATCCAAAGGGTAGGTGGAGGAGAGCACACAGCTTCCAGCTTCCAGGGTCTTATATTTTGAACTCAGTAGCAGTAAAAACATTTTCATGGTTGAAGGAGTACATAGGCTTGAATCTGTTTTCAAGGTAGCTAAGACCAAACATAATATAAAGTTGTTTTTTTTTTTTTTTGCACTACACTTTGCATTGCACCTGGAAGTAAATAGCTAACTAGAATAGACTAATGATGTGCTCACTGTCGCCAAGAGCTGTGGAGTAAGTACCTCTCTCTGTCTGGGTTCTCCAGTGAACTCTTAAACCCTTGGCTTTTAATTCAGCAACACACTCTGAGGAGCGTGTCCCCTGTTCTTTATTACATTCCAGGGGCAGCTCCATCAAACTGCGTCACCATCGCTTAGCACAGCATTTACTCTCTCTAATAAAAAAAAAAACACTCCAGGTGCTATATTGAATGGATTATTACCAACAGAGGATTCCAAATTTTGGTTTATGCCCTCCTCTTGCAAGATTCAGGGCAGCCTGAGGTCCCAGATGTGCTTTATGAATGCCAACATGACAACTGAAAAAGATGGAGCTGGATGTACAAAGATGGTCAGCAGAGAGCAACGTTCCATATTGTTGGCTTAGGAAACCATTTCAGGAGAAACAAAGACGGTTACTAAGCCTCTTTGTGAAAAAGGGTATCAAAGGCAAAATGGTTGATAAAGGGAAAAAGAGAGACAGCAATAGCGAGGGTGAGAGAGAGAGCAAGCCAGTGAGTGACAGAATACCAATAGGACCTACAGGATTGAGATAATTCCTTACATGTAGCAGTTACCTTCAAAAAGGACTAAGTACCTGATTCCTTCGTAGAAAGAAGATCAAGCACTTAATAAAATATGTAAATGAGGGATTCACAGTCCCTTCCAAGATTATTTAAGTAAAGCATTTTAATAATAGCATAAAATAATCAAATCCTTATAAATTGGACAGTATATAAATTTTCAATGATAAATATTCATCTCAAAAATAGAATTTTGTGCACAAAATGATTCTTTGAAGTCAAAGACTAAAATCTAACATGGTGCATAGTGATCTCTCACTTGCTTCCTCTTTGCCTCCTTTACCAGTCTCCTTTTTAAAATCCTCCTGTCTTCACATTTTTATGTTTCATTACTAGTAAATAGCCCTATTATTCTTCACACCTCCTCATTTTTTCCCCATTTCTGTGGCTTTGCATGTCATCTCTTCTGCATTTGGAACTTCAGTTTCTTTTTTGTCTGTCTAATGCAGGCCTTATATTAAGGTTCAGATCAAGGGGTGCCTCCTCTAGGAAGCCTTCCTTTATGTCCTCACTTCTACCCTTAATACTCACTGCATTTCTCCATTGCATTATTATTGCATTATTTTGGATGTTTTTCTTCTCAACCAGTCTCTCACTTGTTTGCTTACAGAGACTGGACTGGATGCATCATAAAATTCCATGTTCCCAGAACTGAGTGGCTGTTCAGGAAATAATTTTGGAAAGAATGAATGACTGAAGTGACTTCAGTAACTTGTATATCTACAATTAGGGAAAGTCAACTCAGATAATTTTATGAAACGAAATGTTTTGAGTCCCAGATTTACAATACTTGTGAGCTTCAATTCAAAGCCTTTAACTGCTGGATAGACAAAGCCAGGGTTAGAAATATACTCTTAGTAGGTAGGAAAATATTGAAATGACTATTCTAACAGAACCAGAAATGTTTGTACATACTGCAATGAGTCATTCAGAAACTGTGAATTTCACTTCAGTTGATATCTCTTTAGAAATAAAGCAGCTTCTGTCATTCATTTACATATTTATTTTTGAGAAATTATAATAAGCCAAGCCCTAGGTTAGGCTCTGTGGAAACAAGGCTGGATACAACACATGTTTTGTCTCTGAGGGTTCACAGTCTGGTCAGAGGTAATACTATGGCTAGCAGACAATTCTATGGGGATGAAAGATTTTGAGTGATGAGAATTTAGCCTAGTACATGAAGAAAAATCCTCAAAGAGAAACAGACAACTTAAATCAAATCTTCAGACTAAAGCAGGATGGGAGAATATGGCAAGCCAAAAGTTCACAGGAACCCTCAAGGTGGGCAAGAGTTCAGACTTGGGTGATTTATTTTTCTGGGAAGGATTTTCATGGAAGAAAGAAAAGGAAAATGGTGAGAAGACTGCTTGAGACAGATTATGGTGGTGGAGGTAGAAGGGTTACACCTTTGTTCCCTATAAGCTTCTGACACTGTCCTGAACTAAGCCTCAGTTTCCTCACCTGTAAAGTGGGTATAGAGGAAGGATGCTGTAAAATCTCTAGGCAAAGTAAGAATCAGACAATAATACAGTATATAAATGAAAAGTGCAAGTATTACTCACCCAGTCATGTCTTACTTTTTGCAACCCCATGGGCTCTAGCCCGCCAGGCTCCTTTGTGGGATTCTCTGGGCAAGTATACTGGAGTGGATAGTGGAGTACTGCAGGCAGATTCTTGACTGTCTGAGTCACCAGTTTTTAACACATCAAGACATTTTAGCTTACTTTTATGCAGAGACTAAAAATACGTTGGAATTTGTTGGCTCTGAATCAGGTGCCCCTGACAGAAGACCCTCTGAGGCCCCCACCCCAAGCAGTGCTGGCTGAGCTCAAGAGCACAGCATGGCCTTCTCTTCCTTGCATCTGTAGTTTGAGGCCTTAACCTCTTATTATTTTAATGATGTTTTTATGTTGAATTTAACTGTAAATCACATTAACAGAGTTTTGACTGGTATGTCAGAGGGCTTAAAAACTGAGTCAAAGTCATTCTAAGAGCTAAAGAATTTGTCAGGTCTGACATGTTTAGTTGAGATAATCCATCCAAGTGTGGAGATGTCGGAGAGATGGGGCAGGATGGTGTCTAATTTGCTCAGGATTTGAGGAGTGCGAATGAACTCACAGTAGAGCTTCTGCTCCGTATTAGCAGCAGTTCAAAGGATAACTCATGGCTTTTGTCAAGGATATTAAGCAAGGCTAAAATACGCCTAAAAGCAACTAATTGCATATTATGTTCAAATTATTTTCTGAAGAATATGGTCACACCAGAACATGGCATGATTTAGGAAGCATTAATGAAATTCTGTGTGTCCCTTAGATTTCATTGACATATTGCGGTGATGAAAGACAGACATTCATTTTTCTGTATTTGGAAATCATACCTTTAGAGGTCAGAAAACTCATTTGTGAGGTTTTTATTGTAACACACGTGTTTAAGCAAGAACAATGTAAAATACAAAAAATCATCTATTACTACCTGTAATATTTTGATATGTATAGTATTTTCACTCTTTTGAATAAATGCTATTAGTCAGGATATCTCAACTGCTGAAACAGATATCCTCTAAAATATCAGTGGCTTAACATGAGAGTTTATTTCTTACTCCAGAGGGCATTGTCAGCAGTGGGGGTAGCAGTGCAGGGGTGCTGTGCTCCATGCAGTTGTTCAGGGCAGTGCTGGCATGAGAGCCTGCTACTAGAAATCCCTACCCATTGATCTCCAGCCAGGGAGAAATGGAGAGGATAGCAAGACACGTGTTTATAATTTCAGACCCAAAATGATTACCCACATTTCTGCTGACACAGAGCAGTGTGCCCAGCCTGGAGGGAAAGCAGGTTTGATGTACATATTATCTCTTTGCCATAGCAAATATGTGTGTAAACATGCTCACATACTATTATACATTTGGTTTACTCTGCATTCTATATGTACAATATTGTTGATTTATTTGGTCATTATGTCTTAACTTCTTTTTGTTATTTATATCATCGTTGTTTCATGGTACTGTGATTTATTTTTCTTATCAAACATTTTATTACCAGTTTTCATGAGTGAGTGCAATATTCTATTAACATTCTTACACTTTTGCTTACTAGCCAAGTTGCTTTCTTAAAAAAGTCTCCAGAAGTAAAATTGCTCTATCAAAAGGTATGTAATTAAAAAAAAAAGACTTTTGACACTTTACCAAATTTTCTCCAGAAATTTATATTCCTACCATCAATGAGTATGCCAGTTGCTGACATTTTCCTCTAGAGTAATGTGGCTTGTAGATGGAAACTGAAAATTGTACTTACAGTATCCTTTTTATTTTGATGTGAATTAAGGAATTAATTCTGGAGAAGGGAATGGCAACCCACTCCAGTATTCTTGCCTGGATAATTGCATGGACAGAGGAGACTGGGGGGCTACAGTTCATGATATCGCAGAGAGTAAGACATGACTGAGTGACTAACACACTAAAGAATCAATTATCATGTACTTATTGAGCATCATGACTGGCTTGTGTTATCGGGATCTCAAGAAAATTAAGTAGGGTTGTTTTTATCGGGAAACAGTACTCTATTCTATATATTTAACACAAAAAGGGAATTTTGGTTTCCTGCCTCTCCCCAATTCAGTGATGGATACTTTGGGTTTTATTGCAGTTATTTAAAGAGGCAGGGAGAGTAAGGGTTTTTCTTAAAATTATGAAAGATGAGGCACTTATGCTATTTGTTGTTCAGTCATTAAGTCATGTCTGACTCTGTGACCCTATGGACTGCAGCATGCCAGGCTTCCCTGTCCTTCACTATCTCCTGGAATTTGCACAAGTTTATGTCCATTGAGTTAATGATGCTATCTAACCATCTCATCTTCTGCCAGCCCCCTTTTCTTTCACTTTCAATCTTTCCCAACATCAGGGTCTTTTCCAATAAGTCAGCTCTTCATATCAGATGGCCAAAGTATTGGAGCTTCAGCTTCAGCATTAATCCTTCTAATGAATATTCAGGGTTCATTTCCTTTAGGGTTGACTGGTTTTATCTCCTTGCAGTCCAAGGGACTCTCAGGAGTCTTCTTCAGAAACACAGTTCTAAAGCATCAATTCTTCAGTGCTCAGCCTTTTTGTGGCCCAACTTTCACATCTGTACACTACTGAAAAAACCATAACTTTGACTATTCTATAATAAATTCAAATGAAAAAATAAGGTATTGAACTTTATTTTTATTGTGATAATGAGTTCAAAATGATTTCTGAGAACAGATGGCCACGAGTCACAAAATTAGGTCAAGGCAACCCTAATAATCTAAGGAATGTCTAGAGAGGACCTAAGAATCATGCCTCAGATTTGGCTTCATATATTTCTTGAAAAAATAGAATGTGTAATTACATTACTGTTGTAATTAAGTTATGAATCCCCATGGCTAGTAGTAGCTACAGTTAAGGAGTTGGTAAATAATCCACCTGCAATGCAGGAGACCTTGGTTTGATACCTGGGTCAGGAAGATCCCCTGGAAAAGGGATAAGCTACCCATGCCAGTATTTTTGGGATTACCCGCTGGCTCAGATGGTAACGAATCTGCCTGCAATGTGGGAGACCAGGGTTTGATCCCTGGGTTGGGAAGATCCCTTGGAAAGGAGAATGACTACCTACTCCAGTAGAACAGAGGAGCCTGGCAGGCTCCAGTCCATGAAGCTGCAAAGAGTCAGACAGGACTGAGTGACTTTCACTTTCTTTCACATAAGCTATCTAACTTTTTCTCATTATTCCGATGATAATTTTCTAACTAGTTAATGGTCATTATGTGCTCATTTAAAAATATAATGTTTGAAAAAAAATAAAATATAATGTTTGGACATACCCTGAAACCACATAGGTTGGTTTTATTTCAGTGATAACTCTATCTTGTCTTTCATTATTTAAAATTATATTGGATTTAACTTTTAAAATTATGGATTTCTCAGATTTAGACTTGTTGCTATGTTTCTGTGTATATTAAATGGGAATAATTTATTATGAAATTCATTAATTATATTCTTATTTGTTTTCCTATTACAAGATATATAAATTTTTAGTGAAAGTACGACTGTGTCTCCCTGAGATGAAGTGTCTATAGAAATGCTATTTCCATCAAATGGAAATATGGGCCTTGTTATTAGATAGGTGAGTTGTAAGTATGTAGATATACACCTCTGTGATATATAAACATTTCTATGAACAGATAAACTGATACATGTTGTTAGAAATCTGAAACTTTTCAGATAAATACTCTAGTTTCTAAATACTCAGAATGGTCCTAACAAGGTTAAAAGAATGATAGAGTAGTTTTCAAACTAATAGGCACATGAATTGGAGCTGAGATACTAGTTACAACTGTCCCTCCATACCTGTGGGGGTTTGGTTCCAGGAACCAACCTCTCAGTAACTACCAACATCCACAGATACTTAAGTCACTTATATAAAACAGTGTAGTATTGCATGTCATCTGCACATATTCTTCCATGTTCTTTAGATCATCTCTATATAACTTGTAATAACTGATACAATGTGAATGCTGTGTAAATGACTGAGGGCATGTGGCAGACTCAAGTTTTGCCTTTTGGAACTTTCTGGAATTTGTTTCCTGAATATTTTCTATCCTGAGTTGGAGAACCTGTGGGTACAGAGGGCTAGCTCTATAAATAACAACAGACAAATAAATCACAGGAAAAAGACATCCCATTCCTTATAAAATACCTAAGCCAAAATTCTCAGTGCCTAAACTTGTCTCTCAACTACTTGATAGCTTCAAAAACATTTTTTTAAAACTTATACTCACCTGAGGACATTGACTCAACTAATTTATGGAGCACACACATTGTATGTGAGATACGTAATCAGTTTTTGTAGCCCTTCATAATCCACTGGAGAAGACAAATAGAGAACCACAATTCAAAATGATACGTTCTCTCATAGAAGGAAGTCCTGGGTTCTCTGAGACTGAATCTAGAATACCCAAAAGGACTTCCTGAAGGAGAAGTTTGGGCTTCTCTTGTGGCGAGGTGGTAAAGAAAACGCCAGCCATTGCAGGAAATGCAAGAGATGTGGGTTTGCCTCCTGGATCGAGAAGATCCCCTGGAGTAGGAAATAGCAACCCACTCCAGTATTCTTGCCTGGAAAACCTCATGGACAGAGGAGCCTGGCAGGCTACAGTCCATGGTTCGCAAAGAGATGTACATCATTTAGTGACTGAACAACAACAAAAGACTCTTCTGACCATTTGAAGATGAAGACATCCAGCTATTCAAGTTTCTGATTAAGGACTTTAAAAAGTATCTGGAAAAAAAAAAAGTATCTGAAGGTAGTCTGTAATGAACCATAGTGGTCCGTGTAGCTTGTCATCTTTTGGCTTCAATTATTATTGATGTTACTATTCCAGACAACCCTATTTGCAAATCTTATTAAAGTGTATACATCTAACTTAGGAAAACTGTATACTGTGTAAATATTAATGATTATGATGATGTGTGAGAATCATCAACATTTAATTGTTTATAGTCAATCCTATAATTTTACAAGTGATCACAATTAGGTCCAAATAGACTTGAAACTGCTCAGGTCAAGGGGGATTTGAAGGACTTGAATTGGACTGAGTGAACATAAAAAGGACCAGAGAACCTGCAACTTAGGGTTGGAGTTGCCCGAGGTCAGGAGGCGGGAGGGTCTCTATAAAGGGCTCCCAACAGCTGGGTTGTAAAAGGTACAGTTGGAGCAGTTGGAAGGGAGACTGGGAAGGCCTGAAACTGCAGAAGAATGAGGGTGAAATGAGATGTGATTTGCTCAGGACAATAAAGAAAGGCAGGAACAGCTGCAGGGTTTGGATCTGAGATGCAGGGCAAACTCAGTTTGCAGGCAAAGCTGAAACAAACAGCAATGGGAAATGTATATATATGTATATATATATTTGAAGACACAGACAACAAATGCTTAGGAAAAACTACCATACCTAGAAAGTTCTGAGCAATGCACTGGAGGAATGAGGATTAAAAGCCAGAGAGAATTGAATTGACAGGTTTTTTTTTTTTAATTTTAATTTTTTAACACATAAAAATTTTGTATTGGTATGACAGGTATTTTGATTATGCTTTCATGTTAGTAATATTCTGTAAATACCATGCTAAGAAATACTTAGAACTCTACACTGGCCACCAAAATGTTCTAAGTGAGTTTGGTATATTGTAAGTTCTTAATTGGGGCATTTAAAACATTCTCCAGTTTATTGATACATGGACTAATAGGAAATCAATTTAACTTGCTCAACAGTAGTTTAAAAATATGAAAACGTTTCCATAATTTTGAGATATTTTTCATCATAATTTTAATAGGTACAGTAGTCAATTAATTTTTTCCTTCATTATTAACAATGAGCTTTTATGAAATTGCTGCTTGGTGCAAGAACGGTTTTCTATCTCTGGGTCATTAGATTTGCTGATTTGAATTTAAAGGGAAAATAATATTAATCCTCCCAAATATCTTCAAATTATGTAGCATTGCCATATTTTTTCTCTTCTTTTTTTTTTACTTCATAATATAGTCTGGCAAAAAGTAAGTGTGATCTTAATTGTTAGACTTGTTTATTCCAGGGAGGAACCAATGGAGCACTTACAGTAATTAACATATTTTCTCTGGTCTTCTCATTTTGTTAATGATATCTTATTGAAGGCTGTGCAGTAATTACTGCCCACTGAGGTACATACGCTGAAACAAATTAATGGCCAATGACCAATAATGATTACACTTGTAATTACCTATTGTGAAGTATAAGCAGAAAAAAAAATGACATTAAAAACAATGTTCTCTGAAGCTAAAATTAAACTGTATTGTTAAACTGTCCTCAAAATCACATTAACAACTCAACAGAGAAATGATATTTCATGACTTTATCATTATCCCCACCAGTTTCATGTAAGTTACAAGAGACTTTTTTTTTGCTGTTTTATATCATGAAGAATGTGTTTATTTTTAGGTATGATTTTGGGGTATTTGTGGCACAGTTATCTTAACATGGTTAGCGTAATTTTCAATGATTTCAAGAAGTTAAAAAAATTTTTTTATGCTAGAAAGCAATATTTCCTTCTTCATTCTTGAGGAGATTTTCTTTTTCTTCTCAGTGACTTCTATACCTACCTACGCTTAAGAAATTCTGGGTCACTTGGCACTTTTAGCAAGATCATACTTTTTACTGCTCAAACTTCATTTATCTCATTGGTTTATCAAAATAAACAGTAATTTTCCTGTAATGCTGCCCACTATATCTTGGGATAGAAGGTGGTGATAAACATTCACACAATTTCCATATGATACAACTTGATTTTGTAAAGTTGTGTGGTTTGAAACTCCTTTTTCTTTAGACTGCCAACAACTTTAGCAATTTATACATGTGGAAAAAATAATGAATTTTAGCTAAGGGTTAGCATAAGACAGTATAGCAGTTCTTCAGACTGAAATAGAGGAGATCAAGGATCTGTGTCACTAATGAGCTGGCAAGTCACTCATTGTCTCTGGGCCTTGATTATTTGATTTGAGTAATGGGAGCTTTGTATTAGATCCTCTACAAGGTCACTCATAGGTGTTGATGTGCTATGGTAAGCTTTGTGATAAGGATCATAGGAGACTGGGAATTCTCTCTTTTATCTCTGGTTACATAGTTGTGTGGAAACATTAAAATTTTTAGATCATTTTTATTATTTGTAGTTCAGTTTACAAGTCAGATTTTTTTTAACCTTTGATTCTCAGTCCTTATCAAATACTTGGACATTGAAAAGAATAATAAATTCTTGTTCACCTGAGTAGGAAAATTGACATGAACATCTAAACCTGGATAACTTGAAATGTATACATTTTCAAATAAACTTTAAAAATAATACTTAGAATGATATAATTTTTAGTTAAAATACTTAGTAAAGTGTAATGATTTTATTTATTATAGTATCTTGTTCCTAATGAGAATTTGAGTTCCTGCAGGATCAGAATTAAGTTTTTATGTATTTTCATACCTGTTAGCACATGTTAGTGTTCAAAAGATATTTGTTGAAAGAAGAAAAAAACATGGCTGTCAATATATCTTTGTTTTGGGACATTCTGTCTGTTACTGTGTCGTTTTAAACTGTTTTCAGGGTAAAATGTTTTTCTCCCTCAAATAGGAAGTTGACTTTGTGGCAACTTAAATGTTCTACAGTGAAACAATTAGGCTTGGTTCTTTGAGTTCAGGTTTATTATTTGGATATGGATATTACAATAGAATTATGATCTCAGTATTATGAGTTGAATATCACATCCAAATTACTTTTTTACATATGAGGAAATTGGGCATAATGAGGATGGAAATTGCTAGATTATTATCTAAAAGCTCTGCCCCAGAGACTTTAGTCTATCTATTAAAGCTTATTAATGTCTTCTTTAGGATCCACTTGCAAAAGATGAGAAAAGTTATCCAGCTGTAAGATTTTTCAGGACCTCGTACTGCTTTTAATTTTTCCTTTCAGTTCATGGGAACTGGTCTTATACGCCTGGTTGAACTTGGTTTAGAATTTTGACAGTTTTTTATTTGCGTCCCATTTGGATGTTTTTCAAAATGTCCAGACTATTCACATTACATCTGAATAAGCACTACCCAATGGCTTAATTCAAATTGTCTGACATATCTCTAATTAGTATTATTAATGTTTACAGATTATTCTTAATAAAATAAAGCTTTCTGGTTTAATTTTGAAACAGAAAAAAAATATAACAGAAAAAATTTAGATAAATATAATGTGGAAATTATCATAAGTTTTACAGAAAAATTTGTTTGAAAAAACTAGCTTTGATAAAAAACTCTTTGTTGGGGTAAAGTTAGAAATGGCAGAGTAGGAAAATAACTGTCTTACGATACAATGCCCAGTCTTAACTATTAATATGTTTAGACTTAGCAACATTGGCAGACTGAAGGTTATAGAGATGTAGATAGAGAATCCTTAGCTAGTCTTGCTATCTTAGTAATTACCAGTAAATTTTAATTATGTCCAAATACAGTATATGCCTCACAGCTGTAAGTATTTTGGCAATTTAAAAATAGGCAGTTTGCTAAAATATTTAGATTTTTTTCTAGTTCCAACTTAATGGTGAATGAAAAACAACAGTTTCTGAGAAAATTATTATTTAAAAGAGTGGAAAAATAAAATACTCATTGTATGGCTCTATGCTTCTAGCCATGAAATCATAATATGCTTTTGTTTATTTTGCTCAGTGTCATTTTAAAAAGTTATTTAAAAAGTAAATAAGGCAAGAACCTGAAATTTATTTGATTTTATAAGGCATGACTTTAAAAACGGGAGGTTACAGGCTCTTGTACTATGGGCTTGTCTTTCCAGCTAAGCTGCTTCATGATCTTCGGCAAGCATATTTATCATTCAGAGGCTCTTTTTCCTCATCTGACATTCTAATCTTTCCTTGTCTTGAGCAGCACTAAAGTCCTTTCAGAAACCTTTTGCTATGTGTATATTGATACTTATGGTTTTAGTTTATATATAATTTAGTTTGCATTTAGTTTGTATATATATGATATATAGCATTACAAATCCTCTTAAAATTTATATGAATATTTATCATTTTTCAAATATATGTGTATTAATACCTTGCATAATAAAGAAAAATAATGCAAAGAAACAAATTGTTTTCCTTATTTTGTTCATATATTTAAAATCATTCCTACCACATCATTTTTTCAGTGATGTGTGTATTGGAATTATGGTCTTTGGGATATCACATTCATTATTTTTTTTGGAAACATTTCAACATCTCTATTCAAGGACTGATGGGATCGTGTTTACAGAGGCTTTTCAAGGCATCTGTTCTTAGCCACAGCTGAGAATGGGGCCCACCATGCAGACTGGAAGGATCCACCTAGAATTTGTTGAATTAAGTCCTTGCACCTGGATATAATTGTTGTGCCGCTGTGCTGGGGTTTTCTTAAGCTACTGGTAAAACAAATTAGCTCAATTTAAACTGGCATCCAGTAGAGAAGCAACAACTCACCTCATATAATGTTTTTCAAATAATTATTTTTGTATTGCCAGTTTTATCTCATGAATATTTTCCTGGGGGCTGGGTGAGAAAAAAATGAAGCTAAATCAGAGTCATGATAAAAATTCTACTAATGTTGTAGGCTTTGGTATCATGGCAGTATAATTAAGATATGGGTAAATATGAGATTGTAATTTCAGTTTAGCTGGATTTTTCCCTCACTACACAAATCATAAATTCAGATATTTAGTTGTGATGTAGAGTTTAAGAAATTTTCTCATATCCATATGCACGTTTCATAAACCATTGCCATATTTGCTGGGCCTTAATGACAATTTTTTTCTAGGTAGAGAAGATGCATGTGAGAATCGTGATAAACAAGAGACAAGATTAATTTGTGTTTGTCAGTAGAAGTCATGAAACTCATTTGGTTGTGCATTCTTGAGTCATTTATACTTGGCAACCAATTTCACAAGTTTTCTACAAATCTAATAAATTCAAAACTTAAATGGCTGATAAGAATGTGGTTTGTGTCAGTAGAACTATGAGACTGATACATGCATGTATTTCTGTGTGCAGTTCATGGGCACCAGTTAAGGGTCAGGTAGCATTCTCAGCACTGAGAACACAGTAGGGAAGTGTGAGAAGTGCCCCCTTCCTGAAGTTTACCTTCTACTTTGGGAGACAGATCCTTAATCCCCCTCCAAAAAAGAAAGAAGGAAGTTTAGAATATAATTTCATTTAGTATTATTAAGTTCTATGAAGAATGTAATGGGGGTTAATTCAGTTCAGTTCAGTCGCTCAGTCGTGTCTGACTCTGCGACCCCATGAATTGCAGCACGTCATGCCTCCCTGTCCATCACCAACACCCGGAATTCACTCAGACTCCCGTCCATCGATTCAGTGATGCTATCCAACCATCTCATCCTCGGTCATCCCCTTCTCCTCCTGCCCCCAATCCCTCCCAACATCAGAGTCTTTTCCAATGAGTCAACTCTTTGCATGAGGTGGCCAAGTACTGGAGTTTCAGCTTTAGCCTCATTCTCTCCAAAGAAATCCCAGGGCTGATCTTCAGAATGGACTGGTTGGATCTCCTTGCAGTCCAAGGGACTCTCATTACAGAGTACTAAAAATGCTCAGTTAGGTTGTCTGATAAAGTTTTCTCAGAGAAAGATTTCTTTGAGAAAGTTTTTGTGTTGCTATGTATCAATGCATATATTGATTGAGGGCAGAAGGAGAGGAGGGCATCCAAGGATGAGATAGTTAGATGGCATCAGTGATGCCACTGATGCAGTGAACACGAACTTTGGTTAACTCTGGGAGATGGTGGGGGACAGGGAGGCCTGGGATGCTGCAGTCCATGGGATCGCAAAGAGTTGGACATGACTGGTGACTGAACAACAACATATGTATCAATAAGCACATAGACTAGCTAATTTATTTCTTAATATCCTCTCCAATGTCTTACACAATGTCTAGCATAAGATGGGAGAAAAATACTCCATTTGATTTGAGATGGAAGGCATCTAGCATTTAAAAGTCTATGTACATGTGTGGGCTTCCCAGGTAGCTTAATGGTAAAGAATCCACCTGTCAGTACAGTCCATGGGGTCCCAAAAGAGTCAGACATGACTTAGCGAGTAAACAGCAACAGCAGCAACAGCAATGTACAAGTGTAGCTACTTAGATATATGTGTGCTAAGTTGCTTCAGTCGTTTCTGACTCTTTGCAACCTTCTCTCTCCTTGGGATTCTCCAGGTGAGATTACTGGCATGGATTGCCATGCCCTCCTCCAGGGGATCTTCCCGACACAGGGATTGAACCTATATCTCCTGCAGTAGCAGCCAGGTTCTTTACCACTAGTGCCGCCTGGGAAGCCCAGCTATGCAGTTATATATATCTCCCAAGTATAACATACAGAACACAATAGATCGATATTATATATGATTTATTATAAAGGTTTGAATGTAAAGCCTTACAGAGCCTTTCTTAACATTTTTTCTTCAAACACTGTCTCTTTTCCCCCATCATAATCAGTTCAGTTCAGTTGCTCAGTCATGTCTGACTCTTTGCGACCCCATGGACTCCAGCATACCAGGCTTCAGTGTCTATCACCAATTCCTGGAGCTTGCTCAAACTCATGTCCATTGAGTTGGTGATGCCATTCAACCATCTCATCCTCTCTTGTCCCCTTTTCCTCCTGCCTTCAATCTTTCCAAGCATCAGGGTCTTTTTTCACTGAGTCAGTTCTTCACATCAAGTGGCGAAAGTATTGGAATTTCAGCTTCAGCATCAGTCCTTGCAATGAATATTCAAGGCTGATTTCCTTTAGGATTGACTGATTGGATCTCCTTTCAGTCCAAGAGACTCTCAAGAGTCTTCTCTAACACCACAGTTCAAAAGCATCAATTCTTAGGCACTCTGCTTTTTTTATGGTCCAACTCACATCCATACATGACTACTGGAAAAACCATAGCTTTGACTAGATGGACATTTGTTGGCAAAGTAATGTCTCTTCTTTTTAATATGCCGTCTAGATTGCTCATAGATTTTCTATAAAGGAACAAGTGTCTTTTAATTTTTGGCTGCAGTCACCATTTGTAGTGATTTTGGAGCCCCCCCCCCAAAGTAAAATCTTTCACTGTTTCCATTGTTTCCCCTTCTATTTGCCATGAAGTGATGGGGCCAGATGCTATGCTCTTAGTATTTTAGTTGAGTTTTAAGTCAGCTGTTTTCACTCTCCTCTTTGACTTTCATCAAGAGGCTCTTAAGTTCTTCTTCACTTTCTGCCATAAGGGTGGTGTAATCTGCATATCTGAGGTTATTGATATTTCTCCTGGCAATCTTGATTCCAACTTGTGCTTCATCCAGCCCAGCATTTTGCATGATGTATTGTGCCATATAAGTTAAATAAACAGGATGACAGTATACAGCCTTGATGTACTCCTTTCCTGATTTGGAACTAGTCTGCTGTTCCATGTCTGATTCTAACTGTTGCTTCTTGACCTGCATACAGATTTCTCAGGAGGCAGGTAAGGTGGTCTGGTAATCCCATCTCTTTAAGAATTTTCCACAGTTTGTTGTGATCCACATAGCCAAAGGCTTTAGCATAGTCAATAAAGCAGAAGTATATGCTTTTCTGTAACTCTCTTGCTTTCTATGATCCAACTGATGTTGGCAATTTGGTCTCTGGTTCTTGTGCCTTTTCTAGATCCCTCTTGAACATCTGGAAATTCTCAGTTCATGTACTGTTGAAGACTGGCTTGGAGAATTTTGAGCATTACTTTGCTAGTGTGTGAGATGAGTGCAATTGTGAAGTAGGTTGAACATTCTTTGGCATTGCTTTCTTTGGCATTGGAATGGAAACTGACCTTTTCCAATCCTGTGGCCACTGCTGAGTTTTCCAAATTTGCTGGCATACTGAGTGCAGCGCTTTCACAGCATCATCTTTTAAGATTTGAAATAGCTGAACAGGAATTTCATCACCGCCACTAGCTTTGTTCACAGTGATGCTTCCTTAGACCCACTTGACTTCACATTCCAGGATGTCTGGCTCTAGGTGAGTGATCATGCCATCATGATTATCTGGGTCATGAAGATATTTTTTGAATAGTTTTTCTGTGTATTCTTGCTACCTCTTCTTAATATCTTCTGCTTCTGTTAGGTCCATACCATTTCTGTCCTTTATCGAGCCCATCTTTGCATGAAATGTTCCCTTGGTATCTGGAATTTTCGTGAAGAAATCTCTAGTCTTTCCCATTCTATTTTTTCCCTCTATTCTTTGCATTTATCTCTGAGGAAGGCTTTCTTATCTCTCCTGGCTATTCTTTGGAACTCTACATTCAGATGGGAATATCTTTCCTTTTCTCCTTTGCCTTTAGCTTCTCTTTTCTCAGCTATTTGCAAGGCCTCCTCAGACAACCATTTTGCCTTTTTGCATTTCTTTTTCTTGGGAATGGTCTTGATCCCTGGCTCCTGTACAATATCACGAACCTCCATCCGTAGTTCTTCAAGCACTCTGTCTGTCAGATCTAATCCCTTGAATCTATTTGTCACTTCTACTGTATAGTTGTAAGGGATTAGATTTAGGTCATACCTGAATCGTCTAGTGGTTTTCCCTACTTTCTGTATTTTAAGTCTGAATTTTGCAATAAAGAGTTCATGATCTGAGCCACAGTCAGCTCCTAGTCTTGTTTTTGCTAACTGTATAGAGCTTGTCCATCTTTGGCTACAAAAAATAAAATCAAGCTGATTTCAGTATTGACCAGCTGGTGATGTCCATGTGTAGAGCCATCTCTTGTGTTGTTGGAAGAGGGTGTTTGCCCTGACCAGTGCATTCTCTTGGCAAAACTCTGTTAGCCTTTGCCCTGCTTCATTTTGTACTCCAAGGCCAAACTTGCCTGTTACTCCAGGTGTCTCTTGACTTCTTACTTTGGCATTTCTGTCCCTGGAATGGATATCTTTTTTGGGTGTAAGCTCCAAGAGTTTGTGATAGACAGGGAAGCCTGGTGTTGCTGCAGTCCATGAGGTTACAAAGAGTCGGACATGACTGAGAGACTGAACTAAACTAGAAAGCCTTATAGGTCTTCATAGAATCATTCAACTTCAGCTTCTCTGGCATTAGTGTTGGGGCATAGACTTGGATTACTGTCTACTTGGATTACATTGTGTCTACTACTGTGGGTAAGAATCCCTTAGAAGAAATGGAGTAGACCTCATAGTCAACAAGAGTCTGAAATGCAGTACTTGGGTGCAATTTCAAAAATGACAGAATGATCTCTGTCATTCATACTAAAGCAACCATTTAGTATCACAGTAATCCAAGTCTATGCCCCAACCACTAATGCTGACGAAGCTGAAGTTGAACAGTTCTATGATGCCCTGTCATAATAACTTGTATCTATTTCTTTTCTAGCACACTTCACCCCACAATGCTGTTAGTTGTATACCAATGTCTTTTCTTTCATAATTTTACTCCTTCTTACAGATTTTCCTTCATATACCTTTTTATTTCCAGGGGCTTACACCACATCTGAAAACATGTCAATGTGTTTTAATTTAAAAGCATAATAAATGTCTATTTAGTTCTTTGGCCCATTTTTAGATTGGGTCGTTTATTTTTCTGGAGTTGAGCTGCAGGAGTTGCTTGTATATTTTTGAGATTAGTTGTTTGTCAGTTGCTTCATTTGCTATTATTTTCTCCCATTCTGAAGGCTGTCTTTTCACCTTGCTTATAGTTTCCTTTGTTGTGCAGAAGCTTTTAAGTTTAATTAGGTCTCATTTGTTTATTTTTGCTTTTATTTCCAATATTCTGGGAGGTGGGTCATAGAGGATCCTGCTGTGATGTATGTCAGAGAGTGTTTTGCCTATGTTCTCCTCGAGGAGTTTTATAGTTTCTTGTCTTACATTTAGATCTTTAATCCATTTTGAGTTTATTTTTGTGTATGGTGTTAGAAAGTGTTCTAGTTTCATTGTTTTACAAGTGGTTGACCAGTTTTCCCAGCACCACTTGTTAAAGAGATTGTCTTTAATCCACTGTATATTCTTGCCTCTTTTGTCGAAGATAAGGTGTCCATAGATGTGTGGATTTATCTCTGGGCTTTCTACTTTGTTCCATTGATCTATATTTCTGTCTTTGTTCCAGTACGATACTGTCTTGATGACTGTGGCTTTGTAGTAGAGCCTGAAGTCAGGCAAGTTGATTCCTCCAGTTCCATTCTTCTTTCTCAAGATTGCTTTGGCTATTCGAGGTTTTTTTGTATTTCCATACAAATCTTGAAATTGTTTGTTCTAGTTCTGTGAAAAGTACTGCTGGTAGCTTGATAGGGATTGCATTGAATCTATAGATTGCTTTAGGTAGTATACTCATTCTCACTATATTGATTCTTCTGGTCCATGAACATGTTATATTTCTCCATTTATTAGTGTCCTCTTTGATTTCTTTCACCAGTGTTTTATAGTTTTCTATATATAGGTCTTTAGTTTCTTTAGGTAGTTATATTCCTAAGTATTTTTTTCTTTTCATTGCAATGGGGAATGGAATTATTTCCTTAATTTCTCTTTCTATTTTCTCATTATTAGTGTATAGGAATGCAAGGGATTTCTGTGTGTTGATTTTATATCCTGCAACTTTTCTATTTTCATTGATTAGCTCTAGTAATTTTCTGGTGGAGTCTTTAGGGTTTTCTATGTAGAGGATCATGTCATCTGCAAACAGTGAGACTTTTACTTCTTCTTTTCCAATAAGCAAAAATAAACAAATGGGACTTAATTAAACTTAAAAGCTTCTGCACAACAAAGGAAACTATAAGCAAGGTGAAAAGACAGTCTTCAGAATGGGAGAAAATAATAGCAAATGAGGCAACTGACGAAGAATTAAAAAATATACAAGCAACTCCTGCAACTCAATTCCAGAAAAAGAAATGATCCAATCAAAAAGTGGGCCAAAGAACTAAACAGACATTTCTCCAGAGGAGATATACAGATGGCTAACAAACACATGAAAAGATGCTCAACATCACTCATTATCAGAGAAATGCAAATCAAAATCACAATGAGGTACCATTTCACCCCAGTCAGAATGGCTGCAATCCAAAAGTCTACAAGCAATAAATGCTGGAGAGGGTGTGGAGAAAAGGGAACCCTCTTACACTGTTGGTGGGAATGCAAACTAGTACATCTCCTATGGAGAACAGTGTGGAGATTCCTTAAAAAATTGCAAATAGAAGTGCCTTATGACCCAGCAATCCCACTGCTGGGCATACACACCGAGGAATCCAGAATTGAAAGAGACACGTGTACCCCAATGTTCATCGCAGCACTGTTTATAATAGCCAGGACATGGAAACAACCTAGATGTCCATCAGCAGATGAATAGATAAGAAAGCTATGGTACATATACACATTGGAGTATTACTCAGCCATTAAAAAGAATACATTTGAATCAGTTCTAATGAGGTGGATGAAAGTGGAGCCTATTATACAGAGTGAATTAAGCCAGAAAGAAAAACACCAATATAGTATACTAACACATATATATGGAATTTAGAAAGATGGTAATGATAACCCTGTATGCGAGACAGCAAAGAGACACAGATGTATAGAACAGTCTTTTGGACTCTGTGGGAGAGGGAGAGGGTGGGATGATTTGGGAGAATGGCATTGAAACATGTATAATATCATATATGAAATGAATCACCAGTCCAGGTTCCATGCATTATACTGGATGCTTGGGGCTGGTGCACTGAGATGACCCAGAGGGATGGTACAGGGAAGGAGGAGGGAGGGCGGTTCAGGATGGGGAACACATGTAGAACTGTGGCGGATTCATGTTGATGTATGGCAAATCCAATACAATATTGTAAAGTAATTAACCTCCAATTAAAATAAATGCATTTATATTTAAAAAATAAAAGCATAATAAAGAGTTTTCAGTTAACATGCTCAGAGCTGATTCCATAGGAAAATTTCACTGACTTATTGCTGATCTGAGCATAAAATGTTGTAAGTGGCAGAGCTGAATTCCAAATTCTAGCAACCCAGCTAGCTGACCTGTGCTTATTATTGGCGATAGACTTTATAGCTGAGTTTCATGAACAATGACAATACTACTGCTGCTGATGGAAATAGCTACCATTTATTTAGCCCTTTCTAATGTCAGATATTGGACACTCCATCCATACATTGTCCTCTAAAATCCTGACTCTGAACCTCTGAAGCAGGTGATACTCCCCTACTCTGCAGATAAGTAACTGAAGCTCAGACAAAATGAAAAACTGCCCCAAATAACAAGCTAATCATATATTAAAATAGATAATAATAATAATAATAATGTGTATTTCAAGTAATATTTATGAAATGTTAGATGTCTAATAGAAATAGTATAAAGTTTCAAATAAAAATTTTATCAATTGGCTGCCATATATATATGTACATATTGCAGTGGGATAATCTTTCCAAAGCTTGGTGAGGAAAGCATGTGAAGGGGCAGGGATATGTATTCTGGTAAAATTTGGGAAGGTAAACATATGTGTGAGTGTGTATTTACATATATGCTTATCATAGGCATAGATATTTGCCTAGTTTGATACTATTAGTTTTGAACTGACTTGTTATAATGCAGTGTCTTCATACTACAAAATGAAGTTTGGAAAATAAAGCCATTTTATATTTGTCTCCATACAGTACAGTGTCAGTTCAGTTCAGTTATTCAGTTGTGTCTGACTCTGCGACGCCATGAATTGCAGCATTCCAGGCCTCCCTGTCCATCACCAACTCCCAGAGTTCACTCAAACTCATGTCCATCGAGTTGGTGATACCATCCAGCCATTTCATCCTCTGTCGTCCCCTTCTCCTCCTGCCCCCAATCCCTCCCAGCATCAGAGTCTTTTCCAGTGAGTCCACTCTTTGCATCAGGTGGCCAAAGTATTGGAGTTTCAGCTTTAGCATCAGTCCTTCCAAAGAACACCCAGGACTGATCTCCTTCAGAATGGACTGGTTGGATCTCCTTGCAGTCCAAGGGACTCTCAAGAGTCTTCTCCAACACCACAATTCAAAAGCATCAATTCTTTGGCACTCAGCATTCTTCACAGTCCGACTCTCACATCCATACATGACCACTGGAAAAACCATAGCCTTGACTAGATGGACCTTTGTTGGCAAAGTAATGTTTCTGCTTTTCAGTATCTAGGTTGGTCATAACTTTCCTTCCAAGGAGTAAGTGTCTTTTAATTTCATGGTTGCAGTCACCATCTGCAGTGATTTTGGAGCCCCCAAATATAAAGAAGTCTGACACTGTTTTCACTGTTTCCCCATCTATTTCCCATGGGGCCAGATGCCATGATCTTCGTTTTCTGAATGTTTAGCTCTCAGCCAACTTTTTCGCTCTCCTCTTTCACTTTCATCAAGAGGCTTTTTAGTTCCTCTAACTTTCTGCCATAAGGGTGGTGTCATCTGCATATCTGAGGTTATTCATATTTCTCCCTGCAATCTTGATTCCAGCTTGTGCTGCTTCCAGTCCAGCATTTCTCATGATGTACTGTGCATAGAAGTTAAATAAGCAGGGTGACAATATACAGCCTTGACATACTCCTTTTCCTATTTGGAACCAGTCTGTTGTTCCATGTCCAGTTCTATCTGTTGCTTCCTAACCTGCATATAGGTTTCTCAAGAGGCAGGTCAGGTGGTCTGGTATTCCCATCTCTTTCAGAGAATGAAATGGGTGAATTTGAGTCAGATGACCATTATATCTACTACTGTGGGCAGGAATCCCTTTGAAGAAATGGAGTAGCCATCATTGTCAACAAAAAAGTCTGAAATGCAGTAGTTGGATGCAGTCTTAAAAATGACAGAATGACTTCTGTTCGTTTCCAAGGGAAACCATTCAGTATCACAGTGATTCAAATCTATGCCGCAACCAGTAAAGCTGAAGGTGCTGAAGTTGAACGGTTCTTTGAAGACTTAAACAAGACCTTTTAGAACTAACACCCAAAAAAGATGTCCTTTTCATTATAGGGGACTGGAATGCAAAAGTAGGAAGTCAAGAAATACCTCAGGTAACAGGCAAATTTGGCCTTGGAGTATGGAATGAAGCAGGGCAAAGGCTAATAGAGTTTTGCCAAGAGAATGCACTGGTCAAGCAAACACCTTCTTCCAACAACACAAGAGAAGACTCTACAGATGGACATCACCAGATGGTCAACACCGAAATCAAATTGATTATATTCTTTGCAGCCAAAGTTGGAGAAGCTCGATACAGTCAGCAAAAACAAGACTGGGAGCTGACTGTGGCTCAGATCATGAACTCCTTATTGCCAAATGCAGACTTAAATTGAAGAAAGTAGGGAAAACCACTAGACCATTGAGGTATGACCTAAATCAAATCCCTTATGATTATACAGTGGAAGTGAGAAATAGATTTAAGGGACTAGATCTGATAGATAGGGTGTCTGATGAACTATGGACGGAGGTTCATGACATTGTACAGGAGACAGGGATCAAGACCATCCCCATGGAAAAGAAATGCAGAAAAGCAAAATGGCTGTCTGGGGAGGCCTTACAAATAACTGTGAAAAAAAGAGAAGTGAAAAGCAAAGGAGAAAAGGAAAGATTTAAGCATCTGAAGGCCGAGTTCCAAAGAATAGCAAGGAGAGATAAGAAAGCCTTCCTCAGTGATCAATGCAAAGAAACAGAGGAAAACAACAGAATGGGAAAGACTAGAGATCTCGTCAAGAAAATTAGAGATACCAAGGGAACATTTTTCATGCAAATATGGGCTTGATAAAGGACAGAAATATTATGGACCTAACAGAAGCAGAAGATATTAAGAAGAGGTGGCAAGAATACACAGAGAACTGTACAAAAAAGATCTTCATGACCAAGAGAAGCACGATGGTGTGATCACTCACCTAGAGCCAGATATCCTGGAATGTGATGTCAAGTGGGCCTTAGAAAGCATCACTATGAACAAAGCTAGTGGAGGTGATGGAGTTCTAGTTGAGCTGTTTCAAATCCTGGAAGATGATGCTGTGAAAGTGCTGCACTCAATATGCCAGCAAATTTGGAAAACTCAGCAGTGGCCACAGGACTGGAAAAGGCCACTTTTCATTCCAATCCCAAAGAAAGTCAATGCCAAAGAAAGCTCAAACTACCGCACAATTGCACTCATCTCACCCACGAGTAAAGTACTGCTCAAAATTCTCTAAGCCAGGCTTCAGCAATACGTGAACCGTGAACTTCTTGATGTTCAAGCTGGTTTTTGAAAAGGCAGAGGAACCAGAGATCAAATTGCCAACATCCGCTGGATCATGGAAAAAGGAAGAGCGTTCCAGAAAAACATCTATTTCTGCTTTATTGACTATGCCAAAGCCTTTGACTGTGTGTATCACAGTACAATGTAGGCACCTACTGAATGTTTGTTTCAAAAATGAGATATTGAAGCAATGCTATCGCTAAGGTTATTCTTGGAATAGAAGCACCTAAGATTTCTACTCCCATTAGCTTTAAAAACCAATTTCAACAAGGTTGGAAAACACATAATTTTCTGTTATTTTTTATTAGAAACTTTTAATAAAAGTCTATGGAACTTTTTTATTGCAATAATTAATCTATTTCACTATTATAGTTCTGAGTTAAGCAATATGGTATGGAAATTCAAAACTTGAGAAAATGACATACATGTAGAGAAATTTAGCAGTAGTTTCCCTCTTAAAATGTAACGTCGGCATGTGATCAACAAAATAAGCAGTTATTGTTATTTAGTCACTCAGCCATGTCCAACTCTTTGTGACCCTATGGATTGCAGCACGCCGTACTTCCCCATCCTTCACCATCTCCTGGAGTTTTCTCAGACTCCTCCACTGAGTCGGTAATGCCATCCAACATCTCATCCTCTGTCATCCCCTTATCTACATTCCTTCAATCTTTCCCAGCATCAGGATCTGTGCCAATGAGTCAGCTGTTTGCATTAGGTGGCCTAAGCAGCTAAATGAGGTGTTTTATAAACTGGATGCTTATGGTCATTTATATTCCCACATTTATGTATATTAACTTAGCAGTCATAATACTAACATATGTGCATTGATTTTTTTTTTAAAACAGTACTTAAAAAAATTTTGTTTATTTTTGACTGTGTTGCGTCTTTGTTGCTATGTGAGGGCTTTCACTAGTTGCAGTTCACAAGCTTCTCATTTTTGGTGGTTTCTCTTGTTGCGGAGCACAGGCTTGAGGGCCCTGCCTTCATTAACTGTGGCACATGGGGTCAGTAGTTATGGTGAAAGTAAAGAAAGTGAAAGTGAAGTTGCTCAGTCATGTCCAACTCTTTGTGACCCCATGGACTGTAGCCTACCAGGCTCCTCCCTTCCATGGGATTCTCCAGGCAAGAATACTGGAGTGGGTTGCCATTTTCTTCTCCAGGGGATCTTCCCGACCCAGGGGTCGAACTCAGGTCTCCAGCATTCCAGGCAGATGCTTTAACCTCTGTGCTTGGGCTTAATTAGCCTGTGGCAGGTGGAATCTTCCTGGACCAGGAATCAAATCTGAGTCCCGTGCATTGGCCAGTAGGGTTCTTAACCACTGGACCATTGGGGAAGTCCTGTGTGTGTTCTAATATATCATTCATTCATAGTTACTCTCTAACTCAAAATGAGACTGCCATGCTGTAAAGCTAACTATAGTTAACCAATTATTACATGCTTCTCAATTTGTGGATTCTTTTGTTAATATAAACAAATGCAGAAAAGAGGTACAGACAAATCATCAGTGACCTAAAAATCATCTTTACAACTAAGCCTTTTCAGAAATATAGAGATAGTGGTTCAAAATTAAGTAAAAGGATCTTTTTGTCTTTCTGTGGGATAATGGAGGTGAAGGTCAGTTCTCACTGCTGGTAATTTATGTTTCATATGTCTCTCAGTAAATACAGAGAAATAACACTCACTCAAAATGCTGTGTGAGAATTTAAGCACACACACTGTATTCTATGCAACTCAAAGTGAAGATATGGTTTGGATACAAATGTGGGTAATTTGATTAAACAATCTCATGTTTTACATGATTATACACTTCAGATATTAGAAAAAACAAAATATTCTTTACTTAATGATTTCAACTTCCAAAATTACTGAGTACACAGTAAGAATAATCCAGTCCACAGTGTTTATTTGTTAGAAGTAGAAGATTTTTGGTAGAAGTTCCTTATAGACTGTACACTAGAGTGTTCAATTCTAAGTTAAAGGCGGATACTTCATAAGAATGTTTTTATTCCCTTATTTTTTTCTTAGAAGACAGTTCATTCTGTGGAATTAGAACCACCTTGGGAATAATCTCTCACAGAATGACATGCTGCCTCAGACATCATAGTACAAGCAAGATTACAGTTCTAATGTTTTTCTTAAATTACCATTTAGGCCAAAATGTGACTTTGAAAAGATTTAAAATTTCCCAGCTTATCTGATCTACTTTTAGTGTTCCAAGTATAACTCTGAAGACAAATTAAATTGTGTTTTGTTGATAGTTTTGGAGAGAATTATTATAATACTCTAGATGTAATCTGCCTGTCATGAAAGATTTGTTTTATATGGACTGAATGATAGATTGCTAGTTTCATAGACAATTCTGTATTTTCCAGTTTTTGATGTCCCAAATTTAATTTTACTGAATGATACCCGTGAAGTGGGTATGGTAAAGTGATACGGAGATAGGTAGTTGAAAATGAAGACATGCACAATAACCTAGGTGCTCCAGGCAAAAACTCAGGAGGCATTTTCAGTTTTTACCACTCTTTCATTACTGTATCGAAGAAGGCAATGGCACCCCACTCCAGTACTCTTATCTGGGAAATCTCATGGATGGAGGTGCCTGGTAGGCCGCAGTCCATAGGGTCGCTAAGAGTCACAGACGCGACTGAGCGGCTTCACTTTCACTTTTCCCTTTCATGCATTGGAGAAGGAAATGGGAACCCCCTCCAGTGTTCTTGCCCGGAGAATCCCGGGGACGGGGGAGCCTGGTGGGCTGCCGTCTCTGGGGTCGCACAGAGACGGACACGACTGAAGTGACTTAGCAGCAGCAGCAGCAGCATTACTGCATATGTTTTGCACTCTGCTTTCAAAGTGAGTACAGTATTGTGATTCTGTTGATTTTTTCTCCAGCTCCACTTGCACCTGTTCCATCTTCTGTTACCTGAACTACAGGGCTGGGTTCCCTACCTCTGGTTTCCCACTTTAGACATAGACACCCTAAAATTCATTCTCCATGGATGAGCCAGAAGATTTTTTTCAAGTGTAAGTCAGATAATATCACTCCTTCTCTAACAGCTTCCATAGCTGGTCCCAACTGAAAACAACGCAAATGTTTATCAACCCCTGAATGGGTAAATAATTAGTACATTGAAATGAACAACTGATACACACAATAGCAAGGATGAGGCTGAAGGGTATTATGCTGAGTGAAAGAAGCAGGAAACAAATGGTTACATAATTCCATTTATATGAGACTTTGGAAAAACTATAGGAACAAAGATAAGATCAGTGGTGGCTAGTAGGGGAGAACACAAAAGAACTTTCTAGGGTGATGAAACTGATCTATTTTTTGACTGTGTTAATTATCCAACTTTACTCTTTTGTCTGTAATCATCAAACAGTTATACATGAAAAGGGTGAATTTCATTACATTTGTATGTGTGATAGTTTTTATATATAATGTGTATATATAACCAGCACGTGTATGAATGTAATAAAAACTAAAAATAATTATATTCATCTTTATGATGATGATGACGATGATGATGATGAAGTGCCAATTTCATAGATGCAGTTAAGTACTATGTCCCCTGGAAAAAACTAGAGAATAAACCCATCCTTACAAAGTGCCTCTCTTTAACTCTGAGAATTATACATGTGTACTATGGAATATTTGAGGAGCTTCTATTCCAAATTAGATACATATGAGGTAAATTCTGAAAGAGATGGGAATACCAGACCACCTGACCTGCCTCTTAAGAAACCTATATGCAGGTCAGGAAGCAACAGATAGAACTGCACATGCAACAACAGACTAGTTCCAAATAGGAAAAGGAGTACGTCAAGGCTGTATATTGTCACCCTGCTTATTTAACTTATATGCAGAGTACATCATGAGAAACGCTGGGCTGGAAGAAGCACAAGCTGGAATCAAGATTGCTGGGAGAAATATCAATAACCTCAGATATGCAGAAAACACCACCCTTATGGCAGAAAGTGAAGAGGAACTCAAAAGCCTCTTGATGAAAGTGAAAGAGGAGAGTGAAAAAGTTGGCTTAAAGCTCAACATTCAGAAAACGAAGATCATGGAATCTGGTCCCATCACTTCATGGGAAGTAGATGGGGAAACAGTGGAAACGGTGTCAGACTTTACATTTTGGGCTCCAGAATCACTGCAGATGGTGACTGCAGCCATGAAATTAAAAGACACTTACTCCTTGCACTTCCCTGGTGGCTCATACGGTAAAGCATCTGTCTACAATGCAGGAGACCCGGGTCTGATCCCAAGGAAATGACAATCCACTCCAGGACTATTGCCTGGAAAATCCCATGGACAGAGGTGCCTGGTAGGCTACAGCCCATGGGGTCGCAAAGAGTTGGACACAACTGAGCGACTCCACTTTCTTCTTTTCACTTTCTTTCTTACTCCTTGGAAGGAAAGTTATGACCAACCTAGATAGCATATTCAAAAGCAGAGACATTACTTTGCCAACTAAGGTCCGTCTAGTCAAGGCTGTGGTTTTTCCTGTGGTCATGTATGGATGTGAGAGTTGGACTGTGAAGAAAGCTGAGCACCAAAGAATTGATGCTTCTGAACTGTGGTGTTGGAGAAGACTCTTGAGAGTCACTTGGACTGCAAGGACATCCAGCCAGTCCATCCTAAAGGAGATCAGTCCTGGGTGTTCATTGGAAGGACTGATGCTAAAGCTGAAACTCCAATATTTTGGCCACCTGATGCGAAGATTTGACTCATTGGGAAAGACTCTGATGCTGGGAGGGATTGGGGGCAGGAGGAGAAGGGAACGACAGAGGATGAGAGGGCTGGATGGCATCACTGACTCGATGGACGTGAGTTTGAGTGAACTCCGGGAGATGGTGATGGACAGGGAGGCCTGGCATGCTGCGATTCATGGGGTCGCAAAGCGTTTGACATGACTGAGCGACTGAACTGAACTGAGGTAAATTATGCAGGCCTTCCCTGCCAGCTCAATGGTAAAAAATCTGCATGCAGTGTGGAAGAACCGGGTTCAATCCCTGAGTCAGGAAGATCCCCTGGAGAGGGAATGACAACCCACTCCAGTATTCTTGCCTGGAAAATATCATGGACAGAGGAGTCAATTATATCTCTATAACTATGACTTAAAAAAAAAAAAAAAAAGCTCTATGGCCTCCTTCTGTGCTTAAAATACAAATCCACAGACCTGACTCAGGCTTGTAAGGCATTTTCTAAAATTGCCCTTGCCTGCCCTTCAGCTCATTTCTCTCCTTGCCGTGAATAGTTCTAGACTATTTATAGGGTTTTCTTAGACATTTGATGTTTAACTTTAAAAACACGTAATTGATTAGCCTTTAAAAGTAACATTTAATTTTTCTTAATGAGGATTTGAAGTATAAAATTATATATTGATAATCCTTTGCATAATACCTGTATTTTCTCATAAAAATAAAAAACCCAATCTACAAATGCTCTTGCTATCATCATCATATATATCCTGATTTTCTCTATCTCTTTTTTTTTCTGATTCTCTCTTAGTTCGTGGAAAGGGAAGAAAAGAGGCAATAAGTTTATTTTTAATTTTTTATTAAAAATTTAAAAAATTGTTTGGGCCTACTGTGCAGCATGCAGGATCTTAGTTTCCCAACCAGGGATTGAACTTGTGTCCCCTATATTGGGAGTGTGGAGTCCTCACCATTGGACCACCAGGGAAATCTCAAGAGAAAAGGCAGTAATTTTAAATGTCTGAGATCATCTTCAACTTAGTGGCCAGGTCCTTTCTGCCAATTAAACATAATCTAAGAAAAGATACATATATGGAATATTAATTAAACAAATGATTTCTATACCATTATGTAATAGGATCCTGAAGGGGGCCATTTTTCACTTTATAAAAATATGAAAATTGAATTTCATTAAATCTCTCCAATTTTATTACAAATATAAATTTAAATACAAAGATTTAAGTACATAAATTTCATATACACACCTTCAGGTATGTTGAATATGAAGTCAACACACAAACACACAGAGTGTAACATTAAAAGAGAGAGAAACTGCATGTAGAAAATACACACTACACCCACAGACACATTTTATTCATTTCTAAAAGTATGTATTTCTAATAATGGAATCATATAGAACTAAAAATTCAGTTCACATATCTAAATTAGATTTACAGAACTTTCATAAATGGGTTAAAATAGATTCACATAAATCACTAAAATGTCATCTTAAAAAAGTAAGTCGCATCTATTATCTGATAGTGTACCTCATCACATCAGTCACATTTGCATATCATGCACCCCAGGAATATGTCAGGACAAAAATTTTCAGTTTATGTGAGAAATAGCAAAAATGCTAGTTGACTATAGTGGGATTAGGGGACTTTAATTTTATACATTTTTAAATTGACTGTCTTCTTCCTCTCTGTTTTTCTATTTCTCCTTCCTCCCTTTCCTCCTTCCTTTCCACTTCTCATTCTTCTTAGCCCTCCTTTTTTCCTATGCTTAGTTAAATAATATGCTTAATTGCAGGAAGTTTCCAGTTTATGGCTTTAGGATATTTCCAGTTAACTCTAAACTTTTGCTGTTCATCATGAATTCAGTCAACATACAGATTACTTACTAGCCTAGCCTAAGTCCCAGAATTTGTATCTTTAATTTCCTTTTAAGCTCTCTTAGAATAGGATGACATTATTCAGGAAACATCTTTTGCCATGATGCCACATCCATCACTTGACTAAGTGCTTGTTTTCAACTTTCTAAACCAGCGGGGTAACCTTCTGTTCCCAAGAGAGTGCCTAAAATGCACTGGGCAAAGCTCTGGCTCTTGAAATAGCTGTTCACTGTTACAGATGTTCAGGTGACTGACTGATGGTTTCCTTCCCACATAAGACAGCTCCTGGGAAGCTCGAGGATCTGACTTTAAACTAGAATGACTCTCTGGAGTCATATCATAGGTTTGATATGGCAAGGTCTCAAAGTATCCTTAGTCTGAAGTTCTTCCAGAAAGTCTTGTGAATTCTAAAACTTGTCTGGCCAGGGAAGCACAAAGAGGGAAATAAATGTAAACAAGGGAGCTATCAAGGTGTTCTTTGGTGCTTCCTGGGTGTAATATACTGGTGCAAAGCTCTAGCTCTGAGATTGAGACACTTGCTTATAATTCCTGGTTCCATCCCTGTTGGCAGCAGAAACACAGCCTAAGTTTCATATTTATGATTATTTTATAGTCATCATGATACTTTTCCAGTGCGCTTGCTCTGAGGATTAAATTCAATTAATACAGTACCTAGCACCACGTAAGGAGAAGGTGATGGCACCACTCCAGTACTTTTGCCTGGAAAATCCCATGGATGGAGGAGCCTGGTAGGCTGCAATCCATAGGGTTGCGAAGAGTCAGACACGACTGAGCGACTTCACTTTCACTTTTCACTTTCATGCGCTGAAGAAGGAAATGGCAACCCACTCCACTGTTCTTTCCTGGAGAATCCCAGGTACAGGGGAGCCTGGTGGGCTGCCGTCTGTGGGATCGCACAGAGTCGGACACGACTGAAGCGACTTAGCAGCAGCAGCAGCAGCACCAAGTAAACACAAACTAAATGTTATCTATTAATATTGTTGTAATTGCTTTTATTGTTATCTTAAGCCTCAGAAGATAATTAGGCCATAGTTGAGAGACTGTCAGAGATTTTGTCTTTTAGCAAATATGAGAATAACGTATACAACAGCTGAGATCAAATATAGGTAGTGAGCTAAGCACACTGGTAAGTAGAGTTCAAAAATGCAGAAGATATTAAGAAGAGGTGGCAAGAATACACAGAAGAACTGTACAAAAAAGATCTTCAAGACCAAGATAATCATGATGGTGTGATCACTCACCTAGAGCCAGATATCCTGGAATGTGATGTCAAGTGGGCCTTAGAAAGCATCACTACGAACAAAGCTAGTGGAGGTAATGGAATTCCAGTAGAGCTATTTCAAATCCTGAAAGATGATGCTGTGAAAGTGCTGCACTCAATATGCCAGCAAATTTGGAAAACTCAGCAGTGGCCACAGGACTGGAAAAGGTCAGTTTTCATTCCAATCCCAACGAAAGGCAATGCCAAAGAAAGCTCAAACTACCGCACAATTGCACTCATCTCACCCGCGAGTAAAGTACTGCTCAAAATTCTCCAAGCCAGGCTTCAACAATACGTGAACTGTGAACTTCCTGATGTTCAAGCTGGTTTTAGAAAAGGCAGAGGAACCAGAGATCAAATTGCCACCATCCTCTGGATCATGGAAAAAGCAAGAGAGTTCTAGGAAGACATCTATTTCTGCTTTATTGACTATGCCAAAGCCTTTGACTGTGTCGATCACAATAAAATGTGGAAAATTCTGAAAAAGATGGGAATACCAGACCACCTGACCTGCCTCTTGAGAAACCTATATGCATGTCAGGAAGCAACAGATAGAACTGGACATGGAACAACAGACTGGTTCCAAATAGGAAAAGCAGTACGTCAAGGCTGTATATTGTCACCCTGCTTATTTAACTTCTATGCAGAGTACATCATAAGAAACGCTGGGCTGGAACAAGCACAAGCTGGAATCAAGATTGCCAGGAGAAATATCAGTAACCTCAGATATGCAGAAAACACCACCCTTATGGCAGAAAGTGAAGAGGAACTAAAAAGCCTCTTGATGAAAGTGAAAGAGGAGAGTGAAAAAGTTGGCTGAGAGCTAAACATTCAGAAAACGAAGATCATGGCATCTGGTCCCATCACTTCATAGGAAATAGATGGGGAAACAGTGGAAACAGTGTCAGACTTTATTTTTTGGGGGCTCCAAAATCACTGAAGATGGTGACTGCAGCCATGAAATTAAAAGACGCTTACTCCTTGAAAGGAAAGTTATGACCAACCTAGATAGCATATTCAAAAGCAGAGACATTACTTTGCCAACAAAGGTCCATCTAGTCAAGGCTATAGTTTTTCCAGTAGTCATGCATGGATGTGAGAGTTGGACTGTGAAGAAAGCTGAGCGCCAAAGAATTGATGCTTGTGAACTGTGGTGTTGGAGAAGACTCTTGAGAGTCCCTTGGACTGCAAGGAGATCCAACCAGTCCATTCTGAAGGAGATCAGCCCTGGGATTTCTTTGGAGGGAATGATGCTGAAGCTAAAACTCCAGTATTTTGGCCACCTCATGCTAAGAGTTGACTCATTGGAAAAGACTCTGATGCTGGGAGGGATTGAGGGCAAAAGGAGAAGGGGACAACAGAGGATGAGATGGCTGGAAGGCATCACTGACTCAATGGACTTGAGTCTGAGTGAACTCCGGGAGATGGTGATGAACAGGGAGTGAACAGGGAGGCCTGGCGTGCTGCGATTCATGGGGTCTCAAAGAGTCAGACACGAGTGAGCTACTGAACTGAATTGAACTGAATGTTTGTTTTGGACTCATCTTTTGTCTTGGTGATCTTGGGAGAGTTATTGATCATTCTTCATTTCTTCACATGCAGAACAAGTGGATGAATACCTACTGATTTTTTTTTTATGAGAAACATAGGAAAGAATGTTTGTGAAATACATGCTATGTGTAAAATGCTCATTCCAGTTAACTCTCTCACAGTAGTTTGAAGTGTGCTATTGGTTTGATTCATGGTTCTCAGATAGGAATAATAATGTTATGCCAAGAGTTTTTGGGAAGGAGTGACTACATATAAAACAGGTTGGGCAATTTTTGATACATTTTAATTTCTATTGTTATCACTGAAGTGAAGTGAAAGTCGCTCATTCCTGTCCGACTCTTTGCAACCTCATGGACTATACAGTCCATGAGAAATTCTCCAGGCCTGAATACTGGAGTGGGTGTCCATTCCCTTCTCCACAATCTTCCCAATCCAGGGATTGAACCCAGGTCTCTTCATTGTAGGCAGATTCTTGACCAGCTGAGCTACTAGGGATAGTCCACATAATTACTATAAATTACAAGAAAAAGAAATAAGATTGATGAAAAAATGAAATCTAAAAGGAGAATAACCACATATTGTCTATGAATATGTAATATTTAAGTAAATATGTTAGGCAGTGATCATATTGTGCCAATTAAAGAAATATTAACTGGAAGAAGTAATTTTGTTCATTTAGGTTTGTATATTCCTGGGATAGACTCATAGGAGCGTGAAATGAGATGGCTTTAGAAAGCCTTTCTGGTTTTGATTGTAAGTAATGTTTTTAATGTTTTAATCAGGTGTTTTGCACCTGATGGAATTTAACTTTTTTAGTAATTCATGCATGCAGCATTAGCTAGGTGACTTTTGAATATTCAGATTTTTTTTATCTTAAAATGATTGTGTTTCACAATTTCACGTAAAACATAGAACCTTATATACTCTTTAAGATCAGAAGAAAATGAATTTTTTATTCTGTTAGAAAAACTGAGTTGGTTCTTCCTAAATGTTAACAGGTGCAGTGAGGTCAACACAGTTAATCACAATAAAAATATTCCTCTGGTCAAGTTTGACAAACACTAGGTTAATTGACACTGTAAAGTGTCTATTGCAGCATTTCTCAGAATCTTTACTATATAATGTGTGTTGAGTATCTCTAAGCATGGCAGTAATTGTTTGCTATGCTTGCTAATATTATTTCAGCTCTGCATCCTTCTCTTGAGGGGCTATTGTGAGGAATGTATTTTGGAAAGTGCTGGGCTAGAAGATTATTGTGTTTCTTGTTTTCATTTTTAAATGAGGATAAACAAAGTTCATCCAAAGCATATGAGTTTAGAATTTCCTACCACATTCCCACCATGTTTGTTTATTTCCATTGGGGACATCCTTGTAAAGCTAGTTTATTAGACATTTTCTAGGGTAAGGGCCTATAGCTCCTGGCTTCTCCCTTTCTTCCTTCTCATAGGCTAGAAAAATACTGGTTTTGCTTCTACAAGTGTCTGATCCTGAGGATGGAGAGAAAAAAATAGCATCTGTGATTTAAAGTTCTAGGAGAAAGAGACAACACTTCAAAGAAAAGTTGATGTTCACAAGAATAGCCTTGAAACTTTAAAATATTATCTCAAAGTAGAGAACTAGAAAATTAGAACCATCAGTTAAAATCATGAAGGTGATAGCAATGAAAATTGTTTTATCATGAGTTTTATCTATATTTCCCCAGGAAGTAGGGAACAATAGAAAAAAAAATCTTAATTGAGCATCTTTTATTTTGTTTTGTTGTTTTTGTTTTGTCTTAGTCTTCCAACCTTGACATTATTGACATTTGTGGGTACATATCTCTTTTTTCGGAGTGAGGGTACTGTCTTATACACTGTAAGATGGTTAACAGCATCCCTGGCCTCTATCTACCACATGCAATTAGCATCTCATTCCCTACATGTGACTATCAAAAGTATCTCCAGTCACTGCTGAATGTCTCCTGAGAGGCAAAGCCACCTCAAGTTGACAATATTGGTCTACTCCTTTCCTATAGTTTTCCCCCATTTTGATACTAAATGATGGATATAGACAATTGAGGGCTTGGCTGGTGGCTCAGACTGTAAAAGAATCTGCCTGCAATGCAGGAGACTTGGGTTGGGAAGATCCCCTGGAGAAGGGAATGGCAACCCACTCCAGTATTCTTGTCTGGAGAAATCCATGGATAGAGGAGCCTTGGTGGGGCTACAGTTCACTGGGTCACTGTATATGTTCATGTGAATAATACAATAAAACTACAAATAAGTTCAAGATTAATAACAATTCTGTAAATGTTTTCTGTCATTTTTCTAAGTCTCAGTCTAGAATTATGGGGTCACTTTCTAATCTCCTATTAGCTGATTTGTTTTTCATCCTTCTGTCCTACCTTATTACTATTTCCATTTAAAAGAATACTAACAAAATGTTCGCTCTTCAGTTAATAAGGCAATTACTAAAGTTGTGACTTACGCTGTCTCCAGGTTGGTATAATATTTCTGGAATTATGCTGTCAGGTTGGCTAAATCTATAAACTTAATGAAATGGGATGACATGCAGTGCTTTGCCTGTTTATATTTTGACATTCTTTTGGGCTTTAAATTTACATCTATTTTTCTGTTTCTCAATAGTTTCCACCTTTCATATTGTTGTTTGGGACTCTGTTATAAGAATCAAAGGGCTTCCCTGGTGGCTGAGATGGTAAAGAATCCACATGCAATGTGGGAAACCTGGGTTCAATCCCTGAGTTGGGAAAATCCCCTGCCAAACTCAGGGATAGAACCCACATTTCCCACATTGCAGGCTGATGTGGGCATGTATTCTTGTCTGGAGAATCCCCATGGACAGAGGAGCCTCTAGGACTCTTGCTTGGAGAGTACCCATGGACAGAGAAGCCTGGTGGCATACAGCGCATGGTATCGTAAAGGGACAGATATGACTTAGTGAGTAAGCACAGCACCACACATAAGAATAGAAATGAAGCTGTGCATGATAGATTAGTATAGATACTGTATGTAAAATATGATTGTGGTTTTCGAGCACAACTACAACTAGAAATGTACATTATAAGGTTATTATTTTAATTATTATTTATGTTTATTTTTGTCTTGAATGTCTTGAATATTCACTTCTGGGAAGGAACATGATAAATTTTAAAATTTAATTAACTTATACTGAATTTGAGTAACTCCCTAAATAAAGAAGAAAAAGAATAACCAAAAAGGAAAAAAAAGCTGGATGTTCTCATAACTATATAGATTCTCAAAGCTTGTATCCTTGTATACTCAAGGAAAAATTTAACATTTTGATATATCTTCTGTTTAATTAATATCCAATTACCTATTTTGCAGTTTTAAATGATCTAATTATAGTATAGGTAAAAAGACGAGTTCTAAAGACATCTATATCTTAATTGCGGGATTATTCTTTTCTTTTTACTTCCCCAGTTTCTTTTTTGAGTGCAGAATTTTTAAACTGATTCAAAATGCGTTTACCATCCAGTTATTCTCAGTGCTTATATTAGCCTTAAGTAATGCAAAGCTTAAAGTCCATTTTTTCAGTTTTGAATTTTACATATGATTACATTTAAGTTAATCTTCTTTATTGGTTTTCTTTTTATAAAAAAGTACTCAGTTACCTCTGTCAGATTACATTAGAGGATTTCAGTGACATTCTTGTACTAGAGAAACTACAGACACTTCTGTAGGCTATGTATTTATGCAGCTACAATGGACATAATCCTATTTTTATGAAGAATGAAGAAAATTGACTTAAAAATAAAAATACCTTCCTGAAATCACCTATATACTATTTGGTCCAATTAAAAAAATAACTTGAAAGCATGTTGCAAACATTTAAATCAGACGATTCAGCATAATTCCTTGTCAAAGGTCAAAAAGATTGTGGTAAAAATCCAAACAGACTATCCACTGGGACCTGACAAGGCAGAGGAAGCAGACGATTCAAATACATTTCTTTCAGAATACCCATTTGCTCATCTTTGCTCAAGGGTCAAAACAGAAATTATTCTGGAATAGCAATGGTGGCTATGTGACCTGTTGTTTAATGCGTGTTTCTAAACTGGTCTGTAATGACCACATTAATCTCAGCATATATTAAAAACCTATTTGCACAAGCTAGGTCCAAGTAAAAAAGAGAGCAGAGTACTTTACCTGCATCAACACAAAACATTGCATAACAAGTATTTGTTTTTGTAGCTATTGTGGCTTTGGGAACAAGTAAACATAAACAGCAGGAAACACAAATACAGAGGCAGTGCGACTGGAGGTTGTCAGGGAGCAGGATGGTAGCTTTAGGAACTGAATTCGGCTTGAAATCAGCTTTGTCTCAGTATGCGTAAGAGGCTTTGGTGCTGTATCAGACCTTTGGGGCAGCCACTCAGCAGGACAGGGATTATCCAGCGGTTTACTATAGCCTGTGCTTCCCAATTCATAGAAAACTTGCCTCCCTATCATACTCTTACATTAACTCACTAGGTACTGACTTTTCTATCTATTTTTTTTTCCTTCTGAGATTGTGGGTCTGTTGGCTAAAAAACAATAGCAGATATTAATATAGAATCTAAGAAAATATTTAAGAAACATGATTGAGAAGATACCAAACATTTGACATCTATAGCTAGTAATAAAGCATAACCATGGGTCATTTTGAAAGCTAACTCTCATTTTCTAAAATTGATGTTTCTTTTTCTATTGGTGGCCCTGCCAAAAATGTCCTAGACTTAAATGGGCAAAGTTTAATATAACTGCTACTCACTCAAAGTTCCATTTGTATTTCTGTTCTAATAATGAGATGCATTCTTTTTCCCCTCTTTCCTTTTCTTTTCTCTCTCTTTTTTTTTCCTTGAGGCTTGACAGGGTTAATTCCAATTCCATTTAGCTGTGGGAAGAGATGCTGTGGTGGAAACCCCATGGTTATTCCAAACGCATGACCATCAAAGAGTCAGATTAGCTGAGTGAGAAGAGAGGAAGCTGTGCACTTCCTGTCTCTTAATAAAGCTAAGATTACAGAAGTATTTAATAACCATTGTGGGTTTTCATAGGAAATTTTACAAACACTTTTGGTAATTTGCTCAATCTACGGTTACTGTTGAAGATTATTTTTGTTTAAGCTAGCTTAGATATCTAGAAAATGTTGTAAAATCAGGATCCTATTACACATAGCACTGCTAAGTAATCAACTATAAAGACATTACAAGTTCTTTTTGGATATCTCATTTGCACTGAGAAGAGTGGGTTGCACCACGGCTAAAGAAGCAACAGCAATTGTTTTATAAGCATTGAGAAGGCAATAAAATGTGGATTCCTTATGTAGGTCCAAATGTAGCAGCTGGATTTGGCTTTATGAACCATGAAAAATAGTTCCCATCTGGAAGTTGATGTTGAATAAAGATGCAACAGCAAGACAGCATTTTACATGAAGCATTTTATACATATCGAGCACAATCTTTGGTTCTTTCTAGTTATAATTAGAAAATAATAATTGAGAATCAATGAGTTTAGTATCAAACACCCAAAACTTTCTTAGTCTGGAAGTGATGTTTGTTTTGTTCATTAAAAATCAACTAGATGTCAGCAAAATTACTTTTGCATTTGCTTAGTGAATAAAAAGTACTTGCTAGTTATACAATTTCAACTTAGAAGTTAAAAATTTCATTGGCAAGAATGAGATATTGATAATTGGTAATAAAAAATGGTAAATTCTTTACTAATTGAAAAATATATGGTGCTGTGTATAATTCACTCCTTCATTATGCAGATATTATAAAATATTGGTTTTCTTTTTGAATAAATTCCTTATCGAGGCTTCAGTATAACCAATACATGAGGTTACATATGAACTGGACCTTCTGAGGTCATTTAACTCTCCTCTTGCTGTTGAGTAGGCATATTCTCAAATACCAAATAAACATGTAACTATAAATCCAGATTTACAAGATTGGGACAATGCTTGTCAGCATGTTCCTGTCTCTCTCTGAATTTATTATGTAAATTGATAAAAATTTTTGCTTATTGCCAACTCTTTTTAATAGGTGTTTTGCGTTTAGCAAGGACAGACATAATTTGCCCTGCTTTTGCAGTTGTTTGTCCACATCAAAATTGAGAGATTGAGTAAATAAGAAGAATATTGACATTGTTTATAGTCTATAATGCATCATTTGATTTATGTTAGTTCAACTATGTAATAAACTCAAAAATGCTCATTTTTTTTTTACAATGATTCTTTTCAAACAGATTTTTTCATGTTTATAATATTTATTTTTCAAGGTTTCTTTATTTCATATCCATATGAGATAGACATTTTACCTCTGCTGAACAATTTCTATATAATTATATAGTAGTTCTAGTAGGACCCAAGCATAGATATACTGATTGGTGTGACTTCAACACACAAATGCTACATGGGTTGGATTTTGTAAGACAGAAAAAGATTTTAAATTACTAGCATCTCAATCTTTCTTTTTATCTTTTAAAAAAGTTGCATATTTGAGTTACTCAATCATTTCAGATAAAACAAAGCCTGCTTTAATATATATGAAAATTAAATATTATAGCATGTTCTGAGGTGCAATGAAAATTCAACAAAGGATGGAGACAAAAATAGGAGATATGAGTCTAATAAAATGCATTAAAATTTGAGAAAATTTGCCAGATAATACTTTCCTCAGCTTTCCATTTTCAATCATATACTTGTTTTTACATTCATCTATCAGTATCAAGAGAGATCAATAAATTTCAGTAAGTCATTTTTTCCCAAAGTAACTTTTCTTCAGGTAGAGGTGCACATATTACATTCATTTGATTTAAAATTTTCATATTTTGGGAGTTCCGTGGTAGCTTAGTAGTTAGGATTCCATGCTTTCACTGCTCTGGCTTGGGTTCAATCCCTAGTCAAGGAGGTTCCTGCATCTCAGTAGCATGGCTAAATAAAATTATTTTCATTTTTTTGTCTATGAAAATATATGGAAAATAGAGAAAACTATTTTTAAGTCCTTAGTATAGTTCCCAGCCTTCAGGACTCAATAAATAGTGACTATTGAGATGATGGAGAATCTTTCTATTGCTCTATACTGAAATTTGTTTGATATGTTAATTGTTAACATTTAATTATTATTTGATATAAGGTTAAAAGCAGTAATATTCAGAAAGTTAAAGAAAATTTGAAAAGTCTAAATACATTAATAATTGATGTGTATAATATGAATCATTTCTGTGAAATAAAAAACAAACTACTGGGGAGACTTTACATTCTCTTTTGATAACTATGTAAAATAAATTGTGAGCTAGCTTTCTGCTAAGCCCAAGACTACAGCTTAAAATTTATAAATGAAAAAATTGTCATTTCAGACTATTTAAAAATTGTGTGAATACAATTTGCAAGATCAATAGATGTCAGTAATTATAGAGAAATGTTTTTATTTCCCAATATAATTAAGCATAAATTCTTTCATAAATGGATATATAGAAGAGTTTTTCTTCATTTTTGTTTTACAGTCTGCTTTCCAGAACTGAATTACCTGTGCCTCTGCAGAGATGGGCCAAATATTACATAGCTTTGTCTCTCCAAAACCAATCTTGAAGATGCAGATAAAGTTGTACTATTCCATAAAACTTTTCTTGATTCTTCCATGACAGCCCTTTCACTGTTGGACTTATGAACTGGGACTGTCACAACAATTTGGACAACTCCCCATCTATCTATCCGTAGATATGTGATATAGGTATATCTGTGGTTTTGATTTTGTGTTTATAATCTTCTACTCTTTAGATAGTTACACAAGTACTATAGAGTACAAGAGTACATAGTAACTCTCTTAAAAGTAAATATTGTATTTTCACGATTTGATGACTCATACTTCACAGTCCTAATTTGTATATAATAGGCATACAATAAATACTTGTTGCTTCTCTATGCTTGACCAACCATTAAATCAACAATTCTCAACCAGGGATGGTCTTGCTCCTCCGTTGATATTTGGAATGTTTGGAGAGCTTGGAGACATTTTCTTTCCTTACAATGAAGGGCTGGTATGTGTGTGTAGGCATGGAGGGTATTACTAGCATTGAGGGGAAAAGGCCAGGGATGCAATTGAACATCGTATGATGCATAGGATGACCAACTTGCCTTCCTGACACACTCTCACTCACTAGGTGCTGTCTTTGCCATCTATTTTTTTCCTTCTAGGATTTTAGGTCACTTAATGAAAAAAAGTAGACCCTAAGACAGCAAAAATTATACAGCCCAAAGTTTCAATAGAGCCAAAGTTGAGAAACCCTGCATTATATCAAATTAGCTGAAACTCCAATACTTTGGCCACCTGATGTGAAGAACGGACTCATTTGAAAAGACCCTGATGCTGGGAAAGATGGAAGGCGGGAGGAGAAGGGGACAGAGGATGAGATGGTTGGATGGCATCACTGACTCAATGGACATGAGTTTGAGTAAACTCTGGGAGTTGGCGATGGACAGGGAAACCTGGAGTGCTGCAGTCCATGGGGTTGCAGAGTCAGACACGACTGAGCGACTGAACTGAACTGAACTGATGGCCACACATTTAAATAGCAAAAATTCAAATAGAATCTTTGCTGGGGAAACTATATATAAATTTTCCTTTGTTCAAAATTTTACCAAATTTTGCATAGAATGTGACATATTAGGCATTTTCTTATGTAAATTATGCTACTTTTTCTCCTCAATATTTAAAGAACACACATTTTATTATATAGGCTTTAAGATTTTGCCAAGTAGGTTCTTTTCTGGTTTGAAAGCAGAGACCTGAGGGGGAAGCCAATAGAAAAGTCATAGAAACTATGTGTGTTTTACTAGGCAGAAAGAAAATAAAAATCAAGGCAGTTTCTTAATTTGCTTATTTTAGGAACTTGACTGATTTCAGTACCTTATGTTGAAATATTTTCCTGCTTTCTCTTCCCTCAGATTGAACTTTATACTTATCTTTATTCTTATCTTATCACTTTTACAAATAGGTAGCAAAGATTCCATTATATTCAGTTGTGCTTGGGTCAGCTGTAAATTTCAGAAAGTCAGATCGACTGGCTTTTTTTTCACCCCCCCCCCACCCGAGGGAATTACAGCATTTCATGGTAAGTGGGTGAGTGGGTGTTGTCAATAGAAATTGCAACATTTCTAATGACAGTGGAGAGCTGAGATTGCAAATTGTAAAACTGAATCCGGCTTAAGGTGTTTACTCATTTTATTCTCAGGTCCAGTCATCCCTTCCTTTCTTCCTTACACCCCGAGTCTGTGCCAGAGCCCTGGGGAGAGGACCTGTCATGATGGCCTCTTTGTCCCTCCAGCCTTTCCTAGGTTTCTGACACAAAACAACATAAGGTGGGGGAAGAAGGAGGCCTACCGTAAAAATATTCTTTTTTTGTGTGAATATTGGTGTAGTATGTATTTTCTTCTTTGTCTTTGAAGATTTCTTCTAATTTGTGAAGCAGAAATATCAGGAATTAGCTTTTAATTTTATCTTTTAAAAACCTTTCTTAGTTTTTGGAATATCTTTCATACTTCCATAAGTGTAGTTACAGAGAAATTTTAGTAATAGCAATTTCTTACCAACAGCCAGCTACAAACTCTGAGCCAGTGTTAGCATATTTAAAAACATTCTCAGAATTTTTTTCTTAGAAAGTAAATCGTGAAAGCTGTATTTTAGCAACCTAACTGTGTAATTTAAATTATGTGGTGGTTTTAAATTCCTAGGTCTATCTTGCACTTTAGAAACATCAATATTACTTTGTTGGAGACTAAACTCTGTTATAAACAGACAGTCGACCCTTGGTATCTGCTGGGGATTGATTCCAAAACCCCTGCAGAAATCAAGATCCTTGGGCACTCCATCTCTTATATAATATGGTATGAAGTTACTCAGTCATGTCCGACTCTTTGCAACCCCGTGGACTGTAGCCCGCCGGGCTTCTCCGTCCATGGGATTTTCCAGGCAAGAATAATATGGTATAGTATTTGCATATAACTCACTGCACATTCTCCTGTACACTTTATTCTCTAAATTACTTTAAACACCTAATGAAATATAAATGATATGTATTTTCAGGCATGTGACAAATTCAAGTTTTGGTTTTTGAAACTTCCTATGGTAAGAAAAATATTTGTGATTTTCTCTTTGTTGAATCTATGGAAGGGAAACCATGGACGTGAAAGTCAACTGTGTTATATTTTGACATAATAGACTTACTCTGTATTGAAGAATGTCATATTTAAGATACTATCAACCAAAAACTTTATAGATCCTATTGTATAACACCATGATTTTGAAAATAACTTTCAGTTTCTCTGAGTAGCAATCTCAAGAGCCATCATGTAAGAAGTACATTTATTTAGGCTTCAAATTTTTTATGACAGATATCCACATTTATTTCTAAAATCCTGTTTAGTATTTAGATTAGCTATCAGCAATTTTCCCTTTCTGGTAAGTTTCTTTGTTTTTTCTTTCTGAAATTTTTTCTTGAATTCTTTATTCTTACAACCCCCACTCCTACTTGGAAAAATAAAATATGTTTTCAAAATTCTTTCAAATACCTTCTTTTTTTCCATTCTGTTATAACTCTATGTATCCTGCAAACACACATTAAGTTGTCTTTAAAAATATTTGTCTCCATTTTGAGCTTATTCTAAAAGGGAATGGCCAATGAATAGCTGCAGTGGTGCTTTGAAGTGTGGTGGCTATCATTTATCATTCTGGTTGGAGAATGAGACTACTGTTAAATTATGAAAAGTAATCCCTTATTGCTCATATACATGGAAATGACTCACTATTTTGCAAGTCATCTGTCTTACTCCTAGAGGATCTGGTTTGGCCTAGTCAAACAAAAATGTGAGTGCAGAAAAAATAATGTGGACATCCTGAATGCCCAAATGGTAGTAGACTTTCAAAAGGAGTCAAAGTTTAAGTTGTAGATGCAGAAAGAGGTAGAGAGTATTTAAAATTATGGGGTTAGAGTGAAGGGAGATATAACAAGGAGATACGGTTCCTTTAAGAAATTTAAACAAGTAGAGAAAAGCTATAGCTAATATATATGAAGCAAATTCTGCAGTTAAATTGTTTTGTTTTGTTTTGATTACCTGCAGGATCTTCCTGCTGTCCCATTGTCTTTTCTTTCTTTCCATGTACAACTCTCCAACGGCAAAATGAACTCCTAAGGGCACAGATTGAATTTCATTCTTTTTGTTCCCTGGACTGTATGAACTGAAGTAGCAAGTATATTCATTGGAATAATCAAGATACATGAAAAAATAGTGGAAATATAGTGATTTTGAAAAATCTTCATTGAATTTAAAAAATAATTAAAAAATCTTCAAAGCTACAGAAAACAGTATGGAAATAATGTAGCAAGCATGCATGTAGCCAGCCTACTGATATAACAGTTGTTGACAGTTTGCCATATTTGCTTCAAATCATTTTTAGAAGCAGCTAAAATTTCCTTTTTACTTTCTTTGATTTCTGTTGCTTTCTTTCCTCCTCATATGCAACCACTGTTCTGATATTGGTATGTTTACTCCAGTGTCATGCTTTTAATACATTCAAAAGTATAACCTGTAAACAAAATGGTATATTGTTTTTCATGCTTAAAATTTGCATAAATGATTTGGTACTCTATGTGTCCTTCTACATCTGGTGAATTTAATAGTGTATAAAATCCTAACTCACTGTTATTTTAATTTTTATTTGCATTTCTCTGATTTCTAGTGAGATTGAGCAAAGTAATACAAGTTTATTTGTCTGTGAGGTTTCTCTTCTGTAAATTGCCTATTCACACCCTTTGCCCATTTTCCTACTAAAAAACCCATAAATTACACACATTGCCACATTCTCTTCCTATCTCATTTGTCTATAAATGTTTATAGTGCCTTTTTGTAAAGGTATTTTAATTTTTTTTCTTTTTTCTCTTATTGTATTGAAGTGTAGTTGATTCACAAAGTTGTGTTAGTTTCTGATATACAGCAAAGTGATTAAGCTACACACACACACATACACACACACATACACATATATACATATACTTTCCCATCATGGTTTACTATATGATATTGAATATAATTCCCTGTGCTATACACTAGGACTTTGTTGTTTATCCATTCTTATAGTTTATAATAGTTTGCATCTGCTAACTCCAAACTCCCAGTCCATCCCTCCCCATAAGTATTTTAGTTTGAAAGCAGATACATTTATCGATCTTTTCTAATATATTTTGTTTTATTTAAAGAAACTTTAAAACGTATCATGAGGTTATAAAACTTTTCACCATATTTTTTTCTTTTCCAATGCAGGAGGTTCATAACCATTTGTCTTTTCCATCTGGAACTTATTTTGGTGTATAAAGTATGTTAAGATTTCTTATTTTATTTTATCCCATATGGATAATCAATTTTTCTGGCCTTTATCCTTGAGTAGAATATCCTTTAATTAATTGCATTGTAATGCTATATGCCAAATTCCCAGATGGGGTTGTTTTTGACCTCTTGGTCTAATTTAATTGATCTATTGGGTTTTGTGTGCACAAATGCCACATCACTTTAATTAATGTTGTATTGTCATCCTACATCTCAGTATGTATTAGAGTGAGTTCTACCTTTTTGTATTGGCCATTTTTGGCTGTTTGCTTTTCTTATGAATTTTAGGATTCCCTGTTAGCTCAGCTGGTAAAGAACTCGCTTGCAATGCAGGAGACCTGTGTTCAATCCCTGGGTTGGGAAGATCTCCTAGAGAAGGGAATGGTTGGTTACCCAATCCAGTGTTCTGGCCTGGAGAATTCCATGGACTGTATAGTCCATGGAGTCTCAAAGAGTCGGACATGACTGAGAGACTTTCACTTTCTGAAGTTAAAACTTAGTATCTTGATGGGATTTGAACTGAATCCCTGAATCATTTATGGAGAATAACATCTTCATGCTATTGAGTCTCTTCAACTCTGAACATTGTATATCTCTCCAGTTTTTAAAGGCTTTCTAATGTCCTTCCTTGGGGCTTCCCTGGTGGCTCAAATGGTAAAGAATCTGTCTTCAGTGCAGGAGACCCAGGTTCATTCTGTGGGTCGGAAAGATCCCCTGGAGAAGGGAGTGGCTACCCACTCCATTTTTCTTGTGTGGAGAATCCCATGGACAGAGGAGCTGGTGGGCTACAGTCCATGGGGTCACAAAGAGTCAGCATGACTGAGCAACTAACATTTTCACTTTTCTTTCCCTAAAATTTGATAATTTTTTCTGTACAGGCCTCATTCTTCTTTTGTTAGATTTGTTCTTGACAACATTATGGATTATACCAGAATTTTCCCTTAGTGCGGAGTAGTAGATAGGGGTTAAGAAGTCCGGATTCCTGATCCAAATGCCTGAGTTCAAATTTTGGCTCTACTACCTACTGTGTATGTTTCCATTTATTTAGCTCTAATTTGGGAATGATGATAGCAATTTTTAAAATACAGTTGTTGTGAAGAGTGACTGAGATAATACAAGCCTAGAATATAGTACTTAACATATTTGAATTATTAGAACTACTCCAAATTTTATTACTCCTGTTCTTTAGTTTTTGCTATTATAAAGGACATTATTAATTTTTGTATGTTGCTCTGTAGTTACTTTTGCATTTTCCAGATGGAAAATTATATCAGATGTGAATAATGACTCTAATTTTTCTTTTAATCTCACAGCCCTTATTTCTTCTCTTATTATGTTAGCTAGGACCTCTAATATAATGTGGGCTTCCCTGGTGGCTCAGTGATAAAGAATCAGCCTGCCAGTGCAGGAGACATGGTTTTGATCAGGAAGATCTTCTGGAGAAGGGCAGAGCAACCCACTCCAGTGTTCTTGCCTGGAGAATCCCCATGTATAGAGGAGCCTGATGGGCTACAGTCCATGGGGTCACAGAAGAGTTGGACATAACTTGGTGACTAAACCACAGCAACTAATATAATGTTGCATATAAGCAAACTGCTCCTTCATGTAAACAAATTAGACTTCAGAGAACATTTATGTGAGTTATCTCTTGTGCCAATGATTAATTATCATGTAAATTACAGTAATGTACTATTTCTGCTTATTTTAGTTTTGCAAATAAAAGAAAACTTGGAATTACATATCAAATACTTTTTCCTTCTGTATATCATGTTATTCTTCTATTATATCATGTCATTCCTCAAGATCTAGGCTAAATGATACCTTCTCTGTGATACCTGTGGCTTCTTCTAACTGGAAATAACATCTCCAGTCATTATCCCTTAATACTTCATCAGAATATTTTTAATTTGTACTTTAACTTACATTGTGAGTTTTCTTTCTTTTTTTTTTAATTTCCTTTTTATTGGAAGACAATTGTTTTACAATGTTGTGGTGGTTTCTGCCATACAACAATGCAAAATCACCTGTAATTATATATATCACCTCCCTCTTGAGCCTCCTTCTTGCCTCCTGCCCCCACTCCTCTAGAACATTACAGAGTGCCTGGCTGGGCTCTCTGTGTTATACAACTTCTCATCAGCTATATATTTCACACATGGTAGTGTGTATGAGTCTATGCTACTTTCTCCATTTGTCCCATTCTCTCTTCCCCTCATTGGAGATTTCTACATGTTTTGTCATCTCTATTCCGACCCTAAAAATTTTTAAGTATTTTTATTTATGTATTTGGCTGTGACAGGTCTTATTTGTGGCACATGGAATCTTTAATTGCAGCATGTGGGATTTAGTTCCCTGATCAGGTAGTGAACCTGGGCCCCCTGCATTGGGAGCATGGAGTCTTAACCACGTGACCAACAGTGAAGTCCCTGATCCTAGGATTTTTGAGGTCAGGGTCAGCCTGTTTTGTTTTGAATTTTTTTCCTGCTACTACTGGCAAAATTCACACTCAACAATTAATTAATAAATAAATGAAAGAACAAATAGTACCTGGAACTGAATATTCAAAATACCTAAAGCCTGTAAGGGAAGAAGTATAGAACCAGAAACATATCTGTTTTCTTTTCTGGTAGCTTGCTATCATTCTTAAAAAAATTTGCATGGCCAGGAGTATATATACATATAATTAATATTCTACAGCAAAGTGAGGATTTGACTGCCCCTGTGATTTTTGATTAATTAACTCTTCTAGAACATGTTACAGAACAGAACTATAGTACAAGAGCACCCTCATGGGGACAACCAGGATGAACAAATAAATTGTCACTCATCTGTTTGGTAGAAAACTTAATCATTTTTTCCACTTCTCTCCAGCTAAATCTGGGACATTTCAGGAATGCTCTTTGGAGAAATATTTTTCAAGAAATAAACTGACTCAGGTGTTTGTAAATATGATATTTGTATATTTCTTCCTATTTTTGACAAGTTTTTTCTGTTTTAATTAAGGAGTACCCTACGGGAAAATACTTTGTAGTGATCCCTATCATTCAGTCTTTGAATTTTCTGTAGTTGCTTCATCTTAGAAGGATTTTGCTTCTTTGGAATCTCTTAAGTTCTTTGCATCCAGACAAGGTGTCATAGCAAATAGAAAATGTCTTGCATAAATGGCAAACTGTTTCATCTTTGAGAAAAAAATAGAACCCCAAGGGTTTTTTGTTGTTGTTGTCGTTTTGTAGATTAATTTTTATTGGAATATAGTTGCTTTACAATGTTGTGTTACCTTCTACTGTACAGCAAAGTGAATCAGCTGTCTGTACACATATAGACCCTCTTTTTGGATTTCCATCCCATGAGAACCCACTGTTTTTATTTATGAGCCACACAGCAGCTTTATACAAAAAAAAAAATGTTCTCAATATGTATATATAAAATGTCCTAAAAATAATTTCCCAAGTTCTTAATTTATGCCATCTCTGGTTTTCAAAACTTGATTTCAACTTTATTTCTCAAAATATATCTGCACAGGTCTGCATGTTTCTGCAGACCAGCATCTGCTCCGGAGGCCAGGTTCCAGTTTGCATTGACTTTCAGGATCTTCCTTCAGGCACACACCTGGAGGCAATCATCTGCAGATGCCATTCTGTAAGCAGATGTATATGGGTAGGACAGCAGCACTTTATAACATTAGAACAGCTGGGAGGAATGGAAAATAAATGTGTTCTGCTTTCCTTTGTGTCATATAAAACTCCCTAAGAGTATTCTCACCTGGAAACTATTTTCTTTCTCTTCTGGTCTTGGCTTGTTTGGATGGGAAAAGAAACTTGCCTTATCAACCTTCCAGGTTAAGAGGAAGTTTGTTCTTCATTGACATCAATCACCTTGGTTGAGAATGTTGCTCGGCAAGCATTCTTAATTTTGCTTAAAATGTTTTGTTTTCCAGGAAGTGAGCCTCTTGAAGGGATTACCTCTGACTCTGTCATTTCTCCACTCTGTGGTGCCTAGTACAAGTTTAAATGCACAGAGACACTCATAAATAATTGTGATTTCCAATATATGTCTCAGGTTCAGGGGAAAATCTAATATGCATGATTTTACTTATTTTTAAAAAATGTCATCAGATTTGGTTTACTGATGAGATTTAGCTTGGAAAAAGTACTAATTTGATGTTACACTTGAGAAACGTTAAATTTTCTTAACTTTAAGATTTTTAAGTAAAGTGACATATTAACCAGATGATAAAATCAAATAATAAAGAATACATAATAAAAAGGTACTTGTTTTCTGCCCCACCCTTCCCTGGCTTCAATCTCATTCCCTAGAGGAAACAATTTTAATTGCTTCTGTTTAAGCTCTTCTTTTATTTAGCTCTATTAATATCAAATAATGTGCAAGTACCTATGATTTCTTGATTTATCAGCTTGCAATATCAGTTGTCTCCCCATATGAGAAATGAGAATTAGTTCATACCAACCCTATCCTCCTTCTCTCCTTGGCCCAATTTTATTATTTTTAATTCTTCTAAACTTTCCTTGTAACAGTGTTTTAGGGATATAGATATTTGTTTTTCTTGGGTAAATACCTAGGAGTGAAATTGCTGGGTTTTATGGTAACTGTACACCTAATTATTATTTTTTGCTTCTCTTGACTTTTTGCTCTGTTTAAGTTAAGAAGTACAGTAAAATGGACCTTTCTTTTTGTACAGTACTGTGATAACCAGCAAATGTATACAATCACATAACCATCATCATAAGCAATATATGGTTCTACCACTCCCTCAAATTTTCTTATACCAAGTTATAGTCAACCCATCCCCCTACTCTGGCCCTGATGATTTCTTTCTGGTTACCTCTTCTGTCATATTCTCTCTTCCAGAATGTCATATAAATGGAGCTATATGTATGTAGCCTTTTGAGTTTGACTTCTTTCATATTGTATAGTGCCTTTGAGATCTGCCCATGTTGTTGTATGTTTTTAGTAGATTGTTCCTTTTTATTCCTGAGTGGTATTCCACTGTAGGGATATAGCTCAGTTTGTTTAACCATCATGCAACCAAAGAATATTTGGGTTGTTTCAGTTTTGGGTGATTGTGAATAGAATTGGTATAAACATGCATGTTCAGGTTTTTAAGTAAATGCACGTTTTCATTTCATCTGAGAAAATATGAGTGGCATTGCTAGGTTATGAGGTAAGTATCTACTTAACTTTATAAGAAACTGCCAAATGTTTTCCAGAGAAGTTGTACCATTTTGTATTTCCATAGCAATATAGGAGAGTGTTGGTTGCACCCCAAATGGAATCTTCATTATTGAATTAGCCATAATACTCAATAACTAATTCTGTTTTCACTACTTCAATTAGTTTATATCAGTGGTCCACAAGTCTAGCGTAACTTCTACTACAGAAACCTCTGCTTAGTAGATATCAGAGACAAGATGGATCTTGAATAAGGAAAAAATAACACAGAAATTTAATTTAAAGTGATAGTTCTGCTATGTACCAGGGCTTCCCTGGTGGCTTACACAGTAAATAATCAGCCTACAATGCAGGAGACATGGGTTCAATCCTTGGGTCAGGAAGATACCCCAAAGAAAGGAAAGGCACCCCACTCCAGTATTCTAGCCTGGGAAATACCATGGACAGAGGAGCCTGCTGGGCTACAGAACATGGGTTTATGAAAAGTTGGAAGTGACTAGCTCTTTCTTTCTTTCTTTCTACCATATACTAACTCTTTGATCATGCCTAACATATTTGACCTTTTCCAGTCCTGTGGCCACTGCTGAGTTTTCCAAATTTGCTGGCATATTGAGAGCAGCACGTTCACAGCATCACCTTCCAGGATTTGAAATAGCTCAACTGGAATTCTATCACCTCCACTAGCTTTGTTTGTAGTGATGCTTTCTAAGGCCCACTTGATTTCATGTTCCACGATGTCTGGGTCTAGGTGAGTGATCACACGATCATGATTATCTTGGTCGTGAAGATCTTTTTAGAATAGTTTTTCTGTGTATTCTTGCCACCTCTTCTTAATATCTTCTGCTTCTGTTAGGTCCATACCATTTCTGTCCTTTATTGAGCCCATCTTTGCATGAAATATTCCCTTTGTTTCTGATTTTCTTGAAGAGATCTCTAGTCTTTCCCATTCTGTTATTTCCCTCTATTTCTTTGCACTGATCACTGAGGAAGGCTTTCTTATCTCTCCTGGCTATTCTTTGGAACTCTGCTTTCAGATGCTTATATCTTTCCATTTCTCCTTTGCTTTTTGCTTCTCTACTTTTCACAGCTATTTGTAAGGCCTCCTCAGACAGCCATTTTGCTTTTTTGCATTTCTTTTCCATGGGGATGGTCTTGATCCCTGTCTCCTGTACAATGTCATGAACTTCTGTCCATAGTTCATTAGGCACTCTATCAGATCTAGTCCCTTAAATCTATTTCTCACTTCCATTGTATAATCATAAGGGATTTGATTAGGTCATACCTGAATGGTCTAGTGGTTTTCCCTACTTTCTTCAATTTAAGTCTGAATTTGGCAATAAGGAGTTCATGATCTGAGCCACAGTCAGGTCCCAGTCTTGTTTTTGCTGACTGTATAGAGCTTCTCCATCTTTGGCTGCGAAGAATATAATCAGTCTGATTTTGGTGTTGACCATCTAGTGATGTCCATGTGTAGAGTCTTCTTTTCTGTTGTTGGAAGAGAGTGTTTGTTATGACCAGTGTGTTCTCTTGGAAAAACTCTATTAGCCTTTGCCCTGCTTCATTCCGTATTCCAAGGCCAAATTTGCCTGTTACTCCAGGTGTTTCTTGACTTCCTACTTTTGCATTCCAGTCCCCTATAATGAAAAGGACATCTTTTTTGGGTGTTAGTTCTAAAAGGTCTTGTAGGTCTTCATGGAACCATTCAACTTCAGCTTCTTCAGTGTTACTGGTTGGGGCATAGGCTTGGATAACTGTGATATAGAATGGTTTGCCTTGGAAACAAACAGAGATCATTCTGTTGTTTTTGAGATTGCATCCAAGTACTGCATTTTGGACTCTTGTTGACCATGATGGCTACTCCATTTCTTCTAAGGGATTTCTGCCCACAGTAGTAGATATAAAGGACATCTGAGTTAAATTCACCCTTTCTAGTCCATTTTAGTTTGTTGATTCCTAGAATGTTGACTTTCACTCTTGCCATCTCCTGTTTGACCACTTCCAACTTGCCTTGATTCTTGGACCTAACATTTCAGGTTCCTATGCAATATTGCTCTTTACAGCATTGAACCTTGCTTTTATCACCAGTCACATCCACAACTGGGTGTTGTTTTTGCTTTGGCTCCATCCCTTCATTCTTTCTGGAGTTATTTCTCCACTGATCTCCAGTAGCATATTGGGCACCTACTGACCCGGGGAGTTCTCCTTTCAGTATCCTATCATTTTGCCTTTTCATACAATTCATAGGGTTCTCAAGGCAAGAATACTGAAGTGGTTTGCCATTCCCTTCTCCAGTGGACCACATTCTGTCGGACCTCTCCAACTGTGAACTTCCAGATGTTCAAGCTGGTTTTAGAAAAGGCAGAGGAACCAGAGATCAAATTGCCAACATCCGCTGAATCATGGAAAAAGGAAGAGTTCCAGAAAAACATCTATTTCTGCTTTATTGACTATGCCAAAATCTTTGGCTGTGTGGATCACAGTACAATGTAGGCACCTACTAAATGCTTGTTTCAAAAATGAAATATTGAAGCAATGCTATGACTAAGGTGATTCATGGAATAGAAGCACCTAAGATTTCCACTCCCATTAGCTTTAAAAACCAATTTCAATAATATTGCAAAACACATAATTGTCTGTTATTTTTTATTATAAACTTTTAATAAAAGTCCATGGAACTTTTTTTATTACAATAATTAATCTATTTCTGTATTATATAGTTCTGAGTTAGGCAATATGGTATGAAAAAGAAGCCAAACGCAAAGGAGAAAAGGAAAGATAAACCCATTTCAATGCAGAGTTCCAAAGAATAGCAAGGAGAGATAAGAAAGCTTTCCTCAGTGATCAGTATAAATAAATAGAGGAAAACAACAGAATGGGAAAGACTAGAGAGCTATTAAAGAAAAGTAGAGATACCAAGGGACAATTTCTTGCAAAGATGGGCACAATAAAGGACAGAAATGGTATGGACCTAACAGAAGCAGAAGATATTAAGAAGAGGTGGCAAGAATACACAGAAGAACTGTACAAAAAAGATCTTCATGACCCAGATAATCACGATGGTGTGATCACTCACCTAGAGACAGACATCCTGGAATGTGAAGTCAAGTGGGCCTTAGAAAGCATCACAATGAACAAAGCTAGTGGAGGTGATGGAATTCCAGTGGAGCTATTTCAAATCCTGAAAGATGATGGTATGAAAGTGCTGCACTCAATATGCCAGCAAATTTGGAAAACTCAGCACTGGCCACAGGACTGGAAAAGGTCACTTTTCATTCCAGTCCCAAAGAAAGGCAATGCCAAAGAATCCTCAAACTACCGCACAATTGCACTCATCTCAGATGTCAGTAAAGTACTGCTCAAAATTCTTCAAGCCAGGCTTCAGCAGTACGTGAACCGTGAACTTCCAGATGTTCAAGCTGGTTTTAGAAAAGCCAGAGAAACCAGAGATCAAATTGCCAATATCCGCTGGATCATGGAAAAAGCAAGAGAGTTCCAGAAAAACATCTATTTATGCTTTATTGACTATGCCGAAGACTTTGACTGTGTGGATCACAATAAACTGTGGAAAATTCTGAAAGAGATGGGAATCCCAGACCACCTGACCTGCCCCTTGAGAAATCTGTATGCAGGTCAGGAAGCAACAGTTAGAACTGGACATGGAACAACAGACTAGTTCCAAATAGGAAAAGGAGTACTTGACATACCTTGATGGCTGTATATTGTTACTCTGCTTATTTAATTTATATGCAGAGTACATCATGAGAAACGCTGGGCTGGAACAAGCACAAGCTGGAATCAAGATTGCCAGGAGAAATATCAGTATCAGATATGCAGATGACACCACCCTTATGGCAGAAAGTGAAGAGGAACTCAAAAGCCTCTTGATGAAAGTGAAAGTGGAGAGTGAAAAAGTTGACTTAAAGCTCAACATTCAGAAAACAAAGATCATGGCATCTGGTCCCATCACTCCATGGGAAATAGATGGGGAAACAGTGGAAACAGTGTCAGACTTTATATTTTGGGCTCCAAAATCACTGAAGATGGTGACTGCAGCCATGAAATTAAAAGACACTTATTCCTTGGAAGAAAAGTTATGACCAACTAGATAGCATATTGAAAAGCAGAGACATTGCTTTGCCAACAAAGGTCTATCTAGTCAAGGCTGTGGTTTTTCCAGTAGTCATGTATGGATGTGAGAGTTGGACTGTGAAGAAGGCTGAGCACCAAAGAATTGATGCTTTTGAACTGTGGTGTTGGAAAAGACTCTTGAGAGTCCCTTGGACTGCAAGGAGATCCAACCAGTCCATTCTGAAGGAGATCAGCCATGGGATTTCTTTCGAAGGAATGATGCTGAAGCTGAAACTCCAGTACTTTGGCCACCTCATGCAGAGTTGACTCATTTGAAAAGACTTTGATGCTGGGAGGGATTGGGGGCAGGAGGAGAAGGGTACGACAGAGGATGAGATGGCTGGATGGCATCACAGACTCGATGGACGTGAGTCTGAGTGAACTCCGGGAGATGGTGATGGACAGGGAGGCCTGTCATGCTGCAATTCATAGGGTAGCAAAGAGTCAGACAGGACTGAGTGACTGAACTGAACTGAACTGAACATATTTGAAAATCTGCATCATGAGTTTTAAACGAGGATCACAGTATTCTTCCATTCAACAACTATTTCCAGATGATACGTCATGTTCCTTCCCCTGTCTCTAGATGCTGGGGATGCAATAGTGCACACAACACAGCTCCTGTTTCAAGGAATTTAATGAGAAGTAGAGGCTTCCCAGGTGGAGAAGTAAAATCTTTAATTCAGTAAAGAATTCTTCAGACAGTAAAGAATCTGCCTGTAATATAGGAGTCCCATTTTCAGTTGCTGGGTTGGGAAGATCTCCTGGAGAAGGGAATGGCAACCCAGTCCAGTATTCTTGCCTGGAAAATCCCGTGGATAGAGGAGCCTGGCAGCTACAGTCCAGGGAGTCACAAAGAGTCAGGTGTGACTGAGTGACTAACACTTCACTTCACAGTGTATATTAAGTGCTACGATGAAGACAAGAAACATTTACTGTGCAGCATATTAAAGGATCAACTCATAACATTGTGGGGAAGATTAAATTTAATATTGTTTATAGAGAAACACAAGCTGGAATCAAGATTGCTGGGAGAAACATCAATAACCTCAGATATGCAGATGACACCAGCCTTATGGCAGAAAGTGAAGAGGAATTAATAAGCCTCTTGATGAAAGTCAAAGAGGAGAGTGAAAAAGTTGGCTTAAAGCTCAACATTCAGAAAACGAAGATCATGGCATCTGGTCCCATCACTCATGGGAAATAGATGGGGAAACAGTGGAAACAGTGTCAGACTTTATTTTTTGGGGCTCCAAAATCACTGCAGATGGTGATTGCAGCCATGAAATTAAAAGACGCTTACTCCTTGGAAGAAAAGTTATGACCAACCTAGGTAGTTTATTCAAAAGCAGAGACATTACTTTGCCGACTAAGGTCCGTCTAGTCAAGGCTATGGTTTTTCCAGTAGTCATGTATGGATGTGAGAGTTGGACTGTGAAGAAGGCTGAGTGCCGAAGAATTGATGCTTTTGAACTGTGGTGTTGGAGAAGACTCTTGAGAGTCCCTTGGACTGCAAGGAGATCCAACCAGTCCATTCTGAAGGAGATCAACCCTGGGATTTCTTTGGAAGGAATGATGCTAAAGCTGAAACTCCAGTACTTTGGCCACCTCATGTGAAGAGTTGACTCATTGGAGAAGACTTTGATGCTGGGAGGGATTGGGGGCAGGAGGAGAAGGGGACGACCAAGGATGAGATGGCTGGATGGCATTACTGACTTGATGGACGCAACACTGAGTGAACTCTGGGAGTTGGTGATGGACAGGGAGGCCTGTCGTGCTGCAATTCATGGGGTCGCAAAGAGTCGGACACGACTGAGCGACTGAACTGACTGAACTGAACTGATAGAGAAACTGGCATAATGCCTAGCACATAGTTGATACTACCATTGGCTCTGGACAGTTCTAAATTTCTTCTTTGAAATTCCATTTAGAGCTTCTGACGTGTATCTGAATGATTCATGATGCAGTTTTGTCCTTGGAGGGTAGATTGAAATTTTGGGTGTATCAGAACTCATTTAATGGCCAGACTTGGTAAGAGAGATAGATATCTGGAAAGAAAATACTTCCAAGTCAATGAAACACTTAAGTGACCCTCCTTACTCCTCAGATTTGAGTGAAGAAGCCCATATGGATGCAAATATTCTGCATATCTGTCAAGATCAGTCTACCAGTCACTTGATTCTTTATTGAAATAGGGACTATGCTGTTTGTATCCCCCAGTGCCTAGAGCAGGAGTGAGAATGTGACATATACTCAGATAATATGTATTGAGTAGGAGAATATTATGATTCTCATTTTAAAACTCATGACAGTGAATTTCAAGTGGGTGAGGCAAAATTAGAGAGTTTGTAAATGGTAGAACCGTCGTTGAAATATATGATTTTCCTGATTCAAAATCTAGTTTGTCTTTCTGATTTTCTGCTAAATAAAATGTTCCTATGCTGAGCAACTAGGGAAGAACTGGAGGTGGTTGCCATATCAAATGAAGTAGTGGAGATAGAAATCAGGGACCCAGCTCAGTGGATTCAGAAACAAAATTAAGTCTGACATGTATGATGATAACAGTTGGCATTTGCAATAACTTTATGTGGCATTATGTGGCATTATATATTCATTAATTAGTCTACATAATACTTCATTATGTGAGTCTTCATTACTGAATTTAAAGTACCTCAGAAACAACACTGAATTAGCAATTAAACTCAGTCACATGAATAAACAGACACAGTACAGCATTCTATAAAGTCAAAGTGAACATTCAGTTCTTGGAAGTAAGAACTCAGAAATCAAGATTTTTTCATACTATTAAAAAAAAAAAAGACTATTCTTTTCTCGTTTCTCTAGGGCATCATTTCTCATGAAGCAGCCAGACAATTCAGTGACAATCCAAGTTAATTGATTTTTATATTTAAGTTGATTTTAGTTATGTAATCAATTTTTAAAGTTTATTTCTGTCTTGAGGGAAATTACTTATGCACAATTTTATTATCCAACTTATTTTCCATGTAAGATTTCTCTTACTTGGCAATGAAAAAAAAGTATAATCTTTAATATACACTCCTCAATTGTACTTAGCTTTCCAAATTGAGATTATAATAAATCCAATCAAGTTAGATATTTACCTCAATATAAGTATACAGACAAGGTCAACAAAAAAAAGGTATGGATTTTAAACACTACATTTTAACAGAACATATACAACAAGTGAATCTTTTTTTGTCTCTTTTCATAAGGGAGGTGAACAGGAGGCAAACTTTAGAATAGCATTTGCTTTGTTTCAGAAAGAGATGTCTGCTAAAACAGGCATGTTCTAGTTAAAATGGGATTTTGGAAACTGAGAAGACTATTCTACATGTTTTTTCCCCCCTGTAACAAAGGATCCCCAGGAGGCAATTGAGCCCAGGGTTAGAGCCTTAAGGTACTGACACAAACAACAATAGCAGGCGATGGGATTTTCCTCTGTGAATTCTGATTTTCTCAGGGCTTTCCAGAAGCAGTGTCTTTGGAAATGTAGAGAAGAGGCTGAAAGTCTGGCTTCTCCTGTCTGGTGTAGGAGGAGGGAGCCTAACAACAGAAGTTGTGCAGGGCTCTGCCCCAGGGGGATGCACTCACTTTGTTCACTTCTCGGACGAGGCAGAATTATTTTTAAATGGTTGAAGCTAAAACAGATGAAGTTAGTAGTTAAAAAAACCTAACTATAATTAGTTGTTACCATTTAAAAGATATTTAAAAAATTCTATGTATTAGTTAAGTAGAAGACATCCAGGAACTATCAGGTCCTGACCTGGAGAATGACTGTGTACGTGCGTGCTAGGTTGCTTCAGTCGTGTGCGACTCTTTGCAACCCTGAGGACTACTGTAGCCCGTCAGGCTCCTCTGTCCATGGGATTCTCCAGGCAAGAATACTGGAGTGGGTTACCATGCCCTCCTCCAGGGGATCTTCCTGATCCAGGGATCTAACCCACGTCTTCTATGTCTCCTGCTTTGGTAGGCTTGTTCTTTACCACTAGTGCCACCTGGGAAACCTCAGAGAATGACTGATACATTGTTATTTCAGGTCTTGAAGCAAGAGAACATCTGTGCTAGGGAGGAAAGAGTTTTTTAGAATTCCCAGAAGTGCACATAGCTAGACGAGGGTGAGTGCTGCTGAAGATTGCCCAGATGGCATGGAGAGAATGTATCTCTTTTTGGTGTCTCTGACTCCAGCTTGAGATAGATGAAAAGACATCAGTGTGGCTTTGGGGACACTGTCATATTGGCTATAATAGTACTCATGAAAGCAAGAAACTTACACAACAGTTAACTCTATGACACTGTAAATGAAAATGTAGTTAAAGTCCTCTAAAGAAATACTGAGGGAGATGCTTCAATTGTGAAATACTTGAAAAAACAAAACAAAACTTGAAAATAGAGTCACACGTTTCTTCTCTTTAAAAATTGCCTGTCAAGTTAATGGTGAAGAAGTGTTAATGAAATAAGCTAATTTGTAAGTAACCGATTCAAAACAGAGTTTGTAGAGCAGTCAGATGCAACTATGGTCTAGCCATATGTTTCACTGGCAATACAGTTGTGTTTTTCCATTAAGGGCAGATTTGTGTGCCATTTCTGTAGGATTTTTTAAAAATTAAATATCAGAATTGCCTAGGCAAGATGTGCACCAAAAAAGTTCATTTTAGGACTTCAGGCGAAGAAATGCAGATGGATAGTATGCATATGAAAAGATGATTAACTTTTTTATAAAAGCAAAATATCAAATTAATAAAAAGTGTTGACCATTAGTTTTAGAGAAAAACATTAAGATATATTGTTTAAAGATCTGGGATTGACAAGGATAAAGCAAAATATGAAAAAAAACAAATATTGGGTATTAACACATATATATGGAATCTACAAAATGCCTATTTTCCAGGCAGCAGTGGAGACTGCTGCCTATTTTCCAGGCAGCAGTGGAGACACAGACATAGAGACTTATGGACATGGTTGGGGAGGTAAGAAGGAGAGGGTGGGACGAATAGAGGGAGTAGCATGGAAACATGTACACTACCATATGTAAAATGGATAGTGGGAATTGCTGTGTGACTCAGGGAACTCAAATTGGAGCTCTGTGATAATCTAGAGGAGTAGGATGGGGTGGGAGTTGGGATGGAGGTTCCAAGGGAGGGGATATATGTATATACATGTTGATATATGGCAGAAACCAACCCAATATTGTAATTAACCTGTGTACTCTCCAGAGCAGCAGAGTGCATGCTGCTGCTGCTGCTAAGTTGCTTCAGTTGTGTCCGACTCTGTGCGACCCCATAGACAGCAGAGTGCATAAATTAGTGCAATTTTTCTGATAATCTATATAAAAATTTAGCTTTTATGCACAATTTGATCTAGCAAATTCACTTGTTGAAATTTATTCTCAGGAAATGACCGGACATTTATACAAAGATGATTTAATAGCAACACCATAGTTGGTGAAAAATAACAAATATCCATTAATAGTCAAATAAATTATTGTGTATTATATACCAGAAAGCTTTGATTACTAAAAATGATATTGTATATTTATATTTATTGATGAGAAAAACCCTCTACAAAATGTTTTTGTGTGAGTTACGTGTATTAAAATACAGCATTTAGATTAAGTCCATTAAAATTACATTTGTATGTATTGCTAGATGTTTAGGATCATGTTCCCCAAAATGTTGGGTGAATCTTCTTTGATAATGGGATTATAGGTAATGTTTACTATCTTTGTCATACTTTTCTGTTTGAACTGTATAATGATATATATTTTAAAATCCAGAAAACTTATTTTAATTTTGTAAAAGAAAACCTTCTTAAATGTTATACATATATATACTTTATTTTCTACATTAACAAAATTAAATTTCAACAAAATTAAGACACTTCATTTACTCTCACTACATCTGTCCTCCCTCCAACCTATACTCAGCTGTCAGTGTTTCCATGGGAATGTTGATTAGGCAAGCTATTTGATTTATAAAATTTCTATAGGATTTAAAAAATTACATCCAACTCTCAAGTGATGTAAAAGTTAAGTTGCAAACATTGCTACTTGTATGGCATTTGTTCAGGTAATGATTTAAGTACAGATAGTGTTGTATGGAAAACTATTAGACTACAACTAGATTTTTTTTTTTTGCTTTAGCTTTTATGAAATTTAGTTTATTGCTTTGTTTCATTTCCTAAAGTAACAAATACAATTATGTTTTCATTACTACAATGTCCTCCCTCAGTAAAGATCTATTCCTATTGAAAGCAAAGTACTTTATTTTTCAAATTGTTTACTCATACTTTTATCTTGGGAATTTATTTTTCATAAACAAAAGGGTAAATATTTTGAGTTATTGATGTACTGAAGTTAGTTTTTGAAGGATCCTTATATGCTAAATAAAGTTATAAATAGAGATTGTCTCTGACTTAGTGCTTAAGTTTTAAAACAGGGATCATAGTAATAAATTACAAGAATCTATGAACAAGTTGTAGCAAAATGAAAGTTGTGGTGAATTTCCCCTCATTTTGAGCTCAAGATCTTTCAGCAGTTATATCTCTACAAGCTTCAAAATTAAACACTTGTTTATTATCTTGTGGGAAAAAAAGAAATGCCTAAACATAGCAGAAAGTAGCATCATAATCCCCAAATTCCATTCTTAAATTATTTCATCATGTGACTAAATGAAACTTACAATGCATCATAACAGTAGCTATCATTCAACATGAATGCAATTCACTTCTAAGTTGTAAATTATAAAATTTTCATGAGTAGACAAAGAATTCTGAGTTTAGTATGCTAGATAAATTTCTTTTATAGGAAAAAAGAAACAAAGATATGTTTAATTAACTCTTAGATCTCTCTTTATCTTTTTTTATTTTGCTGCTGCTGCTGCTGCTGCTAAGTCGATTTAGTAGTGTCCGACTCTGTGCGACCGCATAGACGGCAGCCCACCAGGCTCCCCTGTCCCTGGGATTCTCCAAGCAAGAATACTGAAGTGGGTTGCCATTTCCTTTTCCAATGCATGAAAGTGAAAAGTGAAAGTGAAGTCGCTCAGTTGTGTCCAACTCTTAGCGACCCCATGGATTGCAGCCTACCAGGCTCCTCTGTCTATGGGATTTTCCAGGCAAGAGTACTGAAGTGAGGTGCTTTTTTTTATTTTAGTGGTAAATTTATTGAGAAATTCTACTCCAAAATGAAAATTAGTCAGTTTAAGGTAGTTGCCATGAGGAAATAAAACTTTTCCATAGTAGCTTGTGAAAAAATTTAGAAAGTTTTAATATACCTTACTCTGTTTATACCATAGTACTTCTTTCTATTAATAAACTGATTGCATTATTTGGGATATATCTTTGGTGTAAAGATAGTGAGCTTTGCATGAAAATAAGGTAACTTAGAAACTTTAATGGTGGGACTAAAACAACAGGCCTTTATAATAAAAGACCTTGCGTTGGAAGGAAGTTTACTGTCATATCAGTGGAATGATATAAGCATGTAAGGACTTAAGTACTTTCTTAATCAGTGATTCTTCTTATTGGCATTTGTTAGTTAATTAGCAAAAAATTTTTAATGATTTGTAAAAACTCAGTTGATTAATTGACATGTAATTTGAATGGGCTAAATTAACAAAAGTTGAAACTGGGTCAGCTTCTTGTCTAAGGAATGACTTTCTTTTAGTTACAGTCGCTTTTAGAGATTAAGCTATCAGGGCTCTTTTGATTTCTGTCTCTCTTTCCCTCTTTATTCCTTTTTTTTTTTTTAAATAAAATAGATTGCCATGGAAACTTATAAAGGGTTTTACTTTATGTGCTATTTCCATAGATCATAATATAACTTATAAAGTGAAAGTGTGAAAGTGTTAATTGCTCAGTCCTGTCCAACTCTTTGAGACCCCATGGACTGAGGTTTGCCAGACTCCTCTGTCCATGGAATTCTCCAGGCAAGAATATTGGAGTGGGTTGCCATTCCCTTCTCCATGGGTCTTATTGACCCAGAGATTGAACCCAAGTCTCTTGCATTGCAGGTGAATTCTTAACTTCTGAGCCACCAGGGAAGTCCTTATAAAGTAAAATGAATTGTGATTACACTTTAGCTAAAATCACAAGTAATATTAACCATAGAATCATAACTGCTAATTAATTCCATGCTAAGTATATCTATCTTATCTTTTAAAGTGAAGGGGGAAATATGATTCTGTAAAACTTTTATTAAGCAACTATTGATTTCAATTATATACAGAATATTCTTGTGAACTTAAAAACAAAATTTATTTGGCTGTGCTGGTTCTTAGTTGCTAGTTGCAGTATGCAGGATCTCTTTTATTTGCAGCATGCAGGATCATTAAGGATCTTTAATTGCAGCATGTGGGATCTAGTTCCCTGACCAGGGATTGAACCTGGGCCCCTTATATTGGGAGCTTGGAATCTTAGCCACTGGACCACCAGGGACGTCCTCTTCATGTGAACTTTTGATTTCATTGTAGTTTCTTTGAAATGTAAAGGAAAAGTTTTTGCTTCAGTTGGAAAACTATATGTTCTCAATTGAAGCTTGATTTTATTTGGGAACAAAGACTGAAGGTTTTTATGATGGAAATATAATGATATATTCCAAACTTATTTAATGTGGATACATAACTGAAAAACAGACCATTGTACTATTTGAAGCCACTAAGTATTCTGTCTGGAGGCTTTGGATGCTATTCTTTGTGGTTTTCTTGACAATAGTATTGAACTTTTTGGAATAAATCAAGCTACCAGAAAGACTTATGATCCACTTTTATAATCTTTTTTTCATTGAGTTTCCCTTTAGTTTTACAGATGACAAGAACAATAGGTATGCCAATCCAATAGCTTTATGGCTTCACATGTGTCTGATTATCTTCAATTTTGTGTTGGTCATTGTATTTGAAAATCTATTTGTAGAAAATAGTTCTGGTTTATATCTTCCTCCAAAAAGGATTTTCTTTGCTTTTTCTTGGCATTTGGGAGTACTAGGACGGAAGAGCTTGGTAGGCTGCAGTCCTTGGGGTCACTAAGAGTCAGACATGACTGAGTGACTTCACTTTCACTTTTCACTTTCATGCATTGGAAAAGGAAATGGCTCCCACTCCAATGTTCTTGCCTGGAGAATCCCAGGGACGGGGGAGCCTGGTGGGCTGCCGTCTATGGGGTTATACAGAGTCGGACATGACTGAAATGACTTAGCAGCAGCAGCAGCAGCAGCACATAATCACCTTAATCCAAATTCAGAGTTTGATATATTTTGCAATGCAGAAATTACTTGAAGCTAGGCAGCAGTCCATTGTAGAACTGACTTACTTCCAGTACAGTTATTAAAATGCAGCTCTTTGAGTCCCAGCCTAAGTGTGAGTTAGTTTATCAAAATGTCTACCCTTTGTGAGCCCTAAAGTCTAACTATTGTCTCTAGTTCAAAGTGTCACCAAAAAGTGGCTTAGCTAATTTCATACCTTTTAGAAATGACAAGTACTTTACAAGTGAAGACAATCCAAGGACCAGAATTACTTCTCTGAATCTAGGGCTGGTCATTGCCTAATATATTGTTAGCCATTTAATGTTTTTAAAAGATTTATAAAATATGAGATCTAGTTTTTTAGTTATTTTTAGTGGAAAAGTGATTCCAAATTACTTTACCATTAACAGAAGCAGAAGTCCCATATTCCTTTTAAATGTAAATATTCCATTGTGCATTTTCTCCTTGGCCATTTTTTACTGTAAAATTATTGTTACACATGAACACACACACACACATAAAACCAGGAATAGAATTTCTGAATCATAAGATATAGTATCTTTAACTGGAGTAGATAGCAGTAAACAGTTTTCCAGGATGGTTACTATCAATACTTTATACTCCCATTATAATATATGAGAGTTCCCAGACATTGCAAATTCTTTTAGTATTAAAGACTTAAAACTTTTTGTCAATATGATGGAATAATTGTATTTCATTTAATTTTAATGGGTGTTTCCAATTTTTAATTTGATTAAACCCCTTTGCATATTTTTATTTTCCATTTGAGTTTTTTTTTCTTTTGAGGAGTGCCTGTTATTTCTTGCTCATTTAAAAAAATTATATTTTCTTATTGTTATGTAGGATTTTAGGCCTTTTTCTTTTAATTGTGTAAATATCTCCTCCTACTCTGAACTCTTTTTCACTATTTTAATGGTATTTTGGGGGAGCAGAAGTTGTTCATTTTACAGAATTCAAATTTATTAATCTTATCCTTTATTACTAATGCTTTGCTATTTTATTTAAGAAATTATTTCTTACCTTGAGGTCAGAAGATATTGTCTGACATTATCTTTTAAATATCTTTTAATTTTATTCAACTTTATTTATTTATTTAAAAAAATTTCATTCAACTTTAGATCTTTAAACATTTATAATTAGTTTTTGTGGATGGTGTGATACATGGGTTCAATTTCAAGTTTTTTTTTCTAAAATGGATATCCAGTTTTCCTACTACTGTTTATTAACAAGATCATCTTTCCCCTCTGCTCTATTAGTAAGCAGAGGAGTGATAAGGTAGTAGCTTCTGTCATAAATCAAATATTTCTATGTGTACGATTATATTCTGAGCTTTTTGTCCTATTCCATTTTTCTATTTGTCTGCTGCTGCTGCTGCTAAGTTGCTTCAGTCATGGCCAACTCTGTGCCACCCCATAGACAGCAGCCCACCAGGCTCCCCCGTCTCTGAGATTCTCCAGGCAAGAACAATGGAGTGGGTTGCCATTTCCTTCTCCAATGCATGAAAGTGAAAAGTGAAGTTGAAGTTGCTCAGTTGTGTCTGACTCCTAGCGACCCCATGGACTGCAGTCTACCAGGCTCCTCTGTCCATGGGATTTTCCAGGCAAGAGTACTGGAGTAGGTTGCCATTGCCTTCTCCGTCTATTTGTCTACTCCTGTATAAATATAACATGATTTTAAATACTCTAATTTTATTACAAATACTGATATACAGTAGAATAAGTCCTCACAACTTGATATTCAAGTGTGTATTGATTATTTCTTACCCTTTGTATTTTCATGAATTTTAGAATAAATTTCTCCAGGTCCACCAAAAATTAAACAAATAACCTTTGTTGGAATTCCAATTGGAATTGCATTTAAGCTATAAATAAATTAGGAAAGAACTGTCATCTTTGCAATACCCAACCTTTCAATCCCGGAACATCATAGAAACTATTTATCCTATAGGGTTTTTAGGCTGAGGAAATGCTAGTAGCTGCGCAACTCAATAAAATGTTCCATATATGTGTTAGATCATCATTATCATCACTATTAGTAGGAAAGTTTTATGATATATCACTCTGTACCATATAACTATATCTTTGTGTGAACTCTCAGTTGCTCAGTTGTGTCCAACTCTTTGCAACCTCATGGACTGTATCCCTTCAGGCTCCTCTGTCCATGGAATTTTCCAGGGAAGAACACTGGAGTGGGTTGCTATTTCCTGCTCCAGGGGGTCTTCCTGACTCCTGGAATTGACCAGGGACTGAACCTTGTCTCTTGTGTCTTCTGCATTGGTAGGCAGATTCTTTGCTATTGTGCCACCCAGGAAGACCATATCTATATCTTCACTGTTTCTCAAAAAGTTTGATAATTTTTTGGTAATTTTTTGATAGAGGTTTTATAATAATTTTTATTTAATTTATTTCTAGATATCTGATATCTTTATTGTTTTAAATGGAATCATTTGTACATTTTATTCTATATCTGTTCCTGGTAGATAAAATTGAATTTACTTCCTATATTGATTAAAATCTAACAACCTTACTAAATCTTTAATTAATGCTAATAATTAACATAGAATATTTTGGATTTTCTATATGCTAATTTTTATCATCTGTTAACAATGACTGACCTTACTATTTTCTTTCCTTTTTGTATTGTGGGCTAGAGTTTCTTTTAAAATGTTGGATAGATATTCTGATTGCAGATATTTTAACTTTTACCCTCAACTCAAAGGGAAAATTTCCAAAGCTTCACCATTTAATATAATGTTTACTACGTTTTGTTTCTTTTTTGTAAATATCCCTTATCAGGTTAAGAAAGCTCACCTTTGTTCCTAGAATTTGTGGCACAAATTCTTATTATCAGTGGGCTTTACATTCTATCAGTGCTTTCTCTACATCTACTGAACTTAAAATGTTTATCTCCTTTTAGTTGTTGATATAGTAGTGAATTACATTATTTGATTTTTTTTTTTAGTGTTAAGCCAACACTTCATTATAGGATAAAATCAGTTGGTCATAATATATTATTCTCTTTGTATATTGATAGATTTGGTTTAATAACTTAAAAAAACATTTTTGTATTCAAAGTAAGATTTGAAAATGGCTTTTAATTTTCTTTTCTCATGCTGCCCTTCAGGTTTGTTATTAAGTTGATTATAAAAAGAATTGGAATGTAACATGTTCCTTGAATCTCTGGAAGAATTTGTCTAAGTCTACATCTTAGTCTGCCTGAATTTCCATAACAAATACCATAGACTGGGTGGCTTAAACAACAGACATTAATTTTCTCACCATTTCCAAGGCTGAGCATCTGAGATCAGAGTGCAATGTTGAAATAGGGTGAAGTCTGCTTTTCTGGCTTGCAGATGACCACCTCTCACTGTGTCCTCACCTCAGAAAGAGAAAGAGGAGAGAGCAAGAGAGAGAGCAAGACCAAGATCGAGCCCTCTGGTGAATAAACTGATCGTAATCTAGAGTATACAATCCCATCATTAGGGCTTAACCCTCATTACTTCATCTAAACCTAATCACCACCCTAAGGTCCCATCTCTAGACTCTATCACATCGGGGGTGCAGCTTCAACATGCAAAATTTAAGGGGACATGACTCAGTCCAGAGCAATCTGGAACTGTTCCTTTAGTGACTGCATGGTAAACTTACTCATAAAGTTATCTGGACCTGTAGTTTTTTCTTTGTGGGAAGAGTTTATTTATACTTGATTCAAATTCTTTAAAGCATTATTTAGGTTTTACATCTCTTCTTGAGCCAAATTTTGTTCAAGATGCACTTTTCTTTTCTGTTTCCCAGGCGGCACTACTGGTGAACCCATCTGCCAACGCAGGAGACGTAAAAATGCGGGTTCTATCCCTAGGTCAGGAAGATCCCCTGGAGGAGGGCATGGCAACCCACTCCAATATTCTTGCCTGGAGAATCCCAGGGACAGAGGAGCCTGGAGGGCTATAGTGCATACTTTCACAAAGAGTCAAACACAACTGAAGTGACTTAGCACACACACACACTTTTCTAGGAAACAAGCATTTGTTCACATTATCTCCTTTTGACCTGTTTTGTGTCTTCAGTATCAGCAGTGATTATTGCTGTTCATTCCTATTAGTCTTTCTCTCCTTTGCTCCTTCCCTCCTCTACCCCCTCCATCTCTCTCTCCTTTCTTGGTTAATCTTACTACAAGATTTATCTTTTCAAACATACATCTTTAGCTTTTTTGGTCCTTTCTTATATTTTTAAAACATTTCACTAAATTTTGCATTTATCTCCATTTTCTTCCTCCACGTATTTTTGATTTTACTTTTTGATATCTTTTCTAACAAACAACTTTAGACAGATGTTTAACAATTATTTATCAGTTTTCAACATTTCTCTTTCTATTTTATGTTTCTTGCTAATAATATTATTTTACACGTTGCTTTATATTCATCCTGCAAACTTTGCTATTGCATAGCATTTATTTATACAGTTCAAAATATTTTCAATTTGTTTTATGATATTTCTTTGACTCATGTGGTATTTAGAATACATTATTTAATTTCTGAAGATTTGAGAAATGTTCTAGTTACTAGTTTCTGAATGATTTCTGACATAAATGCATTTTGGTTAGATAACATATTTTATGTGTTTCAGATTCATTTAAAAGATATTATAAAGTAAGAATCACATATAAAAATGTACATGACATAGTTGTATAGCTTAACAAATTATTATAATGTTAATGTTCATGTTAATACCATACTGCTAAGTCACTTCAGTCGTGTCCGACTCTGTGAGATCCCATAGACAGCAGCCCACCAGGCTCCTCCGTCCCTGGGATTCTCCAGGCAAGAACCCTGGAGTGGGTTGCCATTTCCTTCTCCAATGCATGAAAGTGAAAAGCGAAAGGTGAAGTCGCTCAGTCGTGTCCAACTCTTCACAACCCCATGGACTGCAGCCCAGCAGGCTCCTCCGTCCATGGGATTTTCCAGGCAAGAGTACTGGAGTAGGTTGCCATTGCCTTCTCCGTACTACCATACAGGGTAAGCTATAAAACAATGCTAAAACACCAGAAATTACCTTGTGCGCCTTTCCAACTTTCTCTGTGTTTCTAGTCCTTTCATATTTTTGTGTGCCTTATATCACAGTATACAGTCAATTTCCTTGGAGAAGGAAATGGCAACCTACTCCAGTATTCTTGCCTAAGAAATCCCATGGAGAGAGGAGCCTGGTGGGATACAGTCTATGGAGCTACTAAACCACCCACCTTACCACCACTGTCTATTTTCTGAATGATTTGTGTGTGCTTGAAAAATAGTTATTCTACAATTGCAGGGTCAGTAGGTCAATTTTGTTAATTGTGTTTTAAATGTCTATAGCCTTACTTATTTCTCTGTTAATTTTATCAACAACTCAGAGAGGTATATTACAGTCTCCCACTATAATTGTGGATTTGTCTCTTATTTTGGTACTGTCAGTATTTGCTTTTTTTGAGGCTATGTAATTAGATGCACACAAATTTAGAAATATTATCATTTTCTTCTGGAACTTTTCACTAAATCTTTCTCATCTATTCTTCTGTGTTTTTATCTCTATTTGCAGGCTTCCATATATTTTTCCTTAAAAATTTTCCAGTTTTCTACTTTTTACTATTTTAATGATGTTTGGTTTGCTGCCAAACATAACCACTGAACATATTTTTAAATTTTTACATTTTTATAGTATTGAATTTTTATAATTATTTTATATGCTATATTTTTACTATATTTATTTTATAATACTTTTTATTCCTTTAAATTACATTTGATGTTTCAAACTTGCTTTGTCACCTTTTGTAGCTTGCTATACTCTGGAGATATTTTGTGTATAGTAAGCATAGTCATACTGTAATGTTTGTGATAACATCACTATGCAAATTCTTGTATTCTCCTTCTGTTCTTACTCTTTATTTTCCTTTCCATGTGTGTCTGGTTATTTTCAATTCTCATTGCCCTTGAAAGATTACTTTGAGATTCTGCACTTACTTATTTTTTTTGTGAAATAATTTGCTTATATGTACTCCAGTAAATAATAACAGTCTAAGGTCACCTTAAACTGGACAAATTTGCACAAAAACCACAGATGACATTGTGGGTGATAGATTTCTTAACCACCGTGACATCAGTTCAGTTCAATTCAGTCACTCAGTTGTGTCCAGCTCTTTGTGACCCCATGAATTGCAGCACCCCAGGCCTCTCTGTCCATCACCAACTCCCAGAGTTCACTCACACTCATGTCCATCGAGTCGGTGATGCCATCCAGGCATCTCATCCTCTGTCGTCCTCTTCTCCTCCTCCTCCAATTCCTCCCAGCATCAGGGTCTTTTCCAATGAGTCAACTCTTTGCATGAGGTGGCCAAAATATTAGAGTTTCAGCTTTAGCATCAGTCCTTCCAAAGAACACCCAGGACTGATCTCCTTCAGAATGGACTGGTTGGATCTCCTTGCAGTCCAAGGGACTCTCAAGAGTCTTCTCCAACACCACAGTTCAAAAGCATCAATTCTTTGGTGCTCAGCTTTCTTCACAGTCCAACTCTCACATCCATACATGACCACAGGAAAAACCATAGCCTTGACTAGATGGACCTTTGTTGGCAAAGTAATGTCTAGCTTTTGAATATGCTATCTAGGTTGGTCATAACTTTTCTTCCAAGGAGTAAGCGTCTTTTAATTTCATGGCTGCAGTCACCATCTGCAGTGATTTTGGAGCCCCAGAAAATAAAGTCTGACACTGTTTCCACTGTTTCTCCGTCTATATCCGATGAAGTGATGGGACCAAATGCCATGATCTTTGTTTTCTGAATGTTGAGCTTTAAGCCAACTTTTTCACTCTCCTCTTTCACTTTCATCAAGAGGCTTTTTAGTTCCTCTTCAGTTTCTGCCATAAAGGTGGTGTCTTCTACATATCTGAGATTATTGATATTTCTCCTGTCAATTCTGATTCCAGCTTGTGCTTGTTCCAGCCCAGCGTTTCTCATGATGTACTCTGCATAGAAGTTAAATAAGCAGGGTGACAATATACAGCCTTGACGTACTCCTTTTCCTATTTGGAACCAGTCTGTTGTTCCATGTCCAGTTCTAACTGTTGCTTCCTGAACTGCATACAGATTTCTCAAGAGGCAGGTCAGGTGGTCTGGTATTCCCATCTTTTTCAGAATTTTCCACAGTTTATGGTGATCCACATAGTCACGGGCTTTGGCATAGTCAATAAAGCAGAAATGGATATTTTTCTGGAACTCTCTTGCTTTTTCCATGATCCAGCAGATGTTGGCAATTTGATCTCTGGTTCCTCTGCCTTTTCTAAAAGCAGCTTGAACATCAGGAAGTTCACGGTTCATGTATTGCTGAAACCTGGCTTGGAGAATTTTGAGCATTTCTTTACTAGCGTGTGAGATGAGTACAATTGTGCAGTAGTTTGAGCATTCTTTGTCATTGCCTTTCTTTGGGATTGGAATGAAAAGTGACCTTTTCCAGTCCTGTGGCCACTGCTGAGTTTTCCAAATTTGCTGGCATATTGAGTGCAGCACTTTCACAACATCATCTTTCAGGATTTGAAATAGCTCCACTGGAATTCCATCACCTCCACTAGCTTTGTTCACCGTGATGCTTTCTAAGGCCCACTTGACTTCACATTCCAGGATGTCTGGCTCTAGGTGAGTGGTCACACCGTCATGATTATCTTGGTTGTGAAGATCTTTTTTGTACAGTTCTTCTGTGTATTCTTGCCACCTCTTCTTAATATCTCTTGCTCCTCTTAGGTCCATACCATTTCTGTCCTTTATCGAGCCCATCTTGGCATGAAATATTCCCTTGGTGTCTCTGATTTTCTTGAAGAGATCTCTAGTCTTTCCCATTCTGTTGTTTTCCTCTATTTTTTGCATTGATCACTGAGGAAGGCTTTTTTTAATCTCTCCTTGCTATTCTTTCGAACTCTACATTCAGATGGGTATATCTTTCCTTTTCTCCTTTGCTTTTCACTTCTCTTCTTTTCATAGCTATTTGTAAGGCCTCCCCAGATAACCATTTTGCTTCTTTTCATTTCTTTTCCATGTGGATGGTCTTGATCCCTGTCTCCTGTACAATGTCACAAACCTCAGTCCATAGTTCATCAGGCACTCTGTCTATCAAATCTAGTCCCTTAAATCTATTTCTCACTTCCAGTATATAATCATAAGTGATTTGATTTAAGTCGTACCTGAATGGTCTAGTGGTTTTCCCTACTTTCTTCAATTTAAGTCTGAATTTGGCAATAAGGAGTTCATGATCTGAGCCACAGTCAGCTCCCGGTCTTGTTTTTGCTGACTGTTTAGAGCTTCTCCATTTTTGGCTGCAAAGAATATAATCAGTCTGATTTCGGTATTGACCATCTGGTGATGTCCATCTGTAGAGTCTTCTCTTGTGTTGTTCGAAGATGTCCATGTGTAGAGTCTTCTCTTGTGTGTTTGCTATGACCAGTGCGTTCTCTTGGCAAAACTCTGTTAGCCTTTGCCCTGCTTCATTCCATATTCCAAGGCCAAATTTGCCTGTTACCCCAGGTGTTTCTTGACTGCCTACTTTTGCATTCCAGTCCCCTACATAGTTCACCGTTAAAAATAATTTTGACAAATGAAATGATGATTGAGAGGAGTTTTGTGGTAAGCAGAGTTTCTTCCCAACAGGGAAAGCCTCATTCTCCATCAGGCAGAAGAAAAGTAAAACATTTCTTTATAGAAATAGTAGTAATCATAATAGCTCATGTATTGAGGAATTGCTCTATGCCAATTACTGTTAAACACAATATAGAATATATTATTTTATTCTTAACCTATTTAATTTACATTTTGCTGTTAAAGAAATGGGCTCCATAAGGTCAGGGAACAAGCCTAAGGCACAAGTGGCTAATAAATAGACTTGAAATTCATCCTCTGGTTCCTCAAGAACATACGGGCAGAGAAAAAAGGTCCATAGTATCATCTTTGGCATTTTCCCAAAAAGTACATTATAGTATGTTAGTATAGAAACAGTGGTTGGCAAAGGAAATACCTAAGCATTACCTTGCCTTCCTGGCTTATTTAGACAGTTAATTCATTTTATCCAGTCTTGAAAAAATTCTCATGGTGCACAAAGCTATTTTTATGGGTGAAAGGTCATAAAATACTTCTGGATTAAAAAAAAAGGAAAATACTCTTTTCTAGTTGATTAATGTTGCTGCTGCCCATAGGATTATTGATGGCATTTGAACTTGATACAAGTGCCATTTTTATATTTTCCTAAAGAAGAAAAAAAGAGCAACTGAGAAAGAAAAATAAAATTATTTTTTGTTGGCTTGTAAGTAAAACCTTGGGATAGTTGATTCTCAGTTTTAATTGCAGGGTATAAGGACAAATAAACAACTTGCCTAAAAATATGAAAAATCAGGAAATATATATGGTTTGTTAAGAGGTACTGGCATTTTGTGAATCATAGTCTCTCTCCCTGTTTCTTTTTGAAAGGCAATGATACAGTTGTTTTGAAATCCTGTAAAAGTTTATTTATGTTACGGCATCGCCTTGTATTGCTACCACTTTAGTATACTTTTTATGAATTTTTTATTGTTGTTTACCTGGATAATTTGTGACACTGCATTCAGAATTATCTTTGCAGTTTTAAATCTGATCGCAGAATTCCCATGGTTAAAGTCCTTTAACAACTTTTCTTTACCTACAAGACAGAAATGTTACAGCTAGTATAGAGCATGTTTCATTTTTAGCCTCTAGCTAACTCTTGTCTCACTTAATTTCCTCCTTACTTCCTCTGCTCTCAAATTATTTGCTGTTCCTCACATGGGCTATGCTCTTGTTACACACGCTGTTCTACCTGTCTGTAATGCTCCTTTCCCCCAGATTTCCAGGCACCTTTCTTCATTTACAACTAAGTTTACCTATTACTGGTAGTTCAGATGGTAAAGAATCCACCTGCAATGCAGGAGACCTGGATTTGATACCTGGGTTGGGAAATTCCCCTGGAGAAGGTAATGACTACTCACTCCAGTATTCTTGCCTGGAGAATTCTATAGACAGAGAAGACTGGCAGGCTATAGTCCATGGGGTCACAAAGAGTTGGACACGGCTGAGCAACTAACACTTTCATACTTACCCCTTGTCTCTACCTCTTCGGAGCTCTTAGGCTTATCCCACCAGAAAGCGGCTATATTCTAAGTTTGTTAAGCCTCCTGGGATCTTACCCTGGCTTCTACATCAGTGCTTCTCCATTGTATTGTAATGATTTACAATTTTGTTACTACTGTCCGAGTAAGCCTTAAAATATATTTTAAGCAAAACCAAAATATATATTTTTTGGATAAACAAAGGGGCATGGATGTACCTAATTCATAAAGTTATTGTAAAGCAATGTGAAACCATGGATAGGAAATCCTTCATAAGCTATCAAACACTAGAATTGCTATTTACATATTTATGTATTTTCTGCCCAAATGCTCAGCATGCAAGCCAGGTCAGGCCACACCTAAAGCCATTTTTTTAAAGTGATGGAATCATGGGAGTCTTATTGCTTTTGGAATATCCTTAGATATTGTTAGAATGCTCTTTTTTAAAAAATGTAATAGTTTAAGGAACTTGAATTTTATTTAGGAGTCACTGGAGGAGTCACTGAAAGTGTTTGAACAGGGAGGTAGGATTTTGTTTGAACAAAGAACCTGAAGACTACAAAAAAGCTAAAAATCATGCTTATTATTCTTTTGCAAAAATTTCTTATTCTTCCTGATTGGCTTCAGAGTCTACTTTAAAAAAAATTTAATTGAAGCATAATTGGTTTATAATGTTGTGTTATTTTCTGCCATACAACAGTGTGAATCAGCCATAACTATACCTATGTCCCTTCCCTCTTGAACCTGTCTCCCACCCACCTAGAAACATTTGAAGAGGGTTGAAAATGATGTGTTTTTGTGACTGAGATTTTAAGGTGTGCAAAGACTACAAGCATAATTAGTGATTTAAAGAACATTATCTGATATCAGAAAACTTATTACCTATATTGTAAGATAAGACATAAAACCTCCAAGTCTTTAGATAACAAACAGTGCTTATGAATGGGTGAACCTTTGGTTCTAGAGGAGTTAGAGTGTGCTGTGGGAAGGCCATTAATGAGGAAGCTGATTTTGAACCAGATTTTAGGGGAGATTGAAATGTGAAGGATCATGACCTTTTCATTGAGGAATGGGATGTCCCAAGGCTAAGGAAGGAGCTGCAGTGCTCTTCTGTATTAAATTTGTTCTACTGTGAGTGCAGCATCTTCTTGAAATAATCTCTTTCAAGGGTTTCTCTGGCAAGGATCACATGATAAAATTCTGTACAGTCTTCAAGGTCTAGCTCAAACGTTACTAGAAATACCCAGTAGAAGTGTTCCTTTTTCTCTCTGAATTTCCAAGAGTGTATCTTTTAGAACCAAGTTCAACTTTGTGTAACAGAAACCGTGCTTCCTTCTTAATAGCTTAAGCAATAGAGAAGTTTACTTTTTTATGACTCCACAAGCATCAAAGACTCAGCCTCTTTTTCATCCTTCTGTTCCTCCTGGCTTCCATGTTGGATTGCTCATCCTCCAAGGTGGCTGCTGGAGCTGTAACCATCTTGTTTAAGTTTCAGACAGCAGGAAACAGGAAGGGAACCCATAAAAGGAACATGCCCCTATAAAGAGCTTGTAAAAGAATCCAACTCAACTTTGGCTTTCATTTGATGAACCAGAGCATTCCATGGCCACATCAGCAGTAAGCAAAGTTAGTAAGAAAGCCATAGCTAACTTCTAGGGTGCCTAAGAATGTTGAAAGCTAGAAGAAAACTGATCTCTTATACTAAGAGGAAGAGAAACATGGATATTGTATGAGTAACTGTCAATCTCTACCACAAGCAAGTTGTTTTTATTTTTATTTTTTAAAATTTGTGTTGGAGTATAGTTGCTTTACAATGTTTTGTTAGTTTCTGCTGTACAGTAAAGCAAATCAGCTGTATGTATACATATATCCCCTCATTTTTGGATTGCCTTCCCATTTAGGTCACCACAGAGCACCGAGTAGAGTTCCCTGTGCTGTATGGCTGTTGTTCAGTCACTCAGTCATGTCTGACTCTTTGTGACCCATGGACTGTAGCACCCCAGACTTTCCTGTCCTTAACCTTCTCCTGGAGCTTGCTCAAACTCATGGCCATTGAGTCGGTGATGCCATCCAACCATCTCATCCTCTGTCCCCTCCTCCTCCTGCCTTCAATCTTTCTCAGCATCAGGGTCCTTTCTAATGAGTCAGCTCTTCAAATCAGGTGGCCAAAGTATTGGAGCTTCGGCATCAGTGTCAGTCCTTCCAATTAATATTCAGGATTGGTTTCCTTTAGGATTGAATGGTTTGACCTCCTTGCAGTCCAAGGGACTGTCAAGAATCTTCTCCAACATCACAGTTCAAAAGCATCAATTCTTCAGCACTCAGCCTTCTTTATGGTCCAACTCTCACATCCATACATGACTACTGGAAGAACCATAGCTTTGACTAGACAGGCCTTTGTTGGCAAAGTCTCTGCTTTTTAATATGCTGTCTAGGTTGGTCACAACTTTTCTTCCAAGGAGCAAGCGTCTTTTAATTTCATGGCTGCAGTCACCATCTGTAGTGATTTTCAAGCCCAAGAAAATAAAGTCTCTCACTGTGTCCATTGTTTCCCCATCTATTTGCCATGAAGTGATGGAACTGGATGCCATGAACTTAGTTTTCTGAATGTTGAGTTTTAAGCCAGCTTTTTCACTCTCCTCTTTCACCTTCATCAAGAGGCTCTTTAGTTCCTCTTCTGTTTCTGACATAAGGGTGGTGTTATCTGCATATCTGAGGTTATTGATATTTCTCCTGGCAATCTTAATTCCAGCTTCTGCTTCATCAAGCCTGGCATTTATCGTGATGTACTGTCCATATAAGTTAAATAAGCAAGATGACAATATACAGCCTTGATGTATTCTTCCCCAATTTGGAACCAGTCCACTGTTTCATGTCTGATTCTAACTGTTGCTTGACCTGCACACAAGTTTCTCAGGAGGCAGGTAAGGTGGTCTGCTATTCCCATCTCTTGAAGAATTTTCCACAGTTTGTTGTGATCCACATAATCAAAGGCTTTAGTGTAGTCAATGAAGCAGAAGTAGATGTTTTCCTGGAATTCTCTTGCTTTTTCTGTGATCCAGCACTGTATGGTATGTTCTCATTAATTATTTATTTTATACCTAGTAGCGTTTATATGTCAATTCCAGTCTCCCAATTCATCCCTCTACCCCCCTTCCCCCTCGTTATCCATATATTTGTTCTATGTCTGGTTCATATGTTGTTTTAATGTTTCTTGAAACATTTTCATTATTTTCTTTTCATGCCAATTATTTGGGACAATGTTTATTTCTCCCCACCAAACCTTAATTCTTTGAGGGCAAAGCCATAGTTCATAAATAGTTAATGGTAATTAGTTAAATCTGTGAAGACAGAGAACTGGATGGAATCAGAGGGCATATGCAGTGAAGATACTGGGAGATAAGAAAGTTACTGTAGATTAGAACTAAATTATAAAAGTAAGAAATAAATAAAAGTGCCATTATTAAAAGTTATACATATTTACTTCAATTTCTATGAAGGATACTTAAGGAAATAGACCTCTCAGTTTACTTTGAAATTAATGGTAATGCAGTGACAACTAACAGCCTCATTTTTTCTCCAAGAAGAATATGATATTGAACTATCCAAAGTGATAGTGGAAAATAAAAAAATTTCCTAGGCAAAATTTGGTTATAGAATGTCTATACAGGGACTTCCCTGAGTGTCTGGTTGTTAAGAAACTGCCTTCCAATGTGGGGAAAATGGGTTCGATCCCTGATTGGGCAGCTAACCCTGACTAGAGAAGCTGCCATGTCCTGCAACTGGGGAGAAATCAACAAAGACCCAGCACAGCAAAAATTCAAAAAAGGAAGGAAAGGAAGAAAGTCTACACAAGGAAATAACCCTTTGACATTGGGACAGTGGGACATTTCCTTCAAAAAGAAAGAGTGGAGAGCAAAGGAATTTTTTAGATTCCATGTATAAGTGATATCATATATTTACCTTTCTTTGTCTGCCTTACTTCACTCTGTATAATCTCTAGGACCATCCATGTTGCTGCAAATGGCAATATTTAACTTTTTTTTATGACGGGGAAATATTCAGTTGTATATATATATCATATCTTCTTTATTCATCTTTTTGATGGACACTTAAGTTGCTTCCCTGTCTTGGCTATTTTAAATAATATAGTATGAACACTGGAGTGCATGTATCTTTTTGAATGAGAATTTTCATCTTTTCTGAATATATGGGGATTTCTGGATCATGTGGAAATTCTATTCTTAGTTTTTCAAAGGAATCACCATATTATTTTCCATAGTGGCTTCACCAGTTTACATTCTTACTAACAGTGTAAGAGAGAAACCCCTTACACTCTTAAAAAACAAATGAAGACCTTAAAAAGTTTTTGTTTATGTGGATCTTACCTATAAATATTTATCATGTTAGAAATTAGTACTGCATTTAGTCTATGGGATATTTTGTTTAGGTTGAAGTATATCCAGAAAATCTGGTTTCACATGGATATGTCATTGGAAAAAGGAGGACTTCTTGGACCCCTTGGAAAGACACTAATGATGCCCTGGGGGTCTTTAGACCACACAGAGAACTCTTGAAATGAAATAATAGGTAGCTACATAGTGTTAAAAACTAACAAAAGAAAGAGGTTCCCTTTTATTGTAGAGAGAAATACAAAATCTGTATAAATACATTATTATTTGTATTGAAGACTCAGTTCCATCAGTTTATGAAGCATATTTTATTATTCATTCTTGCTAATTCGCTTTGGTTGTGTCCAGCTCTTTGCAACCCTATGGACCATAGCCCATCAGGCTCCTCTGTCTATGGGATTCTTCGGGCAAGAATACTGGAGTGGGGCCATGCTCTCCTCCAGGAGATCTTCTCAGCCCAGGGATAGAACCTGCATCTCCTGTGGCTCCTGCATTGCAGGCAATTTTTTTTACCACTGTGCCATGGGGAAGTCCCATATTTTATTATACTAGCATCTATATACTTCTGTTTAAAATGGGAATCCAGAATGCAAGTCTTGCTTGCACAATTCTGATAGAGAGTTCTGTCCAGTAGCATCTATAAATCTGTTAAACCTGTATTGCCTGCTTCTTTTTAGAAAAGAAAATGTCTTTACTTAAAAGCCATTTCATATACAAATGAGATAATGAACATGAAAGTGTTTAATCCTCGCCACACACCCCCACCCACTTCCCCTCTTCTCAGAGCTACCCTGGGTAAGGCCCTCAAGGAAGAAAAATAACCTTTTGAAAAAAGGTTTTTCTTCTTGTTAAAAATATATGTAAACACAAACTCACACATCCACACCCAAAAATGTCTTAGGAAAAATACATTTTCTGTTTCTCTGACCTGGTAGTCTGTTGAAGGAAGATATGCAGGTTTGGGCCTGTTTTCATTCTGAATTATGATTCAGTGTTGTTTTTGCAGTTAAAGGAGGCTCGATATGGCATAAAACGGAGTCTGGCAGAGGACACAAATTTTCATGAATTCTTTGGAATATTTCTGAGGCTTTTGGTTACGGATGGTAACCTGCTAATTTTATATCTGGGCCACCACCGTTTTGAAGGGACATGTGCTTTGCTTAGGTCTGTCGAATTACATTCCATACAGTATGGATGAGACAATGTGGAAATCTTTTTCCCCCTTCCTTTAATTAGTTCCTGCCTTTATGAAGTCACACCAATGTCACACATAGTTTATTAGTCTCCTATTTCTGCTATGTCAGACTAACACAAAGTCATAATTTAGTGGCTTACAACAATACAAATTTATTCCATGAATTAGAAGCCTAACATGGATTTCAGTGGGCTGCTATGAATGTGTCAGTGTGGCTGCCTTCCTTTATGGAGATTCAATTTTGTTGCCTTTTCCAGCTTTTGGTGGCCATCTACATTGCTTGGTTCATGTTCCTTTCTTCATTTTCAAAGTCAGCAGTGTAGTATCACTCTGAACTTTCTCCTGTCATCATATGTTTTTCTGACCTCAGCTGGAAAACATTTTCTGTTTTCAAAGACTCATGTGATTAGACAGAGTTCACCCAAATAATTCAGGGTAATCCCTCCATTTCAATATCTGTACCCTAAATTACTTCTGCAAAGTCCCTTTTGCCATAGAAGGTGGTACACAGGGTCCAGGGACTGGGGCATGGACATCTTTGAGGCCACTATTCTGCCTAATGCATTGAAATAAATCTCAGTGGTATTGCTAGCCCCCATTTTTAAGCCATCAAAGCAAAAAAGAGAAGGTAAAGAGGGGAAGAAATCTATGGAAAAATAATAATGATGTCATCAATTATGAGTTGTAAAACACATATTTAAAAGTATCTCATATATTAGGTTAAATCTTCAGGATTCATAATCAGTTTTGTTTGTTACATAGTCAGTTTTACTCTAACAAAGACAAATATATCCACTTCACAGTCAGCTCAGGTACCATTTGATTCCTTGGTTGCTATGGAGATCACCCATGTTAAGTTAATATTAGACAGTATGTAGATCTGCATAAGGTGATGTAATGTGAATGGGCCTGCATACTGAGGTCTATTTCTTATTTCATAAAAGAGTGTCTTTTCCTTTTATTGATTTTTTTTAGCTTAAATCTTGCTGCATTTTCTTTTGCTTTGTAGAAGTTTTCAGACATTCAGTTCAGTTCAGTTCAGTCACTCAGTTGTGTCCGACTCTTTGCGACCCCATGAATTGCAGCACACCAGGCCTCCCTGTCCATCACCAACTGCTGGAGTTCACTCAGACTCACGTCCATCGAGTCCGTGATGCCATCCAGCCATCTCATCCTCTGTTTCCCCCTTCTCCTCCTGCCCCCAATCCCTCCCAGCATCAGAGTCTTTTCCAATAAGTCAACTCTTCGCATGAGGTGGCCAAAGTATTAGAGTTTCAGCTTTAGCATCATTCCTTCCAAAGAAATTGCAGGGTTGATCTCCTTCAGAATGGACTGGTTGGATCTCCTTGCAGTCCAAGGGACCCTCAAGAGTCTTCTCCAACACCACAGTTCAAAAGCATCAGTTCTTCGGTGCCCAGCTTTCTTCACGGTCCCAACTTTCACATCCAGACATGACTACTGGAAAAAACATAGTCTTGACTAGATGGACCTTTGTTGGCAAAGTAATGTCTCTGCTTTTGAATACGCTTTCTAGGTTGGTCATAACTTTCCTTCCAAGGAGTAAGCATCTTTTAATTTCATGGCTGCAATCACAATCTGCAGTGATTTTGGAGCCCCAAAAAATAAAGTCTGACACTGTTTCCACTGTTTCCCCATCTATTTCCCATGAAGTGATGGGACCAGATGCCATGATCTTCGTTTTCTGAATGTTGAGCTTTAAGACTACTTTTTCACTCTCCACTTTCACTTTCATCAAGAGGCTTTTTAGTTCCTCTTCACTTTCTGCCATAAGGGTGGTGTCATCAGAATATCTGAGGTTATTCACATTTCTCCCAGCAATCTTGATTCCAACTTGTGCTTCTTCCAGCCCAGCGTTTCTCATGATGTACTCTGTGCATAGGTTAAATAAGCAGGGTGACAATATACAGCCTTGACGTACTCCTTTTCCTATTGGGAACCAGTCTGTTGTTCCACATCCAGTTCTAACTGTTGCTTCCTGACCCGCATATAGGTTTCTCAAGAGGCAGGTCAGGTGGTCTGGTATTCCCATCTCTTTCAGAATTTTCCACAGTTTATTGTGATCCACACAGTCAAAGGCTTTTGGCATAGTCAATAAAGCAGAAATAGATGCTTTTCTGGAACTCTCTTGCTTTTTCAATGATCCAGCAGATGTTGGCAATTTGATCTCTGGTTCCTCTGCCTTTTCTACAACCAGCTTGAACATCTGGAAGTTCACAGTTCACGTATTGCTGAAGCCTGGCTTGCAGAATTTTGAGCATTACTTTACTAGCGTGTGAGGTGAGTGCTATTCCTGTGGTCATGTATGAATGTGAGAGTTGGACTCTGAAGAAGGCTGAGTGCCAAAGAATTGATGCTTTGAACTGGTGTTGGAGAAGACTCTTGAGAGTCCCTTGGACTGCAGGGAGATCCAACCAATCCATTCTGAAGGAGATCAGCCCTGGGATTTCCTTGGAAGGAATGATGCTAAAGCTGAAACTCCAGTACTTTGGCCACCTCATGTGAAGAGTTGACTCATTGGAAAAGACCCTGATGCTGGGAGGGATTGCGGGCAGAAGGAAAAGGGGATGACAGAGGATGAGATGGCTGGATGGCATCACGGACTCGATGGATGTGAGTCTGAGTGAATTCTGGGAGTTGGTGATGGACAGTGAGGCCTGGCGTGCTGTGATTCATGGGGTTGCAAAGAGTCGGACACTACTGAGCGACTGAACTGAACTGAAATGAGATGAGTGCAATTGTGCAGTAGTTTGAGCATTTTTTGACATTGCCTTTCTTTGGAATTAGAATGAAAACTGACCTTTTCCAGTCCTGTGGCCACTGATGAGTTTTCCAGATTTGCTGGCATATTGAGTGCAGCACTTTCACAGCATCATCTTTCAGGATTTGAAATAGCTCCACTGGAATTCCATCACCTCCACTAGCTTTGTTCATAATGATGCTTTCTAAGGCCCACTTGACATCACATTCCAGGATATCTGGCTCTAGGTGAGTGATCACACCATCATGATTATCTTGGTCGTGAAGATCTTTTTTGTATAATTCTTCTGTGTACTCTTGCCACCTCTTCTTAATATCTTCTGCTTCTGTTAGGTCCATACCATTTCTGTCCTTTATCAAGCCCATCTTTGCATGAAATGTTCCCTTAGTATCTCTAATTTTCTTGAAGAGATCTCTAGTCTTTCCCATTCTGTTGTTTTCCTCTATTTCTTTGCATTGATCACTGAGGAAGGCTTTCTTATCTCTCCTTGCTATTCTTTGGAACTCTGCATTCAGATGCTTATATACAAACATTTTATTTACACATTAAATCTGTATGAAGGTCAGGAAGCAGCAGTAAGGACTGGACATGGAACAACAGACTGGTTCCAAATAGGAAAAGGAGTCGGTCAAGGCTGTATATTGTCACCCTGCTTATTTAACTTATATGCAGAGTACATCATGAGAAACGCTGGACTGGAAGAAACACAAGCTGGAATCACGATTGCCGGGAGAAATATCAAGAACCTCAGATATGCAGATGACACCACCCTTATGGCAGAAAGTGAAGAGGAACTAAAAAGCCTCTTGATGAAAGTGAAAGTGGAGAGTGAAAAAGTTGGCTGAGAACTAAACATTCAGAAAACGAAGATCATGGCATCTGGTCCCATCACTTCATGGGAAATAGATGGGGAAACAGTGGAAACAGTGTCAGACTTTATTTTTTTGGGCTCCAAAATCACTGCAGATGGTGATTGCAGCCATGAAATTAAAAGACGCTTACTCCTTGGAAGAAAACTTATGAGCAACCTAGGTAGTTTATTCAAAAGCAGAGACATTACTTTGCTGACTAAGGTCTGTCTAGTCAAGGCTGGAGAAGGGAATGGCAACCTACTCCAGTATTCTTGCCTAGAGAATTCCATGGACAGAGGAGCCTGGTGGGCTACAGTCCATGGGGTCACAAAGGGTCGGATACACTTTGCCTATGTGTATTGCACTCTAACTTCCTCCAATTTTAAAGGAAAACTGGAGAAGGAAATGGCAACCCACTCCAGTGTTCTTGCCTGGAGAATCCCAGGGACAGGGGAGCGTGGTGGGCTGCCATCTATGGGGTCGCACAGAGTCGGACACGACTGAAGCGACTTAGTAGTAGTAGTAGTAGTCAAGGCTATGGTTTTTCCTGTGGTCATGTACAGATGTGAAATTTGGACTGTGAAGAAGGCTGAATGCCGAAGAACTGTTGTTTTTGAACTGTGGTGTTGGAGAAGACTCTTGAGGGTCCCTTGGACTGCAAGGAGATCCAACCAGTCCATTCTGAAGGAGATCAGCCCTGGGATTTGTTTGGAAGGACTGATGCTAAAGCTGAAACTGCAGTACTTTGGCCACCTCATGCGAAGAGTTGACTCATTGGAAAAGACTCTGACTCTGGGAGGGATTGGGGGCAGGAGAAGGGGATGACAGAGGATGAGATGGCTGGATGGCATCACAGGCTCGATGGACGTGAGTGTGAGTGAACTCCAGGAGTTGGTGATGGACAGGGAGGCCTGGCGTGCTGCGATTCATGGGGTCGCAAAGAGTCAGACATGACTGAGTGACTGAACTGAACTGAATCAAATGGAAACTCCAATTTCCTGAACTTGTTCAAATTGTGAAATCACTATAGAGACAACATTCTTGGACATATTTCAGGTAAGTTACCTTAAGTTAATTAACATTTTTAAAGACTGAATTTAACCTGAAAAATATGTATTTTATTTTTTTCAGATTTATTGAAATATAGTTGACAAATACAGTTATAGTATATTACATGATATCATCCAACATGAGGATGATTTGATATACATTACACTGTGAAATCCTTACCACAATCAGTCAACCATATATCACCTCACTTGGTTACCTTTTTTTAAAAAATGAGAATGCTTAAAATCTACTCTCTTAACAGACTTCATATATAGAATACAGTATTATTAACTATTAACTACAGCCACTAAGCTGTACATTAGATCCTCAGAACTTATTCATTTATAACTGAAAGTTTGTACACTGTGGCCAATATGCTCTCATTTTTCCCCATCCCCACACTTCTGGTAACTACTGTATTTCTCCGCGTAGTATTTGTTTTTCTTTGTCTGACATTTCACATAGCACAGTGTCTTCAAGGTTCATCCATGTTGTTGCAGATGGCAGGATTTTCATCTCTGTTTAAATGAATTTCAAGGATTATATACTTAATTTAATATTTGTTGTTATTTTTGTTTCAGCTGCTAGGTCATTCCCAACTCTTTAGCGACCCCTTGGACTACAGACCTCCAACCTCCTCTGTTCATGGAATTTCCCAGGCAAGAATGCTGGAGTGGCAATCCTGGGTTGCCGTTTCCTTCTCTAAGGGATCTTCCTGACCTAGGGATTGAACCTACATGTTCTGCTTTGGCAGGCGGATTCTTTACCGATGTGCTACCAGGGAAGCTCTTAATTTAAAATATCTAAGTATTATAAGTAGTTCATAAATCTAAAAAATACAGTATTAATTTGCTAGCTGGATTGGGGTTAACCATGCAGAAGCTGGAAAACCATCATTGTTTTATAGGTACATTAGAGTAATTTATTGTTAGAACTGAAATCTCCTGATTGTGTCACATACATTGAAGAATGTGAGTAGGAGCAATTTATCTAGGTTCTCTGAGTAGGATTTTATTTGGTAAATAAAAATGCAAGTTAAACTGGCATGGATAAAAATACCACTCGCATGTCTGAAAAGGGAAAGAATGATGCTGAACTTCAGCTAGATTACAGAACTTTAATATTGCAGGACTCTGTTTCTCTGTTATAACTTCTTTTCTCTGTGTCAGCTCAGATCTCTTGTCATGTAGACTGGTTTCCTCTTTTAAAATATGTGGTTACTGTATATTCCTAAGTCTTGCCACCTCTGACACACACCCATCCCAAAGAACTGATCCTCTTAGTTTTAATTCAGGAAAAGCCCAAGGAAAGAATTTGATTGTCTCAGCTTGAGTCAGGTTCTCTATTAACTAAGAAACAAACAAAGGTTAAAAAAAAACTTTGGGGAGAGGCTAAAGAGAAGAGTAGATTCAAAGAGAAATGATTGAGTTGCTTTAAAACTGTTGCTTTTGGAGATCATCTAGTTGATAATATTCAATTTATTATCAATAAGAGGTGGATGATAGCTAGTTAGCTAACTGATAGGTAACTCTAAGGAGAGATGATTATAGAAGTGATAGTGATTGGATACATGGAAGGAGATAGATAACTTAGAGAATGCACGGCACTTACAATGAACAAGACTCCTTTCAGAGTCCCAGAAAGCGGATGATTAAAGGAAGCTTTTGGCTGGAATGCTCTTCCCATATAGACCTGCATACTTATGAAGATTATCATATGTGGAAAAGTGTATAAACATAAATGAATAAGTAAAAAAAAAAATCCACTAATGTAACCTTCATTCAAGTACAAATTTGAACTTTTGATTGTTCAGAAGCTCCTTATGTGTCCCTTCTTGATCATACATACTAGAGGTCACCATTATTTTAATACTTTAAACAGTCAGTCTTTTTTTAAGTTTCAAGATTCATACACAGAATTCTAGATCAAGATAAAAGGGTAGGAAAATCCTGAGCTCTCCTCCTCCCATGAACACACTAAAACTACAACTGCAGATAGAACAACTGTCTCTGAGAATGACCCGATGACTAGCAAAACAGATTTTCTACAATGAAGGATATAAAGAAAAGATTATATCAAAATAAGTAGGGGCAGAGATGTGGTTTAGTCAGAATTCACACCCCAGGTGCTGCAGCCCATAAGCAGGAAGGATATCACAACCATGGAAGTCCCACTGAAGAGCAAGGGGTTCAAGCCCCAGGTTTGATTCCCAGACTAGGGAACCTGTGCTGGAAGATGAGCCACCTGAATGTGTCTTTGAAAACCAGAAGGGCTTACATCCAAGAGAGCTGGAGGCCTGTATGAAACTGAGGCTCTCTTCTTAAAGGACTTGAACATAAATCACTCATTCTGAGTTCCAGTGGAGTGGCAACAGTTTGATAAAGACCTGGTTCCTATGAAGAGATTCACTGACAAACTTCAGTGTTTGTACCTGAGGGTCAGGTATCTTGAAATTTTATGCAGAAATGGAACCATTTTGACTCTTAACACTGTTTTCACCTAGCTGGTCCAGCATTGGCAGTTAACATTTCTGTCACTCTCATCCACTAAGCTAACACTGGGTGCACCACCCCAGTATTACCCTGAACACCTGTTGCACCCAACCCACTCATCCTAGTTGGCCCTTTCAAAGCAGCTGCCACCCACCTAACTTGGAAAGTGCCTCTGGCTGAAACTGGTGCCCTTCCAAAGTGGGTCTCACTCTTGAAGGTCAACACAGCAAACTAATGCACTTAGCTGATACAACTAGACTTTTCAGCAAGTTGGGCTTGTGGCTAGTTCCTTGCATTAGCCTGCTTACAAGAATCATGGCCTAATCACAACAGGAGAGCACACAGAGACCACATGAGGGATACTCCAGAAACACAAGGCTCTGGCCCCATCTTCCACACAGATGACTGGAAGACATATATGATATACCTAATACATAGAGATAAATACAGATAAAATCTCAGAAAAATAGCTTAATAAAATGGATATCAAATGGATATTTGAAAGATAGAGTTCAAAGGAATAGTTAAGATCCTCACTGAAGATGTAAAATAGATGAACTCAATGAGAACTTAAAGATAGAAAATATAAAAAAGAAGAAATCAGAGCTAGAGAATACAATAATTGAAAAAAAAAAAAAAACAGAAGGAATCAGCAGTAGATTAGAGGATGCAGAAGAACAAATCAGCAATCTGGAGAACAGGACAGTGGAAATCACTTAATCAGAACAATAAAAAACAAAAAGTAATTAAAAAAATGAGAATAGATAAACTACCTCTAGAACAACAACACTAAACATAGTAGCATTCACAATGTAGGGGTCCCAAAAGAAGAGAGAGAAAAATGGACCGAAAATCTATGTGAAAAAATAATGGCTGAAAACTTCCCCAAAATGGAGAAGAGAAGAGACATACAAGCTCAGGAAGGACAGAGACCCAAGCAAAATGAATCCCCCAGAAAGAAACATTATAATTAAAATATCAAAAATTAAAGATGAAGAGAGAATCTTAAAAGCAGCAAGAGAAAACAAATCGCTATGTATAATAGAATCACTGTAAGATTATTACCTGATTTTTCAGCAGAAACTTAATAGATCAGAAAGGACTGGCATGATATATTCAAAGTGCTGGGGAAAAAGCTTACAACCAAGAATATTCTACTTGGCAAAGTTACAATTCAGAATTGAAGGAAAGAGAAAGAATTACTCAAAAAAATAAAAAGCTACAGGATTTCACTACCACTAAATCAGCCTTACAATAACCTATAAGGGGACTTATTTAAATGGACTAGAAAAAGCTTTCTTTTTTTCATATAGGCCATAACTAGAAAATTATGATTTAAAAATTTCACTGGTAAAAGTAAACATATTTCAAGGGTGGTTGATCAACCATCTATAAATCTAGCAGAAAGTTTAAAAGACAAAAGTAGTAAAAATCATTTATAGCTAAAACAGTTGAGCAACACTAAATTAAAACTTGGAAAATATGGCATCAAAAACATAAAATTTTGAGGGGTAGTACAAATGTGCACAATGTGCTCAAAGATAAATGACCATCAACTTAAAATAGACTGCTAAATACATACGTTTTTATAAAGGAATCTCATGATAACTGCAAAGCAAAAATCTGTAACATATACAGAGAAACTGAAGAGAAAGAAATCCAAATGTAACACTAAAGAAAGTCATCAAATCATGAGGGAAAGGAACAAGAGAAGAACGGAACAGAGAACTATAAAAACAACCTGAGAATAATAAATAAAATGGCATTAAGTACATATCAATCAGTACTTTAAATGTAAATAAATTAATGCTCCAATCAAAAGACATAAGGCAGCTGAATGTATAAAGCAAGACCCATATATATGCTGTCGATAGTAGACTCATTTTAAGATTAAGGACATGCATAAACTGAAATATTTTTTCAAAAAGATATTCCATGGAAACAAAAGGAAGGCTAGGTAGAAAACTGATATGACAATACTCATATCAGACAAAATAGACTTTATTTTTATTTATTTTAGTTAAAAAAATTAATTTTTGTTTCATTTTGTCTTATTTCATTTATTCTTTAAAAAATTGTCACAGTCATCAGGTAATGTTTTCAAAACATCATAACAGACAACTGAGATTCCCAGACCATTCTCTGAAGATTCTAGTTCAGTAGACTGGAGCCAGGCCTGAGAACTTACATTTAGGTTTTTCACACAATTCTTTTTTTTAAATATAAATTTATTTATTTTAATTGGAGGCTAATTACTTTACAATATTGTATTGATTTTGCCATAATTGACATGAATTTGCCATGGGTGTACATGTGTTCCCCATCCTGAAACTTCCCTCCCACCTCCCTCCCCATCCCATCCCATCCCCAGTGCACTAGCCCTGAGCACCCTGTCTCATGCATCAAACCTGGACTGGCGATTTGTTTCACATATGATAATATACATGTTTAAATGACATTCTCGCAAATCATCCCACCCTCGCCCTCTCCCACAGAGTCCAAAAGACTGTTCTATACATCTGTGTCTCTTTTGGTGTCTCACACACAGGGTTATCATTACCATTTTTCTAAATCCCATATATATGCATTAGTATGCTGTATTGGGGTTTTTCTTTCTGGCTTACTTCACTCTCTATAATAAGCTCCAGTTTCACCCACCTCATTAGAACTGATTCAAATGTATTCTTTTTAATGGCTGAGTAATATTCCATTGTGTATATGTACCACAGCTTTCTTATCCATTTGTCTGCTGATGGACATCTAGTTTGCTTCCATGTCCTGGCTATTATAGACAGTGCTGCAATGAACATTGAGGTATGCGTGTCTCTTTCAATTCTGGTTTCCTTGGTGTGTCTGCCCAGCAGTGGGATTGCTGGGTCATAAGGCAGTTCTATTTCCAGTTTTTTAAGGAACCTCTACACTGTTCTCCATAGTGGCTGTACTACTTTGCATTCCCACCAACAGTGTAAGAGGGTTCCCTTTTCTCCACACCCTCTCCAGCATTTATTGCTTGTAGACTTTGGATAGCAGCCATTCTAACTGGAGTGAAATGGTGCCTCGTGGTTTTGATTTGCATCTCTCTGATAATGAGTGATGTTGAACATCTTTTCATGTGTTTGTCAGCCATCTGTATGTCTTCTTTGGAGAAATGTCTATTTAGTTCTTTGGCCCATTTTTTGATTGGGTCAATTATTTTTCACATTGAGCAGCAGGAGTTGCTTGTATACTTTTGAGATTAATTCTTTGTCCATTGCTTCATTAGCTATTATTTTATCCTATTCTGAAAGCTGCCTTTTCACCTTGCTTATAATTTCCTTTGTTGTACAAAAGATTTTAATTTTAATTAGGTCAAATTTGTTCATTACTGCTTTCATTTCCAATATTCTGGGAGGTGGGTCATAGAAGATCCTGCTGTGATTTATGTCAGAGAGTGTTTTGCATATGTTTTCCTCTAGCAGTTTTATAGTTTCTGGTCTTACATTTAGATCTTTAGTCCATTTTGTGTTTATTTTTGTGTATGGTGTTAGAAAGTGTTGTAGTTTCATTCTTTTACAAGTGGTTGACCAGTTTTCCCAGGACCACTTGTTAAAGAGATTGTCTTTACTCCATTGTATATTCTTGCTTCCTTTGTCAAAGATAAGGTATCCATAGGTTCATGGATTTATCTCTGGGCCTTCTATTTTGTTCCATTGATCTATATTTCTGTCTTTGTGCCAGTACCATACTGTCTTGATGACTGTGGCTTTGTAGTAGAGCCTTAAGTCAGGCAGGTTGAATCCTCTAGTTCTATTCTTCTTTCTCAAGATTGCTTTGGCTATTTTAGGTATTTTGTTCAGTTCAGTTCGTCGCTCAGTCATATCCAACTCTTTGAGACCCCATGAATCGCAGCATGCCAGGCCTTCCTGTCCATCACCAACACCCAGGATTCACTCAGACTCATGTCCATTGAGTCGGTGATGCCATCCAGCCATCTCATCCTCTGTCATCCCCTTCTCCTCCTGCCCCCAATCCCTCCAAGCATCAGAGTCTTTTCCAATAAGTCAACTGTTTGCATGAGGTGGCCAAAGTACTGCAGTTTCAGCATTAGGATCATTCCTTCCAAAGAAATCCCAGCGCTGATCTCCTTCAGAATGGACTGGTTGGATCTCCTTGCAGTCCAAGGGACTCTCAAAAGTCTTCTCCAACACCACAGTTCAAAAGCATCAATTCTTTGGTGTTCAGCTTTCTTCACAGTCCAACTCTCACATCCATACGTGACCACTGGAAAAATCTTAGCCTTGACTAGACGGACCTTTGTTGGCCAAGTAATGTCTCTGCTTTTCAATATGCTATCTAGGTTGGTCATAACTTTCCTTCCAAGGAGTAAGCGTCTTTTAATTTCATGGCTGCAATCACCATCTGCAGTGATTTTGGAGCCCCAGAAAATAAAGTCTGACACTGTTTCCACTGTTTCCTCATCTATTTTCCATGAAGTGATAGGACCAGATGCCATGATCTTTGTTTTCTGAATGTTGAGCTTTAAGCCAACATTTTCACTCTCCTCTTTCACTTTCATCAAGAGGCTTTTTAGCTCCTCTTCACTTTCTGCCATAAGGGTGGTGTCATCTGCATATCTGAGGTTATTGATATTTCTACCAGCAATCTTGATTCCAGCTTGTGCTGCTTCCAGCCCAGCATTTCTCATGATGTACTCTGCATAGAAGTTAAATAAGCAGGGTGACAATGTACAGCCTTGACGTACTCCTTTTCCTATTTGGAACCAGTCTGTTGTTCCATGTCCAGTTCTAACTGTTGCTTCCTGACCTGCATATAGGTTTCTCAAGAGGCAAGTCAGGTGGTCTGGTATTCCCATCTCTCTCAGAATTTTCCACAGTTTATTGTGATCCACACAGTCAAAGGCTTTGGCATAGTCAATAAAGCAGAAAGGGATGTTTTTCTGGAACTGTCTTCCTTTTTCCATGATCCAGCGGATGTTGGCAATTTGATCTCTGGTTCCTCTGCCTTTTCTAAAACCAGCTTGAACATCAGGAAGTTCATGGTTCACGTATTGCTAAAGCCTGGCTTGGAGAATTTTGAGCAGTACTTTACTCGCGTGTGAGATGAGTGCAATTGTGTGGTAGTTTGAGCATTCTCTGGCATTAGCTTTCTTTGGGATTGGAATGAAAACTGACCTTTTCCAGTCCTGTGGCCACTGATGAGTTTTCCAAATTTGCTCACAAATTGAGTGAAGTACTTTCACAGCATCATATTTCAGGATTTGAAATAAGTCAACTGGAACTCCATCACCTCCACTAGATTTGTTCATGTGATGCTTTCTAAGGCCCACTTGACTTCACATTCCAGGATATCTGGCTCTAGGTGAGTGATCACACCTTCATGATTATCTTTGTCTTGAAGATCTTTTTTTGTACAGTTCTTCTGTGTATTCTTGCCACCTCTTCTTAATATCTTCTGCTTCTGTTAGGTCCATACCATTTCTGTCATTTATCAAGCCCATCTTTGCATGAAATGTTCCCTTGGTATGTCTAATTTTCTTGAAGAGATCTCTAGTCTTCCCCATTCTGTTCTTTTCCTCTATTTCTTTACACTGATCGCTGAGGAAGGCTTTCTTATCTCTCCTTGCTATTCTTTGGAACTCTGCATTCAGATGCTTATATCTTTCCTTTTCTCCTTTGCTTTTTGTGTCTCTTCTTTTCACAGCTATTTGTAAGGCCTCCCCAGACAGCCATTTTGCGTTTTTGCATTTCTTTTCCATGCAAATGGTCTTGATCCCTGTCTCTTGTACAATGTTACGAACCTCAGTCCTTAGTTCATTAGGCACTCTATATATCAGATCTAGGCCCTTAAATCTATTTCTCACTTCCACTGTATAATCATAAGGGATTTGATTTAAGTCAGACTTGAATGGTCTATTTGTTTTCCCTACTTTCTTCAATTTAAGTCTCAATTTGGCAATAAGGAGTTCATGATCTGAGCCACAGTCAGCTGTTGGTCTTATTTTTGTTGAATGTATAGAGCTTCTCCATTTTTGGCTGCAAAGAATATAATCAATCTGATTTCGGTGTTGACCATATGGTGATGTTCATGTGTAGAGTCTTCTTTTGTTTTGTTGGAAGAGGGTGTTTGCTATGGCCAGTGCATATTCCTGACAAAACTCTATTAGTCTTGCCCTCCTTCATTCTGCATTCCAAGGCCAAGTTTGCCTGTTACTCCAGGTGTTTCTTGACTTCCTGCTCTTGCATTCCAGTCCCCTATAATGAAAAGGACATCTTTTTTGGGTGTTAGTTCTAAAAAGTCTTGTAGGTCTTCATAGAACCGTTCAACTTCAGCTTCTTCAGCATTACTGGTTGGGGCATAGACTTGGATAACCGTGATATTGAATGATTTGCCTTGGAAACGAACAGAGTTCATTCTGTCATTTTTGAGACTGCATCCAAGTACTGCATTTTGGACTCTTTTGTTCACCATGATGGCTACTCATTTCTTCTAAGGGATTCGTGCCCACAGTAGTAAATATAATGGTCATCTGAGTTAAATTCACCCATTCCAGTCCATTTTAGTTCGCTGATTCCTAGAATGTCAATGTTCACACTTGCCATATCTTGTTTGACCGCTTCCAATTTGTCTTGATTCATGGATTGACATTCCAGGTTCCTATGCACTATTGCTCTTTACAGCCTCAACTGAGTATTGTTTTTACTTTGGCTCCATCCCTTCATTCTTTCTGGGGTTCTTTCTCCACTGATCTACAATAGCATATTGGGCACCTACTGACCCGGGGAGTTCCTCTTTCAGTGTCCCTTCATTTTGCCTTTTCATACTGTTCATGGGGATCTCAAGGCAAGAATACTGAAGTGGTATGCCATTCCCTTCTCCAGTGGACCACAGTGGTCAACTGGAGGTTTTTTGTATTTCCATACAAATTGTCAAATTATTTGTTCTAGCTCTGTGAAAAATACCATTTGTAGCTTGATAGTGAATGCATTGAATGTATAGATTGCTTTCGGTAGTATACTCATTTTCACTATATTGATTCTTCCAATCCATGAACACGGTATATTTCTTCATCTATTAGTGTTCTCTTTGATTTCTTTCACCAGTGTTTTATAGTTTTTGATATTTAGATCTTTTGTTTCTTTAGGTAGATATATTCCTAAGTATTTTATTCTTTTCGTTGCAATGGTGAATGGAATTGTTTCCTTAATTTCTCTTTGTGTTTTCTTATTGTTAGTGTATAGGAATGCAAGGGATTTCTGTGTGTTGATTTTACATCCTGCAACTTTACTATATTCATTGATTAGCTCTAGTAATTTTCTGGTGGAGTCTTTAGGGTTTCCTATGTAGACGATCATGTCATCTGCAAACAGTGAGAGTTTTACTTCTTTCCAATCTGGATTCCTTTTATTTGTTTTTCTGCTCTGATTGCTGTGGCCAAAACTTCCAAAAGTATGTTGAATGGTAGTGGTGAGAGTGGGCACCGTTGTCTTGTTCCTGACTTTAGGGAAAATACTTTCAATTTTTCACCGTTGAGGATAATGTTCGCTGTAGGTTTGTCAGATAGCTTTTATTATGATGAGGTATGTTCCTTCTATTACTGCTTTCTGGAGGGTTTTTATAATAAATGGATGTTGAATTTTGTCAAAGGCTTTCTCTGCATCTATTGAGATAATCATATGGCTTTTATTTTTCAATTTGTTAATGTGGTGTATTATGTTGATTGATTTGTGGATATTGAAGAATCCTTGCATCCCTGGGATAAAGCCCACTTGGTCATGATGTATGATCTTTTTAATATGTTATTGGATTCTGTTTGCTAAAATTATGTTAAGGATTTTTGCATCTATGTTCATCAGTGATATTGGCCTGTAGTGTTCTTTTTTTGTGGCATCTTTGTCAGGTTTTGGTATTAAGGTGATGGTGGCCTCACAGAATGAGTTTGGAAGTGTACCTTCCTCTGCAATTTTCTGGAGGAGTTTGAGTAGGATAGGTGTTAGCTCCTCTCTAAATTTTTGGTAGAATTCAGCTGTGAAGCCGTCTGATCCTAGGCTTTTGGTTGCTGGAAGATTTCTGATTATAGTTTCAATTCCCGTGCTTGTGATGGGTCTGTTAGTATTTTCTGTTTCTTCTTGGTTCAGTTTGGGAAAGTTGTACTTTTCTAAGAATTTGTCCATTTCTTCCACGTTGTCCATTTTATTAGCATATAATTGCTGATAGTAATCTCTTATGTTCCTTTGTATTTCTGTGTTGTCTGTTGTGATCTCTCCATTTTCATTTCTAATTTTGTTGATTTTATTCTTCTCCCTTTGTTTCTTGATGAGTCTGGCTAATGGTTTGTCAATTTTATTTATCTTCTCAAAGAACTATCTTTTGGCTTTATTGATTTTTGCTATGGTCTCTCTTGTTTCTTTTGCATTTATTTCTGCCCTAATTTTAAAAATTTATTTCCTTCTACTAACCTTGGGTTCTTCATTTCTTCCTTTGCTAGTTGCTCTAGGTGTACAGTTAGGTTATTTATTTGACTTTTTTCTTCTTTCTTGAGGTATGCCTGTATTGCTATGAACCTTCCCCCTTAGCACTGCTTTTACAGTGTCCCATGGGTTTTGAGTTGTTGTGTTTTCATTTTCATTCATTTCTATGCATAGTTTGATTTCTTCTGTGATTTTTTTGGTTATTCAACAGCATGTTGTTCAGCCTCCATATGTTGGAATTTTAATAGTTTTTCTCCTGTAATTGACATCTAATCTTACTGCATTGTGGTCAGAAAAGATGCTTGGAATGATTTCAATTTTTTTGAATTTACCAAGGCTAGATTTATGGCCCAGGATGTGATTTATCATGGAGAAGGTTCCGTGTACACTTGAGCAAAAGGTGAAATTCATTGTTTTGGAGTGAAATGTCCTATAGATATCAGTTAGGTCTAACTAGTCTATTGTATCATTTAAATTTGTGTTTCCTTGTTAATTTTCTGTTTAGTTGATCTATCCATAGGTGTGAGTGGGGGATTAAAGACTCCCACTATTATTGTGTTATTGTTAATTTCCCCTTTCATACTTGTTAGCATTTGTCTTACATATTGCGGTGCTCCTCTGTTGGGTACATATATATTTATAATTGTTATATCTTCTTGGATTGATCCTTTGATCATTATCTAATGTCCTTCTTTGTCTCTTTTCACAGCCTTTGTTTTAAAGTCTATTTTATCTGATATGAGTATTGCTACTCCTGCTTTCTTTTGGTCTCTATTTGCATGGAATATCTTTTTCCAGCCCTTCACTTTCAGTCTGTATGTGTCCCTTGTTTTGAGATGGGTCTGTTGTAGACAACATATACAGGGGTTTTGTTTTTGTATCCATTCAGCCAGTCTTTGTCTTTTGGTTGGGGCATGTAGCCCATTTACATTCAAGGTAATTATTGATAAGTATGATCCCATTGCCATTTACTTTATTGTTTTGGGTTCTAGTTTATACACTGTTTCTTTGTTTCCTGTTTAGTAAAGATCCTTTAGCATTTGTTGGAGAGCTGGTTTGGTGGTGCTGAATTCTCTCAGCTTTTGCTTATCTGTAAAGCTTTTGATTTCTTCATATTTGAATGAGATCTTTGCTGGGTACAGTAATCTGGGTTGTAGGTTTTTTCTTTCCTCACTTTAAGTATATCCTGCCATTCCTTTCTGGCCTGAAGAGTTTCTATTGAAAGATCAGCTGTGATCCTTATGGGAATCTTGTGTGTTATTTGTTGTTTTTCCCTTGCTGCTTTTAATATTTGTTCTTTATGTTTAATCTTTGTTAATTTGGTTGCTATGTGTCTTGGGGTGTTTTTCCTTGGTTTTATCCTGTTTGGAACTCTCTGGGTTTCTTGGACTTGGGTGATTATTTCCTTCCCCATTTTAGGGAAGTTTTCGACTGTTTTCTCCTCAAGTATTTTCTCATGGTCTTTCTTTTTGTTTTCTTCTTCTGGAACTCCTGTGACTCGAATGTGGGGCATTTAACATTGTCCTGGCGGTCTCTGAGGTTGTCCTCATTTCTTTTAATTCTTTTTTCTTTTTTCCTCTCTGTTTCATTTATTTATACCATTCTATCTTCTACCTCACTTATCCTATCTTCTACCTCCATTATTCTACTATTTGTTCCCTCCAGAGTGTTTTTGATCTCATTTATTGCATTATTCATTATATATTGACTTTTTTATTTCTTCTAGGTCCTTATTAAACCTTTCTTGCATCTTCTCAATCCTTGCCTCCAGGCTATTTATCTGTGATTCCATTTTGTTTTCAAGATTTTGGATAATTTTCACTATCATTATTTGGAATTCTTTATCAGGTAGCTTCCCTATCTCTTCGTCTTTTATTTGGTTTGGTGGACATTTATCCTGTTCCTTTACCTACTGGGTATTCTTCTGTCTCTTCTTCTTGTTTATATTGCTGTGTTTGAAGTGGCCTTTCTGTATTCTGGCAGTTTGTTGTTCTTCTTTATTGTGGAGGTTCCTTGTTGTGGGTGGGGTTGGATGGGTGGCTTGTCAAGGTTTCGTGGTTAGGGAAGCTTGTGTCGGTATTCTGGTGGGTGGAACTGGATTTTTTCTCTTTGGAGTGCAATCAAGTGTCCAGTAAGGAGTTTTGAGATGTCAGTGGATTTGGTGTGCCTTTGGGCAGCCTGTATATTGAAGCTCAGGGCTGTGTTCCTGTGTTGTTGGAGAATTTGCATGGTATGTCTTGCTGTGTAACTTGTTGGCCCTTTGGTGGTGCTTGGTTTCAGTGTAGGTATGGCGGCGTTTGATGAGCTCCTGTTGATTAATGTTCCCTGGATTCAGGAGTTCTCTGGTGTTCTCAGGATTTGGACTTAAGCCTCCTGCCTCTGGTTTTCAGTCTATTCTTACAGTAGCCTCAAGAGTTCTCCATCTGTACAGCACTGATGATAAAACATCTGTGTTAATGATGAAAAGTTTCTCCACAATGAGGGATACCCAGAGAGGTACACAGAGTTACATGGAAAAGAGAAGAGGGAGGAGGGAGATAGAGGTGACCAGGAAGAGAAGAGGGGGAATCAAAAGAGGAGAGAGCAAGCTAGCCAGGAATCACTTCCCTATGTGCTCTCCACAGCCTGGATCCCTCAGAGATTTTCAGGGCATTCTACAAAGAGAAGAAGGAGAAAGGAGACAGAGGTGGCCAGGAGGATAAAAGGGAGAATCAAAAGGAGATAGATCTAGCCAGTAATCAGTTCCCTAAGTGTTTTCCACAGCCAGGAACACACAAAGAGATTCACAGAACTGGATAAGGAATAGAAGGGGAAGAAGGAGATAGAGGCCACCTGGTGGAGAAAAGGAGAGTCCACAGGGGAGATAGCAATCAAGCCAATAATCTCGCTCCCAAGTAAAATGAGTAGTGAATGTCAGGTTATTAAATGTACAAAATTGATAACAAATACCAAAAAGCAAAGATTAAAAATCTAGATTAGAGGTTAGATTCTCAAAAATACAATATTAAAGAAAAAGACAAAGTCACAAAAATTATATATATATATGAATTTTGCTTAAAAATAGGGTCTTTTTGTTTTTTGCAAAGCAATCTGTTTAGTTCAGTTCAGTTGCTCAGTCGTGTCCAACTCTCTGCAACCCCATGAATTGCAGCACGCCAGGCCTCCGTGTCCATCACCAACTCCCAGAGTTCACCCAAACTTATGGGCATCGAGTTGGTGATGCCATCCAGCCATCTCATCCTCTCTTGTCCCCTTCTCCTGCTGCCACCAATCCCTCTCAGCATCAAGGTCTTTTCCAATGAGTCAACTCTTCACATCAGGTGGCCAAAATATTGGAGTTTCAGCTTTAGCATCAGTCCTTCCAATGAACACCCAGGACTGGTTTCCTTTAGGATGGACTGGTTGGATCTCCTTGCAGTCCAAGGGACTCTCAAGAGTCTTCTCCATCACTAAAGTTCAAAAGCATCAATTCTTCAGTGCTCAGCTTTCTTCACAGTCCAACTCTCACATCCATACATGACCACTGGAAAAATCATAGACTTGACTAGATGGACCTTTGTTGCCAAAGCAATATCTTTGCTTTTCAATATGCTATCTAGGTTGGGCATAACTTTCCTTCCAAGGAGTAAGCATCTTATTATTTCATGGCTGCAATCACAATCTGCAGTGATTTTGGAGCCTCCCAAAATAAACTCTGACACTGTTTCCCCATCTATTTCCCATGAAGTGATGGGACCAGATGCCATGATCTTCGTTTTCTGAATGTTGAGCTTTAGGCCAACTTTTTCACTCTCCTCTTTCACTTTCATCAAGTGGCTTTTTAGTTCCTCTTCACTTTCTGCCATAAGGGTGGTGTCATCTGCATATCTGAGGTTATTGATCTTTCTCCTGGCAATCTTGATTCCAGCTGTGCTTCCTCCAGCCCAGTGTTTCTCTTGATGTACTCTGCATATAAGTTAATTAAGCAGGGTGACAATATACAGCCTTGACATATTCCTTTTCCTATTTGGAACCAGTCTGCTGTTCCATGTCCAGTTCTAACTGTTGCTTCCTGACCTGCATACAGGTTTCTCAAGAGGCAGGTCTGGTGGTCTGGTATTCCCATCTCTTTCAGAATTTTCCACAGTTTATTGTGATCCACACAGTCAAAGGCTTTGGCATAGTCAATAAAGCAGAAATAGATGTTTTTCTGGAACTCTCTTGCTTTTTCCATAATCCAACGTATGTTGGCAATTTGATCTCTGGTTCCTCTGCCTTTTCTAAGACCAGCTTGCAATGTAGAATTTCACGGTTCACATTTTGCTAAAGCCTGGCTTGAAGAATTTTGAGCATTACTTTACTAGCGTGTGAGATGATTGTAACTATGCAGTAGTTTGAGCATTCTTTGGCATTTCCTTTCTTTGGAATTGGAATGAAAACTGACCTTTTACAGTCCTGTGGCCACTGGTGAGTTTTCCAAGTTTGGTGGCATATTCAGTGCAGCACTTTCACAGCGTCATCTTTCAGGATTTTGTGTTTGACTTTTTGCAACCTCATGGACTGAATTCTCTAGGCCAGAATAATAGAGTGGATAGCCTTACCCTTCTCCAGGGGATTTTCCCAACCCAGGAATTGAACCCAGGTTTCCCACATTGCAGAAGGATTCTTTACCAGCTGAGCCACAAAGGAAGCCCTGCAAAGCAATAGTAGGTATATAAATGAAAATTTAAGGAGTAATAGAGGCCTTAAAAATAAAAAATTTTAAGAAATTTAAAAAATGATAATAGTAATATCTAGCACTTTCTCTGGTGTTTTTGTGGACTGTGTGGGGTAAGTTCATTTTCAGATAGTTCCTTAATCTGTCTTATACTTCTCAAGATCTATAGGCCCCTTCCTATATAGTCGGTGCTAACTGCAGGGTTTTAATCTATTGAACCTGTCACTTCCAAAGCAGTTCCCTGTGTTTATTTTAGCTTCTTCTATTTGCTGCTCTCTTCAGTGTGTAATTTCCGCCCTTACACTAGGGGGTGGTGGTGGTCACTTTTTTAGTCTTGTTGAGTCGTGCTGTGGGGAGGGAGGAACACTGCAAACAAACATCACTGGCATGTGTGGGGAGTGCTTGCAGTGTCTCGGCCACACTAGGTTTGCCCCTGCTCACGGCATGTGTGTTTTCCCAGTCTATACTGTTCAGGCTTTAGGTTGCTCTACTTCGAACTGTCTGAGGCAGGCCCTGGGTTGCATGCACTTCCCAGGTCTAAGCCGCTCAGGTTCAGATTCTTGGGTACTTCACAAAGGCGCAGACTTGGTTGGGCCTACGTTTTGTGCCCTTCTCAGGTCTGAGCAGCTCAGGTGACTAGGTGCTTGGCGAGCGCAGTTGCCCCCAGTTGAAGGGTGCGTCTTATTGCCTCCCCTGTCCCAGCCGCTCTTTTTTCTGGGTGTACAACCGATGCGCCTTCTCAGGTGTGGCGTGTGTCTCTTCTGGGGAGCTGATCTCTGGCTGCGACCCTCCTAGCAGTGTCGACAGTCCAGAATCCCAAGAAGTCTTGGTTAGCAATGAAGCCTGCTTGCCATTTGGTAGATGATGCCTCTCTGGGGCTGCGTTTGCCCCCTTCCAGCTCTGGCTGCCCTCACCTGCCTGTCTCTGGCTGGGGATGGGCTGGTCTGCAGCCGGGTAGCTCTGCTCAGTCATTTGTTCTGTGAGCAGGCCTGGCAATGTGTTAGGTTAGGGCTTTTCACGGGATAGGTGTCCCAGAGTCTGGGTTGCTATCTGAAGTTAGTTCCCTCAGATTGCACTTGGGGCATTCATACACGGTCTTTACCCTAAGCAGTGCCGCCTACGCCTCCCTGTCCAGTCCCCACTTGCGTGTTGCTTCTCCACTGGGAGTTGCCATTAGGCTCTCATAATCTGTGTGTTTTAATTATTTATTTATTTTTCCTCCTGGTTATATTGCCCTCTCAGGTTCCAAGGCTCGCCACAGACTCACTGGTGACAGTGTTTCCTGGTATTTGAAAACTTCTCTCTTTTTTAAGACTCCTTTCCTGGGCGGATCTCCATAACTGCCTCTTTTGTCTCTCTTTTAATCTTTTATATTTTTTCCTACCTTCTTTTGAAGACAATGGGCTGCCTTTCTGGGTGCCTCATGTCCTCTGCCAGCATTCAGAAGTTGTTTTGTGGAATTTGCTCCGCATTCAAATGTTTTTCCAATGAATTTGTGGGGGAGAAAGTGGTCTCCCCGTCCCTATTCCTCCTCCATCTTAGGCCACAGAATTCTTAATATTAACTAGCAGCAAAATAGACTTTAAAGCAAAAATTGTAAAGTGAGAAAAAGAAGGACATCTGATTATGAAAAAAGAGGTCAATTGAACAGGAGGATATATAAATTATAAATGTCTATATACCCAGCAAAAGAGCATCTAAATATATAAAGCAAATATTAACAAACATAAAAGGAAGCACAATATTAATAGGGAAGTTAATATCCCCCTTACATCAACAGATAGATTTTATAGACAGAAAATCAGTTAGGAAACATTAGCCTTAAATGACACATGAGACCAGACACACTTATTAGACATATACCAAACACTACCCAAAGGAATGGAATGCACATTCTTTTCAAGTGCCTATGGAATAAATCATAGACTTGATTACATAATAGGCCACAAAACAAGTTTCTTTAAGTTTAAGAAGATTGAAATAATTTCAAGCATGTTTTCTGACCACAATTGTATAAACCTAGAAAACAACCACAAGACAACTAGAAAAACATAAACATGTGCAGCCTAAACAACAAGCTTCTAAACAGTCAGTGGGTTAATGAAGAAGTCAAAGAGAAATAAAAAATATCTTGAGACAAGTAAAAATAGAAATATAACTTCCCCAAATCTATGGATCCATAGTGGAGAAAAGACAATCTCTCCAGTAAATATTGGAAAAACTGGACAGTTACTTGCAAAAGAATGAAGCTGGAATACTTTCTTATATACAAACACAAAGTCAAAATGAATTAGACTTAAATGTAAGAACGGAAACTGTATACTCCCAGAAGAAGTCATAGGCAATATACTCTTTGACATCAGTTTTGGCAATACTTTTGTCTCCACAGGGAAGAGCAGCAAAGCAATAATAAATGGGACTGCCTGAAAAATTAATTTGAAAAGATAAAAGCACCTCTGTGTTCATTGCAACCTTATTTACAATAGCCAAGATATGAAAGCAACCTCAATGACATCAATAGACAAATGGATTAAGAAAATGTGGTATATATATAGTGGAGTATTACTCAGAGATAAAAAAGAGTGAAAAGAATGAAGTCCTTTTTAACAACATAGATGGACCTAGAGGATTTATACTCAGTGAAATGTCAGACAGACAAAGACAAATAACATATATGACTTCACTTGCATGTTGAATCTAAAAATCAAAACAAAGACTACAAAACAGAAACAGACTGAGATATGGAGATAAACTAGTGGTCTCCAGAGGGGAAGGGAGGGAATTGGGTGAAATACATAAAGGGGATTAAGAATTACAAACTTCTAGATATAAAATAAGTCATGAGGATTTAATGGACAGCATAGGGAATATAGTCAATAGTATTGTAATAACTTTGTATGGTAACAAGTTACTAGATTTATTTTGATAATTAATTTGGAATATATATAAATGTAGAATTATTATGTTGTACACTTGAAACTAATACAATATTGTATGTAAGCTATACTTCTATAAAATCAAAAGGAAAAAGTTATACATTAATCATAGACAAATATTCTAGCTTTGTTTTTCTGTTTTCAAACCATATGTGAATGTAATCATGCTATTCTTTGGTGTTTTGCATCTTTCATCCAGCCTTATGTTTATAAGATTCATGTGTATCGTTGTGAGTAAATTTAAATTGTTTATTTTCATTGCTTTGCAATGTAGTGTTCCATTTCATCATACCACTCTTGATGGACTTGAGTTGTTTTTAGTTCACATACCTTTCTTTACTGTAGTCATCAGTCTAGAATTGCTGTGTTACAATATATAGAGAGTGATTTTTTAATTTGACTATATGATACCTATGTGTTTGCCAGTGTTTGTGTCAATTGTACTCATGATAGTTTCTATTGCTTCCCATTCTTGTTAATATTTGTCATGGTTTGGATTGTAATTTTTGAAATAATCTGATTTTAAAAATTATTTTAAAAATTTAATATTTTCTATTATACTTTTAATTTGTATTTTCCTTTATCTAAATAAATTCTTGTGTTTATAAGACATTCATATATTTTATTTTATGAAGTGGACATCGAGGTCATTTCCCCATTTTCTGTCTAGTTTTCCATTTTCTTCATTTGGTTTGTAGTTCTTTTTATATTACTGAAACTATTATTTTGCCTGTTACATTTGTTGCAGATATCATCACCTGTGGGTTGCCCTTTTACTCTCTTAACAGTGTTTTTGAGAAACAGAATTTGTTAATTTTAATGAAGTACAATAGATCTAGATCACTTTTTGCTTTTCTCATTACTTCTATTTCTTGATTAATTTTTTTCTGAGTGAGTATGTTTTGTTTTAAAAGGCTCTATCCCAATGTTGCAAAGACTTTGTATGGTAACAGATGGTAATTAGACTTGTCATGGTGGTCATTTTGTAATGTATAAAACATTGTATCACTGTGTGATACACCTGAAATGAAGATTATAAGCCAATTATCTCTTCTATATGAAGTCTATAATCTGAAAAGGTGAACAATAAAGCTTCCAGGAGCTAAATAAGGCAAGTCTCTTTATGATTAGGAGATAGAAAGATTTCTTAAATAAAAGACAAAATATCTGTGACCTGAGTTGATTGTTATTCTGTGTAAAATGTAAGGTCAGGATTCACTTATATATATATAAGTGAGTGAAAATTCTTCAGTTGTGTCTGATTCTTTGCGACCCCATGGACTGTAGACTGCCAGGCTCCTCTGTCCATGGAATTCTCCAGAATACTGGAGTGGTTATCCATTCCCTTCTTCAGAACTGTGATAGTGCAATTTATTGAATTTGATTCTTTTCCCATTGCTGTGCATGCTACCTTTGTCATGAAAATTTCATTCTGTTTTATTGGCCTATTTGTCTAACTTATGCCAATTAAACACCCTTTTAGTTGAGAACTGATGGAGCAAGTGCTTCCACCTTCTTCCTCTTCAAGAGTGTCTTAGCTATACATCTATATTTTTGCATTTCCTTAAACATTTTTGATTTGTCCCTGGTGACTCAGATGGTAAAGAATCTGTTTGGAATACAGGAGACCCACTTTTGATCCCTGGGTTGGGAAGATCTCCTGTAGAAGGGAATGGCTACCTCTCCAATATTCTTGCCCAGAGAATTCCAGGGACAGAGGAGTCGGGCAGGCTACAGTCCATGGAGTCGCAAAGAGTCAGCCACGACTGGGTGACTAACACTTTCATAAAAACTTTAGAATTAGCTTGTCAAGTTACACAAAATATCCTGTTGGTATTTGATTGAGATTGTATTAAATCTGTAGAAAAATACTGGCAGAATTAACATAGTTTCTATATTGAGTCTTCCAGTATACAAACATAGATATGTATCCATTTTTTGTGTTTTTTTAATGTTTCTAGAACCATTTTATAATTTTTTCTTATACATGTTTCATTGGACTTATTCCTAAGAGTCAATTTTTTGATGCTATTGTCAATGGATTTTTAAAAATTGCATTTTTTGTTTTTGTAGACGTATAAAAATGCATTTAAGTAGTAATTTTTTATTCAGCAAATTTATGAAATCTCATTATTTACAGTCATTGATGTGTCTGTTCTGTTTTCTATGTAAATGATCATATATCTTAGAACAATGACAGTCTTATTTGTGGTCCTAATTTTTTTCAATAGTTGGTCTTATTGTACTGATTATGACATAATTAAAATGTTTAATGGAAGTGTGAGTAAAAACAATTTTGTGATTTTCCCCAACTCAAAGTGAAAGTTTGTAGTGCTTCATCACTTATTATGATGCTTGCTTTAGGTTTTTTATAGATACTCCTTTTTAGTATTTCAAAGTTCCCTTCTATGTTGACAAGTTTTTTTTTTTAAACCATTAACAAATCATAAATTTTACCAATGTATTTTCTACATTTATTGAGATGATTGCATAATTTTTATTTTTAATCTATGTAGTAAATTGTATTGAATCTCTGTTGTTCAGTCGTTCTGTTGTGTCTGACTCTGTGACCCTATGGACTACAGCACAGCAGGTTTCCCTGTCCTTTATTATCTCCTGGAATTTGCTCAAACTCATGTCCATTGAGGCAATAATGCTGTCCAATCATCGCATCCTCTGTTGCCTCCTTCTCCTGCTTTCAGTCTTTTCCCAGCATCAGAGTCTTTTCCAATGAGTCTGCTCTTCACACCAGGTGGCCAACATATTGGAACTTCAGCTTCAGGATCAGTCCTTCCAATGAATGTTCAGGGCTGATTTCCTATAGGATTGATTGATATTATTTTAATTTTTTTTCTTTCCTCATTATCATATATGCCAGATGATGTACTAGGCACTGGGAATATGAAGATGAAGAAGCTTTGTTCCAGCCCAGGTGTTCTTGTTCTGGTGGAGGATATAATGAACATTGTATAATTATACAAGGTGACACATGCTATGGGAGAAGCAAGGGAGGGGCTGATTCTGTGCCAGCAAATGGATTGGGTCAATGATGGTACCTGGAGAGGAACCATTATAAGATGGACTTTGAAGGCTGGATACCCAGACAAAAGAGGAAAATGTCATTCAAGAGAGCCTGCATAGGCAATCGCATACTCAGAAAACAGTAAGGACTTCAGGGGTGTGGGAAAATCCAAGAGACAGGTTTAAAAGACATTTTGCAGGTTGAATTGATATAACTTACTGTTCATTTGAATCTAAGGACTGACAAAGGCAATGTAAGGACATTGCCAAAGATGACCCTGTGTTTTGGATATTTAGTTCTGAGTATAGTGAGCTTTTGAGGTGAGTCTGTCAAATTTACCTGATGGTACTGGCTGGGCTACTAAAACTCTAGTTTGAGATTTAGGGTGTGGCTTCTAGTAGAAATTTGGGCTGCTTCATTTGGTCTTGGGCTGTCACTAGTTACTTGCTGTCATGAAGAGAGCATGTAAGTCTGATCTGTTGGTCAAAGAGCATGACAGAATGCATTTACTCTACATTAATTTTAGGTTTTAAAGAATAGGTGCTGTCTTTTACTTTAGGAATTTTATTGAAGAGAAATCTGAAAGACAGAGAAATTGTAATATATGTATTCTCCTGTAAGTATAATTTAAAGTGAGAGAAGGAATTTATAGTAAAGTTCTTTTTTGTGTGTGTGGAAATTTAAGATTGTTTTATTAGAGGGAATTATTTTGACAATAAGTGAAAGTGAAGTTGCTCAGTCGTGTCCGACTCTTTGCGACCCCATGGACTGTAGCGTATCAGGCTCCTCCGTCCATGGGATTTTCTAGGCAAGCGTGCTGGAGTGGATTGCCATTTCCTTCTCCAGGGGATCGTCCTGACCCAGGAATCGAACCCAGGTCTCCCTCATTGCAGGCAGACGCTTTACTGCCTGAGCCACCAGGGAAGCCCAATTTTGACAATAGAAAATTCATAAAAGCATAGATCCCCTCCCACCCCCACCAGCCAAGGAAGTTTTCTGACTCCTTGCCTAGTTGTGTTTTCTATAGAGTATTTTTTTTAAACTTTTTGTTTTATATTGGGGTATAACAGATTAACGATGTTGTGATAATTTCAGGTGAACAGCAAAGGGACTTGCAAAGTGAAATCAATTATGATTTCAGACAGACATGTATGTGCTTCCATTCTCCCCAGAACTCCTCTCCCATTCAGCCTGCCACATAACCCTGAGCAGAGTTCCCTGTGCTATACAGTAGGACCTTGTAACCTGTCCATTTTCAAATAACTCCCTAGTTATCTCATTTCCCCCTTGGCAACCATAATACAGTAAAGTTCTTCAGAAGGAAGGGGTAGATTAATCAAGACCTCACCCCATGTATTCTTTTATCACTCTTGTACTTCTTCAAAACTTCAGTGGGAATTTAAAAAACAGGCAAACTGAGGGTAATGGTAATTGGTGATTTCGCTGATTGTTGGAGGATAAAAAAGAATCACTTGCAGTCTTACAAAAGACACATAAAAAGAGATAGCCTTGTTAACTATAAGGGGCTTGGTATTACCCACATTGTTTATTAAAACTTTAATTATTTGCTCAATATCACTTAAATGGAAATTTCTTATTGATTAAAAATTGTGATGTCAAATTTACAAGCAATTGTGTGTTTCAGGGAGGTATAATGGGGGCTTCTGTGGTCCTGATAATGTTCTGTACTTGATCATAACTGATTTCACTTTGCAAGTTTCATTAAGCTGTACACGGAAAATCTATGGATATTTGGGATATATTTTATACATCAATGAAATGTTTGCTCTAAAAAGTTATAGTACATGTTTCAGATATACATAATGTGCTTATTTCTTGTGCTTTTTATTTTTTAACAAGTACATGCTCTGCAGTGAAATAACTTGATTAGAAATCTTATATATTTTTACTTGTTTTTGTCTGTTGGATTTGCATATGTTTTCAGGTAGTCACATAAAAATTGCATTACACGAAGAAAACCAGTTTGAAAAACACAGAATGTGCTCTATGTGTGTCAGGTGATTTAAGGTTTTCCAAACAGGGTTCAGAGATTCCATTTATGTACCCAAACTGCAAACTAAAACTTAGATAAATGCTTCCCTGAGGTGAAGTTAACTTGCCTGGGACAGAAGACTTTTTAAGGATGCCAGTTTGCCCACTGTATGGCCAAGTGTTTGTTCAGCTGAGGCTTGGATGAAAGCCACCACATCAATGTCACAGTCTCAGCACATGTGAGGAAAATACATGTGATACATAGCAAATTAGGTGTCATGCTCTTGGAAGGGTGGAATGGGATTGATTTGCCACTTTCAGCAATGCTTTTTACTGTCAGCTGTGGCTTTGAGTAAAGCATTAGAGATTCTTGTCACAGATGTTTCTTTCATAAACTGTTGCGGGAGAATGACATTCTGCAAAAATGGTTTACTACTCTTCTTTCTTCTCCTGGGGAAACAAAGTACGCTCACCATCCTCGCCAAATGGACTCAAGGAGCGTTCTTCATTTCTCCCACAATGGCATTAAGGTTCATGACATTTACGAAGTTGATTTTAGAACTTAGTGGGCAAATGTGGTGTGTAGAGGTATTTGCTCAAAGTATGCACCATTGAGTCTAAGACTCATTATGGGGGAGGGTAGAAACCAGCCCATTATTCGGTGTTTAAAACTGAAATTTAAAAATGTTTGTACAATTTTTATTTAATGGTTCACAATTGATTAAAGTAATTAATCTTTTTAGCATGTTATACTCCATACAAACTACTACATTGTGAGAAGTTAAGAATTCTCTATAGCTCAGCCATTGTTTATAAGATGATGAAATTTATGAAGTTAATATTTGTATGAAAAAAGCATGATTAAAACTATTTGATGATAATTTTGAACTTAAGGGACAAGAGCTACTTATCCATGGAGAATTTTAATTCATAACTTCCACTTGGTATAATTTTCATTGAGAATTTGGTGAGTAAATGTAAGCGTTCTGTACATAAGTATCTTCCTGCTGAACACAAATACAGTTGCTATGGCAACTGCAACATCACATGGGATCTAAGAGATAGAAAGAATATTTTACAAAAAGTGTGTTATCCATGTGTCATATTAATTTTTCTACTTTATACCATGTAGAAGTCAGATATTTTCCTCTGAAGCTATGTTGTTATCCAGTATTAAATTATTCATTAAAGTTAAAAAAAATGTTCCAGATTTCCTACAGAAGTTTTTTTCTCTTTTTAAAATATAAATGCATACCAATTGGGGTATGCAAAATATTACTTGCCAATTTAAATAATGAAGGTTAAAATAGGGCAATTGCCTGTTTTTAAAAAATAAGTTGAATATCTTTTAAAATTGATGTGAAAAAATAATGTATGATACTGTTTTCAAGTGTAGGGAAAGCAAACCATAATAAAGCAGGTCATACTTGATGGGTGAAACACTTGGTTGTCTTCCACCAGGTGGCAAATATGAAGTCTTACATGTTTGTTTTGAAAGACTCCCATCCTTTTCGCTGACAGGGAACTTAAATTTTTGATTAATTGAGTGTAAATGAATGAGAAACAGATGGTGAAAATATAATTTTTGATACAGATGAGTTTAAAGTTATACTTTCCTAAATTGTGTTTTTTTTCTTAAACAAACACCTAGCAATTTATTCATTCTGAGGTCTGGATGGAGTCCTCTGTGAAGCAGAAACATGTCATGGAGCTTTTCTGTATAATCACCCCCTAATTCTGTGTTTCAAAGTATCTGTTCTTATTGCACTCTGGAGTCAGTTTTATGGCGGAAAGGTTTAAGAGTGTTTTCCTAAAATCATCTTTACAACTCTTACTTATGTGAAACAGGCTGTGTTCTCTAGAAGTTTTCCTAGGTAACAAGTTCACTGAACTATGATGGTGTGTGTGTGTGTGTGTGTGTGTATTTAAAAGCAAAAGCTAATGAATGGAATGAAAGTGTATGCTGATTGCTGGAACTGATACTGGGCTTACTTACTACTTTACTGATGGAAATCTCTCAGACTACCTGTATGTACAGTAGCAATATTCAAATTTGACTGCCCTTGAAGATAGAACGTTTGTTTCTTTAAATGCCTTGTCTGGAAGTAAAGGCAATGTATGACTCCTAGGTTATGGGGAGTGCTATGTTATGTCCCATATCCTTACAATGTAGTCCTCCAAACACAGATGAATGAGATGCAGAAATTGGTTAATTAAAAAAGACATGTGTGCTCTCTTTAGTACTATACCTTTTATTAAAATAAGAATAATTAAACAACTGCTCAGTAAGGCATGGTTAGTCATAAGAAAATATAAAATATGAAGAAATAAGAAACCCAAACATCATCTTTTTTTTTTCTTTTGATTCCTATCAGCAACAGCAAACTTATGCAAAGCCAGTGCCAACTCATATCCTTTCCTTTCTACGGTTCACCAGGATTTTCACTCCGGGACCAGTCAATTGATGTGTTGACTTTTAGTGGTCTCGTTAACAACCTGCCCCATCTTCCGTTCTGCCTTGTACATGCTATGGTGAGGCAGTCAATATAGTCCTTCCTGGACTGAGGCTGCTACTCCTAAACCGCAACCACCAAGGAAGAAAAGTGTGTTGATGCCAGCAGCATCTCTACCCTCAATACTTTTTCCTCAGTTAGAATAGACACCTGCTTCTCTTCACCCCTTCTGAGTCGACAGTTCAGGTCAATTCATATCCACTGAGGATTGGACCTAATCTGATGGCTCAGGATTGTTAAGACCACCCTGCCCCCTTTCCACCCCCCAGATATTAGACACACCTTCTTCTACAGTATTTCTCATTCTCCTTTTTCTTCATCTCTTTCTCCCAAACCCTAACCCCTGGCTGCTGCCTCTTTTTTTTTTTTTTTAAGAAAGAGTGGCTTTAAAAAGAATAATTTTACTTAATTATTTTTGGCCATGCTAGGTCTTCATTGCTGGGTGGACTTTTCTCTAGTTGTGGTGAGTGGGGGCTACTCTCTAGTTGGAGTGCCTGGGTTTCTCATTGCAGTGGCTTCTCCTGTTATGTAGCACAGGCTCTATCTAGGGCACGCAGGCTTTAGTAGTTGCCATTCCTGGGCTCTAGAGCACAGGCTCAATAGTTGTGGTGCATAGTCTTAGTTGCTTCATCGCATGTGGGATCTTCCTGGATCAGGAATGGAACCCATGCCTCCTGCATTGGCAGGTGGATTCTTTACCACTAAGACACCAGGGAAGCCCAACCCTTGGCTTCTTAAGGGGACCAAGTTTTTGAAGTTTTGTTTGTTCAGAAGAATTTGTAAACTATTAAAAGAAGTGCCTTTCAACATGTCCTTACTGGTTTAAAATGAATTCAGATTTTTTCAATTAACCTGACACCAGTTTAATCACTAGTCTACAATCCTGGCTTTTACAATTTCATATTGAAAATTTTTCTAGAAAATTAGAAAATTCTAGAGTAACAACAAGACAGTTTTTGCTTTGAAATTCTTTCAAATTTTTAATGAATTATTTTCAATACATTCTCACCACTGTTTTAAGCTATTGAGAATATATGTACTCTTAGCCTGCAAATAGTAAACTACAACATATATTTGTGAATTAAGAGACCTCTTCCAAATGAAATTGTTTAAGTATGTCTATGTAAAATCAGTTCACTTCAGTCCCTCAGTTGTGTCTGACACTTTGCGACCTCATGGACTATAGCACGCCAGGCTTCCCTGTCTATCACCAATTCCTGGAGCTTACTCAAATTCATGTCCATCGAATCATTGATGCCATCCAGCCATCTCATCCTCTGTCATCCCCTTCTCCTCCTGCCTTCAATTTTTCCCAGCATCAAGGGCTTTTCCAATGAGTCTGTTCTTCATATCAGGTGGCTATAAGTATTGGAGCTTCAGCTTCAACGTCAGTCCTTTCAGTGAATATTCCTTTAGGACAGACTGGTTTGATATCCTTGTAGTCCAAGGGACTCTCAAGAGTCTTCTCCAACACCACAGTTCAAAAGCATTTGTTCTTTGGCACCAGCCTTCTTTATGGTCCAACTCTCATATCCATCCACGATTACTAGAAAAACCATAGCTTTGACTATACGGACCTTTGTCAGCAAAGTAATGTCTCTGCTTTTTAAATATGTTGTCTAGGTTTGTCATAGCTTTTCTTAATGCAAAATGGTCAAACAGTACAAAGATATTAAAGTAAAAATAACTTATTCCACCTTTTCTCTTAATCCATTCTTCTCTCTGCATAGAAGAACAATGTTTACAGATTGGTATAATAAATGTCCCACCAACCTTTCCCGGGCATATGTACACAAACATACAACTCTATAAAATATGCACATTTTTCTATGTCTTAAAGATCTTTCCATGTCATCCTAAATAGTTTTACCTCATTCTTTTAAGCAGGCATACAACACAATAATTAAATTATCTGCTTATTGCTACATACTTATTGAAAAAAACTTAATATTATAAAAGTACCATAAATAAACATTTTTCCTCAGTTATGAGGATTTCCATAGGACATACTAACAGGAGTTAAAATGCAAATACAGTTTAAAAAATTGTAAATATTACAGTTTTATAATAATTCTAATATTTCCAGTAGGCACAGAGGCTCTTATTAGAATTTTAATATATTATGTTCAGTCACTGAATTTTAAGAAGGATATAAGGAGATTTAAGGAGGTGGTTTAGGGAAAATGACAACAGTAATTAAATAAATACAAAATGAACTCTTTGGAGATAAGTTGGGAGGAAGGGCAATTTAGCCACAGAAAAGAAGGCTGTTTTAGGATGCTGCTCTTTTTTTTTTTTTTTAACTTCTGCAGAAATTCCAATAGTAGATTTACATTCAGGTAATTAAAGTCAACCAGACATGGTGAAAACTTTTTTGTTATATTTTGGCTTATATTCTAGGACTGAGTAAAAATGAATGTTATAAAATCTCTGATGTTTGAAGTCTGAGAACTGAATAGCATCTGTATTTCTTATGAGATCTGTGAGTTATTTATTCATTTATTTTTATGTTCCTATCACTTTACTGGTGATAATTTTGAACACAAACACATCCCTATAGGAATTTACAGAGAAAAATGTAAGACTCAATATTCTTCTCTAGAAACAATGATAGTTCCCTCCTGAACTCTTGTGGTCCTAGTTTAGTCCATTCTCTTACTGTTTCTCACAAAAGACTGGAATTTATCTATGCACTGTATCATTTCCCTTTAAATATTTTAGGCATCTTCAGTTCAGTTCAGTTCAGTTCAGATGCTCAGTCGTGTCTGACTCTTTGCAACCCCCTGAATCGCAGCACGCCAGGCCTCCCTGTCCATCACCATCTCCCGGAGTTCACTCAAGACTCACGTCCATTGAGTCCATGATGCCATCCAGCCATCTCATCCTCGGTCGTCCCCTTCTCCTCTTGCCCTCAATTCCTCCCAGCATCAGAGTCTTTTCCAATAAGTCAACTCTTAGGCATCTTAGTGGAAGGAAAATGTTTTGTTTACATTTAATGTCCTGCCCAACATTTGGCACAGGTTTTCATGTACAAATGATGCCCAATGAATATTTTTATGAATAATAAGTGGATAAAAGGTATTTTTGCCACTGGGCACAAGGTCACTCCTGGTGGCTCAGACTGTAAAGAATCTGCCTGCAATGCAGTAGATGCAGGTTTGATTCTTGGATTGGGAAGATCCCTTGGAGAAGGGAATGGCAATCCACTCCAGTATTCTTGCCTGGGAAATCCCATGGACAGAGGAGCCTGGCAGGCTCCAGTCCATGGAGTCGCAGAGTCGGACATGACTGAGCAACTAACAATTTTACTTTCACAAGGTCACTCAGAAAACCTAAAAGTGTTACTAGAAACATGATTTAAGGAATGATCCGAATGAAAGGGAATCAGAAGCATCTTTCTCACACAGTCAGGACAGTATCATTTTTTGAAAATCACTTTTAGTGTGAAAAGAGAAAGTGGCATAAAAATTACCAAAAAAGTAAAAGCATCTGCTATAGAAATTTCATTAGTTTTGTATACACCATATATGTATATTGTAGGATGTTATGGTCAATTTACTGTGATTCTGTTATTTTATAATTTTAAATGTGAACTTTAATTGATTAATTAATTTTTGGCTGTACTGAGTCTTTGTTGCTGCATGGGAGCTCTCTCTAGTTGAGGATAGACTATACTTCACTATGGATCTCGGGCTTCTCATTGCAGTGGTTTTCTTGTCGCAGGTCATGGGCTTTATGGCACTTGGGATTCAGTAGTTGCAGCATATGGACTTAGTTGCCTCCATTTGGAATTTTCATGGGCCAGGGATTAAACTTGTGTCCCCTACATTGGCAGGTGGATTCTTAATCATTAGACCACAGGAAAAAGTGAAAGTGTTAGTCACTCAGTCATGTCTGACTCTTGGGCTCCATGGACTATAGCCCACCAGGCAACCCTGCCCATGGAATTCTCTAAGCAAGAGAGAACCTGCTAAAGTGGGTTGCCATTCCCTTCTCCAGGGGATCTTCCTGACCCAGGGATTAAGCCTGGGTCTCCTGCATTGAAGGCACATTCTTTACCATCTGAGCCACCAGGGAAGCTCCTAGACCACAGGGAAGTCCCCCTAATGTGAATTTTTGGTGTTTACCAAAATATTTTTTTTGGTAAGTGGTTTTAATTAGAAAATTATTTTGAGTTATTATTCTCACAAGAAGGAACATTGTGTACTTTGCAGGTGACTTAAGGCATGAGGACAAGGGGTTGTAACCTCAAGTCTGTCTCTTACATTACCTAACATTGTGTATGTTAGACACTCAGATGTGTCTGACTCTGTGACCCCATGGATTGTAGCACACCAGGCTCCTCTGTCCGAGGGATTTTCCACGTAAGAATACTGGAGTAGGTTGCCATTTCCTCCTCCAGGAGATCTTCCCAGCACAGGGATCAAACCTGGATCTCTTGCATTGCAGGCAGATTCTTTACTGCCTGAGCCACCAGGGAAGCTCTTTTACATTACCAAACATTGCTACCAAAATTAAATGGGTACATTACTGTTAGCTAGAAATATGGAGACAGAAATAGCTTTCAATAGACAGTTACAGCAACACCTTTTTTTAATATCAAGGTATTCTTTTCCCATCAATTATTGGGCTAATTCAACAAAACTTTACTTTCATAGGGTTTGATTATATTGCAGCATCTTGTAAGAATAACATTCAGAGGTCTAAAGTGGTTCAAAGAACTCAGGGAAACACTTATGTTTGCTGGCTTATTAAAGTATGTGATGATTCTGGGAAAGATGGAGGGCAAGAGGAGAAGGGGGTGACAGAGGATGAGATAGTTGGGTGTCATCACCGACTCAATGCACATGAGTCTGAGCAAACTCAAGGAGATAGTGAAGGGCAGGGAAGCCTGGCATGCTGCAGTCCATGAGGTCACAAAGAGTTGGACCTGACTTAGTGACTAAACAACAGCAACAACAGCAGATGAACAGCTAGCTGAAGAGATACATAGATAAGATCCAGGAGGATCCATGGTGCTGGAGTTTCTGCTTTCATGGAGCTGGAATGCATCATTCTCCTGGTGGAGATGTGTTTGTCAACCTTGAAGCTTTCCAAACCCCATACTTTTGGGATATCATGGAGGCTTTATCCCAAGGCATGATTGATTATGAGCTCCATTTTCAAACCTTCTCTGTTCTCAAGAGAATGGGGACATAATTTTACCGTAATTTTCTTGTTTGACATGAATCAGTCATAGTCTAGGTCAATTTTTTATGTCATTCCTCATTCTCTTTGGTAAATTAAACAGAGATGCCTTTTCTCTTAATAGTGAAAATTCATATCTTGCAGTCTCTCTCAGAGAGGAGGGGAGGGCCTGAGTGTTGATTGGCATGTAAATCTATGAGGTCATTTAGTGGGAGAAAGAGAGACATTTACCTGTAGCTTCCAGTCTTGGCACATCTGCAGCCTTTTCTAAGAATGGGTGATGTAGGGATGGTAGGATTTCCAAGTGTCTTGCTGGTCTTTTTACCCTGTGACTTCTATGAAATTATGGATGTGGGAGAGACTGGAACCTGAGATTGACCAATTGATTGATGAACTGTGAAAAATCTGTTGGGAGTCTTTTCCCTTAGAAATCAAAAGGGAATGGATTAACTATCAGGTATTACATTTTGAGAAGAGTGATACCTTTTTTTCCTTTATATATTCATAATGTTAATATTTTTTCCTTTGGGTATACTTGTATGGAGACTGGATGTATTGGCAAGATAGGGATTAAATTTTCTCTAAACCACAGCTTTAGTAATGTAATTTCTAAGGAAAAGCACAAATTGACTTTAGGAAGGGGCAGAACCATTTTTGCAGATAGTGATGGAGTCTCCACCAAAAAATACTTAATCAAATAGATTTCTAAAAAGGCAAACCAAATACAATGATTTAAATTGATTAAAAGTAAAGTCATTCCCTGATTAAACTTGCTCTTGGTTAGTCTTGATAAACACAGCAAAATGCTGACTGACATACAAACAGGAGAGTTTTGAGAGTTAAAGTTAACAAAAATGAATATAGAGCATTAAACTCAGTGTTTGATTCATCTGGTTTTCAGTTAGGAGATAGCTGAGGCATAAGCCATTCTATGATGAGGTAGATGTGTTTTCCTGTGGGTTTTTCTTCTTTAATATAAGCTATCTGACATAATTTTGGATATGGAAGAAATGACATATATAACAATTGCAGCCTTTGTAATCTTTGTTTCTTTCTAATGGAAAGGCCCAGATTGCATCCAATAAAAGCTTTCTTTCTAGCCAAAATTTGGTCAGATTTTGGTGAATAGGATTTTCCCAGAGTGGGACTAGTAGCACTCAAATTACAGTAATTTATTAGAATTTGATCCTATAAGACACAGAAAACTATTTTCCAGCACTACGTTTATTTCCATCATCTCTTTCTTTGCCAACTGTAAATCATTTATGTTTTCAAAGCATAAATGGTATTCTGTCTAGAAATGATTGGATGACCGCATAGATGGGTCCTGTATTTTTGGAATGATTATGACATGAGTCTGGAAGAAATCAATGTTTTAGAATCCTTATTCTGTGTAATGGAAGTGATGCTCACTAAAACAGCAAATCAGTTGTTTTGTTACATAGTATAATAAAACCTTCATTACCTAAATGGAAATAGAAATGTTGATGGTGGATTGATCTTCTGCCACTTTTTCATGATATTCAATGTTGTGACCCTTGTCTTTTTTCTTAAAATACAGACTTTTTATTCTGAATCAGGAGAATTTCAGACCATTTAAACTATTTTTTCCAAACCTGATGATAAATGAAAATAATATCCATCAGATTTAAGGTTTCATGAAGCTTGCAGTGACCTCCTTAAAAAGCTGAAGTTCTGTTTGCTTGTTTATCCATTTGCTTGTTACTGGGCATTTGACATTTTCCCATTTTTGGACTGTTACTAATGGATAATGTTGCCATGCATATTTGGATTGTAATGAATTGTCTAGTTCAGTTCAGTCGCTCAATTGTATCTGACTCTTTGTGACTCTACGGACTGCAGCACACAAGGCTTCCCTGTCCATGATCAACTCCTGCAGCTCACTCAAACTCATGTCCATCAAGTCAGTGATGCCATCCAACCATCTCATCTTCTGTCATCCTCTTCTCCTCACGCCCTCAATCTTTCCCAGCCTCAGGGTCTTTTCCAGTGAGTTAGTTCATTGCATCAGGTGGCCAAAGTATTCGAGTTTCAGCTTCAGCATCAGTCCTTCCAATGAACACTCAGGACTGATTTTTAGGATGGACTGGTTGGATCTCCTTGCAGTCGAAGGGACTCTCAAGAATCTTCTCCAACACCACAGTTTAAAAGCAGCAATTCTTCGGTGCTCTGCTTTCTTTATAGTCCATTTCTTACATCCATACATGACTACTGGAAAAACCATAGCCTTGACTAGATGGACCTTTGTTGGCAAAGTAATGTCTCTGCTTTTTAATATGCTGTCTATGTTCAGTTCAGTTCAGTTGCTCAGTTGTGTCCGACTCTTTGTGACCCCATGAATCGCAGCACGCCAGGCCTCCCTGTCCATCACCAACTCCCAGAGTTCACTCAGACTCACGTCCATTGAGTCCGTGATGCCATCCAGCCATCTCATCCTCGGTCGTCCCCTTCTCCTCCTGCCCCAAATCCCTCCCAGCATCAGAGTCTTTTCCAGTGAGTCAACTCTTCGCATGAGGTGGCCAAAGTACTGGAGCTTCAGCTTCAGCATCATTCCTTCCAAAGAAATCGCAGGGTTGATCTCCTTCAGAATGGACAGGTTGGATCTCCTTGCAGTCCAAGGGACTCTCAAGAGTCTTCTCCAACACCACAGTTCCAAAGCATCAATTCTTCAGCGCTCAGCCTTCTTCACAGTCCAACTCTCATATCCATACATGACCACAGGAAAAACCATAGCCTTGACTAGACAGACCTTAGTCAGCAAAGTAATGTCTCTGCTTTTGAATATACTATCTAGGGTGGTCATAACTTTTCTTCCAAGGAGTAAGCGTCTTTTAATTTCATGGCTGCAGTCACCATCTGCAGTGATTTTGGAGTCCAGAAAAATAAAGTCTGACACTGTTTCCACATCTATTTCCCATGAAGTGATGGGACCAGATGCCATGATCTTCATTTTCTGAATGTTGAGCTTTAAGCCAACTTTTCCACTCTCCTCTTTCACTTTCATCAAGAGGCTTTTTAGCTCCTCTTCACTTTCTGCCATAAGCGTGGTATCATCTGCATATCTGAGGTTAATGATATTTCTCCCAGCAATCTTGATTCCAGCTTGTTCTTCTTCCAGTCCAGTGTTTCTCATGATGTACTCTGCATAGAAGTTAAATAAGCAGGGTGACAATATACAGCCTTGACGTACTCCTTTTCCTATTTGGAACCAGTCTGTTGTTCCATGTCCATTTCTAACTGTTGCTTCCTGACCTGCATACAGATTTCTCAAGAGGCAGGTTAGGTGGTCTAGTATTCCCATCTCTTTCAGAATTTTCCACAGCTTATTGTGATCCACACAGTCAAAGGCTTTGGCATAGTCAATAAAGCAGAAATAGATGTTTTTCTGGAACTCTCTTGCTTTTTCCATGATCCAGCAGATGTTGGCAATTGGTCATAGCTTTTGTTCCAAGGAGCAAGCGTCTTTTAATTTCATGGCTTAAGTTACCATCTGCAGTGATTTTGGAGCCCAAGAAAATAAAGTCTTTCACTGTTTACATTGTTTCCTCATCTATTTGCCATGATGTGATGGGACCAGATGCCATGATCTTAGTTTTCTGAATGTTGAGTTTTAAGCCAACCTCTTCACTCTCCTCTCTCACTTTCATCAAAAGGCTCTTTTGTTCTTCTTCACTTTCTGCCTTAAGGGTCATGCCATCTGCATATCTGAGGTTATTGATATTTCTCCAAGCAATCTTTTTTCCAACTTCTGCTTCTTCCAGCCCAGCATTTCTCATGATGTACTTTGTATGTGAGTTAAATAAACAGGGTGCCAATATACAGCCTTGACATACTCTTTTCCCAATTTTGAACCAGTCCCTTGTTCCATGTCCAGTTCTAACTGTTTCTTCTTGACCTGCACACGGGTTTCTCAAGAGGCAGGTCAGGTGGTCTGGTATTCCCATCTCTTTCAGAATTTTCCACAGTTTGTTGTGATCCATACAGTCAAAGGCTTTAGCATGTTCAATGAAGCAGAAGTAGATATTTTTCTAGAACTCTTTTCCTTTTTCTGTGGTCCAACAGATGTTGACAATTTGATCTGTGGTTCCTCTGCCTTTTCACAATCCAGCGTGAACATCTGAAAGTTCTCAGTTCATGTACTATTGAAGCCTCGCTTGGAAAATTTTGAGCATTACTTTGCTAGTGTGTGATGAGGAGTACAATTGTGCAGTAGTTTGACCATTTTTTGACATTGTTGTTCTTTGGTTGGAATGAAAATTGATCTTTCCCAGTCCTGTGACTAGTGTTGAGTTTTCCAAATTTGCTGGCATATTGAGTGCAGCATTTTAACAGCATCATCTTTTAGGATTTGAAGTACCTTAGCTGGAATTCCATCATCTCCACTAACTTTGTTTGTAGTAATGTTTCCTAAAGCCCACTTGACTTCCTATTCCAGGATGTCTGTCTCTAGGAGTGTGATCACACCACTGTGGTTATCTGGGTCATTATGATCTCTTTTGTATAGTTATTTTGTGTACTCATGGAGAAAGGAATGGCAAACCACTTCAGCATTCTTGCCTTGAGAACCCAATGAACAGAAACTGGATATAGTCCAGGGGATGCCTTTGCAGTAAACTGATTGGAGTAGAACATGAAAGGGATGAAATAGAAGTCCATCGTAAGGGAAATTCTCAGAAGAGAAGCTGTAGGTTGGATACCACAGAAGAGGTCCCAGGGAAGCACACAGACACTGGAAGCCTTGGGGAGGGTATATCAGGCTTATGGAGAAAAGATTCCAACATGTTGGGGAGAAGTTGCTCTTATTCCAGAACTTTGCCCAGCTTGTGATTTAGCTTAAACCCTGTCCCTAGGTATTAAAATCACAGTGCTTACATCTGTAAGTATTTACAGAAGAATACTGGAGTCAAACAGTGACTACTGTGTGACTTACTGGTGTTGGTCAGATTCACAGACCCAAAGAGATACAAACTATTAGAGGAACATTCTGGGGAAAGCTAGCTTTTGGGTAATCTTAGAAAAAAATGGGTACAGGATGTCTCAATAAAAAACAATGTTTTTAAGTTTTATGCTATGGTTGAATTTCCAGGAGTTTCTATTGATTGCAAATGGGGCAAATATTTCAGTAATATAATTCTTTTGACTGTATTGTGAATTATGTCCCAAACAACAGCATTTATGATGACATCTGTCAGTGTTAATTGTGGTATTATTTTTAAGGTCTGAATTTATGTTCAGGCCAATGTTTTACTGAAGTGGTCTTCCCATGGCACCTCTTTTGTAGCAGATTATTTTCCCCCAGCACAAAGAAAGCCATCTCTAAGTATTTAGCTGCAAGATCAAGTTTTCTAGTCTTCTATATTCAGTATGCCTGGATTTTGATTAATAATTTTATACCAAGCATGAGAGATTGTAGTGGAGAGAGAATTATTTTTATACAAGTCTGTTATTATTTCATTGGAGCTAAATGAGTATGGGGCCAGTTGACGAGTTATTCATGTAATGCAGGGAAAAGATGTCACTCCAGTCCCTGGAACCCTGCAGAGTTCCACAGATTTTACCAAAATATTTTGTAGATTTCTATTTTTTTAACTCAAAATATGGAAGACTTCAATGAAATGGATAGGTTTCCTTCAAGAGTCAAAAAAATTCAATTTCATTGCTCAGCATGTAACTTTTTTTTCCTCTGTGTTTCAAATTATGTTGTGAAAGTAGATCTCCATGTCTTTTTTAATACAAAACTTAGTGCTGTGGATTGAAAAAAAAACATACAATACATTAGCTTTCTATGATTATGTTTTCATATTTAAAAATAACTTTTCCTAATGCTTTATTGGTAACACATTTTGTATTTATTTCATAAGGAAGGTAATATTTAAGATAATATTTCTTCCTCAACTATGAGGAATGAGGAATCTATGCAAATACAGAGAAATTATATCACAGCTGTTTTGGCCTCTTGTACCTAAATACCTTCTTGCAAATTATCCTAGAAAGCATTTTAGGATAACTTTAAAGCATTTCCTGCTTTTAGGATAACTTTAAAGACTAAATGTTACTTACCAAAACATTTATCTGAGGCCTGTTTGAAACCCTATTGGAAAATAGCAGCATACGTGGAAGAGGTCCCATAAAAACACGAATTTTCTTTAGAGACAATTTCTAATAATGCATTATCACTGTAATGTATATATGAAACAAGTGAAGAAGTTTTTACATTTGATGATAGGTAATATCTGATAAATATGTAAAGTCAATTTGTGGGCTCTAGAACTTTTAATTAATCCAAACATATCTAGAATGTGCTTTCAAGTCCATATTTCCATAACCTAGTGATAGGAAATCTATTAGACAAATACAAATCTTGTAATTACAATTCTTAAATAAAAATGACTCTCATTAGTTGCTGATGGCAAAGGCAATTCAGGTGAACAGTTTAAGAAAGTGAAAGGCTAATAAAGGAGGTGTCATGTAAATAGCAGCAGTAATAGCTAGTATTATTGAGCCTAAGTGGTAGAACTGTTCTAAATATTTCACATTTTTTTCACAGTTAATATTAAAAAGAACTTGAGGCAGATACACCTTTATTAGGAGTACCTGTCTTTTTTACAGGTTTTCCTAGTGACTCAGTGGTAAAGAAACTGCCTGCCAATGCAGAAGACTCAGGTTTGAGCCCTGGGTCAGGAAGATACTATTGAGAAGGGAATGGCAACCCACTCCAGTATTCTGCCTGAGAAATCCCATGGACAGAGGAGCCTGGCGGCTACAGTCCATGGGGTCGTGATGTGTTAGACATGACTTAATGACTGAGCATGCACACACCTGGTTTTTGTAGATGGGGCAAATAAACAAGAATGTTATTAGAGAATGCATAGTGTGGCAAATACTAGGAATTGCCTGCCCAATATTTATATCTGCCAGCAGAACACTAATACAGTGATGTTCTCAGATACATGTAATGGATTGTTATAGTATAAATCCAGGACCCAGGAACTTACTACAAAGGATCAAATAGTAAATATTTTAGGCTCTGTGGGCCAGAAGGTTTGTCTTGTAGTTACAACTCAGCTTTGTTATTGTAGTGTGAAAACACTTATATATAAAAAATGATGTGTCTGGTTGTTTCAATAAAGCTTGATTTATAAAAACAGACAGCAGGCAGCATTTGGCCCATGAGACTGGGATGTAGTTTGCGGACTCCTGGTCTAGACCAATCATGGCCATTTTGTTTGTCATTTTTCAGCTTCTGATGCTGTGATCTTGTGATAAAACTCAGATAAGTGAAAGTTGATATCTGCTTTGAGGATGTTCAGACCTAGACAACTGCCATTACCCTTCTCTCTTTCCTTCTTTTTACTGACTTCAGTGCTTTGCTGGAGCAAAAGCTGCCATTTTGTGACCATGAGGCAACAGGGGTGTGTGTTAAGAATGGAAGAACAGAAAGACAGGGAGTTTCCTTATGGCAAAATTGAAGCTCTGGACCATTGCCTGCAGATGTCTGTCTTTGGACTTATTGTTACACAAGCAAAAGTAATTATTTGTCTAAAACACTTTGGCTTTGTTGCTGTTAGTTGCAGAGGAATGGAATTCTAACAGATTTCTCCAGAAATTTGAATTTAAATGTAAAATCCTAGAGAGTTAAATTATTCAATGTTATACTTTTTCAAACAATAGTGATATTTTTGTATTTTAAAATATGGTGATCTGATGTATGAAACAGGGTACTGAAAGCTGGTGCACCAGGACAACCCTGAGGGATGGGATGGGAAGGGAGGCGGGAGGGGGTTCTGGATGGGGAACACATGTACACCCATGGCTGATTCATGTCAATGTATGGCAAAAATCACCACAATGTTGTAATTAGCCTCCAATTAAAATCAATAAATTAAATTTTTAAAAAGCTAGAAAAAATATGGTGATCTACATTCGGAGCACACATGAACCTATAGTTTATAATTTTAGAGAGCATGAATTTATCTTTGGAGAGTATGAGTAGCTCTTTTATAGACCTCAACATTTCCTAAAAGTGATTAAAGTTTCTTTCTCATCCTTTGTCTCACTGGTAGGTCTCAAACTTTTGAGACTATGAAATACTGAGGGCTTATTAAATGTTCAGGTCCCTGAGTTCCATTGAAAATTTTTCTGACATTGCAGGGTTATATATAAGTCTGGGTTTTCAACAATTACTCCTAGTGATGGTGAAACAGGTGGCTTTGAGAAACACTGCTCTGGAGTCTAGACTAATTTGGGTAACAAGGGCCAGAGCGGTGGCCATTTTTTTAAGGCGATGTGTTGACAAAAATCATGACTCAGACTTCTCTCTTATTTTCCATGTGTGTGTTAAATCTCTTCAGTAATGTCCAAATCTTTGCAACCCTATAGACTATAGCCTGCCATACTCCTCTGTCCATAGGATTCTCCAGGTAAGAATATTGAAGTGGATTGCCATTCCCTCCTCCTGGGTATCTTCAGGACCCAGGGATTGAACCCACATTTCTTAAGTCTCCTGCATTGGCTGGTGGATTCTTTATCATTAGTGCCACCTGGCAAGCCCCTCTTATGTCCTACTAACAACCAAATGTCCGTCTTACACCAATAACTTTTAAATGGAATTTCTATGTTTTGTTGACTGGTAATTTGATTCAGTTAGATGCTTCTTTTTGCTTGTGCCTCAGTAATGTTGAGTGATATCTAGTAGATTTAGTCATGAAATAGCACTGGATGGTTAGGTTGCAAACACACAGGTGTGTTTTTCTGGTTTTGGTTAGGAAGCCTACATGGGTGATGTACTTTGAGCATACTAGGAACCCAATAAATGTGTTTAACTGTAGTTTTTTATGGTCAAATTGGCTGAGATGCAGATTTCATGAACATTTGCTCCTAATTCTTTTATAGTCATGAGCAGTCATGTACTTTGAAAGCACTCTGAGGTCCGGGGCTTCCCAGGTGGCACTAGTGGTAAAGAACCCACCAAAGTGGGAGACATAAGGGGCATTAATTTTAATCCTCAGGTCAGGAAGATCCCACGGAGGAGGGCATGGCAACCCACTCCAGTATTATTGCCTGGAGAATCCCTTAGAGGAGCCTGGGGGCTATAGTCCATAGGGTCACAATGGGTCAGACACAACTAAGTGACTTAGCGCACACGCACACATTCTGAAGTCCAGACTTATACTATGGAACTTGAGACCATACCTGCTGGAGCCAGAGGATCTCAGTTCAAATTTTGACTCTAAGTGACCTTGGGTAAGTTCTTTAACCTCCCTGAATTCAGTTTTCTTGTCTGTGAAATGAAGATACTTCTAATTTTCCCAATCCATGGGGTGGTGGTGAGGTTTAAATTAATTAATAGACGGAAAGCAGCCAACACAGTGCATAATGTATCCTTAGTAATGTTAGCAAACACTGTATTTATATATAAACACAGATGTTGCATCCAGGTAATTTGTAGCACAAACTTATAGATAAATACATGTTTATGCAAAGTTTTAGTTTGAATCCCTTACATGGGAAGTGCATTATCTAGTTTGCCAAATTTCTACCATTCTTTTTCAGTTGTCTCTGTACCTTTCACCTACTATTCCCACTGATTGCCTCGTCACTGAAGACTGAAAGTTGTTCATAACTTATGTTATAGTGCTATTTGCTCACAACTTATGTTATAGTGTAATTGAAATTATAATGGGAAAATTGATTGATCTACATTTAGAAAAGGAGTTAGAGTCAAAAGTAAGATGAAATATTCAACATTCAGGATACAAGGAGCCCAGCAAATGATGTATTGTAATGGCAAATTCTAATTATAAGTCTTTAGTCGATTTTTAGCTATGTCCTGTCTGAATTTAAGGAGAGAAATCACAGGGCCCCAGTGATAACTCTGATTTTAGCTCCTAGAATCTTTTACATTTCAGTTCCCATGTAACTTTTCAGAACCTCTCCCCTGCACACAGCAACTATTTCAGTTTAACTGTGTAATTTATTGTTTCTGCAACAGGCACATTTGCCCAAGAACATCCTTTTTACAGTGCTCCAAGCTATCTTCCCCAGGGACCTATCAGAAGGACTCTTCCTGTCCCCTAAAATCTACAGCCTGGATCTACCGATTTTATGTTCCTTACTGTTTGTAAATGTCCTTATTGCTTCCTACTATGCAACTACATAGTGTAGTGGAAAAGATTTGGGCTTTAAAGACAGAAGAAAGAATTATCTCTCATTTATTTGTTGGATGATCTGTAAGTCTTAGTTTTCTCACCTATCATGAATATAATATTATAACAGTCCCCCCTCCCACCATGCAATGTTGTAATAACTATTGGAGATACTCTGTGGTTCTAGAAGGAGGGGCTTCTCCCTGGTGACCTTAGTTTTCCTGCTGCTTCTCAGTCCCAGGTTAGGTTGATGATCGAGGCTCCACAGAGTCAAGATTTGGCTATCTGGTCCATGATACTAGATGCAGGAACTTTCTAAATCTGAGTTATTCCAATACTTGTTTTATTCTTGCACCAGTGTTAGTTAAAAGCAGGAGACTAACAGACTGTATGACAATCTGTAGTTCTCAAAATCACAATTTGAAGGCTGCCTTAAATTTATCTCTCTGGAGAAGGAAATGGCAATCCACTCCACTACTCTTGCCTGGAAAATCCCATGGACAGAGTAGCGTGGTAGGCTACAGTCCATGGGGTCACAAAGAGTTGGACACGACTAACTTAAACAAATGACTGGCGACTTAAACAAATGCCTGAAATGTGCTTTCTGATTGATTCCTTTGCCATTTCCTTCTGAGCAGATGTCCTGGAAGGGCAGGGAGTCTGGCCAACACTACAAATGGCTTTTAATACATTCCTGTTATATTGTCTCTTTGTCTGCACTGGGTCACCCCCAAATAAAGTTACCAGTAGGGAAAAGGGGAAATGAGAAGATCAAGATAGGCTGGTTGCTGAGGGTTTGGCCTTTAAGTTCCTGCTTGCTCATGGGTGTGTGCTGTCCTTCACATCTTATCTCAGCCTCATGTGTGTATCATCAAGAATGGTGACTGGCATGTGATATGCATACAGTAGTTACTGCCAACTATCATGCCATTTTTATTTCTTAGTGAGAGTTATATTATTTATTTCTTTATACTCTATGTAGCACAATGCTTTAAATATAGCCAGGACTTACTTTATTTGTTAACTAACTAAATAAAAATCTTGGGAGTGTTAGAAATAAAAGAAGGCACTGGGTGTATAGAGAGCAGAAGATACCACTGGGGAGAAGAAAACATCAGAAAGGGAATGAATGGATGGAAAAGCAAATGTCACTGTCAGTTTTGATGCGGAAAGTACCTTGACCTTGTGTGTTTGGACATAAAGAAGTAGAGAACAAAGATATTTCACACTTTGCTATGGTTATTAGGTCATCATCAGTACCACTCTTTATACAAGTTGGCACTTCCATCAGATGGAAGTATTTATTGAATGTCTGCCATTTCTCAGGCTCTGGGCTAGGTTCTAGATGTATAATGTGACAAAAACAGATAAGATCCTTACCTTTCTGGGGCCTACAATTTCCTGGGAGAGTTAGAAACTCTCATGAATAAATATAAAATTATTATTTAAGTGCTAGAAGGAATTGCATATTACCCTAAAAGAGTGGAAGATAAGAAGACCTAACTTTAAGTAGGATCAAGAATGGGTTCCTTATGATACCTGTAGTGAAATGTAAAGAATGAACAGATGTTAAGTTAAGGGAAGGGTTGAAAAAGGGACATTACTGAAACACACATTCAATTGAGGGAACATTATCTGCCAAAGACTTTGTGGCTCCTTTGTGTCAAAGGAGCATGACACAGTTAGGCTTCCCTGGTGACTCAGACAGTAAAGAATCCACCTGCAATGCGAGAGACCTGGGTTTGATCCCCAGGTTGGGAAGATCTCCTGGAGGAGGGCATGGCAACCCACTCTAGTATTCTTGCCTGGAGAATCACCATGGACAGAGGAGCCTGGAGGGCTACAGTCCATGGGGTTGGACACGACTGAGTGACTAAACACATGATACAATCGGCTGTAATGTAAACTCCAAGTGGCTGGACTGCTAAGAGGAAGTGAGAGATGAAGCTGTTGGTAGAGATTTCTTGGGGCCTTGTAGACCTAGAATTATTTTGAGATCAGTGGAGAATACTTAATAGGTATTTTAAACATGGGATGCCATGATAAGTTTGGCAGTTAAAAAATTACTCTGGCTGCTGTAAAGAACAGATTTTAAGAGTGGATGGGCTAGACCAGTTAGGTTATAGATGGAGGAGAGGAAGGCATTTTGTTCAAAAGGGAAGTGAATGAATTTAGAGGATCTTAAGACGTAACACTGAGAGGAACTGATGATGAATAGGATATGGTGGGAGAAAGGGAAGTGTCATAAATAATTTATGTTACTGGCTAGATGGTGATGCTATCCTCTGAGGAAGGCAATACTGGAAAAGAATCAAGTTTGAGAAAGATCATGAGTAAATCTGGGAGTCACCTGGTTGTACTGGAAAGCTATGTAGTGTTGGCTTCTAAAATTAGTTTCCTATCACACATAGAGTCTTTTTCTAGAGGTAAGTTAAGATAAGGTAAGTTTGGACTTCCCTCATAGCTGAGTTGATAAATCATCTGCCTGCAATGCAGGAGACCTGGGTTCAATTCCTGGGTCGGGAAGATCCCCTGGAGAAGGAAATGGCAACCCATTCCGGTTTTCTTGCCTGATGAATCCCATGGACAGAGGAGCCTGACAGGCTACAGTCCATGGGATCGCAAGAGTCAGATACAACTTAGCGAATAAACCACCACCACCAAGTTAAGAACCATGTCTTAAATGTCTCCCCACAACCATTCTCAAATCTATTGTGTGCTACACAATAAGCAAGAGTAACACATACTTAAGTGAAGGGGATATATTGTGTGCGATTATGGACAAAGCATACTTTTCACCAGTAAGAAAAAAACATGCCAAAAACCAGAAAAATAACCCTATCATCTCAGCATACTGTTTTTACTTCTTTCATTTCTTTTTAATTTTGTGTCCCCTATTAATCATATTTTTCACTAGTCATAATCAAAGTGTATAGTCTTTTTTGAGTGGTGTGGAATAATAGAAACAAATACTTTAGTGAGATGTGGACTTGGAGGAAAATTGCTTCTCTGTTTCTTTCTAGCTACATGATGTTTAGCAAAAGTTTTAACTCTTTGAACCTAAGCTTCTTCACCTGGAAAACAGGATAAGGGAAAGAGTTATCATCTTCTCCATTTATCATTGGGATAATGATTAAATACAATAATATTTGTGTAAAATATTTGGTGTCTAGAATATAGTATATGCATAATAAATGTTAGACATTTTTTCCCTATTTCTTTGTAGCCTGTCTTTTCCACATAGCATCCATTATACTATAAATGTTGAAAGATTGTTATAATGTTTATATTTATATTTTCCTCAAAGCATTTCAATAAATTTGTGTTGCTTAATTTTCTTTAACCCCTTTTCTACAGTTGGATGCAATTTGTTTTTCAGTTTTTATGAATTATGGGTAATATTGCATCTGTGTATATGTTTTAAATTATTCCTTAAGATTAAGCATTCAATATTATGATTACATTTGGTCAAAGTTATGATAATTTATACATTATTTGGATGCAAGTTTCTTGTATTGTTTTAAAGAGTTATAAAAGTATCAATGCACTACATCAAACCTTTACACTAGTATGAGATGCTTCATGAGGCTAGAAGAACAGCCCTATGCTGGGAACATACTATCACAGTAAAGAACTGAAGTCAATCTATGAGTGGCAAATCTCAGTTCCTCCATTTATGTATGACTTTAGACAGTTAGCTAAGCTCTACAAATGTCCACTTTTTACCTCTAAGAGTGGAGATAATAATAGTACCTTCCATTAGGGTTTCTGTGATACATAAATCACAGTAAATACAGTGTCTAATATGTAGTATTAAATTTCAGCTTTTAAGTTGCTCTGTATTGCAATAGCTGGTGTATGGGTTAATCTACTATAACAAATAGACTATCTTACTTTATTTTTATTGATAGAAAGAGAAGACAATGACACCCCACTCCAGTACTCTTGCCTAGAAAATCCCATGGACAGAGGTGCCTGGTAGGCTGAAGTCCATGGGGTCGTGAAGAGTCGGACACAGCTGAGCGGAAATGACAGACTTAATATGATACAAGTTTGTTTCCCTCTTATATAACAGTCTGGACCTAGAAGATGCCTAGAATAAGTTAGTGGCTTTGCTTTGTGGAATTACCTGGGGACCCAGGTTCCTTCTATATTGTTGATCTGCTACTCCATAACGTGTAGGGTAGGCACTGGCCTGTACCATACACCAATACCTTGGAAAGGGAATAGAAGAATGGGGTAAGAGTAGAAGATTGTTTCCTTTTTAAAATTGGGGCTCAGAAGTTGGATACAATACTTATGTATATATTCCAGATATTACATTACTTTATTAGTCTCATGTGCCACCAATTGGAAGACAAACCATTATTATAATTCAATTCAGTTCAGTTCAGTTCAATCGCTCAGTCGTGTCTAACTCTTTGTGACCCCATGGACTGCAGCACACCAGGCCTCCCTGTCCATCACCAACTCTCAGAGTCTACCCAAACTCATCTCCGTTGAGACAGTGATGCCATCCAACCATCTCATCCTTTGTCATCCCCTTCTCCTCCTGCCCTCAATCTTTCCCAGCATCAGGGTCTTTGCAAATAACTCACTTCTTCACATCAGGTGGCCAAAGTATTGGAGCTTCTGCTTCAACATCAGTCCTTCCAGTGAACACTCAGGACTTATCTGCTTTGGATGGACTGGCTAGATCTCCTGTCAGTCCAAGGGACTTGGAAGAGTCTTCTCCAACACCACAGTTCTTCAGTGCACAGCTTTCTTTATAGTCCAACTCTCACATCCATATATGACTACTGGGAAAACCATAGCCTTGACTAGACAGACCTTTGTTGGCAAAGTAATGTCTCTGCCATTTAATATGCTGTCTAGGTTGGTCACTGGAGAAGGCAATGGTAACCCACTACAGTACTTTTGCCTGGAGAATCCCATGGACGGAGGAGGCTGGTAGGCTGTAGTCCATGGGGTCGCTAAGAGTCGGACACAACTGAGCGACTTCACTTTCATGCATTGGAGAAGGAAATGGCAACCCACTCCAGTGTTTTTGCCTGGAGAGTCCCAGGGACAGAGAAGCCTGGTGGGCTGCCGTCTATGCGGTCCCACAGAGTCGGACACGACTGATACGACTTAGCAGCAGCAGCAGCAGGTTGGTCATAACTTTCCTTTCAAGGAGTAAGTGTCTTTTAATTTCATGGCTGCAGTCACCATCTGCAGTGATTTTGGAGCCCCTCAAAAATAAAGTCTGACACTGTTTCCCTATCTATTTGCCATGGAATGATGGTACCGGATGCCATGATCTTAGTTTTCTGAATGTTGAGCTTTAAGCCAACTTTTCCACTCTCCTCTTTCACTTTCATCAAGAGGCTCTTTAGTTCCTCTTCACTCTTTGCCATAAGGGTGGTGTCATCTGCATATCTGAGGTTATTAATATTTCTCCTGTCAATTTTGATTCCAGCTTGTGCTTCTTCCTGTCCAGCATTTCTCATAATGTACTCTGCATAGAAGTTAAATAAGCAGAGTGACAATACACAGCCTTGATGTACTCCTTTTCCTATTTGGAGCCAGTCCGTTGTTCCATGTCCAGTTCTAACTGTTGCTTCCTGGCCTGCATACAGGTTTCTCAAGAGGCAGGTCAGCTGGTCTGGTATTCCCATCTCTTGAAGAATTTTCCAGTTTGTTGTGATCCACACAAAGGCTTTGGCATAGTCAATAAAGCAGAAATAGATGTTTTTCTTGAACTCTCTTCCTTTTTCCATGATCCAGAGGATGTTGGCAATTTGATCTCTGGTTCCTCTGCCTTTTCTAAAACCAGCTTGAACATCTGGAAGTTCACGGTTCACGTATTGCTGAAGCCTGGCTTGGAGAATTTTGAGCATTACTTTACTAGCGTGTGAGATGAATGCAATTGTGCGGTAGTTTGAGCATTCTTTGGCATTGCCTTTCTTTGGGATTGGAATGAAAACTGACCTTTTTCAGTCCTGTGTGGCCACTGCTGAGTTCTCCAGATTTGCTGGCATATTGAGTATAGCACTTTCACAGCATCATCTTTTAGGATTTGAAATAACTTAACTGGAATTCCACCCCCTCCACTAGCTTTGTTCATAGTGGTGCTTCCTAAGACCCAGTTGACTTTGCATTCCAGGATGTCTGGCTCTAGGTGAGTGGTCACACCATTGTTTATCTGGGTCATTAAGATCTTTTTTGTACAGTTCTTCTGTGTATTCTTGCCAGTTCTTCTTAATATCTTCTGCTTCTGTTAGGTCCGTACCATTTCTGTCCTTTATTGAGCCCATCTTTGCATGAAATTTTCCCTTGGTATCTCTAATTTTCTTGAAGAGATCTCTAGTCTTTCCCATTCTGTTGTTTTCCTCTATTTCTTTGCATTGATCACTGGGGATGGCTTTCTTATCTCTCCTTGCTATTCATTGGAACTCTGCATTCAAATGGGCATATCTTTCCTTTTCTCCTTTGCTTTTTGTTTCTCTTCTTTTCACAGCTATTTGTAAGGCCTTCTCAGACAGCCATTTTGCTTTTTTGCATTTCTTTTTCTTGGGAATGGTCTTGATCCCTATCTCCTGTACAGTGTCATGAACCTCCATCCATACTTCATCAGGCACTCTGTCTATTATATCTAGTCTCTCAAATTTATTTCTTACTTCTACTGTGTAATTGTAAGGGATATGATTTAGGTCATACCTTCCCAACCCAGGGATTGAACCTGAGTCTCCTACATTGTAGGCAGATGCTTTTACTATATTAGCCACCAGGGAATAAGTCAATTAAATGATGGCATGATTCATTATTTTTATATCTTTTTATTTTAAACTTATGTAAAGAGTTCTTTCTTTTGTATCTATTTACTCATAGTTTAAAAATATCATATATGATTTCTGTGCATTCATAAACAGAAAAATAAAAGTAAAATAAGTTGATTAAGGTATTCTTAAAATTCTTTTTACTTAAATGTAGACTACTGAATCAGATTTTGGTTTAGAATTGTTGATGTCCATATTAATATTTTTTTAAGTATAGTTGATTAGCAATGTTTTGTTAGGGACTTCTCTGGAGGTACAGTGGTTAAGACTCCATGATCTCAATGCAGGGGACATGGGTTCGATCCCTGGTTGGAGAATTAAGATCCCACATAGCAAAAACCAATGTTATATTAATTTCAGGTGTACAGCAAGTGATTCAGTTATACATACATACATTCGGTATGTATTCTTCTTCAAATTCTTTTCCTATTCAGGTTTTTATATAACATTGAGGAGAGTTCTCTGCACTATACAATAGGTCCTTGTTAGTTATCCATTTTAAATTTAGCAGTGTGTACATGTCAATCCCAAACTCCTTATTAACTTGCACAATATTGTTCTTTGTGCCATCAAGATTATTTGTGATATTACCTTTCTTAAAAGTGCTCCACTGTTGTCCCCAGAATTATACTCCAAACCACTGACACCCATTTACTAATGTGGACACTTTCTAATTTCATGAAGCTCCTAAATCAGTGTTTTCTCAATGAGAAACCTCAGGCGAACAGGGTGACTTTTTAATAGTAACCTTCAAATATGCTTTTAAGAATTTGACTTTTCTCTTTCTAAACAGTATCTCAGATAGAACTCCTAGCTTTCCAATTACTTTTAAAAATGTCTGTCTGAAACTTTTCAAGTTGTACACTTATTATTTATTTATTTATTTTTGGCTGCTCAGCATGCAGAATCTTACTTCCCTGACTAGGGATTGAACCTGCACCCTCTGCATTGGAAGTGCTGAGTCTTAACCACTGGACCATCAGGGAAGTCCCTGCAGTTGCTTTTAAGTTTTCCAACGTTTGATCCAGTAAAGTCTAGAGTAAAATTTAGATTTCAAATTCATTCCAAGATTTACTCAGAACATCTCTTGGTCTGAGAGAGGTACACCTATGAGGGAGACATCACCTGCTCTGCTCTGCTTTCCTTTCTGGGCTCCATGTCTCCTCCTGGTGAGGATATAGGATGGAGAGAAAGCAAAGAGCTCTCTACTTAGCCATCCTCTCTTGGTTTTGGATGCCTGCAGGATGCTTGTGCTTAGGTTTACTTGGATGTCATGCAGGAGGTCCCCCTCCCGCACAGTTTCTAAATGGGAAGGACTGCTCTGATGTGAACAGTTCCCTCACTGCCTCTTTCAGCTTTTTCTCCAGGCAGAGCACCTTGAGAAGCTCCTGAGATTTCTTCATCTAGAAGGAGCCTTCTCCAGAAGGAACAGCAAAATGGTCCAAATCCAGCTGTCTTCTATGGTTCACTTGATCTGCAGGCCACTCACACAGGCTTACCATGTCACACAGTGGGAGTGCAAGCTGCTCTGCTGCCTCACTCCAGTCCTCCTTCCCCAGGGAAGCCATACTAATCCACCTTATAAACAGAAGTTCAAATGGGAAGTGAGATGTCAGATTTCCCCCTAAGAGTCTTGAAGAGGTTTGGTCAGAATCCTTCTTATCTGGCTTTAGGTGAGAGGAGTGAAGAAGCCACCCCTGCAATGATCCTCCTTAATCCCTCCCATTTCATTGTTAATATTATTATAATTTTAATTTTTGCTCTGATATGGTGATGATAGGTATAGCCTAGCATTCTGCCTTCTCTTCTTAGGTACTGTGGGGAAATACTTTGTTGAACTCTTTCAGTTTGTGAGGCCATTCAGCTTCCATTGTTCTTTTAGCACTGGAACTTTAGTGGCATTCTATGAAAACGGGAAAGATACTGGATTTCTTCTGGGGTTACAGAATGTAGATAGAGAAGTTTATGTAATTCTTTTTATTACAATAGCCAAATCAGTTACTGATATATGGAAATAAGATAGAATTTACATGTAGTAATGTGTGCTCAGTAACTCAGTCATGTCTTACTCTTTGTGAACCCATGGACTATTGCCCACCAGGCTCCTCTGTCCATGGAATTCTCCAGGCAAGAATACTGGAGTGGGTTGCCACTCCCTTCTACCTTCCTGACCCAGGGATCAAACTCATGTCTCTTGTGTCTTCTGCACTGGCAGGTGGATTCCATATCACTGTGCCATCTGGTAAAATTCTCCTTGTTTATTGGGCTGGCCAAAAATTTGTTCAGGTGTTTTGTAAGCTATAAAAAACCTAAACAAACTTTTTGGCCGACCTAAGAGACGTTTCAGTGCTTTTAAACATGCCTATACATATAGATGTATCTCTATATCTATAGCTATATTTTTTGTAACCACCACTGTCACATTTGCTTTACAGCACATATCCATCATCTAAAGAAGTTCTCTCATGCTCCTCTGTACTCAGTCCCCTTGCTTGACCTCAGGCACCTCAGTTGATTTCTGTCCCTTTACTTTTTCCTTTGCCAGAATGATACCATATATTAATAAATGGAATCATACAGTATATAGCCTCTTTGTTTCTGGCTTGTTTCACTAAGCATTATTATTCTGAGATTATATTATATGTTATATGTTAATTATATGTTGTTGCATATATAAGTGGCTCATTCTTTTTATTGCTGAATAGTATTCCACTATATATATATATATGTATATATATAAAATCTTGTATTATAAAATTCTCTTTCTATGTTCTTAATAACAGAACAAAAATAACAACAACAGGAAACTCTGCATTGGTACTTCATCAGTAGTTTGGCAAAGGAAATTAAAAAATTAGTAAAGATTTTATTTGTTGATATTCTGTTACCTTTGAACTAAAATGAATATTAGTGATTAATTTTAGATTTTTAATTTTTTATTTCCCTAAGCTTTGAACAAAGGCAATGGGAATTCAATTACAGCATGAGAGATTTAAGTTAAAAAGAAGAGAGTCTGGTAGAAAGAGCATATATTTATTATTGATCACTGACTCTATGCTAACACTGTGCTAAACTCTTTTTTGTATCTTACTTTATATAAGTCAATCAGGGTTGACTTTGAAAGTAATACTAAAAATGCAAATTAGTTTATCCTCTTATTTAGAAATCATTTATTGAACATCAAGTTCGTATTCGAAATATCATTTATCCTTTTATTTAAAAATCATCTATTGAGCATCAATTTGTGTACAAAACATATACCAGAAGATAAAGAGGAGGTAAAAAGATCTGTAAATATACAATCTTTTGACTGGTTACAGGTTAATCACCTTGGATCATCTTTGAATCAGAATGAGTAGGTGATTAGGTTATGTCTCAGGTCACTCCTAAATCTGTAATTCAGTATGTCTTATTCCATTACAAATAGAAGGATCAATAAATAACCATAATATAGTGCTTTAAAATGTGTAGCTTTCAAGTACACCCTTGTAAAAGGAAAACATTGTCTTTAAGTATGACCTCATCTAGGCCTTTTGTCCAGCACTCATAAAGAATTTGTTGACTTAATTTCTTCATGTCTAAAATATTGCTAGAAAGGACCATAGGATTTATTAAGATGCATCTCCTGCTCTCAAGGAGTGCACAGCCTAAATAAAAGCAGAAAAGTGAACACTATTTACAGTACAATTTGATAACTCTTAAATTAGAGCCTTGTAAGCAAGAAGAAAAAGATTCTAATTCCAACTGCGGAGTTGGGGAAATCTTGCTTCAAAGACAAAGAGAATAAGCTGTGTTGAGAAATTTACCTGGTGAATCACCAGGTGAATATGTGGCAGCCCAGCCAAGAAAGAGAAAACAACATATGGAAATACAGGAAATCGCTGGCTTGTTCTAAGTCAGCTGGCATGGCTAGGGACACAACTTGGGAATGAAGAATTAGCTGGAAATAAACCTATAAGTGCAAGATGAGAGATAAATAATAATGAGCTTGTCTTTACTATCTTTAGATTAGACCTTGTCAAACTTCAGTGTGCACACTGTTCACTTTGGACATTTTTTGTTTTAAAAGCAGATTTTGATTCAGTGGTTCTGGAGTGGGACTTGAAATTTGACCTTTCAGAGAAACTCCCAGCCATGTACTGGCCCCCAAACCTAAATTTAGGTGGTAAGGAGATGGATATGTGTTAAAGATCATAAAATAATGTATGAGTGAAAGTTGCTCAGTCATGTCTGACTCTTTGTGACCCCATGGTCTATACAGTCCATGGACTTCTTTAGGTCAGAATACTGGTGTGGGTAGCTGTTCCCTTCTCCAGGGGATCTTCCCAACCCAGGAATCAAACCTAGGTCTTCCGCCTTTCAGGCAGATTCTTTACCAGCTGAGTCACAGGGGAAGACCAACTAGGGTAGAAGCTCGATTAAATCTGTACTTTAGAAAGACAGTTCTGGACATAGGGTAGAATGCAAATGTATTGGAGGGTTGTCATTGAGATGCTTTATTCCAATGAAAGGGGAAGGTGGGAAGGATTGGAAGATTGGGATTGACATATGTACGTACTATGTATGAAGTAGAAAATACTGTTTGATTCTACTTATATGAGGTACTTAGGACAATTAAATTCATAGAGTTAGAAACTATATTGGTAGATGTCAAGGGCCGGTGTTGGGGGTGAGGAGTGGGATGGGGGAATTGGAACTTAGGTTAAATAGGGATAGAGTTTCAGTTTAGGAAGGTGAAAAATTGGGAGGTGGATGCTGATGAGAGTTGCACAACAATGTGAATGTACTTAATGCCACTGAACCCTTCAGTTAAATGTGGTTAAAATAATGTTTTATATTACTTTTATGACAATAAAAAATAAGAAATAAAACATTATTTAGTATCTATATGATTAAATTTAAGACAGTTGAAAATAAGTTTCACTAAAAACCAACTATTTCAAAAAAGATTTTCTGATCCTGTTATATTACAATTGAAGCAATAAGATTGTTTCTAATATTTTTTGCCATCTTAAATGAAATAGCTAAGGGTAGACACTAAATTAGTCTCTTTTTTACCCTACTTTGACTTTCTTTCTTCTTCTCACTTTTCCTTTTAATAGTTGACCAAGTAATGTCAAAGTAATACTGTGATGAATATTTGTCACTTCCTGGCAAATAGATGGGGAAACAGTGGAAACAGTGTCAGACTTAATTTCTCTGGGCTCCAAAATCACTGCAGATGGTGACTACAGCCATGAAATTAAAAGATGCTTACTCCTTGGAAGGAAAGTTATGACCAACCTAGATACTGAAAAGCAGAGACATTACTTTGCCAACAAAGGTCTGTCTAGTCAAGGCTATGGTTTTCCCAGTAGTCATGTATGGATATGAGAGTTGGACTGTAAAGAAAGCTGAGTGCTGAAGAACTGTGGTGTTGGAGAAGACTCTTGAGAGTCCCTTGGACTGCAAGGATATCCAACCAGTCTATCCTAAAGAAAATCAGTCCTGAGTGTTCATTGGAAGGACTGTTGTTGAATCTGAAACTCCAGTACTTTTGGCCACCTGATGTGAAGAACTGACTCATTGGAAAAGGCCCTGATGCTGAGAAAGACTCGGGGCTGGGAAAGAGAATGTGAGGAGAAGGGGATGACAGAGGATGAGATGGTTGGATGGCATCACCGAGTGGCATCCCCAAACATGAGTTTGCGTAAACTCCGGGAGTTGGTGATAGACAGGGAGGCCTGGTGTGCTGTGATTCATTGGGTCTCAAAGAGTCAGACACAACTGAGCAATTGAACTGAACTGGACTGATTTGTTGAAAAAAGGGAACCAGCTCCTGGCCTCGGGAGGCACAAAATTAGAAGAGACAGCTGTTATATTTATAAGACTATAATAAATATAGCATCACAAACACTACAGTAATATCAAACCCATTGAAATGATTACATTTTAGAAATGAGCATTCTCAGAAAGAGCTTATCAATTTTGCAACATGTAATGATTATAAATCACAAGCACATTACTTAGAAAAGAATAAAATGGAAAACTCTTTGGAAGAATGTCTATAGTTAGGACTGCCATAGTTTGTGTTGTCCGTTCACATTTGGTTATCTCAGTGTTCTTTTTCCCTCTGGAAGAGAACAAAAACTTCTGAAGACACCAACTAGATTTGTGGTTCTGAATAGCTTGCCAAATATTAGAATCAGCTAGGGAACTTTGAAAAAATACCAATGCCCAAAGCCACTTCCCATTCAATTGGTTTCGATTGGAGTCACAGCATTGACATTTTTTTAACCTGCTTCTTACTGAGGTATAATATATGCATTCAGAAGAGTACATATAAGTATGTAGTTTGGTAAATTTTAATGAACTGAAAACACCCATTATTCAACACAGAAGTCAAAAAAAGTATATTACAGGTCCTCATCAAGCAGCCAAAATTAAGAACTACTGGTCTGGCTATGACCACACCTATATGTGAACTATCAGAAAATGGAGACATTTTTGCAGGATACAGGGAAAGGATAGAGAGAAAACTTTCACTCATTGTATGAAGAATGTGACATCTGAGACTGGGCTTGAAAGATGGTGAAATTTGGAGATGTGGGTTTGGGGGAAGTTTGTAGACTCACGGGAATGAAGGAAGATTGATGGGGAGTCAATGCAATGTTTAGGAAACAAGGAGTGGTTCAATTTGGTTGCACAAGAAAATGTTTGAGGGGAAATAAAGTTAAAAATAACGTGGAAATAAGGCTAAGGTAGTGTGGCAAAGAACATCACATATTTATGACATAGCATTAAATTTTTTTTTTATGGAACAAAGGTAAACTGCATGGTAGCATATTTATGATTTCGGCATTTGTATCTGTAAACCTGTATTTAACAATACAAGAAAAAACTATAACATAAACTACGTATGATCTGACTCATTAATTGATAATATTTTATATGGTTTTCAATTTTCATTCATTTACTCATTCTGAATAATTTACATCAAGAAATGTTCAAAAACATTACAAAGTTATTGATGTTAGCTCTCCTTTTTGGAAAGAGAGCCTCCAATCCTTATATTATGTGCAATATTTTTAGATCTTCCAGTTGCATAGAAGGGAGTGAAAATCATTATTATAAGCAAAGATTATATTTTATTTCAGATGTATATGTACTCTGAATGTAAAATTCATCATAATATAAATAATTATTCCTGTCACTTAAAAATGATAATTATCTCATTTACATGTCTATAACTGTTCAAATGTATCATACTCTTTCAATAAATTACATTCTGGATCATATCAGTATCTCTTCAAGAAAATAAAGTCAAATCTTTGTAGTAACCAGCAGCTTAATTTTCATTAGGCCAGTTATTTGATAATTAGTCATGCACCATAAATCAAATCCCCAAGTCTTCTTCTGGTTTCTTAATTGAAAATTATTGTTTCTTGGCTCTCTGGTTGAAAGTGCAGCAAGTGTGAGTGTGATCGATGAGGAATTGGGCACAAACAGTTTGAGACAGTCAAAACTTGATAGATCATCGCCCTGAAGGGGCTTGCAGTGGTGGGTAGGCAGAAATCTCTAAATTAAAGATTTACTCTTAAAAATTGCAAGTGCAAAGGAAGCTCTGGAAATCCCACCCATCTCTACATTTTTTCCACTTTCATCTTTTCTTTTTTTCCTTTGCTTTCCGTTTTGTTTTTTTTTTTTTTAAAGTCAGAATCCACCCATTTGCCTCAGTGACTATGGAGATAATATTAGATTGTTGGAAAACTGAACTTTTTGTTTGGGGTGAAAACATGAAAATATTCCTCATTAATGTCATGAACAAATATTGAATTCGTTGGTATTTTAAAGTAATTTGAAAACATTGACTAAAAACATTCTACTCATCTGACAGCTAATCGGAGAGAACAGATGGCTACCGGGTATTGCCCCCAGTCATGAAATCATTTCAAATATGATACTGTGGAGGCTAAATAAAAGACGTTGCAAGTAATAAGGAAAATATTGCTTCATTGAATGGCTACAGCTTGTTACCATTTTTCTTCTGACAATCTAGGAGGATTTGCAGGGAACTTTGGTCATGTTTGCAGTTCTTTAGTTAAGAACAGCCACGGGGTGTTCCAGCATTCATTTCTTGTTTCCTAGTGGCCTGGCAGCCAGGACCCGATGAGGCCCACAGCAGGGAGCACTGTGAAATGCACTATAAATTTCAATGTGTGAAGTCAAAATAGCTAAAAAAAAATCTGGGCATAAGAACCAGAGCTGGAGTTTGCAAATTACCTGAAAAATGCACCCGGAAATAAATATAGCATTTTACCAGTTAGTTCCATGTATAAAGTGAAGTTGAGGGGAGTTAAAGAGCCGTGCCTTGCCAATAGTGTGTAAAGACTAACATTGATATTATTTATTGCAGCATAATCACACCACTGTTATATGTTTTAGTTACATCAAACCTTCTAGATGGCATATTAAAAAATTTTGGTTGGTTTTGTGAAAGGAATTTAAATAAAGCTTTTTGATGAATTATGGTTCAGAATAAAATAAGATTGAGCTAGAAAGCCTGTGGAGCTGTGATGCCTTGCCATGAATTATATCTTAGAACTCAAGGAATCTTACCACCCTTCAAAGAAAATCCAAAAATATTGACATACTTATATTTTCCTATCTTTAAAGCTTTGAACAAGTTGTTAAATCTCTTTAGACATCAGCTATGTTATCTATAAAATAATGAAGTTGTGGTCAATGAACTCCAATATTTTTTCCTATTCTAACATTTTGTGATTTTGTGGAAAATTGGTGTATGAGGATAAATTCCTCTTTCTTGATTGTATTGGATTCTGCCTGGAGGAATAATTAGATTTGCATAAGGTATCTGTGTATGTATGTTAAGCTATGTGCAGATAGATTCACAAAGTAGCTGTATGCAGGCTTGTTTCTATCAGTAGGTATGTTTCATTTGACCAGCAGGGAGTGTTAAAAATTCTTGATTAATTGCCAACATTTCAAAGTCCAGAAATATCACTTAGAAATCTGATTTCTGACTTTTTCTATAAAACAGAAAATAAAGAAAAACATCTTTTTTGCAAGAATATAGTCACCTGCATGGTCAAGGGAAATGCAGATATGCTTCTCTTCCAGCCACTCAAAAAAATAAATAAATAAAAGGAAGCCTGAGACTGAGGTTATAGAATTTGCTAAGCTACCTGGTTCCTCACTCTGAGTGCTACCAAATCCTTTGAAATTTTGACCAAACTTTGAGGATCTAGGAAGGCAAAGGGAACTGCATCTACTGAGTTATATCTTTAACCTGATGATTGTCCTTTGCATTTCTTGTTTTGCCAAATCAATAGTAAACTGATATTAAAACAACTTCAATGAAGTTTGAGTCATGGTTCATGCCAGTCTTTGAAACTATACCTGCCATTGTAGACTGGTTCAACTCATTTGTTGGCTAGTGTGCTCTCAAAACTATCTGGAATTTTTCAGTTGCTGTGTAAGAGAGGTTAATAATTTTCTCCAGATTTCCATGCTTCTTTCTAAAAGAACCTTTCCAGCTCTAGTCGTCTGAGAAGAGGCAGTTTTCATGGCCCAACTAAGTCTCTCATGACCACTGACCACAAAAGCTGACTTGACCAGGCCAATCAGATTCATTCTTCCAAGTAATGGGACTGAGATATGGAGATTGACCCATTTAGCTGTGGGGAACCAAATTAGGTGATCCTACGAATCCAAGGCTGATACTGTCATTTTGAGAAGATATTGATGTCGCTATGGGAAAGCAGAGGTAGAGTCTCAGAGAAAGACAGGGATAAATCACCATTTGGCTCAGTGGACCTGTAATGTCTTTCTAGCAATTGTGTTCTGGGACATTTCCTGTGATCAATTTCTTGGGGACTCATTATTAAATATGAATGAAGAGCTAAGACTCTCCAGACATTTGAGGAAAGACTTAATTACTTTAATACAAAGGTCAAAAACAAACCAGAAGTGAACTATAGAAAATTCCTAGAGGAAAACATAAGCAGAACACTTCTTGACTTAAATTGTAGTAAATTTTTTGGGAGGAATCTTCTCCAAATCCAAAAGAAATAAAAGCAAAAATAAACAAATAGGACATAATTAGACTTAGAAGCTTTAGTACAGCAAAAGAAACCAGCAACAAAATGAAAAAGCAACCTACTGAAAGGGACAAAATATTTGTTATTGATATAACTGATATGTTTTGCACATGCAATGTAACTGGTGGAACTGAGGAAATAAATTTTTAATTTTAATTATTTAAATGTAAATAGCTTGAGAATCTTGAGAAGCAGACAGTGGAGGTACAAGAAAAGAAAGTGGGGAACTGAGTGAAGTTTTGAGTCAGTGCAAAAAATAGTGCCTAACCTGTGTAGAACAGGTGTAGAACAGTTGGACTAGGAAGAAAAAAATATATTTTCTATTGTTAGAGAAGGAAAAAGCAAAAGATGGAGGCACATGGAGTAAGTTAGTAGATGAATGGGAAAAAGAGGGCATTGCCATAACAATGAAGCAAGAGACAAAGATAAGAGGAAGGAAAGAAGGAATTGATGCGTGTTTCAGAGGGGCTAAAGTGGTTGATTATATTTCTTATATATACATAAAGACTGTGAAAAAAAACCTAAAAATTATCTGTCTAGATAAGAGAAAAGTGGAAAGAGGGGTAAGAAGAAGAATTTTCACTCCTTATTTAGCAGTTTGAACCCACGTAAAAGATCAAATGAATAAAAGTTTAAAATACTAGACAAGAAGACTTAGAAATGAGTTTACCAAATAAAAATAAAAAGGAAAGTGTTAAGGACCCTGTAGAAATTTCAGCTTTATTGTTGTTGCTCAGTAGCCCAACCCCATGGACTGTGGCACGCCTTGTCTCTTCATCATCTTCCAAAGTCTGTCCAAATTCATGTCCGTTGCATCGGTGATGCCAGCCAGCCATCTTATCCCCTGATGCCCTCTTCTCCTTCTGCTCTCAATCATTCCCAGTATCAGGGACTTTTCCAATGAATCAGCTGTTTGCATCAGATGACTAAAATATTGGAGTTTCAGCTTCAGCATCAGTCCTACCAACAAGTATTCTGGGTTGATTTCCTGGTTTAATCTCCTTGTTGTCCAAGGGACTTTCAGGAGTCTTCTCTAGCACCACAGTTCAAAGGCATCAGTTCTTTGGTGTCATGCCTTCTATATGGTCCAGCTGTCACAGCTGTATGTGAACACTGGGAAGATCATAGACTTGACTATTCAGACCTTTGTTGACAGGGTAATGTCACTGTCTAGATTTGTCATAGCTCTCCTGCCAAGAAGCAATGTCCTCTTATTTCATGGCTGCAGTCACCATCCACAGTGATTTTAGAGCCCAAGAAGAGGAAATCTGTCACTACTTTCATCTTTTCCCCCTCTATTTGCCATGAAGTAATGGGGCCAGATGCCATGATCTTAGTTTTTTTAATATTATTTTTAAGCTGGCTCTTTCATTCTCCTTTACCCTCATCAAGAGGCTCTTTAGTTCCTTTTTGTTTTCTGCCATTAGAGTGGTATCATCCACATATCCAAGGTTGTTGATGTTTCTCTTGGTTATATGGATTCCAGCTTGTACCTTGCCTGGTATTTCTCATGATGTGCTCAGCATATAGATTAAACAAACAGGGTGACAGCAAACAGCCCGGTCTTTCTCCTTTCTCAATCTTGAACCAATCAGTTGTTCCATACAGGGTTCTAACTGTTGCTTTTGACCCACATACAAGTTTCTCAAGAGACAGGCAAGATGGTCTGGTATTCCCATCTCTTTAAGAGCTTTTCGAAGTTTATTACGATCCACATAGTCAAAGGCTTTGATGTAGTTGATGAAACAGAGGTAGATGTTTTTCTGGATTTCCCTAGCTTTCTCAATGAATGTTTCAGTGAATGTTGGCAGTTTCAGAGAATGTTGGCAGTTTGATCTCTGATTCCTCTGGCTTTTCCTTTTCAGCTTTATAGGACACAGTAATCACATTTTTTTCTCTTCCTGTTTTTTAAAACTTTTGTATTTTTCACAGCATATTATTACTATGGAAAATACTAATTTTGTATGCACACCAATAACAGAAAGTTTTACACAACAAAATATTTTGATGTAGTAATGCAGTTAAATAGATTTTATTTAATAAACATAGACTTGTTACACATCTGTCATATTTATATTATATCTTACATATATATTTATTTACGGACTTCCCAGGTAGCACTAGTGGTAAAGAAACCACCTGTCAATGTAGGAGACATAAGAGATGGGGTTGGATCCCTGGGTCCGGAAATCGCCAGGAGGAGGGCATGGCAACCCACTCCAATATTTTTGCCTGAAGAATCCCGTGGACAGAGGAGCCTGGCAGGATACACTCCATGGGGTTGCAAGGAACTGAAGGTGACTAAAGCAACCTAGTGGTCATGTATGGATGTGAGAGTTGGACTGTAAAGACAGCTGAGCGCCGAAGAATTGATGCTTTTGAACTGTGGTGTTGGAGAAGACTCCTGAGAGTCCCTTGGACTGCAAGGAGGTCCAACCAGTCCATCCTAAAGGAGATCAGTCCTGGGTGTTCATTGGAAGGACTGATGCTAAAGCTGAAACTCCAATACTTTGGCCACCTCATGTGAAGAGTTGGACTCATTGGAGAAGACTCTGATGCTGGGAGGGATTGGGGACAGGGGGAGAAGGGGATGACAGAGGATTAGATGGCTGGATGGCATCACCGACTCGATGGACATGAGTTTGAGTGAACTCTGGGAGTTGGTGATGGACAGAGAGGCCTGGCGTGCTGCGATTCATGGGGTTGCAAAGAGTCGGACACGACTGAGTGACTGAAATGAACTGAACTGAACTGAACTAAAAGCAACCTAGCATGCATGCAGGCAGGCATATATTTATTTATAGCTGTGTGGTTCTTGAGGGGCACTGATAAGGGTAAGATAGGATAGGGATTGTGAGTGGATCTAGTTAACATTAAACCATAAATTGGTTATAGTTCTTTAGAAACTAGTTTTAAATAGTTTGGACAGAACAATTGAGCTCTACTGACAACTAATCATAATAGGGGCATTCCATGGTATGCTTTGTATCAGTAGACATTGTCCAAACCCCAAGTTTCTGGATAATGGGTGTTATCAGAGCACTTTGCCGATCTAAAAAAAATAATCATCTTGATAAACTCTTAAAAGCAGGTTTGCTCCCAGCTTCCTGTTTCCTTTTTCCTGGGTGACAAATTTTGTTTCTTTGACCCCATCCTTCTTTGACTCATGTTTGCTTACACTCATGACCCTGTTGTTCTGTGGAAAAATAGCCATGGTGGGCTCTCTGATACTTAAACTAGGAATGAGAATGTCACTGTTTCAAAAGAAGATGACAAAAATAGAAGAGGGAGAAAAATCCTGCTTAAGTTTATGAACACATATTTTGCCCCCATTTTTAACACAAGGTGGCCAAATATATCTCTTTGCCTTCTCTTAGAGATTTAGTCCATCAACCAACTTTTCCTCTTCTTTCCAACTTTCTTGGAACTAAAGTCATCATCAGCCCATTCATAAGAGCATCAAATGCAAAGCTCTGTAATACAGGATATATCTTAAATGCAAGAAAAGTAAAGTCAAATGCCTTTGTGATCTCAATTCTGTATGTGTGGAATCTGAGGGTAAAATGTATGTGATATCAAAGAGGCTGTATTACATATTAAACTTTTCTGTTAATATTATATTTTCTGGAGTTCATTCTTCAAGTGTCTTCACACAAAAACCTCTGTTCTGAGCCATAGACTTTGCTTATTAATCAAACACATGGTTTAGCCTGTCATGAGAAGCCACACTCTTCTGTAAATACATATGGGTTTTTCTCAGAGTCAGTAAAAAAATGTGTCAATAAACAAGCAGCAACAACTCTGTGTGATTTTAAAGGATAGATTGCTTGGTTGTTCTGGAAGGTCTACCTTATTTAAGAGAGAATCTTCCCTAAACTCAGTGAGAGATTTCCTTCATTTTTGTTCACAGCTCCTCGAAGAAATAACATGACACCTTTTTGCCTTTAGACCAAATTACACACATCATGTTGAAAGAGTAATTCCAAATAAGCTATTGTTATGAAGGTGAGAACATTTTGTCGTTTAATATTTGACCTCCAACATACCAGAATATTAAGTAGAAATGTGTGGTATTTTAAGGACTTGCCTTCTACAGTAACCCAGTAGCAGAAAGGGATCACTCGTCTACCCTAAGCTATTGGCAGAAGGCACTTAAAATGAGATTGAGTATGAAAATGAAACCTAACACGGGTGTCTCTTCTGACCGCTCTGCCTAACCTAATGTCCTTAAACTCTTCCTGCAAAATCCTGCTGCTTTTCTGGTGTTTGATATTCTGACCATCTTTGAACCCTTGAACTCTGACAGAGGAGGACCTTGGAGAGGTTGTCATCTGATCTGTGTTAGAAGCAAAAGGAATGGCTTTCTCTCTAATAGCACTTCTCTCTGTTAAACAGTTGGTGGGAGATTAAAATGCTCTAGGTGGAGAAGACTGAAAGGACTGGGGACATCATTTTTTGGGGGAGGGCTTGTCTGCATGTCAAGAAAACAAGCAGGGTTTATTTTTTCCCTCTTTCTTTGCTGTCACACATTCATGATATTTCACTGCTTATTTATTCATTTTTATGATTTATTCCAAGTCTTAAAGGAGAATGAATTCCTGCTATGCTCCTATTCGGCCAAGATCGTGGTTAGACGCTGACATTCTGAGTTCCAGCCATATTAATTGCTGGATAAAGGCTATAATCCTTCTCTCTTTGAAGCCCAAGGCTGATTTTTAGGCAACACTTCAAAAGCAGAGCACAACTGAAGAGGCATATTTCCTACCAGCACTGAATTACCGTGATTGACTCAGCTTGCGTTAGTTTCCATGTGCCTTACATATTTGGCTACTCAACCAAACAATTTGATTTTGATACTAGAGAGTGAAAGAAAATGCCTTTTGTTATCTAAAGGGTGATCTATAACTCCACATGAGGTATATTTCCATGGTTGCTTAAAACACCTTAGAAATAGAAACACCTAAATCACCCTTTTCTTACTCTAGAAAACACCATGCTTCAAACTTCTCTCCTCTCTCATGTTTTGGCATAACAGCATGTAAACCACCAGTCTGAGTCCACGATGATTAATGACAAAAGCCCATGTAAATAAGGAATTTCACACATTCTCAAATTATATCCTTTGTAAGTTTTTTTTTTTCAAAATAATTTTCAACATCAGCTGTTTAAAATTCAACCCAATATATGTAAAACAATTGTAACTGAAATTTTACAGTAAGGAAGTGTAAAATATAAATGTTCTAAAAAAGACTAAACCAAAACGACAACTACCAAAACAACAACACCACAAAAATAAAAAATGACAAGTAAAACGGAAATCCATGGCCAGTAGGGAAATTTTTATTGGTATCTATTTCACTTACAGCTTGTTTTTCTCTGACTCTAAACTATAGGGACTTTCTCATATAGGATTTGCCAAGTATACTTAGTGTGCTATGTTTGAAAGATTAACAGTATTTCAGATCAAAGGAGGACCCTGCTGCATGGTCTTACAAGATTGTCATTCACTCCCATTATGGCTCATTTGCACAAGATTTTCATGTAATATGAGCCATTGTTTTGATGGCAGTGATTTGACATAAAGACAGGGCCGAACTGCATCTCAGCGTCCTCATCAGTCAGGCTGGGGGGCATCTTGGTCCCAAAGAACTTGCCAATCATAAAAGGCAACTGTTACTTAGTTATGGATCAGCCCTCCCCCCGCCTACTGTCCTCTACCCCAACCTCCTTGTTTTTTAAGGTGGAAAACTTCTTGAATGTTCATGGATACCATAAAAATCAGACAATGACTACTTGTGCTAGATTAGATACAGTTTAACCAGACAAACTTTCAGATACCCTATTCAAAGAGCAAATTATGAGCCATTTTAGTGAACTGCTTTTTCTTCTAGTGCTTTCTGCCATGCTTATTTTGATTTTAAAATAACTTGAAGTGGTGAAAAGTTATGCCTGAGTTACATTCAGAACTTTTCTTTAAGCTATATTTATGTTTTTCTAGTGATTTCGTTTTATGGATATGCATGGAATATATATTTACATATTCTAGTCACTCATGTTCTCTCCCTCTTTTTTTCTGCAAGTTAAATTTCAAAGAAAAAGAGAGGTATTACTGCTGCTTCAATAGTGCCTGATAATATGAACAAAAAAGAAATATTCAAAATCTGGATGATTTAAAATGTAATCTTAACTGGAGAGAATATCTTTTTCTTAACTTTATCCAGCATATATCACCATATAAAAATATTTTAAAAATACATTTAGATGTAGCAAATATACAACAATAGAAAGAAAACTTGAAATGGTTAATTCTAAGTACATCACATTAAATGTAAAGAATTAAGAATAAAAACTACATTAGAATAATATAATCTGTTTTTAGTGTCTGGCTTCAGTTTTCTAAGTTAACACATCTTAAATCTGGAATTTTAATGCTTATATAGTATTTGTCATTTCTGGTAAACTGCTGATTTGTTATGTGCAGCATTTATTCAATGCTTTCTATATAAAGTTGCATTCAAATTTTTAGAACTTAAAAACTGAATTTTTAAGTTATAACAATGGCTTACCTAAATTTTGTGTTTAGAACAAGATTGACTATGATTTACTTACATTTTAAAATCTATTTTAAAATTCTTTACAACAACCATATGTCATAGAACAAAAGAAGTGAACTCAAATGATTTCATATTGGAGAAAATGTTTAAAACACAGAGAAATCACTATTTTATATACTCATTTAAAAACATTTGTAAAAATAGGAGTGGATATAAATTTTTATTTTAAAATTATTTTTCTCTGCTCTATCTCAATGCATAAATGAAAGAAATATTCTATTTGTCATATAATCAAAATAAGCTTTTATGTTTTAGGACTGCTTTAAAAGTTAGCCAAAAAAGCTAGCATGCTCAGTGAAATACTTTTAAAATGTATGCTTACTTAGGAAAAAAAAAGAACAGAAATAGTCATAGAAATTAAAAATGAGCTAAGTAGTCAGAATATTTCCCCCAAGATTTTACTTTGAAGAATTTAAAGTATAGAAAATGTTGGAAGCATAATTTAACAAACACTTGCATGTTTTCCACCTTCACTTTTTTTTTCTTTGAACTATTTGAAAATGACACCTCTAGAATTTTCAGCATGCATCTCCTAAGCACAAGATCATTCATGTATATAACTATGCCGTGAAAAATTGAAATATTTGTATAGAATCTAGTAATCAGGATGTTTAAAATGGATTAAAGTTTTGTTAGAACTCAGGGTTGATTAAAAATACACATATCCTTGATGGCAAATACAACAACTTTAATGACTTAGTATATAAACATTTACTTTAAATTTAAATTCAGGCTTTGCATGTTAATACTTCCACTGTAATTTACAGGCAGTCATTGCAAAACAAATACTAAATTATTAGCTGAATGTATTTTGCTTTATGAAACACTTTCAAAATACATGAACAACAGCGCCCTCTACATTTGGATAGCAAATGATGAAAAAGATTTTACTGGTTGAGAAAGGGAGCATTTTAACAATAATCACTGTGGGTTTGGGGACAAATGATGTGATTGTAATACATTACAAAATTACATGGTAATCTCTCATATGAGTTTACAGTATTTTAAACCATTGATTTATTATGGGAAATCAAAATCTGGAAACTCAATATTGTACCGTTCAGCAAACAAACTGACAGAAATAATAGTCAGGAGGAAATAGAAAGCTCTCTAGGAAAGTACATAAACCTGTTTCAAAAATAGACAATCATATTATTTAATAGGTTTTCAGAAATCAGTTGTGAGTAGTTAAAATTGTATTATTTTCCTTTCTTGCTTATATAAATAGGATGTTGTGATGTTTTCAAATTTGAAAATGGATTGAAGATTTTTTAAAAATGCTTTATAGTTTCCAGTATCCAAATATTGAAGAAAATACAGACTTAGAATCTAGCATTTAATATGTTTGCATGAAATAAAAGATAATAAAATAAATTTGTGTTTAAGTAAGTTCTTTTGAAAATTCTTTTTCAGCTTAAGTCATAACAAAGTTGTTTATGAAATTATAATGACATATAAAAATAAAATCATCCATCTTATATGTAGATCCTTGTGTCTGTAATTAATTAGCAAAACTATCCCCCAAACAATTAGAATATCATCCTTTAAATAATTCAGAAGTGAAAAATTATGCATATATGTGATTTTTATAACATGAATTAAAAAATTAAATATATGTTTGCAGTTCCTTTTTATACCAATAAACTCTTTATTTTATGACACCTAAATATTAATTCTCTCAATAGGCAACTCAGTTGAAAAATGTGCTTAACAGCAATAAAATCAGTCTAATATATTGGTGTTTTAAAGGTTTGCTTTTCTGTTTAGTGTTGTTTTTTCAGTGCAACTTTTTCACTTAAGAAAAATGATGTTTATTTTAAAAATAATGTTTTCCTTAAATATATTCTCTTACACACAAGTTTGATATTGCTCACTTATTAAATTTTGAGGGCACCTTACTATTAGAGTCTAAGGTAAAAATCTTTCAGTAACTTATTTGTAAGCTGTCAGTTGGCAGAGAAAAGATTAAGACAGGTAAAAACTGGAAACATATTGTGCTCCTCTCATCAGTTTAACGCAAACGTTTCAGTGTCAGTCACTTCATTTAGATAGGAAACTATAACACAAAAATTAGAAATGAATAATTAACCAACACATACCTTAGGTTTTAAAAAGAGTCAACCACTAAACTAACTAAAATAAACTGCAGACTTCTTTGTACATTTAAAGTTACAGCAAACCTGAATAATTATATAGCTTGTGAGAAAAAAGAATGCTCTTTGAAATGATTCCTTTAGTCTTTTCTGTTGCTTATAGTGCCATGAAAAATCCTAGAGCATGCACTAAATTTATAAAGACAAAGTGGCAGTGACTCTGGGGATCATCTTGTTCATTTTAAGAGCAAATTAAAACAGTGAAAGAATGGTGCAAATAATTGTTTCATATGTTCTTTGCTTGTGACTGCTGTAATCACCGGGCCTGATTTACAAATGTAGACTTGAAGGTTTCTCAGCTTCCTGCAGGGTAGAAGACTGTTACTTTGGCACTCACCCTCTCGCCCTTGTAATCACCACTCAAAACTGTGCCCTGGTACTTCCAATTCCCAGTCTCTTGATTGAACACCTCATTCTGTGCTAACAAGGTGTCCGAGGTATTTGAACAGGGGCTTCAGTCAGAAAATTGTTAATGCTTTTGCTCATTAAGAGTTGCTATACAGTTTTGGTAATTTGGTAACTGTCTAAATTGCAAGTTTTTTTTTTTTTTCTTCTGCTTCATCTTAAGGAAAGATGCTAAATTTAAGACAGTAACAGTAGTCCTTCTGTTTCAAAATTGACAAGGAAAGTAGTTGAGTGCTCTCTGAGTTATGATGCAATAGTTTTCACAGGAATAATAAAATTATCTTGAATGCCTAGGTTTATTCCTGAGTTATTTTCAAAACATGATTAAAAAATAAAGCTGAAGATAAAATTTTTTAACAGAATGCACTTCTGAGATAGCTAAGATTTCCAATTTGTGTAAGGCATAAAGAGCAACAAAATTGATTTTTTTTTTTTAAGAACATGAGACACTATAGAGTTATGACAGTGTTTCTACCTACTTTCTTAAAATTGATTAACTTTATTTTTGACAGCTACTTTATTTCTATAAACATACAAATATGTCTTTCAAAAACACATATACTCTATTTTATTTTTAAGAAAATATAAATAATATTGACTTATTTGCCACTAGAATGACTTTTTATGATCATAATGGCAAAGCCCATTTATTTCAAAGACAGATGACTTTAATAGATATATTTTTCTATTGAATGGTTATTTAAAAAATAATTTTAGTTGTGATCTGAATGCTTAAATTTGGCTTTTCAAGATATACATAAAAATCCTGAGAACATTTTTTCATGAATTTAATTGCATTCCCCTCTATGGAAATGGCCCTGACAATGCCACACTATTTTACTAACATAATCCACTTTTTTGTATTTCTATACTTTACAAAAGATGTATTTCCCAAGAAGAATTAAGAAAAAAGATCAGTATTTATACGTCTTCTGGTTTAGTTTAAAACCTGTGATTAACTTTATCAATTCAGATTTAAAAGGGAGACCATTTCTGAAAAGAGTTTTTCTTACACATTCTCTGTCTATCTGTTTCTTTCATAATTATGAAAGGCTTTACTAAGTTTGGCAGCAATATCTCCAGGGATTTATTTTAAATTATTTTTAGTGATTTGGACAGTTGCCATTTTATCACAGAGATGAAAAGGTGGAAGATGAGAATCAGCTGAGGATGGAAGTTTTCCCTCTATACTGAGCAAAGGGCTATTTTAAAGTGATTTATGTGGCAGTTTTCTTCTGTGTCACCATTATGTCCCTGCTGCCTGAGTGTGACAACGTGGTGCTTGCTAACATTTTGGTAATAATTTATTGGGATGAGATTTTTTTTGCCTGGAGTTCAGCCTGCAATCCTTTTAACACTCTGCTAAAAGGCGTAAGTTCTCTACAGGCGTATTTATTTTTCACTTTGGAACTGTGCACTCACACAAAAACCTGCCTACATAAATCTGCAACTTTTCTTTTTGAATTGGAAGCTGAATACAGACCATGACTTGTGCATATAAAAAAAAAATGCAGAAATAATGCCCCCCTACTGTGTAAGTATTTTTGTTTTTCATGAATCAAGCCCAAAGTTATTTAAATTAATTCTAGTCTCATCATGGCAATAGAATATCATTTTTTGGCCTCTTAAAATTACTAATGCATGGACGTAATTTTACTGTTATTCGACCAAGTTTCTCATGCATTTTAAAATTCTTTAACACAAAAAAACTGATGGCTACAGTTTCATGTAAACAGGCTTTAATCGATCAATGAGAAAATATAATTTCTGATGTTTACAAAGATATAATGAAAGTTGTATTTTCATTATATCTTTGAAAATCTAGAAAACAAAGAATTTATTATTTTTTTTCTTTTTTGCTATGTGTTTACACTGAAAGTTGTGCAATTGATTGATCAATCAGGAAATCTTTGAAATCTTATTATTTAGAGCTAAGGGTTATGATTTAAAAATTCTATTGCACATCTAAGCTGTATACATTTGCTTGAAAAATAAAGACTCTAACTTCCTTTATGTTTGGCCATAAACATAAACAGATTAAAATTATAGTTTATTTTTATAGACCTAGATTTGGTTATAAGTGAAAAATAAATTAGTGAATTTTTTCCAGTACTGAAATCTTCAACACCTAATTTGATTGACTCTTCCAGTTGTTTGGCACTATACAGAGACTTCAATATGCCCATGAATGTATTAGGATGATTTTTGTTAATATTAGTGGTAAGCAGTCAGAGATTGGATTTTTTTTTTTTTTAATCTTGAAGGTAAAACAACAGATTCATGCTTGGAAAATATCATTGACTTTCATAGTCATGTGTCTGTAATTAGGATGTGACCAAGCCATAAATTGAAGAGATAAATGATAACTGTTGGGGATTCCAAGCTTCTAAAATTAATTTTGGAGTTGCTACTGGTAGAGTGATTTTCTTGACAAAACTAAGTACTGCTACTTCAAAGAAGATAAAATTGTTTTACATTGCTTTGGCTAAGTGATATCAGTGTATGTAGTCAATTTAGGTAATTGTTTTTTATACCTGGTCCTGGGAAATCAATCAAAATTTATCTGTGATTCTTATATGAAAAAAATTATAATGGAATACAGTAAAAGAAACTATTATTTAGCTAGTTATTTTAAAAATATTGACCAGGCATGGTAGCGTTAGTTGTAGCTTTAAATTATGTTGAATTTATTTTACCGGGGGCGTCCCTGGTGCCTGAGACAGTAAAGAATCCGCCAGCAATGCAGGAGACATGAGTTCTATCCCTGCGTGGGAAAGATTACCTGGAGAAGGGAATAGCAACCCATTCCAGTATTCTTGCCTGGAGAATTCCGTGGACAGAGGAGCTTGGCAGGCTACAGTCCAGTAGGGTCGAAAATAGCTGGACACGGCTGAGTGACCAACACTTTCACTTTCACTTCACTTTTACCATAGGAAGTGGCAACCCACTCCAGTATTCTTGCCTGGAAAATCCATGAACAGAGGAGCCTGGTGGACTACAGTCCACGAGGTTGCAAAGAGTCAGACACGACTAAATGACTGAACACACATTATAAAATAGAGCTGGTTCCACAAACAGAAGGTAACACTTTTTTTTTGGTGGGGGGATGTGACAGCCTAATTTTGTTTGTGTCTCAGTGCTTAAAGTATTGTTGGTTTCTAAAATTGCTGACGTGCATGTTCGGCATTTGCACTCTAATTTCTGTGAGAAGGTAATGCATTTATTACTTTAAAGGCTAGTATCACACAGTGAAAAGACAATGAGTACTTAGAGGCTTATTGTTACCTGTTTTGTGTATCTTATTGAAAATAATAAAACAGTTATTACTCAGATGTCTTACATCTTAAGTCATGCTTATGGTAAGACATCTAATGATGTGGCTCACAATTCTACAGAGAAGACAAAATTTGATTTCAGTATAATAGTATTAAGAATTGTCTTTTAAGGAGTAAAAAGTGTTTCTAGGCCTATAAACATTTTGTCTAGAGTGAATTTATTCTAGTGTTTGAGAAAGTTGGCTTCAAATTGAAGTTCAGGATAATTTACTTTTGTTTTATTTTATCACTGTTATTCAAAGGTAAAAATAAAAATCAGTGTTGAAAATGATATTAAAGTTTGATTGGCAAATGGGCAAAATGAGATACAGAGTTACAGTAAACTTGCATATAATATTTCTTTATAGACATTGAATTTTAGAGTCAGAGAGACATTTTTGGTTAAATTATTTCAAAGACTTCATTTTAGAGATAAGGAGGTTGAAGGCCTGAGAATTGCAATATTTTTCCCAAAGTCCTATAGGCAGTTAGCAATCCCAGGACAAGAATCTTAGTTCCCTACATTCCAGGCCAGTATTATTTCCATCCCTCTAACCTGTTCACTCACATCAAAATTAATACCGACTTGAATGGTTGTTTTGGATAGAAAAATAGCACTTGTGCTGACTTGATCCTACTCACTGTGCATTTGTTACTTGTTAAAACACATTTAAGTCATTCTTATGAAATAACTTTCGGTGAAAAGATTAGAAAGCAGCCATCTTAATATGAAGTTTTGCTAAAAAGTAGCAAATTCAGAAAACAGATTATTTGTGCTTTTTATTGAAGTTATCCTGAATATGAGAAATATTGACGGAAGACATTTATAAAAACTTCCACACTGAGCTGGTTTTTATGGCATTTTTATGCCTATGGAATGGTACACATCTTAGAGGAAAGATCTAAGAGTGTGAGTATGGGTATATGTCTAGTTGGAGTGTCTGGTATATGAGTGGTTGGATTTGGAGTTGGTAGATGGGGATATTGTGTTCATCTATCACTTTCTATGCTACTGCCTAGAAATAATCCATGCAAGTTATAACTACAGAGGCAGGGAAATTGTAGTAGGAAACAAGGGTTTGAGATCCAGCCAATCAATGAGGACTGTTCTATTATTATGTAATATGGTGGCATGGTCTAAGTTAAGGGGAATAGAAATAAGAGAGCTATGCTACAATCAGAGGTGATCATGCGCCAGCAGAGGTAAATTTTATGAAAAGCCTTGAAGGATGTATTTGAAGATTGCTATACTAACAAGGACTATAGAGAAGATTATCATAATGAGAACTCACCGTATTTTCTAGCCTACTGGAATATTCTGTGTTTTTTCCTCATCTCTGGATTTTCTACCTAAAAGACACTTTTTTCTACCTGGAAAATGCCCTTTTATTCTTCAAAAACTGACTAGAGCAATGCTACATCTTTAGCTCTGTTGTACTTTTTCAGGCCTCAAACAAAATTAAATGCTTTCTAACATACTACACATCACATTTTATTCTAAATTACAAGAGTAATAAATGCTAATTTAGAAAATAAGCATTCAGGATTCTACTAACAGAAAACCATGTTCACATTTTGATTTTTTTTCCACAAAAACTACACATATGCTCTTCTATACATGCTTTGTGTACATTACATATATTCATATATAGTTGAAATTATACTAGTCATACAATTTTTATCCAGTTTACACAGTTTTAAAATGTTTTACTCACTTAATATCATATTGAGAACATTTGCCCTTAGAATTGTCTTTTTTATTTTGGCAACTCCCAAAATCTTCTTTGAATTGAACAGATGTGGGTATTAGAAAGAAAACTGGAGGTGGTGGAGAAGACAGATTGGAGGGAAACCAGTTATTACAGTGTTCTAGGAAAGAGCCAATAAAGGACGAAGTCAGGGTAATGGGAGAGGGGAGCTGAGATGGGTAAGGACTCAGTCATGTTGAATGTGCTGAAGAAAGGTCAAGTGATGTGAGGATCTTAAAAGGGGCCCTTGAACTTAACAATTGGTAAATTGTTAATAATGATGGTGAAGATAGTTTAGAAGTAGAGGGGCAGGAGAAAGATGGTCTGAAGTTAGGTGTGATGGTCTGAAATGAAAGATAAGTTAGGTGCTACACTATGGATTCATCCCCAAGAATTTTGGCAGAAGGGAAAGAGATAAATAAGAAGCTTAAGAGGGAGGCAGGGACCAGAGAGGTCTTTGCTATTGTGGTTCTTCAAGAAAATAATAAACACATCTGGGTTCTAAGTGGGAGAAACTAATGGGGAGAAGAACTGGATGATGTAAAGCAGATAAAAGGTAATTTGCAGAAGGTTACTCCAAGGATACAGAAAGGATAGAACAAAGAGGAAATTTGCCTATTCAATCCAAGTTTTTTATGCTTGTATATATGTATCTCAGAATTTTGAAAGTGAACATATGGCAGAGTTGTTTGTCATGAGAAATTTTTATTTGACTATAAATAAGGGTATGTAAATGATGCTGAAGCTGAAACTCCAGTACTTTGGCCACCTCGTGTGAAGAGTTGACTCACTGGGGAAGACTCTGATGCTGGGAGGGATTGGGGGCAGGAGGAGAAGGGGACGACAGAGAATGAGATGGCTGGATGGCATCACTGACTCGATGGACGTGAGTCTGAGTGAACTCCAGGAATTGGTGATGGGCAGGGAGGCCTGGCGTGCTGCGATTCATGGGGTCGCAAGGAGTCAGACACGACTGAGCAACTGAACTGAACTGAACTGAAGAGTATGTGATTTGATTGACCAGTCAACGTGGAGGTTCTAGTGCATATACACTGGCTGAATGAGACCTGGCATGTTTGAGGAAGAAGGCTTCCAGAGAAGCAGAAGCATAGTGAATGAGAGGGTAATAGAGAAGTAAAGAATTAACAGAGGGTAAGAGCTTCCCCAATGACTCAGACAGTAAAGAATCTGCTTGCAATGATGGAGACCCTGGTTCATTCCTTGGGTCTGGAAGATCGCCTGGAGAAGAGAATGGCTGCCCACTCCAGTATTGTTGACTGGAAAATTTCATGGACAGAGGAGCCTGGCAGGCTACAGTCCATAGATTCACAAAAACTCAGACACAACTGAAGCGACTTAGCACACAACACATGCTCCATATCAGGCACCCCAACCTTTGGGACTTGCACCAGAGATACGAGTGTCCAAATGTTTGGTTTAGAAAATCAGTGGGGTTTACATCCAAGGGATACAACGGGATATAATGAACCAAGATACTCCTTTTAAAGAGCTCACGTGTGGTTTCAGTCATCAAATGACCCAGTATAAAAGCTTTAGTTTGAAAAACATCTAAACTATATAAGAGACTCATTTGTTAATCTTAAAACATCTGCTGGAAGTTAGGGGATGATTGATTGCAATGTATCTAGATGCTATGGATGTACCCTCAGGGAATTTACGCAGGGAGACATCAACCTTGTGCTATATGATTTCATTTGTATGTGAATCTAAAAAACAAATGAACAAAGCAAAACAAAACAAAAATCTTACATACAAAGAACAGAATGATAGTTGCTAGAGAGGAGAGAGATTGGGAAGTGAGTGAAATGAGTGAAGGGAGTCAAGAGATACAACTTCCAGTTATAAAATAAGCCATGGGGATACAATGTACAGCATGTCAACTTTGTTCAATAATATTGTAGAGCATACTTTTAAGTTGCCAAGAGAATAAATCCTAAAAGTTAACTTTGTATGGTGACAGATGGTAAATAGTCTTATCCTGGTGGTCATTTTGCAATGTATAGAAACATTGCACCTGTATATTGTACAACTGAAATCAGTATAATATTATGTCAATTACACTTCAGAAAAAAAAAGAATAGAGTTTAGAGTATTTAAGCCTAGGGAGGGTAGTGAAAGATACTTTTGCATTTCATCTAATACTGTTTAGTATTTGAATTAGCTTATATGCATATGTAGCTTTAATAATAAAGAATCTGTCAAATAAATAAATGAGTTAAGCAGGCTTGAGATTTCAAATTCTGTTCCTCAAGAAAATAATAGAAAATGAAGCAACTGACAAAGAATTAATCTCAAAAATATACAAGCAACTCCTGCAGCTCAGTTCCAGAAAAATAAACGACCCAATCAAAAAATGGGCCAAAGAAGTAAACAGACATTTCTCCAAAGAAGACATACAGATGGCTAACAAACACATGAAAAGATGCTCAACATCACTCATTATCAGAGAAATGCAAATCAAAACTGCAATGAGGTACCATTTCATGCCAGCCAGAATGGCTGCGATCCAAAAGTCTACAAGTAACAAATGCTGGAGAGGGTGTGGAGAAAAGGGAACCCTCTTACACTGTTGATGGGAGTGCAAACTAGTACAGCCACTATGGAGAACAGTGTGAAGATTCCTTAAAAGATTGGAAACAGAACTGCCATATGACCCAGCACCCACTGCTGGGCATACACACCGAGGAAACCAGAGTTGAAAGAGACACGTGTATCCCAGTGTCCATTGCAGCACTGTTTATAATAGCCAGGACATGGAAGCAACCTAGATGTCCATCAGCAGACAAGTGGATATGAAAGCTGTGGTACATATACACAATGGAATATTACTCAGCCATTAAAAAGAATACATTTGAATTAGTTCTAATGAGGTGGATGAAACTGGAACCTATTATACAGAGTGAAGTAAGCCAGAAAGAAAAACACCAATACAGTATACTAATGCATATATATGGAATTTAGAAAGATGGTAACGATAACCCTATATGCGAGACAGCAAAAGAGACACAGATGTATAGAATAGTCTTTCAGACTCTGTGGGAGAGGGCGAGGATGGGATAATTTGGGAGAATGGCATTGAAACATATGTATTATCATATGTGGAATGGATTGCCAGTCCAGGTTCAACTCATGAGACAGGATGCTCAGGGCTGGTGCACTGGGATGACCCAGAGGGATGGGATGGGGAGGGAGGTAGAAGGGGTGTTCAGGATGGGGAACACGTGTACACCCATGGTGGATTCATGTCAATGTATGGCAAAACCAATACAATATTGTAAAGAAATTAGCCTCCAATTAAAATAAATAAACTTATATTAAAAAAGGAGTAGAGATGGGTGGCTGGATGAAATAGGTAAAGGGGATCAACTGTGTAGTGAGAGATGGAAACTAAATTTCTGGCAGTAAGCATGTTGTAAGGGTATATGGAAGTAGAAGTATGATGTTGTACACAGAAACTTATGTAATACTATAAATCAATGTTACCTCAAAAACTAAATTTAAAAAAGTTTTTTAAAAAAGAAAAAAAACACCAAATTTTGTTCCTCAGAGTTCAATTCAGGTAGATCAAAAAATGTTCTGACTGTTCAGGATGGATGAAAAATTGGAATGCTGTGCTTGTTACCCTCACTTCACTAGAGTAGTCACACTTTTATCATTTTTTAGAATCCTATTAGATTTCATTTGAATAAAGGATTTTGTTTCTATTTTCTCCATTCTTTCTTCCTTCTCCATCTACTTCCTCTTTTTCCCTCCCTTCATCCTTCCTTCCTTCTTTTTTCTCTTTCTCACATTTAATATAGAATAGGTTTACATTTTTTTCTGCAACTTGTTGTAATGCTGAACTCTCAGTAATTCAATCCTGTTATACAGAATGATATAATATAGATTGTATAGAACTGTTTAAAGTAAAATATAACATCAGTTCAGTTCAGTCACTCAATTGTGTCCAACTCTTTGCGACCCCATGAATCGCAGCACGCCAGGCCTCCCTGTCCATTACCATCTCCTGGAGTTCACTCAGACTCACGTCCATCGAGTCAGTGATGCCATCCAGCCATCTCATCCTCTCTCATCCCCTTCTCCTCCTGCCCCCAATCCCTCCCATCATCAGGATCTTTTCCAATGAGTCAACTCTTCGCATGAGGTGGCCAAAGTATTGGAGTTTCAGCCTCAGCATTAGTACTTCCAGTGAACACCCAAGACTGGTCTCCGTTAGGATGGACTGGTTGGATCTCTTTGCAGTCCAAGGGACTCTCAAGAGTCTTTTCCAACACGACAGTTCAAAAGTATCAATTCTTCGGCGCTTAGCTTTCTTTACAGTCCAACTCTCACATCCATACATGACCACTGGAAAAACCATAGCCTTGACTAGATGGACCTTTGTTGGTAAAGCAATATCTCTGCTTTTTAATATACTGTCTAGGTTGGTCATTAGTTTCCTTCCAAAAAGTAAGTGTCTTTTAATTTCATGGCTGCAGTCACCATCTGCAGTGATTTTGGAGCCCCAAAATATAAAGTCTGACACTGTTTCCACTGTTTCCCCATCTATTTCCCATGAAGTGATGGGACCAGATGCCATGATCTTCATTTTCTGAATATTGAGCTTTAAGCCAACTTTTTCACTCTCCACTTTCACTATCATGAAGAAGCTTTTTAGTTCCTCTTCACTTTCTGCCATAAGGGTGGTGGTATCATCTGCATATCTGAGGTTATTGATATTTCTCCTGGCAATCTTGATTCCAGCTTGTGCTTCTTCCAGCCCAGCGTTTCTCATTATGTACTCTGCATAGAAGTTAAATAAGCAGGGTGACAATAGACAGCCTTGATGTACTCCTTTTCCTATTTGGAACCAGTCTGTTGTTCCATGTCCACTTCTAACTGTTACTTCCTGACCTGCATAGAAGTTTCTCAAGAGGCAGGTCAGCTGGTCTGGTATTCCCATCTCTTTCAGAATTTTCCACAGTTTGTTGTGATCCACACAGTCAAAGGCTTTGGCATAGTCAATAAGGCAGAAATAGATGTTTTTCTGGGACTCTTTTGGTTTTTGATGATCCAGCAGATGTTGACAATTTGATCTCTGGTTCCTCTGCCTTTTCTAAAACCAGCTTGAACATCTGGAAGTTCACGGTTCACATATTGCTGAAGCCTGGCTTGGAGAATTTTGAGCATTATTTTACTAGCGTGTGAGATGAGTGCAATTGTGTGGTAGTTTGAGCATTCTTTGACATTGCCTTTCTTTGGGATTGGAATATTACTCAGCTGTTAAAAATAATGCATTTGAATCAGTTCTAATGAGATGGATGAAACTGGATCCTATTAAACAGAGTGAAGTAAGTCAGAAAGAAAAACACCAATACAGTATATTAGCACATATATATGAAATTTAGAAGAATGGTAATGACAACCCTATATGCAAGACAGCAAAAGAGACACAGATGTAAAAAACAGACTTTTGGACTCTGTGGGAGAAGGCGAGGGTGGGATGATTTGGGAGAGTAGCATTGAAATATGTGTATTACCATATGTGAAATAGATCACCAGTCTAAGTTCTATGCGTGAAACAGGGCATTCAAAGCCAGTGCACTGGGAACACCCAGAGCGATGGGATGGGGAGGGAGATGGGAAAGGGGGGTTCAAGATGAGGAACACATGTACACCCATGGCTGATTCATGTCTATGTATGGCAAAAACCACCACAATATTTTAAAGTAATTAACCTCCAATTAAAATAAATAATTTAAGAAAAAGTGAAAACAATTAGAAAAATAGGAGAATGTCATACCATTGTTTTGGCTAAAATACATATACTTAGGTTCTAGAATGTTTTTCTCTGTTAATGTTTATTTATACCACTCTTCCAATTAAGGATTTTATAATTATGACTCATTCTTTTAAAATTACATTTTACATAAAATAACAGAATATTTGGATGCAGTGCATGTGGAAGAGAGGAAATACTTATGAAAGTATGTTAAAAAAAGACAGAGGATCAATCTAGCCAAAGAGAAAAGGAATAGGCAGAAAAGAGGAAAGAGGTTCATAGAATTTAATGCTCTGAAAGACTAGATGACAGTCTGAAGAAAGAGAACATTCATAATAGAGAAAAACAGTATGAGGAAAACAGACACGAAAAAGACTGGAGACAGTATAAGAGGTGGCATTTTGAAAGTCAGTGGTCATGTATGGCAGAGTAGTTTCAGTCAAGAAAAGTGCTGAAATTCGCCTGAAATGAGCTAGTGTATACTCAAAAAATAGAGACAGAGAAATCTGAGTACTTAAAGAGGTAAGGCCAATTAATTACTATTATTTATTTGTTTTGCTAAGTTGGGAATTCTTGGGAAATTAAGTTGGGAATTGGGAAAGTAGGAGGAGAGTTTTAGGATGATACTCTATCTCAGAGAAAGTGAAGTAAATGCAATCAATAGTAAAAATAGAGGAATTAGGCTTGACACCTGTTGAGAAGAATTCTCTCTCAGCAACTGTGCCATTTGCAGAGACATGGGTGGACCTAGAGTCTGTCATGCAAGGTTGACTATGTAAAAAAGTGAAAAAAACCAAAACATTGTATATTAACACATATATGTGGGATCTAGAAAAATGGTACAGATGAACTTACTGTCAAAGCAGGAATAGAGACACAGATGCAGAGAACAAGCACAAGGATACAAGGGGTAGGGGGAAGGGTGGATTGGGAGATTGTGATTGACATACATAGACTACTGCGTGTAAAGTAGATAACTAACGAGAACCTACTGTATCACAGAGGGAACTCTATTCAGTGATCTGTGGTGACCTAAATGAGAAGGGAAATCCAAAAAACAGGGAATTTGGATGTGAGAGTTGGACTGTGAAGAAGGCTAAGCGCTGAAAAATTGATGCTTTTGGACTGTGGTGTTGGAGAAGACTCTTGAGAGTCCCTTGGACTGCAAGGAGATCCAACCAGTCCATTGTGAAGGAGATTAGCCCTGGGATTTCTTTCGAAGGAATGATGCTAAAGCTGAAACTGCAGTACTTTGGCCACCTCGTGCAAAGAGTTGACTCATTGGAAAAGACTTTGATGCTGGGAAGGATTGGGGGCAGGAGAAGAAGGGGACGACCGAGGATGAGATGGCTTCATGGCATCACTGACTCGATGGGGTTGCAAAGAGTTGGATAGGACTGAGGGACTGAACTGAACTGAACTGATATGTATATGTATAAATGATTCACTTTGCTGTACAGCATAAACTAACGCAACCTCATAAAGCAACTATATTCCAAAAATAAAGCAGGCAAAATTAAAAATATGACTGAAAATATTTGAGGTGGAGGAACCATAGATTACTGTGATCTTCAATGTCAAATAGGAGAAAAAGTCACCTGTAACTGCCTGGGGGATAACCACTGGATTAGCTACTTAACGTGGTAAACTTTTGCCAATAATGTCATAGAACAACAAATATAAGAAGGATTAAAGAATCTTTGAGCAGATAAGGACCCAGTAGAGTCTAAAAAGGAATGTAATAATATGGAAAGAACCTAATCAGCTCCCTGCTGGACCTCAAAGAAGTTGCTGAAAGTAATCAATATGCCCCTTTTGGTCACCGTTGTTTAGGCACCAGAAATTATGCCTTGAATCACCATTGGAAAACTTATTTCTGTTTTTCAGGAAGTTCCAGTTTAGTTAAAATTGGAATATTTAAAAATGGGAAAATTGTTTACTATTTTAAAATAATTTTTGTCTCTCTTGGAAATTCTCTTTTCAAGAGAATTTGAACCACTCTCTTGATTAAAAATATGTATGCTTCAGTTCAGTTCAGTTCAGTCGCTCAGTTGTGTCCGACTCTTTGCAACCCCATGAATCGCAGCACGCCAGGCCTCCCTGTCCAACTTCCGGAGTTCACTCAGACTCACATCCATCGAGTCCGTGATGCCATCCAGCCATCTCATCCTCTGTCTTCCCCTTCTCCTCCTGCCCCCAATCCCTCCCAGCATCATCAGAGTCTTTTCCAATGAGTCAACTCTTCTCATGAGGTGGCCAAAGTACTGGAGCTTCAGCTTTATCATCATTCCTTCCAAAGAAATCCCAGGGTTGATCTCCTTCAGAATGGACTGGTTGGATCTCCTTGCAGTCCAAGGGACTCCCAAGAGTCTTCTCCAACACCACAGTTCAAAAGCATCCATTCTTCGGTGCTCAGCCTTCTTCACAGTCCAACTCTCACATCCATACATGACCACAGGAAAAACCATAGCCTTGACTAGATGGACCTTAGTCGGCAAAGTAATGTTTCTGCTTTTGAATATGCTATCTAGGTTGGTCATAACTTTCCTTCCAAGGAGTAAGCGTCTTTTAATTTCATGGCTGCAGTCACCAACTGCAGTGATTTTGGAGCCCAAAAATATAAAGTCTGACACTGTTTCTACTGTTTCCCATATATTTCCCATAAAGTGATGGGACCAGATGCCATGATCTTCATTTTCTGAATGTTGAGCTTTAAGCCAACTTTTTCACTCTCCTCTTTCACTTTCATCAAGAGGCTCTTTAGCTCCTCTTCACTTTCTGCCATAAGGGTGGTGTCATCTGCATATCTGAGTTTATTCATATTTCTCCTGTCAATTTTGATTCCAGCTTGTGTTTCTTCCAGCCCAGCGTTTCTCATGATGTACTCTGCATAGAAGTTAAATAAGCAGAGTGACAATATACAGCCTTGATGTACTCCTTTTCCTATTTGGAACCAGTCTTTTGTTCCATGTCCACTTCTAACTGTTGCTTCCTGATCTGCATATAGGTTTCTCAAGAGGCAGGTCAGCTGGTCTGGTATTCCCATCTCTTTCAGAATTTTCCAGTTTATTGTGATCCACACAGTCAAAGGCTTTGGCATAGTCAATAAAGCAGAAATAGATGTTTTTCTGGGACTCTCTTGCTTTTTCCATGATCCAGCGGATGTTGGCAATTTGATCTCTGATTCCTCTGCCTTTTCTAAAACCAGCTTGAACATCAGGGAGTTCATGGTTCACGTATTACTGAAGCCTGGATTGGAGAATTTTGAGCATTACTTTACTAGCATGTGAGATGAGTGCAATTGTGCGGTAGTTTGAGCATTCTTTGGCATTGCCTTTCTTTGGGATTGGAATGAAAACTGACCTTTTCCAGTCCTGTGGCCACTGCTGAGTTTGCCAAATGTGCTGGCATATTGAGTGCAGCACTTTCACAGCATCATCTTTTAGGGTTTGAAATAGCTCTACTGGAATTCCATTACCTCCACTAGCTTTGTTCGTAGTGATGCTTTCTAAGACTCACTTGACTTCACATTCCAAGATGTCTGGCTCTAGATTAGTGATCACATCATCATGATTATCTGGGTCGTGAATATCTTTTTTGTACAATTCTTCCGTGTATTCTTTCCACCTCTTCTTAATATCTTCTGCTTCTGTTAGGTCCAGATCATTTCTGTCCTTTATCGAGCCCATCTTTGCATGAAATGTTCCCTTGGTATCTCTAATTTTCCTGAAGAGGTCTCTAGTCTTTCCCATTCTGTTGTTTTCCTCTATTTCTTTGCATTGATCACTGAAGAAGGCTTTCTTATCTCTTCTTGCTATTCTTTGGAACTCTGCATTCAGATACCTGTATTTTCCTTTTCTCCTTTGCTTTTCACCTCTCTTCTTTTCACAGCTATTTGTAAGGCCTCCCCAGACAGCCATTTTGCTTTTTTTCATTTCTTTTCCATGGGGATAGTCTTGATCCCTGTCTCCTGACAGAATGTGGTCCACTGGAATGGCAAGCCACTCAGTATTCTTGCCTTGAGAACCCCATGAACAGTATGAAAAGGCAAAATGATAGGATACCAAAAGAAGAACTCCCCAGGTCATTAGGTGCCCAATATGCTACTGGAGATCAGTGGAGAAATAACTCCAGAAAGAATGAAGGGATGGAGCCAAAGAAAAAACAACACCCAGTTCTGGATGTGACTGGTGATAGAAGCAAGATCTGATGCTGTAAAGAGCAATATTGCATAGGAAACTGGAATGTCAAGTCCATGAATCAAGGCAAATTGGAAGTGGTCAAACAAGTGATGGCAAGGGTGAACGTCGACATTCTAGGAATCAGTGAACTAAAATGGACTGGAATGGTTGAATTTAACTCAGATGACCATTATATCTACTACTGCAGGCAGGAATCCCTCAGAAGAAATGGAGTAGCCATCATAGTCAACAAAAGAGTCCGAAATGCAGTACTTGGATGCAATCTCAAAAACGACAGAATGATCTCTGTTCATCTCCAAGGCAAACCATTCAATATCACAGTTATCCAAGTCTATGCCCCAACCAGTAACACTGAAGAAGCTGAAGTTGAACAGTTTTATGAAGACCTACAAGACCTTTTAGAACTAACACCCCCAAAAAATGTCTTTTTCATTATAGAGGACTGGAATGCAAAAGTAGGAAGTCAAGAAACACCTGGAGTAACAGGCAGATTTGGCCTTGGAATGCGGAATGAAGCAGGGCAAAGACTAATAGAGTTTTGCCAAGAAAATGCACTGGTCATAGCAAGCACCCTCTTCCAACAACACAAGAGAAGACTCTACACATGGACATCACCAGATGATCAACACCGAAATCAGATTGATTATATTCTTTGCAGCCATAGATGGAGAAGCTCTATACAGTCAACAAAAGAAGACCAGGAGCTGACTGTGGCTCAGATCATGAACTCCTTACTACCAAATTCAGACTCAAATTGAACAAAGTAGGGAAAATCTCTAGACCATTCAGGTATGACTGAAATCAAATTCCTTATGATTATACAGTGGAAGTGAGAAATAGATTTAAGGGTCTAGATCTGATAGATAGAGTGCCTGATGAACTATGGAATGAGGTTTGTGACATTGTACAGGAGACAGTGATGTATGCTTAGGCCTGATGATGTTTTTTTCTCTAATTCATTTAAAATGGCATTTTACATAAAAGCCTCTTCATCCTGAAAATGTCATTGTGTGTGATTCCTTTCAGTTTGTTTTTTTTGCAATTTAAGAACCCCTCCAGTGTAAAAGAGTAGTTTGAAATTGTTGTTTGAGTTATCTGCAGAACTATGCAAAAATCTGAGATTTCTTAATGACTTATAAAGCATTTTATTTTTATGTAGAAGTGAAAGTATTTTAGCTTAATTTTTCCTATTGCTTTGGCCATGAAAAGAACACATTTTCACTTTATCTTTGGATGGACTTAGTCATTCTGCACTGAGAGAGTTCCAAATTCTTAGTAATATAGTAGGGAGTAATGGTTTAGAAAGATCCACATATGAATTCACTTTCTATCACTAACTCTGGAAAAAATTATTTATCCTTTCTGGGTCTCAGTTGCTACTCTTCCCAGCCTACAATGACTTTTCCTTTCCATTCAGAATTTCTTACGAGTGGAGGTCTGTATTAGTTTCTATTACTTCCATAACAAATTACCACAAACAAAATCAAAATTACTCTTCTACAGTTCTGGAGTTCTACAGTCTGAAATAGGTCTCCCTGGACTAATGCCAATGTGTCAGCAAGACTACATTCCTTCTAGACGTTCTAGGGAAATATCTGTTTCCTTGCCTTTTCCAGCTTCTAGAAGCTATTCTCCTCCTGTCTGTGACCCCATCCAACTTGGAGGCCATCTGTTCATCACTTTGAGTTTCACTTCAGTTGCTATGTCTACTTCTCTGATCCTCTTACCTTCTTCATTCATATATAAGAAGCCTTGTGATCACAAATATTTTAGGATAATCTCCCAATTTTTAAAATTTAATCAGATCTGTAAAATACATTTTGCCATGTAAGGAACAGATCCTTATGGTACGGAATAAAAGATTAAGAAGCGGACATCCTAAGGCATTATTCTGCCATCACAAGGACAGAAAGGGTACATACTATAGATTTATACCTCTTCACCCTACTGTTGTTCATCAGTTGCTAAGTTGTGTCTGACTCTTTGCAACCCCATGGACTGCAGCATACTAGGCTTCCCTGTCCTTCACTTCTCCAGGAATTTGGTCAGATTCATGTCAATTGAGTCTGTGATGCCATCTAACCATCTCATCCTCTGCTGCCCTCTTCTCCTTTGACTTCAGTCTTTCACAGCATCATCACTTTTCCAATGAGTTGGCTCTTCACATTGGGTGACCAAAGTATTGGTGCTTCAACTTTAGCAAAAGTCCTTCCAATGAATATTCAGGGTTGATTTCCTTTAGGATTGACTGGTTAGATCTCCTTGCTGTCCAAGGGACTCTCAGGAGTCTTCTCCAGCACCACGATTCAAAAGCATCAATTCTTCTGCTTTCAGTCTTCTTTGTGGTCCAACTCTCACATCCATACATGACTAGTGGAAAAACCATAGCTTTGACTATACAGACCTTTGTCAGCAAAGTAATGTCTTTTCCTTTTAATACACTCTGTAGTGTATTAAAAGACATAATATTCATTCCAATCCCAAAGAAAAGCAATGCCAAAGAATGTGCAAACTACCGCACAATTGCACTCATTTCACATGCTAGCAAGATAGTGCTCAAAATCCTTCAAGCTAGGCTTCAGCAATACATGAACCAAGAACTTCCATCTGGAATTTAGAAATCTGGATTTAGAAAAGTCAGAGGAACCAGATATTAAATTGCCAACATCCATTGGATCATAGAAAATGCAAGAGAATTCCAGAAAAACGTCTGCTTCATTGACTATGAAAAGCCTTTGACTGTGTGGTTCACAACAGGCTATGGAAAATTCTTAAAGTGATGGGAATACCAGAACACCTTAACTGCCTCCTGAGAAACCTGTATGCTGGTCAAGAAGCAACAGTTAGAACTGGACATGGAACAACGGACTGGTTCAAAATTGGGAAAGGAGTACATTAAGGCTGTAACTTGGCTCCCTACTTATTTAATTTATATGCAGAGTACATCACGTGAAATGCTTGTCTGGATGAAGTACAAGTGAAATCAAGATTGCCAGGAGAAATATCAGTAACTTCAGATATGCAGATGACACCACCCTAATGGCAGAAAGTGAAGAGGAACTAAAGAGCCTCTTGATGAAAGTGAAAGAGGAGAGTGAAAAAGTTGGCTTAAAACTCAATATTCAAAAAACGAATATCATGGCATCCAGTCCCATCACTTCATGGCAAATAGATGGGGAAAAAATGAAAACAGTGACAGACTTTATTTCCTAGGGCTCCAAAATCACTGCGGACCATGACTGCAGCCATGAAATTAAATAGGCACATACTCCTTGAAAGAAAAGCTATGACAAACCTAGACAGTGTATTAAAAGCAGAGACATTACTTTGCCAACAAAAAACATAGTCAAAGCTCTGGTTTTTCCAGTAGTCATATATGAATGTGAGATTGGACTACAAAGAAGGCTGAGAACCGAAGAACTGATGCTTTTCAACTGTGGTGTTGGAGAAGACTCTTGAGATTCCCTTGGACTGCAAAGAGGTCAAATCAGTCAATCCTAAAGGAAACCAACCCTGAATATTAATTAGAAGGATAGATGCTGAAGCTGAAGCTCCAGTATTTTAGCCATCTTATGTGAAGCACTGACTCATTGGATAAGATCCTGATGCTGGGAAGGATTGCATGCAGGAAGAGAAAGGGACGACAGAGGACAAGATGGTTGGATAGCATCACTGACTCAATGGACATGAGTTTTAGTGAACTGGGAGATGGTGAGGGACAGGGAAGCCTGGCGTTCTGCAGTCCATGGCATTGCAAAGAGATGGACACCACTGAGCTACTGATCAACAACACACTGTCTAGGTGCTAGTGGTAAAGAACCTGCCTGCCAATGCAAGAGATATGAAAGATGTGGGTTAATCCCCAGGTCAGGAAGATCCCCTGGAGAGCATGGCAACCTACTCCAGTATTCTTGCCTGGAGAATCTCGTGGATATCAGATCCTGGAGGGCTGCAGTCCATAAGATTGCAGTCCATAGAATCGCAAACACAGCTGAAGCGACTTAGCATGCACACAGTAGATTCATCATAGCTTTTGTTCCCAGGAGCAAGCGTCTATTATTTTTATGGCTGTAGTCACCATCTGCAGTCATTTAGGAGCCCAAGGAAATAAAATCTGTCACTGTTCCAACCTTTTCCCCATCTATTTGCCATGAAGTGATGGGACCTGATGCCATGATCTTAGTTTTTTGAGTGCTAAGTTTTAAGCCAGCTTTTCCCCTCCCATTTTCACCTTCATCAAGAGGCTGTTATTTAATTCTTCTTCACTTTCTGCCATTAGGGTGGTGTCATCTGCATATCTGAGGTTATTGATATTTCTCCTGGCAATCTTGATTCCAGCTTGTGCTTCTTCCAGCCCAGCATTTCACATGATGTACTTTGCATATAAGTTAAATAAACAGGGTGACAATACACAGCCCTAACACACTCCTTTCCCAATTTTGAACCAGTCCATGTACAGTTCCAACCGTTGCTTCTTGACCAGCATACAGGTTTCTCAGAAGGCAGGTAAAGTTCTCAATGAAGCAGAAGTAGATGTTTTTCTGGAATTATGTTGCTTTCTTTATGATCCAACGCATGTTGGCAATTTGATTTCTGGTTCTTCTGCCTTTTCTAAATCCAATTTGTACATCTCGAATTTCTTGGTTCATGTACTGCTGAAGCCTAGCTTAAAGGATTTTGAGCATAACTTTCAGTTCAGTTCAGTTCAGTCGCTCAGTCGTGTCCGACTCTTTGCAACCCCATGAACCACAGCACACCAGGCCTCCCTGTCCATCACCAACTCTTGGAGTTTACCCAAGCTCATGTCCATCGAGTCAGTGATGCCATCTAATCATCTCATCCTCTGTCGTCCCCTTCTCCTCTTGCCTTCAATTTTTCCCAACATCAGTGTCTTTTCAAATGAGTCAGCTCTTTACATCAGGTGGCCAAAATATTGGAGTTTCAGCTTCAACATCAGTCCTTCCAATGAACCCTCAGGACTGAGCTCCTTTAGGATGGACTTGTTGGATCTCCTTGCAGTCCAAGGGACTCTCAAGAGTCTTCTCCAACACCACAGTTCAAAAGCATCAATTCTTCGGCGCTCAGCTTTCTTTATACTCCAACTCTCACATCCATACATGACCACTGGAAAAACCATAGCCTTGACTAGACTGACCTTTGTTGGCAAAGTGATGTCTCTGCTTTTCAATATCCTATCTAGTTGGTCATAACTTTCCTTCCAAGGAGTAAGCGTCTTTCATTCCATGGTATGTACTGCTGAAGCCTAGCTAGCGTGATTTTGAGCATCTCCTTACTAGCATGCAAAATAAGCACAATTTGCATGGTAGTCTGTACATTCTTTAGCATTGCCCTTCTTTTAGATTCAAACAAAAACTAGCTTTTTCCATTCTTGTGGTCACTGCTGAGTTTTTCAAATTTCCTGACATATTGAGTGCAGCACTTTAACATCATCATCTTTTAGGATTTTAAATAGCTCAGCTGGAATTTCATCACCTCCACTAGCCTTGTTTACAGTAATGCTCCCTAAGGCCCACTAGACATCAGACTCAGAAAATTAGGCTCTAGGTGGGTGACCACACCATCGTGGTTATCTGGGTCATTAAGACCTTTTTTGTATAGTTCTTCTGTGTATTCGTGCCACCTTTTCTCTTTTGCTATTGTTAGGCCCTTACTGTTTCACCCTACTACAGACAGGGAAAAATATCACTTTTATGAAAATTCTCCATGTGAGTGAGAAAAATATCTCTTTTCTTTGTGAGTTTATTTGTATAATGAAGTATCTCTCTAAAAATGCCAATATGTCATAGTTTTATTAGTATGCTTGAAGATTAATTAACAAGGACACTTCTTATCTCATTTGACTTTCATAGGTTTTGTCCATCTACATTGTGGAATGGATGATTCTTTCCCAACATTTTATTTTGTTACTTATGTATGGCTTCATGCTAGCCAAAGGTTAAATGTTACAATTATTTATGCTAATCTCAATTTGCTTTTGTGCTGTAGACAGTACAAATAAAGCTGCACCAATTGATTACACATCACTGACAGCAGAAGAAACATACAGTTTCATCAGTGAAAACACTGAGTCATGTAGCAACTCAATGGTTATGTGCATCCTCATGAGAATGACAATCAAAGCCAGGTCATAATGATATGAATATTTATTGGGTACCTCATCCTGCTTGGTGAATTCGATAATCCATTAAAAATATGTTTAAAAGGAAACATTTCTGTCTTTATTGAATACTATTTTATAAAATACAGTGTATGATATTGGAGTTTTAAGTATTTTTACATTGAATCTCTTGTTTTTAAGTTTTATTATTTTGTAGTCATTTGATTTAGTTTTAAAATGGATGAATATCACATTTAAATATCTATGTTCACAAATATTTCTTAGTCTGACACAGGTCCACTGTTGTTTCATACAGATATTACTTTGGTAAATTAGACTGAAGAATAGTTAGAAATGATACAAATGTATAAAAATAATGTCTTAGTTAAAATAAACATCTATAAAATTTGTTCATCAAAATAACTATCTAAGGCTTGGTGATAAATTACTGCAAGAATGAAAATAGAAAGCATAACTTCCAAACTATTAGAGGGAAAGAAAGAGGAGGATAAAGAAAACACTGTCAGCTCAATAGAAATCAGGAAAGGAAGAGAAAAACTAGGCCAAATATTCAGCAACTATTTAATGAACATCTACTATAGACCAGAAATTTTTCTGTGAAAATGTTATTTTAGCAGATTGGTAAGCACAATAAGTGTTAATAGATTAAAGTCTTCTATTAAATGTCAAAGACTTTCAAGTTGTATACATTGGTTTTTTAAAAGACTCTAGAAAAAAATAATTGAAGTTCAGAAATTGAGACTATAATGCTTTGTAAATTGACATTATTTAAAAGATTGGAAAGATAAAATGCTAGTTAAGTAAGTTATTTAAAGAAAGATCTACTCTTAGATGAAAAAAAGACTCTAGATATGTGTGACATACTTAAGCAAAACATGTGGAAAGACTTATAACAAAGAAATGGGAAAAGATATGTAATATGAATGTGTTTCACCTAATGATATAACCTTAAACTATATAAATTCAAAGATATACAGAATTACCAGGTTAAGCCAACATATGCACAATCATAGTGTATTTTTTAAAAAAAATCTCAGAAATTAATCTATCATAACTAAATTTTATAGGGGTTAAAAATCCTAATATGTAGACTAGATTTAAATAATTAAAATTTACCTTTAAAATTAGTAGCAGAATGCACATTACTTTTGTTTCTGGTTGTTATTAACTTGACTGTCAGGCCATGTGATCAACTATCAAATTATAAACCAAACTCTGAAGATGTTCTGATCCTGAAATCAAAATCCTTTGGCAATCTGGCTAATTAGCCTTAACAGAACTCTTTTCTGCTTCCATTTGTTCCCAGCTTTCCCTGTGAAATTTATTAAAGAGTATTAAATCTTAGACCTCAAGGAAAAGAGGACACAGATAAGCAAGTATTTGCTTACTAGAGCATTCCCTATGAGTGAAGGAAACTGCTACTTTCTAATTCTATAGAGGATAGATATCCTTTGCATTTTTTAACACACTCAGATTGCTTAAATGAATGAAAAAGTAGCACAAAAGTTTTGAATTCTACAACTATATGTCTAGTTGCCAAGAGGAAAATTACATCATAGGGGCATTCTAAATTTATTTTAGTAAGTAATCTTAATGAGGAAATCTCGTTAATAATAAATAAAATGAGATGCGATATGAAAAAGTTATGATATTCAAAACTGTATTTGGTTGTTTAAATTGGGTTACATTATTTTGTTCTGAAGCTTGGTGGATAATGTGGTACTATGTCATTTAGATATCTATTCAGTGAAACACAGATTGGATATTTAAACACAAAGGATGCCTACAGCACCCTGTTATATCCTGTCTTCTTGACTCAGGGTGTTCTTTTTTTAGGCAGGATAACTAGTGAATACAATCAGCCTTTATTACAGTGAAATTAGACAGTATCCTAATGGTTAGCATATATCCAAGAAAAGAGGATTCCTTTCAGAGAGGAATGATAAAACAGATCAATCAGAAGAGATAAAACTATGAAGTTAACATTTCAAATTATTGGGATTTATATTTGATTTTGTTTTTTTCTTATTTTGGTGTTTGGACCTATATTGCTTTATTTTCCAACTGCTTCTTCTGGCTGTTATGTGTGAATCACTAATTCATTTGCAAAGTAATAGGGATTGCATGTAGAAAATAAAATGTGATCTCCAGAGCAGTGTTAATCTAAGCATAATTTTTGGTTTAAAAGTTTTGGTCTTGATATCTCCTTGGTGGTCCAGTGGCTAATACTTCTATACTTCCAATGTAGGGGACCTTCTTTTGATCCCTGGTCAGGGAACTAGTCCCCACATGCTGCAATGAAGTTCAAAGATCCCACATGCTGCCCCTAAGACAGGCACAGCCAAAGAAATGAGTGAATAAATAAATATTTCAAAATAGGATTTCAGTCTTCACTACACACCCCTTGGCTACACTTTGCTACACCCAGGATTTTTAACATTTTTGGTGATATTTGATTATTCTAGGATAGGAGAGGTCAAACTGGCCACAAATGTGAAAGGTGTGTTTGAATAACTCCAGAAATTCCTGGTCAACTTGAACCAAGTATAAAAATCAGAATTAGGATCTCTTCCTGGTCTTGGAATTTATTATTCTTTCCATATTCTTTAATATTCTTTCTGAAAATATTCTTTAATAATCGTTATTCCTATTTGTTATTACTGTATTTTTAAAACCTAAGACTCTTTGACTACTAATTTAATTTTTCTGATGTGCCTATAGTTTATACTTTATTATACACAATTACACAACTAATATAAAGTAAAGATTAAACCCTTAATCTAAGATGGTATGCGGAGAAGGCGATGGCACCCCACTCCAGTACTCTTGCCTAGAAAATACCATGGATGAAGGAGCCTGGTAGGCTGCAGTCCATGGGGTGGCGAAGAGTCAGACATGACTGAGAAACTTCCCTTTCGCTTTTCATTTTTGTGCATTGGAGAAGGAAATGGCAACGCACTCCAGTGTTCTTGCCTGGAGACTCCCAGGGATGGGGGAGTCTGGTAGGCTGCCATCTATGGGGTCACACAAAGTCGGACACGACTGAAGTGACTTAGCAGCAGCAGCAGCAGCAAGATGGTATGGACCTAACAGAAGCAGAAGATATTAAGACGAGGTGGCAAGAATACACAGAAGAACTGTACAAAAAAGATCTTCATGACCAAGAAAATTACAATGGTATGATCACTCACCTAGAGCCAGACATCCTGGAATGTGAAGTCAAGTGGGCCTTAGAAAGCATCACTACGAACAAAGCTAGTGGAGGTGATGGAAATCCAGTTGAGCTATTGCAAATCCTGAAAGATGATGCTGTGAAAGTGTTGCACTCAATATGCCAGCACATTTGGCAAACTCAGCAGTGGCCACAGGACTGGAAAAGGTCAGTTTTCATTCCAATCCCAAAGAAAGGCAATGCCAAAGAATGCTCAAACTACCACACAATTGCACTTATCTCACATGCTAGTAAAGTAATGCTCAAAATTCTGTAAGCCAGGCTTCAGCAATATGTGAACCGTGAACTTCCAGATGTTCAAGCTAGTTTTTGAAAAGGTAGAGGAACGAGAGATCAAATTGCCAACATCCGCTGGATCATGGAAAAAGCAAGAGAGTTCCAGAAAAACATCTATTTCTGCTTTATTGACTATGCCAAAGCCTTTGACTGTGTGGAGCACAATAAACTGTAGAAAATTCTTCAAGAGATGGGAATACCAGACCAGCTGACCTGCCTCTTGAGAAACCTATATGCAGGTCAGGAAGTAACAGTTAGAACTGGACATGGAACAACAGACTGGTTCCAAATAGGAAAAGGAGTACGCCAAGGCTGTCTATTGTCACCCTGATTATTTAACTTCTATGCAGAGTACATCATGAGAAACGCTGGGCTGGAAGAAGCACAAGCTGGAATCAAGATTGACAGGAGAAATATCAATAACCTCAGATATGCAGATGATACCACCCTTATGGCAGAAAGTGAAGAGGCACTAAAAAGCCTCTTGATGAAAGTGAAAGTGGAGAGTGAAAAAGTTGGCTTAAAGCTCAACATTCAGAAAAGGAAGATCATGGCATCTGGTCCCATCACTTCATGGCAAATAGATGGGGAAACAGTGTCAGACTTTATTTTTTGGGCTCCGGAATCACTGCAGATGGTGATTGCAGCCAGGAAATTAAAAGACGCTTACTCCTTGGAAGAAAAGTTATGACCAACCTAGACAGCATATTGAAAAGCAGAGACATTACTTTGCCAACAAAGGTCCATCTAGTCAAGGCTATGGTTTTTCCTGTGGTCATGTATGGATGTGACTAGAAGATAGTTCAGTTCAGTTCAGTCGCTCAGTCGTGCTCAACTCTTTGTGACCCCATGAATCGCAGCACGCCATGCCTCCCTGTTCATCACCATCTCCCGTAGCTCACTCAGACTCACGTCCATCGAGTCCGTGATGCCATCTAGCCATCTCATCTTCTGTCGTCCCCTTCTCCTCCTGCCCCCAATCCCTCCCAGCATCAGAGTCTTTTCCAATGAGTCAACTCTTCACATGAGGTGGCCAAAGTACTGGAGTTTCAGCTTCAGCATTATTCCTTCCAAAGAAATCCCAGGGTTGATCTCCTTCAGAATGGACTGGTTGGATCTCCTTGCAGTCCAAGGGACTCCCAAGAGTCTTCTCCAACACCACAGTTCAAAAGCATCCATCCTTCGATGCTCAGCCTTCTTCACAGTCCAACTCTCACATCCATACATGACTACAGGATAAACCATAGCCTTGACTAGACGGACCTTAGTCGGCAAAGTAATGTCTCTGCTTTTGAATATACTATCTAGGTTGGTCATAACTTTTCTTCCAAGGAGTAAGCATCTTCCAATTTCATGGCTGCAGTTACCACCTGCAGTGATTTTGGAGCCCAAAAAATAAAGTCTGACACTGTTTCCACTGTTTCCCCATCTATTTCCCATGAAGTGATGGGACCAGATGCCATGATCTTTGTTTTCTGAATGTTGAGCTTTAAGCCAACTTTTTCACTCTTCTCTTTCACTTTCAAGAGGCTCTTTAGCTCCTCTTCACTTTCTGCCATAAGGGTGGTGTCATCTGCATATCTGAGGTTATTGATATTTCTCCTGGCAATCTTGATTCCAGCTTGTGTTTCTTCCAGCCCAGCGTTTCTCGTGATGTACTCTGCATAGAAGTTAAATAAGCAGAGTGACAATATACAGCCTTGGCGTACTCCTTTTCCTATTTGGAACCAGTCTGTTGTTCCATGTCCAGTGCTAACTGTTGCTTCCTGACCTGCATATAGGTTTCTCAAGAGCCAGGTCAGGTGGTCTGGTATTCCCATCTCTTTCAGAATTTTCCACAGTTTATTGTGCTCCACACAGTCAAAGGCTTTGCTATAGTCAATAATGCAGAAATAGATGTTTTTCTGGAACTCTCTTGCTTTTTCCATGATCCAGTGGATGTTGGCAATTTGATTTCTGGTTCCTCTGCCTTTTCTAAAACCAGCTTGAACATCAGGGAGTTCACGGTTCACATATTGCTGAAGCCTGGCTTGGAGAATTTTGAGCATTACTTTACTAGCATGTGAGATGAGTGCAATTGTGCGGTAGTTTGAGCATTCTTTTGCATTGCCTTTCTATGGAATTGGAATGAAAACTGACCTTTTCCAGTCCTGTGGCCACTGCAGAGTTTTCCAAATGTGCTGGCATATTGAGTGCAACACTTTCACAGCATCATCTTTCAGGATTTGAAATAGCTCAACTGGAATTCCATCACCTCCACTAGCTTTGTTTGTAGCGATGCTTTCTAAGGCCCACTTGACTTCACATTTGAAGATAACTTGAGGGAAACGGAAAAAATAAGACAAACTTCCAGTTTCATTGTCTTGGTGTGCCACTGAATAATTTTGATTACATGTCTCTTCTATGACAGAAAAGCCTGTGCAAATAAGTTTGTATATTTCAACTTTAGCTAACTGGACCAAAATTTTTATCAGGTCAATAAAAAATTTTATAAAGGTTATCTAGTATCTTCTAAATTTTAGTTGAAAATATCATGTACCCTAACTTCATCATTAAAAGTTATCAACATTTACACTAATAACTTGTCATGTTATGCTGAAAATATAAATTCTCTATTAAAATATTTTTCTTGTCATACAATATAGAAAAGTTAAGTAAAATATTCCATATAATGTTATTTCTTAAGTTTTTAAAGTAATATTGATTTTTTTTTACTGTGAATGTCTTTAAAATATTATTGAAATGGATAGTCTATAGAGTTTTTTTTCTGTCAATTCTTTGTTTTATGGGATGAATTCTGTGACCACATGTACTTCATATATTAGAAATGGAAATATATTTTTTATTTTATGAATACAAGTAAAGCTTTAAAAATAATGTACAATAATCACAGTATAAACTTACCATAAACTTTCATAGGCTTTTGTGTAGCTTGGAAGAAAAAAACCCTGTGCTTGACAATGGAATGACTGAACTGACAATTGAGTCAGTATATTTTGCACTCAATAAAATTTTAGTCCTTGGAACCAAGGAGGTAATGCCCCAACTCTTCCTTGCTTGTTTATTTTATTGTCTTCATTTCTGGTTCTCACTAAAAGTAATGTAGAATCAACATGGTGGTGAGACAACAAGATAGAAAAATTATAGGAATCAGGGCATATGAGGAGCCACTGGAAGAAAAGAAAAATGGAAGACTCTTCGATTATATGATGTTAATCTTAAATAACTTACTGAAAAGAAAAATGGATTTTACATTTTTCTTTGTACTTTAGAGAATATGTTTAGGATTAAAATGTGAGATTATATGAAAATAGAATTAGATTCAATAAGAAACAATTTACGTTACATTAAGCTCGATTGAGGTAATGAATTCCCTTCATGGAACTTTGAATGATTTATGGAAGGTATTTATAAAGCATTTTGGTATGATTGAATACCTGAGTTAGATAACTTCTGAGGTTTCTCTCAAACTCTACATTTTACTTTTCTATATTTAAAGACAAAGAGTGGACTAAATTCTCTACCAAAATTCATCCTGGACGTGTAGAATATTGACCTCATGCTAACTGTACTCAGAAGCCAGTTGTTGCTTTTGAACTGTGGTGTTGAAGACACTTAAGAGTCCCTTGGACTGCAAGGAGATCCAACCAGTCAATCCTGAAGGAAATCAGTCCTGAATATTCATTGGGAGAGCTGATCCTGAAGCTGAAGCTCCAATCCTTTGGCTACCTGGTGCAAAGAACTGACTCACTGAAAAAGACCCTCTTGTTAGGAAAGATTGAAGGCAAGAGGAGAAGGGGATGACACAGGATGGGATGGTTGGATGGCATCACTGACTTGATGGACATGAGTTTGAGCAAGTTTGGGAGTTGGTGATGGACAGGGAAGCCTGGTGTGCTGCAATCCATGGGGATGCAAAGAGTCAGACATGGCTGAGTGACTGAACTGAATTGAACTGTACTCAAAGGATAATAATAATAGATAAATAGTATTGCCACTTCCATTTTACAGATAAACAAGCTAGGTGTTCTTTGGAAAGAATGATGCTAAAGCTGAAATTCCAGTACTTTGGCCACCTCAAGCGAAGAGTTGACTCATTGGAAAGACCCTGATGCTGGGTTGAGGGCAGGAGGAAAAGGGGACGACAGCGGATGAAATGGCTGGATGGCATCACTGACTCAATGGACGTGAATTTGAGTGAACTCCGGGAGATGGTGATGGACAGGGAGGCCTGGTGTGCTGTGATTCATGGGGTGGCAAAGAGTCAGACACGACTGAGTGACTGAACTGAATTGAACTGAACTGAAGCTGGGGCAAAGTGAAGATAAACACCATGCCCATTCACAGAGCTAAGGAAACTTGCAACTTGGATTTTAACCCAGAAGGATCTGATTCCTAAGCCTGAGTTCTTAACACATGTTATTCTGCTGCCAATTTATAGAAAACAGCTTTAGTGGCCAGTGTGCTCTTAAATCTCTGGAGAATCATTTCATTGAAAGAAAATAGAGTGGCAGAATATGTATCTTGAAATTTATTATGTCAGAATATTAGAGGACAAGCTGATCATGATAGTGAAATCAACAATTGCGCTTTGTCCTAAAGCTGTTACTGCTATCCTAACTTATTGGGACTTTCAAAGTCCTAGACATGGTGAAAACATTATCTCACTTGATTCTTAAAACCATCTTTCTTGTAAAGTAGGTAGAACTATTTCTGTTTTACAGATGAAGTTGAGGTCCTAAGTTATTCTCCATGAAATGAAAGATGTACTACCCAGAGTAGCTATGGTTTACTTGGTTTAGTCTTTTATTTTATAGAATGAATCTATTCTCATTCTGTAGAGAATCATTATCACTTATTGAGAAGTTTCTCCATTATGCAAAAGGTGGCATGCTCTCAAAGCAGAATTATAGAATACTTTAAACTAACTTTTAACAGCTATAAGCAATAAAATTCCTGTAGTTTATGGAGAATAGTCTATTAATCAATTAATTATTGAATTAGTCAGCAATTAGTGTGCTAGACTCTATGAAGGATGCAATAATTCATGCAGTTAAGGAGCTTGCACTTCACCTGAGGAGTCAGAAAATGTAAACCTAAATCTATTTCTGCTTGATTGACTATGCCAAAGCCTTTGACTGTGTGGATCACAACAAACTGTGGGAAATTCTGAAAGAGATGGGAATACCAGACCACCTGACCTGCCTCTTGAGAAACCTATATGCAGGTCAGGAAGCAACAGTTAGCACTGGACATGGAACAAAAGACTGGTTCCAAATAGGAAAAGGAGTATGTCAAGGCTGTCTATTGTCACCCTGCTTATTTAACTTCTATGCAGAGTACATCATGAGAAACGCTGGGCTGGAAGAAACACAAGCTGGAATCAAGATTGCAGGGAGAAATATCAATAACCTCAGAGATGCAGATGACACCACCCTTATGACAGAAAGTGAAGAAGAACTAAAGAGCCTGATGATGAAAGTGAAAGAGAAGAGTGAAAAAATTGGCTTAAAGCTCAACATTCAGAAAACGAAGATCATGGCATCCGGTCCCATCACCAAACAGATGGGAAAACAGTGGAAACAGTGTCAGACTTTATTTTTTGGCTCCAAAATCACTGCAGGTGGTAACTGCAGTCATGAAATTAAAAGACACTTACTCCTTGGAAGGAAAGTTATGACTAACTTAGACAGCATCTTCAACAAAGGTCCATCTAGTCAAGGCTATGGTTTTTCCAGTGGTCATGTATGGATGTGAGAGTTGGACTATAAAGAAAGCTGAGTGCCGAAGAATTGATGCTTTTGAACTGTGGTGTTGGAGAAGACTCTTGGACTATAAGGAGATCCAACCAGTCCATCCTAAAGGAGATCAGTCCTGGGTGTTCATTGGAAGGACTGATGTTGAAGCTGAAACTCCAGTACTTTGGCCACCTGATGTCAAGAGCTGACTCATTTGAAAAGACCCTGATGCTGGGAAAGATTGGGGATGGGAGGAGAAGGGGATGACAGAGGATGAGATGGTTGGATGGCATCACCAACTCAATGGACATGGGTTTGGGTGAGCTCCAGGTGTTGGTGATGGACAGGGAGGCATGGCATGCTGCGGTTCAGGGGTCACAAAGAGTCTGACATGACTGAGTGACTGACCTGAACTGACCTGAAACACTTAACAGTAAAAGAAAGTCAAATGATAGAAACAGTAACAACAACAATAAAAAATTCGGCAAGAGATACTGGTTTGGTGCACCATAAGTATTAGGGAAAACTTCATGGGATTTACCCTATGTGTTGATGAATGACTGATTCAGATGAGTGGAGAGAATCAGACACAACATTTCACAAAGAGAGAAGGAATCGAATGAACATTGATGAGCAGTGTGTAGTATATATGCTGGGCTCCAATGAATAGATGTGTCTGGAGGGTATTTTGCTTGATTATTTATGTTACCTTAGTTCTTTATTTTAAGATTAATACTTTTACATATTCCTTAAGAACATGTACAAATATCAAAAGCAGTAGATTCTGACTGAGAAGCATGGTACAATGTAAAAATTAACTTGTTCAAGAGTCTTATCTATAGGTTGGCCTCCCAGAGAAGAAGTCCCCCTGTAAAGCTCCAATGAATTTGTCTGTGGCTCTATGGTTAGTCATTCAGTCCTGGTGTTGTCGTTTACATGTGTGGCCCAAGTCTGTGACATCTTCCCATCAGGGGGCTGGGTCTAGATCCCAGCTTGGGTGGATCTCATGACTGCTTTCACCAATAGAGTAGCATAGATATGATGTCATGTGGTCTCCAAAATGAGGTCATGAAAATCATGCAGTTTTGTCCTTATATTCTTGAACACTCACCTTTGAAGTCCCAAGCCATGATGTAACATGTCTCAACAGTGAGGCTGCTATGTTCCTTATGGAGAGGCCATGTTTGGGTTCCCTGGTCTACATAATCAGCCCCATTGTCCTTGCCAAATAACCAGATATATGGCTGAAGCCCTGTTAGACCTTCCAGATCAGCCCACCTGCTGGCTGAATACAACCTAAGCTTCTGTCATTGCCAAATGAAACAGAAGAATCATATGGCTCAGACTTGACTTAATTTCTAACCCATGAAATCACGAGGCATATATACAGTAGTTCTTAGACACCACATTTGGGATTGTTTTGTGCAATAATAGATAACTAAAAGAGCCAATCAACTGTTAAGTCTTGAATTCCAGCCCTGACCACTGAACTCTGCCATCATGCTAATAGTGTAATTTTCGCTTCCCTCGTTAAGAAACAAATGATATCCTGAATGGCTCTGGAGCATAATGGTCTGTGAGGGACCTGGGTCTCTTCTACCGCTCTGGTCTCTATATTTTTTCCTGGTGAATATTGCCAAGGCTGACCTAGACAAGGGTACAACCTCCAGCCCTAGTTTGCACAAAACATGGGTATTTCAACATTCCATGAGACACTGTGGGATTCCTTTAGATAATCTAGAAGTAGGGTGGGTACCAAAACACTGGAGAAAAAAGATATTCAAAAGCAGGGTACAGATCACACTCTACTATTGTGAATTTTCTGGGCCAGTCCTGATTCTAAATGTTCTATCACCAAAAATTATTGAAACATCTTAGAATCGCCTATATTTTTGGTGTCTGACATTTATTCCAGACTACATCTTTCACTGGACAAGCCACAGAATCTTTTGTCAGACTATATGTCCCAATTTTGTGTTCAGAAAAATAGGCCAATGTACTTTTAACTCAAAGTTACTGTGTGACAAATTTGGTACCTCTCATCAGAGTATAGAGGCTGAAGGCCTCCTGGACACTATAAAAGGAGAAAGTAGAAGAAAAACAGTTTCTGTATAAGGTTTATATTTAGTTCATATATACAGATAGCTTGCCAAAAGTAATAATTTAGCCTAGTTTTTTAATAGTTGAAATGATCATTAAAAGCCTTTCTGGTAAATGAGCATTTCTCAACAAGATTTTCTTGTGGATTTTTAAAGATATGCTTTTAGTATCATAAAAGAGGGAAACTTTTATCTCAACATAAAGTTGAGATTCCTTACCCCATTTTTGTGTTTTGTCTTTTTCCCTGATCATATACTGAATTTTTTAAATTGTGGTAGACCACAGTCATTGCTATAGTGCACATTTTACCTTTATTTTTTGTCAGAGTTGGGGGGAAGCCAAAAAATCTTAATGGCACCATAACTCAGCTGGCTTATGGACACTTCATAAAGAGTACTTCTGGGGCTAACACTGCCTTGACGTAATTGCTTACCATACATGGCTGAATTTGCAAAAGGCACCTCCTTGCTACAGATGGTCAAGTGGACTTCATGTATTAATCTCCTTAATGATAATCAAATTAAAATAGATTTTGATCAATAGAAACAATATCTGTCAACTAAGTTCTTTTCCTCTTTTCTAGGATGTTAATGTTATATAAGCAATTCAAACATTATTGGTGTACATAATTAAGAAATTTTAAAAAATGTAGCCTTGATATTTCTAATTATGCCTCTAATATACCATAGAGTAAATTTTGCTCTATCTTTCAAAAAGAAAAACTCCCATCTTTCTTCTAATCCATCATTGTACTTTCCCTTAAATTTTCTTTACATTATCTCCATAAATTAGGTTATCTTACTGATCAGTAGTAGTCTTCAAAATAAGAGTATATCTGTACCCCTTCCTATTTAAAAAGATGCCTTAATGATTAATGGAGACAATTCTCCATAGTTAAAATTTTAATTTTACGTATAAAGAAACTACATAGTAACTATTGGGTTGGTCAAAAAGTTTGTTCAGGGATTTCTGTAACATCTAATGGAAAAACCTGAATGAACTTTTGGACCAACCCAATATATTTTATAACTTTTTGATAAAATGCTAATTAAAAAAAATTCTTAAAGGGAGTGTCCACTTTAGAAAATAAGAAATGATGGGAGAAGAATGCAGATAACAAAAATGCATGATTTGGTCAGAGTGATTCAAGTAATTGACTATATGTGAAATCGGCAAGGGAGAGTCAATTAAATGAGTGAGTTATTTAATTGCCAAACTTCTTGATTGAAAGTGACATCAAAGGGTCTGAATAAGAATTTACATTGATTAGGTTCAGATCATTTGGTTATTTCTCCAAGTTTTTTGTTTCTAATGGAGAAAAGAGAAAAGATCTATAGAGGATGAGAAAATGGCAGAAGAGACAGTTGGAGGCCTGCTTCAATATTAGCAAGACAGCCCCTTTATAAGAACTTCATTGTTTAATTAAAGCTAAGTGCCAGGGTAGAAGACGTTCATCTATAAGTGATTCTGAATTAAAGCATAAAGTAGGAGAAAGTATTCTGAGAAGTTTCATAGCAGGTCGCTTGCTTAAAGTCATAGACAGGAAAAGAGACAAAGTATTTCAATTCCTAAGAGCTCTGTCTTGAAAGCAAGGGCATGCCTGGAATGGAAGGGAGCCTAATGTTTAGTTAGGAAGTGACAGTTAGTGAGGCAAAACTCTATATGCAAGAATTTGCATTTGTTTAACTTGACACTGTGGCTTGCCTTAAATACAATAATGATATTCCTGGTATAGTAGAGAACACGTGAGATTACAATCGAATGACTACATAGATGTGGTACATATACACAATGGACTACTCAGCCATTAAAAGGAATGAAATTGGGTCATTTATGGAGACATGAATGGACCTACAGACTGAAGTAAGAAAGAGAAAAATGAATATCGTACATGAATGCATATATGTGAAATCTAGAAAAATAGTACAGATCAATATATTTGCCAGGAAGGAATAGAGGGTGCAGATGTAGAGATGAGTGGACACAGGATGGCAAAGGAGAGGACGGATGAACTGGGAGATTGGGATTGACATATACACACTGCTGCTACTGCTGCTGCTAAGTCACTTCAGTCGTGTCCGACTCTGTGCCACCCCATAGACGGCAGCCCACTAGGCTCCCCCATCCCTGGGATTCTCCAGGCAAGAACACTGGAGTGGGTTGCCATTTCCTTCTCCAATGTATGAAAGTGAAAAGTGAAAGTGGAGTCGCTCAGTCGTGTCTGACTCTTCGCGGCCTCATGGACTGCAGCCCACCCGGCTCCTCTGCCCATGGGATTTTCCAGGCAAGAGCACTGGAGTGGGGTGCCATTGCCTTCTCCGCATATACACACTACCATGTGTAAAATAGTTAGCTAGTGGGAACCTACTGTAAAAGCACACACAGCTCAGCTCAGCTCTCTGTGGTGACCTAGAGGGATAGGATGAGGGGTTAGGAGGGAAATCCAGGAGGGAGGGGATATATGTATACATGTAGTTGATTCATGTCATTGTACAGCAGAAACTAACACAATATTGTAAAGCAAAGTGAAGTCGCTCAGTCGTGTCTGACTCTTTGCGACCCCATAGACTGTAGCCTACCAGGCTCCTCCATCCATGAGATTTTCCAGGCAATAGTAATGGAGTGGGTTGCCATTTCCTTCTCCAGGGTATCTTCCTGACCCAGGGATCGAACCCGGTTCTCCCTCATTGTAGACAGATGCTTTACCGTCTGAGCCAGGGAAGTCCAAATATACCCCAGTTTTAAAAAGAATAAGAAATTCTAAATATATAGGAAAAGCAACTTCACACATAGAAGAACACTTTTCCCCTTTTAGTTTTTAATATAGTTAGAAAGAAACGTATCTTAATTCCATTTCTCAAAGGACAAGTATATTCCCTCCCGAACCAGTCTTTCCTCAGCAGGCTGATTTAGATAAGAAAATGAAAAAGAGCTAACTGAATGGATCCTCTAACCTTGTGATTCAGGAATTGGGGCTGGGTGCCTCTTGGGGTTGCAGAGCAATTCTGAAACTGCCAAAGGTCTCTGAACAGCTGTTTGGTAGTAGCTTCAACAGAGCTCGTTAGCACAGCTCCTGGTTGGAGCAATGTTAACTGAGTCTCTTTACTGTCGCCATCACACTCCGCCTTATCATGTCTCTCCATTATCACTTGCCCACCTCCCCAGCTTGCTCTGTTAACACTTCTACTCTCCAAGGAGGAAAGCATTCCCTATCATTCTCTTTCACTCTCTTTCTCTCTCCCACTTCGCTTTGACTATTTCTCTCTCACCTCTCCCGCTTTTCATGTCTATCCAAGGCTGCTGCCTCTTTTCCTTTCCTCTTTCTCTCATGGCTGTTTCTCCCAAACCAAAATCCATAGGTTCTTTTTTCCCCTCCATCAAGCACTACTCTTGACTAGCTTCCATGCTTTTGATGGAAGGAGCTGCTTGGATACCTCATATCATCAGACTAGAGGTATATTCTCTTTCTTTGGGAAGGAGACAGTATACAGAATTGGTTAAGAACACAGGCTCTGAAATTAGATTAGAACTTGACTTACATCTCAGTTCTTACATGCTGTGGAATGCAGCATCCATTCCTTTCCCTTAGTTCCCATTTCCACATCCATTAAATGGGGATAATAGTATCTTCCTAGAGTTAAGTACAGGGATTAAAGAAATCATTGTTATAAATGCCCTTTACACAGTAATTGGAACAGAATCAGCCAGCAATAAAAAAACAGCTCCTGTTAATCATAATGATACCTGCTGCTCATATAGGACTGGTCTCAAGTTTTTGGCTTTGCTAAAATCTCTAAGTCTTCCCTTTTTGCCCATCCAGGGATGCCTGTCCAGCCTCAGGTCCTTCATTCATTTATTCATTGTTCATTCAGGAGCCTCCTTAGAGGATATGTTACACCCTATCCTCAGGTACTTTTTGTCACTCTACTATGGTCACAAAATAAATCTCTGCTGAGTTATTAGTTGATAAACTTGAAGACATTTTTCCTTCTAGATACTTTAATGATCTAGAGGAGGGGAAAGGGGAAGAGATAAGGGAGGATGGTAGGGATCCCCTTTAGCTTCTAAAGGGTCCTCTGTTCCCAAAGAGTAGATTTCTTGGTAATGGACCAGCTGCATGGGCAGGAGAGCTAATCTTCTCTGTCTGCTCACTGGCAAACTTGTTTCTAATATCTCGCTTCCTTCTTGGCTGCAAAAAATTGTGGTTTTTGTTGTCTGTGTGTTGAGTGGGTGAAGTATCAAAAAATTAGTGTGGTCTAGACATCATGCTGAATATATTTAGTTATTGGTAAATCCTTTGTAACCTCATTTGATCCTTGTAACTTTTTCAGTAGGCATTTTTATTCCTACTTTACAGATAAAATTGACTTTTAGAGGGGTTAAACAGCTTGCTTTAAGTCATTCAGCTAGTGCATGATGGGTCTTTCTGATGCCTGAACTCTGGCATCATTTGCTTGAAAGTGAAAGTGAAGTTGCTCAGTCGTGTCCAACTCTTTGCAACCCGTGGACCGTAGCCCACCAAGCTCCTCCATCCGTGGGATTCTCCAGGCAAGAATACTGGAGTGGGTTGCCATTTCCTTCTCCAATGATTTGCTTACCCCACACTTAAACTCAAACTCAGACTCAAACTCATGTGTGTGCGCACTGTCGCTTCAGTCGTGTCCTACTTTTCGGCTCTATGGACTGTAGCCTGCCAGGCCCCTCTGTCCATTGAATTCTCTAGGCAAGAGAATTGCTGCAGAATACTAGAGTGGTTTGCCATGCCCTCCTCCAGGGGATCTTCCTGACCAAAGGATTCAACTCACGTCTCATGTCTCGTGCTTTGGCAGGTAGATTCTTTACCACTAATACAACCTGGGAAGCCACGCAAACTCATACTCATACTCAACCTCAAGTTCATACTCAAACTCGTACTCAAATTCATAGTCATATTCATACTATCTGTGAGTCCAGAAGTTCTGAAACATTGTAACACACTACATTCTTCCCCCACTCCCAAAATATTCAATTTATGTTCAGCGATAGAGACTTCTTAAAGAACCAAACAGACTGTGATTCTTCTAAGCAGTTCTTAGGAATCACTATTTCCTCACTACTGAGTAGGAAAAATTCCAGGGAAGTGCTAGGTACTTCTAAATTCTGCACTAAATTCTGATTTTCCCTAAGCCTCTGTTTGGGAAGTGATGCCCTGTTCTTCTCTTCATTTTGTATAAACGAGGAAGTGGACATGTATGTTTTGTTTCCATTGTGTTTAATCATGCTTTTAGTATATATTTTAAAAAGTATTGCCCAGATTTTTTTAGGTAAAAATCCTAGACCAGAGTTTATATCAGAGTTTCATTAAATCAGAGGCAAAATGAACACCAATTTATGTTTCTATAGGATAATATACACTGCAGATATTTAAAAATGGATGGGCAAAGGAATCAACTTATGCTCTCTAACCTTAAAACATTATGCTTTTTTCTTGGCTGCATGAATGCCAACTATTTGGATTTGTAAGATGAGTTCAACCCATCTGATTACATCCAGGGTATCCAAGTCTACAGCATTTTGTATAGTTGTGAACTGATGAAATTACAACAGCCATAAGCACTGATTTTTCTACTTGCACTATTTAAGTCAAAAGAGAAAGCACAGGTTCACACCTCACCAGAGAAGAATGAAAATTTCAAATCTGAAGCTGCAAGCTAATGGACTTCAAGGTGAATCATACTCACAGACATATGTAGATTAATCCGTGTTTTGATTTTGGTTTTTCTTGAATTAATTGTGAATATTTAGAAATTAATAGATTTCACATACAGATACAAATTTCTAGTGTTGCCTGAAAAATTAGATGACTTCCTAATGCTGAGCTGGAGAGCAGGAAATTCTGTGGGGCACACAGCCTCTAGTCCTGATCTATTTTATTTGCTTAACTCCTATGACATTTGAAGTTTTGATCCTAGCCTTAGGTACTAGTTTTCAGATGATATTCCAATATATTTGTTTTTGATTTGCTTCCAATTCAGCTCTCTTATTGGTGGGTACCTACACCTTATTCTCAGAATGAGTTCTCAAGAGATCACACTAGTGGGCAGCTGGCTTCCAACCACCAGGCACCAGTCCACTAGAAAAAAGTGCAGCTTGAAAAGTCTCCTGCTGAATCAACTTCAACCCTATTGTTTCTAAACATTGGAAAAGTTGGGGGAGGGGTTTCAGCAGCTTAAGTCAAAGGAGGATACTCCATTATGGAAATGTTATACCGTTTAAACAAATGGAACTGCTATGCTGGTGCCTGCGCATGGAGGATCAGCCCTGCCATATTTGGGGCAAAGTGTAGTGTCTTTGCCCTTGATCACATCCTTTACAAGCCTGACTCTGTGAATTAGCTGTGTATGTTGTGTGTGTCTGTGTGTGTGTGTATATATATATGTCAGGTTTACTTACTAGATTTAAGCTTTACAAAGGTAGTATAAAGTCTTGGACAATGTAGACAGGTCATAAATGTATTTTAAGTGGAATGGATTGAATTATTTATTTATTCAATAGGCTCTGTAATGTTCATTGCCATATGATAAATGAAAACATGACTTCCTTGTGCATATTTGATTTTCATGCACTTATATTTCATATCAAGGAGAAAACTAATCCACACTATCATATAGGAACATCTCTGATCAACACATAAATAGCTTAAATAAACATTTAAACTTTGAAACTGAAGTGTAAACAGGAGAAGAATTCATAGATTTTCTTCTTGTCTTATCCCGCTGTGGACACTAGCAGGCATTCTATCCATATCTACAACTGTAATTGCACACAATAATTAATGCAGAGCTAGGAAAAGTTTGTTTAAAAATATAAGGTCATTTTCAGATCATTAGATATTGATAGTGCTTTTTATTTCATCCTATACTATAATTTTAAGCTTTAGAAAAATTTAATACATATAGAAACAATGAGAAGAGATAATTGCTAGAGGAAATATTTCTATTAAAATGGTGGATTACAGAGAAGGTAAAAATTTTCCAGGCTGAATACAAATTTTCTGTATAATTATAATACAGTCTTAAATGCTGTCTTAATAGTAAAAGATTCTTCCAATAAAAGCTGTTAAATGACAGTGTATTTGATGTAGAAGATTTGGCTCAAACATTCCATGTATAGTAGCACATAATACTTTCTAACTGAAGCTTTCTGAGTCAAGAAATTTCTTTCTGTTTAGACAGTAGTATGAATAGTAATTGATACTTACCAGGGTTTAAGAGACTATTTCTCTTTGAAACAATGGATTTTTTTCTAACCCCATTGCCTTTTGTAAAAGATGTGTTTGGAGATATTGGTAAGACACACAGTTACTGAACTGACATTATTAAATGAATCTGATGTGTTATTTTACACCAAAAAAAACGTTCACATGCATTCTGAAACTTAAAAGTTGATTTTAAAAGTAAATGCAAGTAATTGATGTAAAAAATGTTTTATGTCAATGCTCAGAAGATTTCATCTTTAACTAAACATACATATACATTCATTTTTATCATAATGTGAATAGAATTCTTGTATTTGTTCTGTTAAAGTGATCTGTGATTTCAGAGTCTAGATTACATTTAAAAATGGACATTTAATTTGCCTTTAAAACAACTATCTAGTGGCACAGAAGTGTTAAAAAAATTCCTAACCGAATTAGAATTATGTCAGTGAAGGGTAAGGGTGGTCCCCTGACAACAGTGACCTGGTTTGGCTCCCTCTACTCATCATGCTCTTCAGATTTCTGGGCTGATTCCAGAGTCTTCAGACGGCAGAGCTGATTTTGGGTTGCTTACCGAAGAGCTGTCAGCAGCAAAATGATAGTAACAAAGTTGAAACCAGAGGCTGTCTGTGGTCAGTCAGATGTTGAGTCACACAGCAAGGGATACTGGAGTCCATTAGGCTGAGAGTCTGGAGGGATGGGTGAGTCCAGAATCTGTGGGTTCTTTCATGGGAGCATTTCTTTAATAGACTTCAGGACTAGCCACTGAGATCATGGCTTTGGCAGTCTTAAAGGTAGAATAGTTAGAAAATGGGACATGACAAACAGCCTCAGAAATGTGGGCTTTTCTCTTCAGTGGAAGAAAAAAATGTTATTTCTCCATACCTTGCAAACTGATTGGCCACAAATTCACGTGAGAATTTCATGACAATGCCCAGTCAAGTATTTTACTCTGCTTTACTAAGACTTCTGGGTCAAACTGACACTTCACTTGAGTTTAAAATTTCTTTGAAATTTTAAAGGGTCTTTGTGATACTCAGGTGAGTCTTCAACAGGCCCCCTTAAACCTTGTAGTATATTGTGTTATTGGACAAGTGTCATTTCTGCTGAAAAGTTATTGTCTATGCTAAAAGACTGAACCATAAAAATGCAATTTAGACAAGGCATGGAGTTGCTAGCATGCAAATCAGTTTTTTTTTTTTTAAAGAAGGCAAGTTGTTTTGGATAAATGAAAGATTTTTATTCTTTGGACTCTGAATATAATATTGGTAAACTCAATGTGGGCTCAGTCAGAAGGCCTGGGAACTTTTCTTGGGGGGGTTACTTGAACTTTGAACCTTGAGTTTCTCCATTTGAAAATAAGTTCTTTCTTAAAGGCTTGTTGTAAGAAATAATAAAAATGTGAAAAAAACCTTTATATATAGTAAAACAGTATACAAATGTCAAGGGTATTTAAAAAAAAATTTCCTTTTCATAAAATTTGGAGCCAGTGGGCACCAGACTCAATGGCAAAAATATTTCATTCCCTCTAAGAAAGTTAATTTTCGTTTTACACTTCTAGTCTGAACAATCAAGATATCTAACTATATAAAGCATGTTACTGAATGCAAGTTCATGTACCCGCCACATAGTGGGACCAAGCGATACCAAAACATCTGAGTTTGGAGCAGAGAAATGTTATTTCAGGGCCATGCAAGGAGATGGATGACTTGTGCTCAAAAATCCACTGAAAAGGGTTTCAGCAAAGCACTTTTAAATGAAAGGTGCTGGAGGAGCATGGTTAGTTATTGCAAACTTCTTGGTGTCACAATTCTTTGTTCTTGTAGTTGTCCACCTTGGCCAGGTCAGGTTGTTCCTGTAAACCTCCAATAAAACAAATGTTATCCTCTGTTCCACAACTTTCTATCTTTTTATGAGTGGACTTTTAAAGGTCAAAGCCCTGAGAAATGGCAGTCCTGTATCTTTCAGGCTATAGGCAGCATTCTTTTACAAAGGTGCAGAGCCAGCATTATTAAGCTTAGTTGTGTCTCTTTGCAACCCTTTCGACTGCAGGCCACCAGGCTCCGCTGTCCATGGGGATTTTCAGGCAAGAATACTGGAGTGGGGTGCCATTTCCTCCTCCAGGGGATCTTCCTGACCCAGGGCTCACAGCTGTGTCTTCTGTGTCTCCTGTTTGCAGGTGGATTCTTTATTGCTGAGCCATTGGGGAAGCCCCAAGCACAGGCAATGGAACAGATATAATGTGGAGTCAGATTTGTTCTTCTCTATTACACATATGCTTACTTTCTGAAGATTTCAAACTGTGGAAACAAGGAAGGTGGATATAATATAAATAAATAATCTCCTGGTTCTTCTCATACGTCTATGCCCATTATTTCTCTTTTTCTTTTCTTGGGTTCTTTTTCTCATTATCCTTTCTGTTTCTCTAAATTCTCTAGCCTTTTCGTATCATAACTTTGTCATATGTGTGCATGCATGCTAAGTCACTCAGTTCTGTCTGACTCTTTGAGACCCCATCTACCGTAGCCTGCCATGGCTTTAATGACCACTTATATAACAAATACCCCTCAATCTGCATTTTTAGCTCAGAAATTTCTCTTTCTCTCAGAACTGTAGAATACAATAATGTTCACCTAACTATTCACAGATACCTGAGATCTCAAGCTCCTAAAACTGTTCCTTTTTCTGTATTGCATTCCTTGGTCATGCTCTATTAAAATCTGTTCTCCACTGTTAGGGTTATCTTTCCTAAATGCAAGGCACTTTAAGCCCTTATTTATTCATTTAGATAGTCAGTTCTGTCTCTCAGTCGTGTCCCACTCTTTGCCACCCCATGGACTGCAGCACACCAGGCTTCCCTGTCTATCACCAACTCCTGGAGCTTATTCAAACTCATGTCCATTGAGTTGGTAATGCCATCCAACCATCTCATCCAGTGTCATCCCCTTCTCCTCCTGTCTTTAGTCTTTCCCTGCATCAGGATCTTTTCCAATGAGTCGGTTCTTCGCATCAGGTGGGCAAAGTATTAGAGCTTCAGCATCAGTCCTTCCAATGAATATTGAGGCCTGATTTCCTTTAGGATGGACTGGTTGGATCTCCTTGCAGTCTAAGGGACTTTCAAGAGTGTTCTCCAACACCACAGTTCAAAAGCCTCAATTCTTTGGCTCTCAGCTTTCTTTATAGTCCAACTCTCACATCTATACATGACTGCTGGAAAAACCATAGCTTTGACTAGACAGACCTTTGTCAGCAAAATAATGTCTCTGCTTTTTAATATGCTGTCAAGGTTGGTCATAGCTTCTTTCAAGGAGCAAGCATCTTTTAATTTGACCACCTGCAGTGATTTTGGAGCCCCCCACCCCCACCAAAAAAATTAAGTCTCTCACTGTTTCCATTGTTTTCCTGTCTATTTGCCATGAAGTAATGGGACTGGATGCCATGATCTTAGTTTTTTGAGCGTTGAGCTTTAAGCCAGCTTTTTCACTCTCCTCTTTCAATTTCATCAAGAGTCTCTTTAGTTCTTCACTTTCTGCTATAAGGGTAGTGTCATCTGCGAGGTTATTGACATTTCTCCTGGCAATCTTGATTCCAGCTTGTGCTTCAACCAGCCTGGCATTTCGCATGATGCACCCTGCCTATAAGTTAAATAAACAGGGTGACAATATACAGCCTTGACATACTCTTTTCCCAATTTGGAACCAGTCCATTGTTCATGTCCAGTTCTAACTGTTGCTTATTGACCTGCATACAGATTTCTTAGGAGGCAGGTCAGGAGGTCTGGTATTCCCATCACTTTAAGAATTTTCCACAGCTTGTTGTGATCCACACAGTCAAAGGCTTTGGCGTAGTGAATAAAGCAGAAGTAGATGTTTTTCTGGAACTCTCTTGCTTTTTTGATGATCCAGAGAATGTTGGCAATTTGATCTCTGGTTCCTCTGCCTTTTCTAAATCCAGCTTGAACATCTGGAAGTTATGGTTCACATACTGTTGAAGCCTGACTTGGAGAATTTTGAGCATTACTTTACTAGCGTGTGAGATGAGTGCAATTGTGCAGTAGTTTGAGAGTTCTTTGGCATTGCCTTTCTTTGGGACTGGAATGAAAACTGACCTTTTCCAGTCCTGTGTGGCCACTGCTGAGTTCTCCAAATTTGCTGGCATATTGAGTGCAGCACTTTCACAGCATCATCTTTTAGGATTTGAAATAGCTCCACTGGAATTCCGTCACCTCCTAGCTTTGTTCATAGTGATGCTTCCTAAGGTCCATTTGACTTCGCATTCCAGGATGTCTGGCTCTAGGTAAGTGATCACACCATTGTGATTATCTGGGTCATCAGAATCTTTTTTGTCCAGTTCTTCTGTGTATTCTTGCCACCTCGTCTTAATATCTTCTGCTTCTGTTAGGTCCATACCATTTCTGTCCTTATTGTGCTCATCTTTGCATGAAATATTCCCTTGGTGTCTAATTTTCTTGAAGAGATTCTAGTCTTTCCCATCCAATTGTTTTCCTCTATTTCTTTGCATTGCTTGCTGAGGAAGGCTTTCTTATCTCTCCTTGCTATTCTTTGGAACTATGTATTCAAATGGTATATCTTTCCTTTTTTCCTTTGCCTTTAGCTTCTCTTCTTTTCATAGCTATTTGTATGGCCTCCTCAGACAACCATTATGCCTTTTTGCATTTCTTTTTCTTGGGGATGGTCTTGATCCTGCCTCCTGTACAATGTCACAATCCTCCATCCATAGTTCTTCAGGCACTCTGTCTATCAGATCAGATCTAATCCCTTGAATCTATTTGTCACTTCCACTCTATAATCGTAAGAGATTAGATTTAAGTCAGACCTGAATGGTCTAGTGGTTTTCCCTACTTTCTTCATTTTAACTCTAAATTTGGCAATAAGGAGTTCATGAGCTGAACCATAGTCAGCTCCCTGTCTTGTTTTTGCTGACTGTATCGAGCTTCTCCATCTTTGGCTGCAATATGATTTCAGTATTGACCTTATTTATTAAACCTTTCTGTTTTCAATCTCCTTTAGAATTTGTATCTGTTTATCTTTCCACATTCAACTCCTCACAGAATTGACTTGTTGTTCCCCAAATGTGTTAGGCAGCTTCTTACCTTTATACTACTGCTTGTGCTGCTCTCTGTCTGGAGGGGCCTCTCTGACCTTGTCTGTTTAGCAAGCTCCAATTTTACATTCAAACAGTCAAAATGTCTTCTGCAACATCTGTCAAAATATCCTCTAAGAAATTTGCCCTGCCTACCAGGTCCTCCAAATAAGATTAATTACTTCTATTATTGTACTTTGTCCACTGTATTATAATTACGTGTTTATGTATCTTCTCCTTTACCAGCCTCTGAGTAATTGGAATATAAGGTCCATGCCTTATTCACCAGAGCACATGGCTCACAGCACAGTTTCATACACACATGTGAAAATCGCTCAGTTGTGTCTGACTCTTTGCGACCCTACGGACTATATAGTATTCTCCAGGCCAGAATACTGGAGTGGGTAGCCTTTCCGTTTTCCAAGGGATCTTCCCAACCCAGGTCTCCCACACTGCAGGTGGATTCTTTACCTGCTGAGCCACAAGGAAACTCAAGAATACTGGAGTGGGTAACCTATCCCTTCTTCAGCAAATCTTCCTGACCCAGGAATCGAACTGGGGTCTCCTATAGATTCTTTACCAACTGAACCATCAGGGAAGCCCTCATATACACAGAGATGTTTAATAATGTTTGTGGAGACCAATTTAATGAAGGCAGCAACACTGTTACACAACTAATTTCTGAACTGGTTTGAGTCTCTGGGCAGTGGGGCAATACGGATCTGGAGAGGTTATTACTTTTGTCTCTTACCTGTACTTGTATATTCCTCTGGAATTTCTGTACTCTGTTAGGATTATTTCCTGGGTGGGAGAGAACAAAAGATTGTTTTCAGTAGATATTATCAGTCACTTTCTTTTAACATCAAGAAGTGATAACTTAGGAAAATACTCATTGAATGTAATTTACAGAGAAAAGCATCATTCATTCATTGAACACATGTTCTCAGATCACCTACTGTCTGCCCAATACTGTTCTGAACATTGGAAATACAACAGTGAAAAAGGCAGACACAAATTCCCACCTTCATAGCCAGAAAGAAAGAAGAAGAAAAAAAAAAAGGAATGAAAGGAAAAAGGAAGGGAGGGAGGGAAAAAGAAAGAAAGACAGAAAGAAAGAGAGAAAAAGATTTTATTAATAGAGAGAAAGCACTTACTTATTTTTCCACAGATCTTATATCATGATTTCTTGTTTCCAAGCCCTCCTTCCTTCCTACTTTCTCACTTTAAAACATTTTATAGGCTTAAAATAAAAGGCAAATACAAAAATTGAAATATTCTCAGAATATTAGAGTTCATGACAAATATTGGAAATGGACTGTTCATATGTGCTTTGTAGGAAGAGTGAGAAAAGTTATCATTTTGTTAAGGTTTATTGGGATACAAAGCATAGAAAATCAGTGTGTTCTGCAATACAGATTCCACGACCAATCTGTCTGTTTTGGTCTAGTAAGTTTAAAAAAATATGTTTTGCTGAATTACTGTGTCCTTGTTTCCTCAGTCAGAATGAATATATGTGTGTGGTTTGTGTCAATGCACTGCTTCAAAGTGAAGTTGATCTGATACTTAGACTATTGGAGTGTATTGTGCTCAGTAATTTTTCAATCGAATGGACAGTATGCAATATTCAGTCATCCCAGGGCAGTAGTAACTCATACTCTCCACTTTTTGATGATTCTTTCAAAAGATTTGATAAATATGTATATCATATGACTGTAAGACGTATGCCTGCCTATTTTCCATCTTTTCTACTGGAGGGAGGTAGTTGCCTAAAACTAAAAGTTTATAGTGCATAACCACATTGGGAGTACAGAAACCAAATTTTAATGGATATCAAACAAGAAAAGCAGCAAACACCTAGAGCAAAGTGCTCTACACCCCCCTTGAGTAATGATAGCTCATTTACATGGGTGGACGCCAACTCTTCTTGGCTAGGAGGCAGTTTTAAATAGTGTATGTTAGAGACGCAAAACCAAGTTTTCCATGAATCCTCACAGAGGAGTCTTACATTCTCCAAGCAATGATTAATGAAGTTTCTGCACTAGAATTTTAGTCATATGGATTTTATTTTCTCCTTCATTTAGTCACAGCTTTTCTCATTTCTCTTTATGGCCAGCTCCTGACTTTGGAAACCGCACAAACACACTTAGGCAAAAGCACATGAACAATAGTTCTGGAAAATATAGGCCAATGTTGCTGAGAGCTCTTGCCAGAAACTAATTTTAGTTAAAGAGATCTGACTATTTTCAAATCATTCACTTTCCACCCTTCCTACCAACCCTGGAACATTACAAATGAAAGTGCATCACAGAATTTGGAATTTGTGACGAGAATTCTTTAAACCTTCTTTCATCATTTCATACCAAATTCAAGAGTTAGCCCAGGTCAGGGGTCGATGACCTTTGGCATACACACCAAAAGTGGACTGAGAATGAGGGGCAGCATTTTGGATACATTCTTCTTTTCTGACAAATATTCCTTTCCTTCCTACAGGTATAACTCAGCTCCAGGAGGGCTAAATACTCACCGAAATGCTCACCCAGTTATGTTTTTTAGGTTGTTTTCTAGTTGCTATGATATTAACTGCTAGGTAAAATGAATGAATTAAGGACAACCCCTCCCAAATCATTTGCATTTAAAAGAAGATAGTGAGAGACAGGAGAGCCTAAGGCAGCTTTGGTCCTAGAAGGAGAAGCAGGGGGTGCTATTTTTAGAACTGGGCAGCTAAATTTTCTACCGTGTACTCTGCCCCTTGAATTTATAGCCAAGATTATAAGTGGATGGTTACAAATAGCATTCTTTGGTCCAAACTCCATTTTCAAAACGATTTTTTTCTATTCATAGTTTCAACAAAAAGAATCTTAGACATATTTTATAAATGTCAAAATCCTTACCATGTTATTTTTTAGGCATCCTATTTTTCAGTTTGAAATTTTTAATTCCTGTTAAGATTTCTTTTTATGGTCACCTAATTCTAATTCTTCAACCAGGGTCACTGTTTTCTTTTGAATTGTCTCCAGGTTATCTTTTTTCTCTTAATTATGCAGTCAATAACCAAATATATCTCTAGAGTAATATTCAACACATGGGGAAGTTTAACAAAAATTACTACGGGTGATACTGTTGCTGTTTAACTGTTTTCAAATTTATTCTATAATTTCAAGCATAAAATTATCAAATTTTAAAGTGTATTTTTTTTTTTTAATGTGTGTGTGTGTATACAAATTCAGCAAGATTCAAAATGACTTTTGGGAAATAAAAAAGCCAAGTTGAAATTATAGCTGTTTCTTGTTCAATTTATAGCCCTACTCTAGACCCTTAAAATTTATTCACAACAATGCACAATATGCTTTTACTTGATATTTCAGTAATTTAATTTAGAATTGTACTATCCAATGTATGTCTCAGATAACTCAACCTTTTCCTGATTATTTTTCCAAATTATTTATATTTTCTTGAATTTTAATCAAATTTTCCAAAGGTTGAGCAGCACCTCCTTCCAGGATTTCATCCTTAAAATGGATAAACAGGATCCCTGTTTCATCATCCAAGTTGTGGATAAAATGTGTAAAAGCTTTTTGGCTAAGTACCTTCTGGCTTGAAACACATCGAGCCAGTCCTTCTTAAGTGATGTCTTAGATTGTATACATAAGAAATACTATTTCTCTAATGCTTGACCACTGCCACCACAGTCTGGGAAATGAACACTGAATTTCCAATCCATTTGCCCAACTTGAACATTTGACATCACTGAGGCAGAGTTTGGTAGGCAGAGGACAGAAGGATGCCCTAGGCCATGCTATTAGGAGACATCAGAAAGTGTTCTGGGGCGTGAGGTGCATGGGCACAGAATGGGGGAAGACAGATTCCTCAAGGGCAAGAGCTCTAGTCGGTATTAAAAGAATTCAGATTGGTCAGTGCATTAGCCATGCAATATTTGAAGGATATATTCAACATTAATTTGTAGAAATTATGCATCCTGGAGGTGTAAAATGGTAATTTATTCTTTATGACAGATATCAGAGTTGACTGAGAACGAGTGAGAGAGAACTGGAGAGTCAGTCAGATGATCGGCTCTTGGCCTAACTGCATGGCTTTTTTAGCAGTGAGGGACCACAAGTAGCCCAGTGTCACCACTGGTGAAGACTGAACTCGGCTAAAATCCATGTTTATGAAGTCCTAGGACAGTGTTCTTTCCAATACACCATCACCCACATTATAGCTTTCCTAGTCGCTATTTATCAGTCTACAGTTCTTTTCAGTGACAATCGTTTTGAGTATAGTTGAAATGTATCTATCTCAGTTGCATCTCTTCTGAATGAATTACTGCTTTTGTTATGACCTGAGAGAAGTTTTATTAATAGTAGCTATTGATTTGTATTATTTTGTTGCTCAACTTTTTAACTTGTTCTTATTTTTCACTTATTTTTATCTGACTTTTCTCAGTTTTTTACTTAGATAAATTTAAAGTGAGCAAAAGAAGGTAACTTCATATACCCTCATCAGATAATTATAAATTTTCAGTTGTTTTATTCAAAAACTCCAAAAATTTCCAAATTGCAGTTAAAATGCTGAATTCTAGATTTATTAAATATGCCATTTCCATCAAGAAAGAAAAAGAAAATATGCTGCAAGGGGCTTCCTTTACAGATTGTTCCTCCACCCCACTCCTATTTTAAAAAGTTGCTTTCTAAATCAAGTACTTTTTTTTATTTCTTAAAGTATGGTGTATTTCTAATTGTAAACTCTCAAATATTGTGTGTGATCTTGATGAGGGAAAATTTTGGATTTTACAGTATGTCGAGGATATTTTAATTATCTGCTAATAATTTTCATACCTGGTAATCTGAGGAATTTTCCACAGACTAACTGCTGGCTTTTGTTTCTTGGTCACAACCCATGTATTTTCATCACTGGGCACCACAGGCTATATTCAGATCACAATACAATCTCTGATCCTGTACTTTTGTATCATTGTCCTAAGTTAGCTGAGTAGGTAGTTAAAATATTTATATTAGACTTTCCTAAATGTGTATAGCTAACAGTAACTTAGCTACACAGGGAAATAACTACAAACCTCTTTTACTAAGCCAAAGTAAATGTGTCCTCAAATTAGCTTCCCTTTAGCCAGACCTCAACTATGTCCTCAGTTTCTCCAATACAATGATATATGCTGCTTCTGCTACCGTGGCTACTGCTCAGTTGCTAAATCATGTTCAACTCTTTGTGACCCCGTGGGTGGTGGCCCACCAGGCTCCTCTGTTCATGGGATTCTCCAGGCAAGAATGCTGGAGGAGGTTGCCATGTCCTCCTCCAGGGGATCTTCCTGACCTAGGGATAGAACCCCCATCTCCTGTATTACAGGTGGATTCTCTATTGCTGAGCCTACCAGGGAAGCCCATATATGTGTGTGTGTGTGCTCACATATATTTATTGTAGACTTTACACATATAAAGGATTTATATATAATTTATAACTATTAGTAAGAAATACAGTACTCCACTGTAAATTCCTGATATAGCTAATTGATTTTCACAGAATGTTTTCCTTGATTTTTTGCTGAACTCTTGGATTGCTGATCACCTATTTTTTCCCTCCAATCATGATTTGACTTGCATCTCTTTTCTGTTAAAAGAACAGAAGAAAATAAAAATAGAAATAAGAGCAAAAGACAGAAACATTTTAGTTGAAAAGAGTGATAGTCATTGAAGTCTTTATCCTCATAACCCTCCCCATGTTCCAGGCTGAGAGGCAGTCCTTGTCAGAGGCTTCCTTCCAGGGATGTTACAGGAAAAAGCATGATGTGGTGTGGAGGCCTCTAACTAGTATCCTGTTCTGGTGCTGCCATCTACTCTCTGTGTGATTGCAGGCAAGAGTTTACCTCTTAGTTTCTTCATTTGTAATTAGGAGCAATAACAGCGCCTGGATCAGAGCAGTTGTATGAGAATCAAATTAATGAAAATGTAGAATTTGAGGCACTTTAATAATGAATTAGGGACTTCCCAGGTGGCACAGTGGTAAAGAATTCGCCTGCTAATTCAGGAGACACAGAGGGTGAGGGTTCAATCCCTGAGTCAGGAAGATCCCCTGGAGAAGGAAATGGCAAACCACTTTAGTATTCTTGCCTGGGAAATTCCATGGACAGAGGAATCTGGTGGGCTACAGTTCATGGGGTTGCAAAGAGTCAGACATAGCTGAGCACACATGCACACATGCTATAATGAATTAGGACTAAAAGAGTTAATATATCTTAGCACTTAGTACATGGAAGAGAGAGAGCTACAAAGATTAAAAAAAAAGAAGCCATAACCTTTGCATATAAATAAATGTACAGCTTATCATTGCAAGTTGATTTGAACTTTGGAAATGTACTTCTAGAATAATGCAGCCTGTTCTTTGAGGTCATCACCTCCTTTAGCTTCCCTTCATCAATTCACACATTCATACATATAGCAAGTGTTGATTTAGCAGATAACGGATAGAAGATAGTGTACTATGCATAGGATGAATAATTGTCTTCAATTTTCAAAAAGGATTAAAGTAGTCAAAATATACACACACTTGCACATCCTTTAAAGAAAGGTAATGTCTGGTAAGTGTATGAACAGATACAAACAATGTATCTGTGAATTCAGAGATAGGAGAGAGGATTTCTAACCAGTATGTGCTAGGAAAGGAATAATAATGGTAGAGGATTTGGCTTGATTCATTGAAGCAGAAGGGAAGAACTGATAACTCAAAGGCTGAATTTGTCACCAGGCTAAAAATACACAATATTTTAAAGGTGTGGTGTTTTTTTTTTTTTTTGCATTATTTTCCACCATTGGAAATTTTCTCAGAAATATCTGTGGGTTTTGACTTTTATTGAAAAATTGAAAGATCTGGCAACAATCCTTGACCTTTGTTCCAACACTGCCACTATCATTTGGAAGCCAGTTATCTTGGTCACTTCAGGCTGCTACTACAAAATACAATTGACCAGGTGGCTTATAAACAACAAGGATTATTTCTCAGTAACTGAGACTGTGGGCTTCCCCAATGGCTTGGTGGTAAAGAATCTGCCTTCCAATGAAGAAGATGTGGGTTCGATTCCTAGGCCAGGAAGATCCCCTGGAGAGGAAATGGCAACCCGCTTCAGTCTTCTTGCCTGGAAAATCCCATGGATAGAAGAACCTGGTGGGGGCTACAGTCCATGGGGTTTCAAAGAGTTAAACATGACTTAGTGAGTGAAAGTGAAAGTCGCTCAGTCTGACTCTTTGTGACCCCACAGACTATACAGTCCATGGAATTCTCCAGGCCAGAATACTGGCGTGGGTAGCCTTTCCCTTCTCCAGGGGATCTTCCTAATCCAGGGATTGAACCCAGTTCTCCCTTGGCATTGCAGGCAGATTCTTTACAAGCTGAGCCACAAGGAAAGCCCAAGAATATGGGAGTGGGTAACCTATCCCTTCTCCCGTAGATCTCCCCAACCCAGGAATGGAACTGGGGTCTCCTGCATCACAGGTGGATTCTTTACCAACTGAGCTATCAGGAAGCCTGACTTAGTGACTAAATAACAAATCAGAGACTGCAAAGTCCAAGGTCAAGGCACCAACAGATTCAGTGTCTGGTGAGAGCCTGCTCCCCAGTTCATAGGCCAGCATCTTCTCACTATGTCCTCATATGGCATAAGGGCAGAGAGGGAGTTAGTTTTCTCAAGACTCCCTTTAAGAGTCCAGATATGAAACATTCACTATCTCATTCATGAGGGCTCCATCTTCATGACCTCATGTAATTCTAATTACCACCCAAATGCCCCATCTCTTAATATCATTACACTGAAGGTAGTGTTTCAACATATGAATTCTGGGGGGACACAAACATTCAATCCATTAACACCAGTAATAATTGCCCATCAGTGAAAACTAGGGTTATTTCCACCTTTTGGTTAATGTGAATAATGCTGCCACGAACATGGCTGTACAAATATCTGGGTCTCTGCTTTCAATTCTTTTGGATATATACCCCAAAGAAGAATTATCAGAAGTGGTAATTCTGTGTTTAAGTTTTTGAGAAAACACCAGACAATTTTCCACAGCAGCTGTACCATTTGACATTCCCACCAGCAACACACAGGGGTTCCAATTTCTCCACCACAGTCATATGGTTCTTTATTTTCTCTCCCCTCTCTGCAGCAGAAACTTCCTTTTCTGTGACAGGTTTGAAGTCTATCTTAAAATATGGTGTGACAAAAGAAAAATATTCAGATAAATGTCAGAGTAAGGTTCAACTTGAAAATTCCACAGGACTAAGAAAAGATCAAGTAATATAACGCTTTTGCAAGGCACGTGGAAAGCCCTAATCCCCCTTCTTCCAGGGGGAAGTTTGATCCCTTCTAGCTGGAGAGATTTAATAGGTGTTAAAATGATTGCGACTTGAGCTTAAGGAATTACAGAATTTTAATACCTAGCATAAAACATCCAACGCAGACATACTTAAAAATTCTATACAACGTAGGAGGAGAAAATTGGGAATAAAGAACCAGCCAAAATGAATGCCATGCGTGGCATTAAAAAGAGGACTGGGGAACTATTTCCATGACTATGTTTGCCAAATTACACAGTGAATATATGAATGGGAATGGTGCTAGATAGAGCTTTTTGATATAGCTTTTAGTTCCTATTCCACATGTATGTGTAGTCTAGAAATTAGGGGATCTTGATAGCAAGGGAATCAGCTCCCATGACATGCATTTAACAGAAACTCAAAGATGCAGAGGAGAAGGAGAGCTTTCTTGTAGAAAAGAGAGGTTTCAAGGGTGTAGCAGACATATTTCTTGCCATGTTCCATGCCAGTTATTTGTTGAGGTGGGGGCTAGTCATCCAATTAAAAAAAAAACAAACAAAAACTAAATTTAATATGAGGTTGACCACTCTTGTAGAAGAAAGGGTTTGGAGGCATCATGATCTATGCAGCGCAAGAGACTCTGACAATGGAAAAACTGGTCTACAAAGCTCTATCCCAGGTGGCCTCTTATTACTACAGTAGCACCTAGTATCTTAAGGGAAGTTGCACTGTATCTGAGGGGGGTGTCTGTGCTCAGTTATGTCCGAGTCTTTGCGACCCCATGGACTATAGCCCGCCAGGCTCCTCTGTCCATGAGATTTCCCAGGGGAGAATACTAGAGTGGGTTGCCATTTCCTGCTCCAGGGGATTTTCCCAACTCAGGGATCAAAGCCACATCTCTTGAGTCTCTTGCATTGGGAGACAAATTCCTTACCACTAGCGCCACCTGGGAAGTCCCATTGAAGAGACGGGCTTGAGACAAAAAGAATATTTCACATCTTAGATAAGGTAGAGTAGAATCAATTCTATCTCTGCAGCTTCAAGAATGTCAGGATGCAACTTACAGGTGTGCCACTGAGTGTACTTTGGCCAGGGAATCTGGCCAAGTGTTCATGTCCTGGAAGAGCAAGAGGGAATGATTTAATGTGAAGAGCCCCACCTCATGGTATTGGGGGTATGCAGAATCACCAAGAGAGATCTTGTGTCTTACTGACAGACCCACACAGCAAGCTCATGCCTGAGGCTCATTTACCTTCCTACTTCAGGAAGAGGAAGAATGATCATGTTTAAGATCCTTCTGCTCTAGCATTTTTAGGACCCTTCCTACAGAGCCCAAGTATTAGTTCAGCTTTTAAAAAATATATATACTTGTTGTGTGTATTGATGGCTCAGTGACTTATTACTGTCATGCTTGCATTTACTTATCGCAGCTAAATCATTACACATACGATCAGTTTTTATTTCTACAGTAGGTTTTAATACAAGTTCATTTTCCTAAAATGTCATTAGGTTATCTCACTACTTTCATATGTTTTTTGTACTTTTTTAAGAGGTAGCATCTCTGGAAAAGGACTTACCCACTTCAGTACCCCTTGTCTGGAGAATTCCATGGGCTGAGGAGCCTGGATGGTTATAGTCCATGGGTTGCAAAAAGTCGGACATGACTGAGCAACTAACATTAACACAGGTGGTAGCATCTACCTAATGTAGTTATAAACTAAAGGGCCCTTGCCCCAAAGAGACAATTCATTTAGTGAGTCCTCATAATACCTGTTATTTCACCAGAGAAATTAACCTTTGGAACAAAATGTGTTCTTCTCTTCAATCAGTAGGTCTCTTTAGTGTTCCTGCTTCTCAGACGTGCTGTGCTTTAAAAGCAGATTAGAACTGACAACAATTAGTCAGATGTCTGAATTTTTGACGGAAAATAAAAATGAGCTCCTGTGCACAGGAAGCCCCAAATTCATCTCTCTTTCGCCTAAGGTTTTCTTTCCTCAATATCAGTTATCAGTTTAATATAATATTGTTGACTTAACAATGATATATTTCAAGCTGAAGGCAGAAATAAATTTTGCATTAATAAATTGTTTGGAGATGGATTCAAAGAGTTTTTCATTATATAAGAAGGGGAGCTATAAAGCATGTTTGGTGGTCTTTCCATCATACTACCTGTGGCCCATTTGTGGAGATGACATTTATCAGTGTGACAGGGAATATTAAGCAAGTGATAGACAGTTATTAGCTGAAGTCCTGATATATTTACACCATGGGAAAATGCACTTGGTATTTTCTTTCTGGCAACTGGTCGGCTGTTCATAATTTGATGGAAAATTGATTAATCACACATTTAACTCAATGCAAGATCTTCTGCACTGTAATAAATTATGGCCATTAATCAATAAGTACAAAGTAATTCCAAGAGTCTGGAGACATGCTGGTTTCTAATAGAAAAACTTGCACTTAGGCCTTCCTGCCAGTGACCACTTCATCTGAGGTATTTTGCACCTGCCTCAATCCAATTAGATGACATAATTAATGAACCTCAATGCTCTTGATAATTTGTTATACAAAAGAAAGAATGTTTTGGCACATCCATTAAAACTTGATGTACAACACTTTGTAGAAAAGGAAAAAAAAAAATTGGTGAACCAAAGCAACAGAGGGACTTATGCTGGGACTCTTGAAGTTCAAGTATAAATGTGGGAAGCCACAGTCTTACTTCATGTTGGGTGAAGATTCAGTTGCAAAATAATCCAATGGGGTCTTTTTTTTTCCCATTAGAAAAGTGAACTCGGCCTGTGTGCAAAGTTTCATGCCATCTTGTTTCTTTTATGACAAATTAAATGGTGTGATTAGAATAAGTATTCAGGAAGTATTGTTTCAGAGGCAATCTAATAAATGTTTTCTTGGTTAAGTATCAGTTACAGTTTTACATATCACAGTCATTCTGCACCTGTTTTATGCAGCTAACAATAGGCCTCTCAATAGATTTTCATGAGAGAAAGCCTGGGAAGATAAAAAGAAAACCAGTTTTGCAGCTAATTCTGTCACTAGGAAACGCCAGGAGTAGATTGTGTTTAGAGACTTTGAAAAACAATTAGCTATGGATTATACGACTAAAAGGCCTTTCCTAGCTGTACCTGAAAATACTTTGCCCATTTAATGCCTTCTAAGCTGTCACTGAGCTTGAACTTCAGTCCCAGTGATTAATGAAAAGCTGCAGGGCACAGCTAGGAGCTAAAGTCTCAATTATGAAAAAGCAGTAACTAGTTTAATGTGCTGATGCTTTTATACTTAAAGTGACAGCTATGAAAAATGGCAATATTTCCAATCATGCTTTAATAATTTATCATTCATTTATTGGCATGTCCAATGTGCTTTACTCCCACTGTTCTTTTTCTTTTTCTGGGCTCCTGGTGTTATGACACTGAAAAACACAATGTGATCTGGTTCCTTAAAAAGCAGACTTTCCTTTTTTGAAGCTGAGACCTATCACCATGAATTTTATGTCTGTCTCTATCTATCGATTTATCTATTTATCTATCTATCACCTATGTAATTTCCAATTAGTGCCATAATACAACAAAAGAGTTGTTTTGTTTTGTTTTTATCTGTTGTTGTAGTTTTCAGTTGCAACGACCAGGTCAAACCCGTGCCCCCTACAGTGGAAGCACGGCATCTCAATTGCTGATCTGCCAGGGAATTCCCTGGCAATAGAGTTTTTGAAAAGAGCACAGTCTAGTGACCCTTGCCTTTTTCTAGGTCACAAATTGCCACCTTAATTCCTGACAGATACCTGGAACTGTATGTCTTTGGTTATAAGAGAAACTAGACAGAGGTGGGCGGAGGAATCAGTGTTAAAGTCTCTCTGTGCCAAGGGGAAATCAGTCCAGAAGTACAGACTGTGGATCGGTGGAAGCCAGTTACAGAGCAGTGAATGAGGGTGAGGAAGACACAACGTATCATTGTGGGCAGTGCTACCGAGATGTCTTGTCAAATTATTTAGGTTCACTGTCACATTTTTTATTTCAGTGAATTGTTTAGTCAACAGCTATAGTCATTCCCCTGGTTTATTTTGTTAGATTGTATTAGACTGTTTACTGTAGTATGTGCAGGGCTTAGCATAATACCTGACACAGCACCTGATGACTGGACAAAAAAACAAATGAATAAAGTGAAGCCACAAACCTGGGTTGTTTATTTAATTTCAGTTAAATTTCTGAAGTACTATTTGAGTGCCCACTGGTGTACTCAAACATGAATGTGCAAAATGAGTGGGACTTCAAGGAGCTTGAAAACCAGTTATATTGATAAGTATTTCAAATTGAGATCATAACACATTATAAAAAAGTTTATATAGAGTCTGTATTGATATTGTGTGGCAGAATATTTTCCATTCTCCTTAGGTAGAATAAAGGCACAAACAAGTGTATTTAGTAGTCTTAAATTGCAACTGTCTAGGATTTTGCTGAATAGATTATTAGTACTTATGAAATAATAATAAATAGTACAGTATAATAGTATTGTCTGGATGTTTTCCTTTCTTTCCTAATTTTTTTCTGTAATTTTAAGATATATTTCCCTATTTTGAAGTTAAAACATTTATACATCATATAAATATGTGTGACTTGTCAATAAAAAAATTGTAGAACTATTTTGGAAACATAGGAAGAAAACATATAATTTAAAAATATCCTTCATATAGTATGATAGTGAGCAGCATATTTTGTTTCCTTTAATTACTATCATCAGTGGCACATGGTCCCAGCTCTCCAAGAATTCAGATCACAAGGTGCTTAAATGGATATACCTACAAGTGAAGTCATAAAACTCAAGTTTCAAGGCAGGTGGCAGTTTCGCTAGTAAAATATTCAAGGAACCACTTGTAACTAAAATGGGCTTAATGTACTTTTCTACTTGTTTGTCCCAGTGGAAGCTCAATTTTGACCCAGATAACAATGGTACTGTTCACCAGACCATGTGGATCTTGTCTTTTGATGAGGTATTAGGATGTTATTTGAGTACAGTTATTTAAGTGGTATACATTGTCATTTCTCTGATAAATAAGGAAGTGGGTTTGATTTGCTCCTATAAACAAACCAGCCAGGTGACAACCTGTTCACAAGACTGAGCTTATCAAAACTGCACAACTGGAGGATGGGTTTAAAACTTACTTTTAAATCCAGCAGCCTATATAATTTACTTTAAACAAAAGCCTTGATATTTGGGGCAAGGATATTTAATGCATTTTGAAAAAAATAATGCAATAATATAATTTAAGGGAAAAAATGATGTCCCCTTTGGGCAATTATATTTAGCCATACTAAGAAGTATAGAACATTGGTTAATTATACATGACATTGGTAAACTGGTTAAATTTCTTTCTGATGTTTTTTCCTCCATTCTAGTCTAGCCAAGAGAATATGAGCCCATATTTATTCCATTGACTAGTACTCTTGATCTGTGGTAAATAACTTGTTAATAAGATTGTCTTTACTATTAATATTATCCTGTTAGTTTCTTAAATAGTACATTGTCACACTCAATTCAGCTTTTCATATCCAGGTGTGCTTCTCTGGGTTTTTCTTCTTTTTAATGATATGATTTTCTTCTTATGCTATTTAACTTATCTAATAACTTTCTTTTCAAAATGCTTCAAATCACTTTCCAGGATTATTCTTAAGCTGAAAGTTAATCATATTCTTTAAGCCTTTATTATGGTTCAGATCCATTCCTCCAGCAAAATTTCTCTGGGAACTCTGATAAGTCATTTTTTCCCACCCTTTCCCCCAAACATCTGTGAATTTGCAAGCACACACTGAAATGTACCATGGGTGCTGCCTTATTCTCTGTAGACATTGATCCAGGCATCTGTCCACAGCTATCTTCTTACATATGTGGGTGCACAGACATGCCACTTATACACATGCATACAAACAGAACCTTCATATACATACAACACATACACATATACACACAACACATACACATATACACAAAACCCACACTTTTTTTGGATGTGAATAGACTTTCGGTTGTATAAGTCTATCAGCCTTTTTTCCCTTTAGTCTAGTCTTGTCCCACACAGAACTTAAAAAGTAAAAAAGTTATGACTCTTTAAATAACTTCATTGCTTTTCCTTTGAAAAAAGGGAAGAAAGAGCAGCTTAAGCTCCATTGCTTGGATTGCAGTGATGGAGTAAATATCTGTTGGGTGGTGGAAAACAGCTCTGTGCTCTTTGGGTAAGGGTGACGTGATCCTGCTGTGGAATTTTAGGAAGTTTTGGAATTTTCAATTAAACTGTTCCATCTCGAGGTAGTTTCCCCAAAGCTATGGGGGCGGCTTGCCCAGATCCTTTTTCCAGTAGGTCAAACAAGGTTAAGAAGTGGGAGCAGTGCCAGGAGCTTGGGCTATTAGGTCCAGCTGTAAGATTCTATCTTCTTTCTCTGTTTGTGGGGTCACTCCACCAACCCTTTGTTTTGATAGATAGTTCCCAACACAGTGGACAATTTCAATCTGGGGACAATCTACACAATCACCAAAGGCTTCAGTTTTAGAATGTTTTTAGCTTACCTGTTCTCAACAATTTAGGAAGTTTGTATATGTGATCTTGCAATCTTCTTTTTACAATAATAATATAACAGTGATGATGGTGCTCACAATGATCACTGACATTTATTACATATTGTTCCTATATATTAATTTATTAAAATTTTACCACAATCCTATGAGTTAGTTTATCATAGTTTATCACCCCCTTTATATAGATGGGGAAACTGATACATAAAAAATTTCTATGTCTTGCCTGAGTTTATACAACTGGCAAATGACAGAGTTGGGTTTTGGACACAATGTTCACTCTTACTTGCTATGCTATACATATTTTAACTAGTATGAATTACTTTCTATTTCATAAAATGGGAGAAACATAGGAGAAATAAGGTCACTAAAAAGTATGTCAATCTATGCCAAAACCAATACAGAATTGTAAAGTAAAAATTAAAAATAAATAAATAAATTTAAAAAAAAAAAAAAAGAAAAAAAAAGTGGTTGCTGTGATGAGGTCTCTAGCAACTGAAATTTTTATACAAAACCCTCTTCTACACACTGAAACCATACTCACAGAAAACTAGGAAAAAAAGAGAAAAAAGCAAAAAAAAAAAAAGAAAAAAAAGAAAAGAAAAAAAAAAGAAGAAAAAGAAGAAAAAAGAAAAAAAGGAAAAAAAAGAGGGGAAAAAAAAAGAAAAAAGAAAAAACCCTCTTCTATCACAATCTCTTCTTTCCATAAATAGCCCATTTTGCACTGATGCCTTGTCTTTTGATCATAAATAATAAAATGGAGAGAGGAAACTCATCAAGCATTTCTTAATGATGTTTCTAAATATCTGAGAAATGCTGCTCAGCCTCTGGCGACAACCATGTTTTCATTTCTGTACCAGCCATTAGGTTCCGCTCACTCTTATTTATCGTATTTCTACTTCATCAAACTTTATCAAAATTGCAAGTGAACATAATTCTTTGGAAATTAGCAGCTTCTACCTGTGCAAAATATTACTTCCTTCAGGGAACACAATATTTCAAATTTCTGACCAGCTACATACCTAATTTTTCGAAAATTCCCCATATGTTTGAGTTTTATCTTCCCATTCTTGGTTCTGGAAAGCATTATTTCCTCTTTCTTTTAGATATCTGACCATATGCCAAATTTCCACAACTCTGTGTACTGCTTTATGGTGTAGTAATACCATAAAATGTAACAAGCCTTAATTTATTGATGTTCTTTGAATATTTTATAGAGTTGTTTTATCAGCCAATTTTATATATCTCTTAAAAATATATCATCTTCACATTTTATCCCACTGTCTTTAGCTTATTATTCTTGAGAAATTTAAGACTCTGGCATCTCAGAAAATATTTTAAATGTTTTAAATGTAGCAGGTTAAGCTAATAACTACATTCATGAGAAATCAAACATTTCCCAAAATTCTATCATATGTTTATTCCTCTGAGGAAAAGGAGTGAGGTGATATTAAGAAGACTATCTTTCCAATATATTGTTTAAAATAGTAAAATAACTTTTATTAGAAAAGTCAAAATTGTGGTCCATATTGCATTTCCTGATTAATTGATCTAACGTGTTTGAAAACAATTGGTGTTTGTTTTTCAGTAGTGTAATGTAGCTGGCCTGTGCTAGTTTGCAGGAGCTGATTCCTAAATGTTCAGGAACTTAACCAGTTCTTAAATCCAGCCATTGTTAAAATGTAAATGATATAATCTTACAGATAAACAGAATCACAAATAGTAAAAATTCACCTCTTCATGAATGTTAACTACATTTTACCATTACTATGTCTTGAGTTTATGTCTATTTTATCTGTATGGTGGAAATACCGTGTAATGGTGTTCACGTTTCTTTCCAACTCCACATTAATCGATATCACATTACTCACTCGAAATTGATTAGTAAGAGTATTTACATTACAGAAACTGATGAATATTACAAATTGATACACTTTCCAACCCTCCCAATCCACCGCTATTTAAAGTTGGTTGCTAAACATTGAGCAGCCTACCATTGGCTTTCATACAAATAAAATTAATACAATGAGATTTCGCCTTAGAATGAAATCGGTATTTTCAGCATTCCTAATTAATATTAACAGGAGATTAATTGGACTTTAAGAATTTTTTTATGTCATGGACTTCCTTCCTGATCAGGTGGTTGAGACTCCATGCTTCCGCTTCAGGCGATGTGAGTTCAATCCCTGGCTGGGAAACTAAGATCCCACATGTTGGGTGGCATGGTCAAAACAAATAAACAAAAAAAGAATTTTTTACTTTTAAAAACAAAAAAGCAATAATTAGAATTAATAGATAAACCTGTTTCTTACAGTCATTCAATAAACAAGTGGCTGGTCAGCAAACGTTGAGTTCTATGACATTAATTGCAGTGAAGAGTTCATTAAAAACAGCTGTGTGTCAGTTTCCAGTTGTACTGTGTAATGCTTTTTAGGATATTGTCCATTATATCACACACACAGAAAAACCATTTTGGAGGACCAAATGGGTTTGGAAAAATATCTCTCGAATTCAAATAAGTAGAATTTACTAAATTGAGAGGGTTCACTTTCCCTTAACTACTGGACAGTTTTTTTCTCATAGAAGTGGTGAATTGTGCAGCTGATTATGTCTCCAACTTTAGCTTGATTGTTACAAAACTTAGAGACAAATGTACAACCACCCCTTTTAACAACTGACCAGGACCTTTTGATTTGCATTATTGTGTATCAACTTTAACACTGGCTTTAATTTACGATTCTATTTTAATTTTCTGTTTTGTACTCTATTTTTGATGGGTAGGGATTAACTAGGCTCCCTTAGGTGGGAATTTACCCTTCCTCACAGGCTCTTGGATCTTCTTAACCTGATGTTAACCTCTCTCTTGGCCACAGGTGATTGGGCCCTGACCTAACCTGGGCCAAAATGAATCTCTTTCCTTTGGTTTGGACTAGGGGCAGAGGAAAGCAAGTCAGTCTCTCTTCAGGAACATCTAATTAGATTAAAACTTGGTGTACTTGATGACCTCGTGCTGCCTCATGGACCAAGAACAAAGGAAGGCAGTCAATAGTGAGAGAGCAGGGTGGTGTAGATGCTGGGCAAGACCATGGTTAAGAAACACTTGGGGAACGTGCTGACCATATTTGGTTTTGTGTCCACTTGGTCCCAAGTCAGAGCTGCGTTCCTGTCCTTGAATCTCTGTGTGCATGTGTGCTCCATCGTGTCTGACTCTGTGATCCTGTGGACTGTAGCCCACCAGGCTCCTCTGTCCATGAGATTCTCCAGGCAAGAATATTGAGCCCCCCTCAAACTTAAAGTAAATTATCTTTTAGGTTGTTGCTTTTAGTTGCTTTCTTTTACTTACAAGCAAAAGACTCCCAACAATACACTAAATTTTATCCTATTTTTTACATATTTTTGTTTGATAACTCTGTCTATTGGTAATGAGGTGGATATACATAAAATATTTATGATCAGTATTATATTATTCCAATATTTTATATTAACAAAGTTTTCCAAGTGATATTAAGGAAAGTGTCTTAGGAAGACAAAACTAGTTACTCCCTAATTTAAAAAAAAATCATTTATTTATTTATGGCTATGCTGGGTCGTCGTTGCTGCATGTGGGCTTTCTCTAGTTGCAGCAAGTGGGGGCTACTCTAGTTGCAGTGCGAAGGCCTTTCATTGCAGTGGTTTCTCTTGCTGCAGAGCATGGGCTCTAGGCATGCAAACTTCAGCAGTTGCAGATCACAGACTCTAGAGTGCTGACTCAGTAGTTGTAGTATAGGGACTTAGCTGTCCTGCAGCATGTGGGATCTTTTCCAGATCAGCAATCGAAGCTATGTCCCCTGCATTGGCAAGTGGATTCTTTACCACTGACCCACCAGGGAAGCCCATCATTTTTTTTTTTTTTCAATTGGAGTATAATTGCTTTACAATGTTACTGTACAACTAAGTGAATCTGCTGTATGTATACATATATTCCCTCCCTTTTGAACCTCCCTCCCACCCCGCTTCCTCCATCCCACCCATTTAGGCCAGCACAGAGCACTGAGCTCCCTATGCTATACAGCAGGTTCCCTCTAGCTATATATTTTATGGAAGGTCATGTATATATGTCAGTTCTATTCTCCCAATTCATCTCACCCTCCCCTTCTCCCTGTGTCCATGTGTCCATTCTCCATGTCTGTGTGTCCAGTCCTGCTCTGCAAACAGGCTTATCTTATGTACTAGGCACCTAAGTACGTGGAAACTTTCTATATTCTGCTATTTACGATGAAGAAGAAAATGGTTTTATAGTTTCTCTTTGTGACTCAAAATTTTACTATCTCACCTCAGCCCTTAATCCCCCTTCTCCTATGTTCTAACTCAGTGTATTGATTTTCATTACGGCTATGACAAAATTCCTGCAATCTCAGTGCATTATAACAATGCAATTTATTATTCTGAAGTTCTTTGGTCATAAATGTGTTATGGATCCCTCCAGATTAAAATCAAGGATTAGCAGTCCCTTTCTGTTTCCTTTCTGGAGGGTCTGGGGAGAATCTGCTACCTGTTCATTCAGGTTGTTGGTATAATTCAGTTTCCTATGGATATAGGTCTCAGATCACAGTTCCTTTGCAGGCTGTCCACTGAGGAGTATTCCCAGCTCTCAGAGGCCATCTGCATTCCTTGGCTAGTAACATCCTTTCCTCCATTTTCAAAGTTGCAGTGGCAAGTGGAGTCCTTCTTACATCTCATCTCTCTGATCCACAACCCTGCTTTCCTCTTCCATTTCTAAAGACCTATGTGATTAGATTGATTCCACCTTGGATACCCCCATTTCGGTGTCCTTAACCCCAATCACATTAGTAAAATATCTTTTGTCAGTAAAGTAGCATATTCAGAGGTACTTGGGGTGTGGCCATGGACCTCTTTGGAGGACATTATTTTGCCACACTTGTCTGTGGATTTCTACCCTCCCATATCCTTGGATCATATGTGGATTTTTCTGTTTCACCCCTCCATATGCAATATGTATTTTAATTATATCCTGTAATAAGACATGGGCATACCAGACTCCCTGACCTGCCTCTTGAGAAACCTGTATGCAGGTCAGGAGGCAATAGTTAGAACTGGACATAGAACAACAGACTGGTTCCAAATAGGAAAAGGAGTACATCAAGGCTATATATTGTCACCCTGCTTATTTAACTTCTATGCAGAGTATATCATGAGAAATGCTGGGCTGGAGGAAGCACAAGCTGGAATCCAGATTGCTGGGAGAAATATCAATAACCTCAGATATGCAGATGACACCACCCTTATGGCAGAAAGTGAAGAGGAACTAAAAAGCCTGATGATGAAAGTGAAAGAGGAGAGTGAAAATGTTGGCTTAAAGCTCAACATTCAGAAAATGAAGATCATGGCATCTGGTCCCATCACTTCATGAGAAATAGGTGGGGAAACAGTGGCTGACTTTATTTTTCGGGGCTCCAAAATCACTGCAGATGGTGACTGCAGCCATGAAATTAAAAGACACTTACTCCTTGGAAGGAAAGTTATGACAACCTAGACAGCATATTATAAAGCAGAGACATTACTTGGCCAACAAAGATCTGTCTAGTCAAGGCTGTGGATTTTCCGGTGGTCATGTATGGATGTGAGAGTTGGACTATAAAGAAAGCTGAGTGCCAAAGAATTGATGCTTTTGAACTGTGGTGTTGTAGAAGACTCTTGCGAGCCCCTTGAACTGCAAGGAGATCCAACCAGTCCATCCTAAAGGAGATCAGTCCTGGGTGTTCATTGGAAGGACTGATGCTGAAGCTGAAACTCCAATACTTTGGCCACCTGATGTGAAGAGCTGACTCATTTGAAAAGACCCTGATGCTGGGAAAGATTGAGGGCAGGAGGAGAAGAGGACGAGAGAGGATGAGATGGTTGGATGGCATCACCAACTCGATGGACATGGGTTTCAGTGGACTCCAGGTGTTGGTGATGGACAGCTGACATGCTGCGGTTCATAGGGTCACAAAGAGTCGGACATGACTGGGCGATTGAACTGAACTGAACTCAATTCTGACAGTCTTAATTGACATAATCATCATTTTGCCCAATGGAGCTAATTCTAGCAGTGTTCTCTTTCTTTGTCTCCCTCTCCTTCTGTATTTCCCACAGAGGTTATTGACACTAAAACCCATCCACTCACCCAACCTGGAGATCACACTCACCACTATTGACTGGTATGAAACTTGTTAATTCCTTTCGCTTCTTCATCCCCATTCCGTTGAAATCTGCTTCTGCCTTTTCCTTTGCTCTCAGTTAATATCCTCATCGTCGCACCCCTGAAACAACTGAAGTATTCATACTCATTCTCTCAGCCTCATATTTATTTTCAACTATTCTCCAATACATCCCCAGCTATTTTTGTTTAGTTGACTCTTAACAACTCTTTTCTTACACATTTTGATGGCTCTGTATAAACAGTGAGTTGTCTAGGATCTGACTCCTATTTGTTTATCCCCATCTTTTTTGTTCCCTTTGTCATATTCTCAATCTATCTATACCCACTACTTTTTGTTCCCTATTTTACCTGTACACATACTGTTATCTTTGACTTCAATTTTTTTTTTCATTTTCCTCCTTTTTATTTACTTTTTAATTTTTAAAATTGAAAAGAAAAATCTCTTTGTTTGCTTTCATTTTCCACCTTCTTAAACTCTGCCATTCTCTTGCCAAACTTCTGCAGCTTGTTAATTTCAGCCTTCTCTGCACCTCTTGATAGAAATTGCTCATGTCCTCTGAGATATCACTGTAATTGTAAGTACCACTTTTTAGCTCTCTTCATACTTCAAGGGATATTTTATTTTTTAAAAAATATGAATGATTCTCCTTTTGGATTTTACCTCCTTGCAGTTGATTACCATGTCCTTTTCATCTTTGTGTACCACTGGGCCTAGCATAGAGGCTTGCACACAACAGTGACAAGTGAATGGACCTATACAAGTAATAAGCTATAAAAGACAAATTCAGGGAATACATATTTCAAATCCAAACTTTTAGCTACTTAACTAATGTTGGTCTGAAAATGATAACTCAGATTATATATAATCTGAAAAATTTATTATCTCAAGAGTAGAACATTGGCAATTGGAAAGCTAGAATCTATGTTTTTGGATAGAGTTTAAGTACCGAATGAAGTCAGGGTTTCCTGAAGATTTGGAAATTACTGCATAAACAAGTTACCACCGGCAAAGGATTTAGATATTCACAGAAAGCCAATTTGGTAAGCTTGTTCCAAGATAATTTTTAATGCTTTTTCATTATATCAGTTATAATTAAACTACTTTATATATGTAATTATGTGACCCAGTTATCGAGACAATATATTATGGAACTGTGTAAAACAAGTCCTACCGATTCGTACTTCTTCCGGGCTCTGTTTGTACTTAATCGGTTTCTGGCCACCCACTGAGCTGGCCTGGAAGAAGCTGCCTTTTGATCTCTTTTATGAAATGACCTTTGAGGGCAAAAATAGATGAGAATAAACCTTAAAAGGTTTGTTATAAATATTCTGTTTGGCATCATATATCTTTCCAGAATGTCAGAATAAAATACTTAACTAAAAAGGGTAACTTTAAGGTCTTAGACAAATAAGGCTAAGCCCACCACTATAGGCTGCTTATAATGTACGCTGGTCAAATTTGACACAAAGCCCCCACGATTGCCTTGTCTAGGGGTCAGCAACAAGTGAGGATGAAGAAACTCCTACCACACTTGATTACAATACCAGAGCTGGTCTTTTATTATTTTAGCATCCCTTTTGCCCTGTAATCCTCAGTCTTTGCAGTCTGTGTAACCAGCCAATACTCCCATCTGTCATGAAAAGCAACATATGTACTCAGGAGAGAACAGTTCATGTTAATGATGCCAACTCGCTTTGTCCTCCTTTAATCAGAAAAGGCTTATATGGAGCCTGTGTTAAGAGTACAGGTGAAAACAGCTTCCGACTGACAAATGTAATGGGTCCAGACACTCTAAAAATGTATTTTTTTTTGTTATTAAGATGAGATATGAGAACAGTGTGATGAAACAATGTTAGATTTCTCTTGAAAAAAATGATGTGGGGACAATTGATTCCTCCTTTCAGTGTTTAAATCTCTGATTCATTCTCCATCACTTATTCATTCAGCAAACACTTACTGATGACCTACATGTGAGAGGCAAAAATTGCTAGAAATAGAACAAGGGTCTACATCTTTCAACAATAATTTATGCTGTATATTCTCACTGTTATAGGTCAAGGTTTTTATAATTCTTACCATGCACAACTGCTGAATTTTCTTTGTATATTTTCATCTTTAACCTCTCCCAGAACTGGCTCTATTATCATTTATTTTTGACCAAATGACCTGCTTTTGTTGAAGAGGGGCCTATAAGATAGAGAATCTCAATTGTACCATCTCAGAGAAAATTGTATCTTCTTAAAGCAATGTGTTGGGATGTCATATTGGGATAAAGAAAAGTCTTGTCAGGCAGAAACTTAAAGTAACATTAAAGGGATAGGAAAGAACAGAAGTATTTGAAATGCCTTGAAGTCTGAACAAGGAAATCAGAGGAAAATGAGGCTGTAAGACAATCCAGTCATTCAGCATGTAGATTTATAGATATTTGCTACCCAGTGTAAGAAGAGATGACACCAGCTACAAGAAAAGTTATGCACATACAAACTTCTCTCTCTCTCAAGATACACTATGGAAGAAAGCTTATGTAATTATTAACAAATTAAGCTGAAGAAGATACAAAAGCAGAGAACAGGAAGGAGGAATACGAGAACATAAAATTTACTAGGTAAGAGTAAAGATAAAAATTCCTATTTAAAAGAAGTTAAAACTTGGAAACCATTAAATATCTATCTATGGAGTGAGACAAACAAGTCAGTCATTTGAGCTATCAAAAAAAAAAGCGTTATAATTTCTTTAAGAACACACACACACAAAGCAAATTTGAAGGAAACCTATTTAAATTTTATTTATTTTTAAATTTAAAATGAATAAATGCTAGTTTGTTGAACTTTTGAAATAGATTTAATGTGTATAAAGTTTTAGAAATATCTTAAAACATGTTACAAATTCTAATCAGTAATAGCTCATTTAGAATTGAGAAAATCATTACTTATGATTTTAATCCACTAAGTTAAAAAACAGAATATATACGTTAACTTGGATTCATTCAAATTTTTAGTGTTAATGACATTATTTATTATCCATTAAATGTCAGAGAGGGGCCTTACTGTATGATTTCTAGTAATAATCTATGATGTTATTATTCTATTTTTATGTATATTTCCATTTAGTTGAATAATTTGTGTAGATTAGAAAAATTAAAGATATTAATTTCTTGAGACAGTAAACATATATTCCACAGAAGATTGAAGTTAGCTTCTAAGCATTAATTTATTTGATGTGCTTGATAGGTGGAAAGAAAAATATAGTAGAATGTTAGTAAAAATCAGCACAGACTATTTACAATTTATTATTCTATTCCACAGCAATAGCTATTGCTAGTATTTTAGTGTATATTCTCCTCCCCCCCAAATAAATGCACTGTCTCTATATTGTACTTTTAAAATAAAATACACTGTACAATGTCTGCTTGTTGGTAATTTGTTTTTCTATATAGCATTCGTAGATAGATATACCTTTCAATTTCAACAAATAAATTAATGACTGAATGTGTTTAATGGGCTTCCTTGGTGGCTCAGTCTGTAAAGAATCCACCTGCGGGAGACCTGGGTTCGATCCCTGAGTAAGGAAGATCCCCTAGAGAAGGAAACAGTAACCGACTCCAGTGTTCTTGCTTGGGAAATGCCATGGACAGAAGAGCCTGGTGGGCTGCAGTCCATGGGGTCACAAGAGTCTGATACAAACTTAGCAACTAAACCATCACGTTCTATCTTTTGAAGTGTACCATAATTACCAACATATCAATGAGCATTGTTACAATTTTCTTCCCTCTAAAATCATCTTTTATATACGTCTATATATATCCTTATCATGTAGGGTCAGTGGTATCCATATATTCAAAATTTTTTTACATATTTGTTAAACGTTGCTCAAAGAATTATACTAGTGTATACATTCATAAACCATATAATCTTGTCCTAAGTTTTGAACAAAGCTGTTATTTCCATTATTTTTGATCTTTGCTAATATGATTTTGGAAAAAATGACATTTTCCATTTCTCGTCATTTCTAATTTTTATTTTTAATTACTGGAGAACTTGAAATTTTTTTTTAATCACAAATTAATTAGTGCATTATAATCCTTCTTTAGTGTGGTTTTTTCAATTCTGTTTTTAATTTGAAGTAGGGTTGATTTACAATATGGTATTTGTTTCAGGTACACAACAACTAGGTCCTGGGAATTCCCTGGTAGTCCAATCATTAGAGCTCTATGCTCTCACTGCCGAGGGCATCCATTCGATCCTTGATTGGGGAACAAAAGTCCCAGAAACCAAGCATTGTGGCCCAGAACAAACGACAGCAACATCCTTTTTTCTACTGAGGTATTTCTCTAGTTTTTGTTGATCTGCAAAAACCTTTATATATTAGTGATTTTGACTTTCTCATATATTTCAAAGGTCTTTCCCTAGTTCAGCATACAGACCAAAAAAAATTTTAAATATTATGCAGTAAACAAAATATGTCCAACCATAGGACAATAAGGGAATTCTTATGTTTTAACTTTAAGTTAGAAGAAAAAAATGTCAGGGAGGCTGTTTTGGTGTTCTCTTTTAAAAGAGATTTTTGTAACAATTTGAATTAATTCATCATTTCCAAGATATATTATTCCATTGAGGATGTTTGAAATCAAGTATTAACTAAATTACTCATGTCACTGTTAAATACACTGTCTAAAATATTGGATATTTTTGAAGGATTGCAGAAACAAAAGATACAGCCTAAATAACTGGAATTTAACCTCTGAAAGACTTAATCCTTAATCTCATACTATGATTTATTTGCTTTTAGATACAGAATGAAAATCTTGATCTTTAGAGATCAGCCTACAGGTAGAAATGGCAATCAGCTTTCCTTTCCCAGGACATCAATAATCCATATTAGTTAGAACATTGTCATCTGTGTAGTTCCTCTGCAGGATTTTATTTTACTTCTTTCAATGAACGAAGTCCTTCCATTCTGTTTTTATTTGCTGACAGCAGAAAATATGTCTATAGTTCATTAACATAATGAATGGGATGGGAAATTAATTCTATGGAGACTAAGATTGTTTGGTTTGTCATGAGACCTACCCAACATTTACAGCTTTTTCCCTTTTGTGCTGTTCCAGTACACTGTTAAAAGATTGTGCCATAAATCTGAAAACATGTTTTGCAAAGTTCATATCTGCATTTGCTACCTTTAATATTAATAGGAGTGTATCTTTAAAGTGAGTAAATTGAGAAAGTGGCTGAAACTATAGTTTATAAAAGAAGATTAGTGGGTTTAATATGCACTGGAGAGTAAAAGAAAAATCTTATTACTGTATGGAGAAATTACCTCATAAAGAAGCTAATACAACAGGCTAGGGAGTAATTTTTAACAAGGTTTTTATGATGTGCAAGTGTAGCCAAGTTAATGAACTTATCTTTCTAGTTATTTTCAGATTGTAACAATGCTCTTCTTTTCTAGTTCTTGTGCTTTAAAAAGTAAAATACATTTAATCACCTACAATAAAGCTAATTCATTACTTTAATAAATCAAGAACAATCTTATACTGTATACTTAAATATCGCAGCAATAATGCTGGAAACCAGATCAGGTGCTAACATTTATTGTGGAATGGAGCAAAAGGTAACCAGGAAGCTTATTTATTATTTAAATTAGTGTCTCATTTTGACAGTGCACAGTCATTTGGGAAAATTTGACTTCCTTTTCAACTACTGGACACAGGAAGTGGAGACAATAGAATGAGAAAATACTTTGTTTAGTTACCGCACACCTCTTTGCAGCATGATCATTTGCTCATCGAAATTCACAAGTAATTCAGAGGAATTGTACATTAAACAAACAATTCAGGGAGGAATCAGTAAATCCGGAATGTTTATCTGCCAGCATCTTGTATGGAACTGCTAGGGATTATTTAGGAAGAGCATGTTGACATGTTTTTCTGCTCAAAGACAAAGGCAAACTGCTGAATCCTCTTATTAACTGCTGAGAACTTCCTATTCTGAAAATTCGATGAATTTGTAAAAAATAAAGTGAGGAAAAAGGTAAATGAATAAAGAAATGGTCGAAAAAATAAGTCCCTTTGTAACATCTGAGCTAAAACAGATTTATGATAATAGGTTCACCATCCATCACTTCAAATTATAGTATATAAGGTAGAGACATATTGACATCTTATTTTAATTTTGACTTTTCTTCAACATCAGGATGCCAGAGAAAATAACTTGAATTAGAATGAACAACATAAGATCCTACATGCTTGCCATGTTAGAACTGGTGCTAGACTTAGATGAAATGTTCTCTCTTAGAGAGTGTAGGTTCCCAGTCTCTCCTGATTTTGTCAGCTTGATAACATAGCCTTTCACAGAAACATGTAGGCTCTTTGTGCCCTGCAGCCAGACACTGGTTGCTCAGGTCCCTTGCAGTAACTGTGCTGAATGTCACTCTGTCTGCTGGACATCACTCATCTCCTTTCACTATCCACCTGTTTCCTAATCAATATTTTTCTGTCTTATACTACTCTCTTGACACTTTCTTTGCTAAATCACAGAAGATCATATTGAGTTTAAGCAACTCAAGCTAAGGTGTTACCAACTGATAGATTACCATTACAGACAGTGAAATGCTTATTTCTTTACAGTAGTCTTGTATAATGCTGATTACAGTAAATTCAGGCATATAACCTAAATCATATCCTTTTTGATTATATAGTGAAAGTGAGAAATAGATTTAAGGGACTAGATCTGATAGACAGAGTGCCTGATGAACTATGGACGGAGGTTCGTGACATTGTACAGGAGACAGGGATCAAGACCATCCCCATGGAAAAGAAATTCAAAAAGGCAAAATGGCTGTCTGAGGAGGCCTTACAAATAGCTGTGAAAAGAAGAGAAGCGAAAAGCAAAGGAGAAAAGGAAAGATATAAGCATCTGAATGCAGTGTTCCAAAGAATAGCAAGGAGAGATAAGAAAGCCTTCCTCAGCGAGCAATGCAAAGAAATAGAGGAAAACAATTGGATGGGAAAGACTAGAGATCAAGAAAATTGGAGATAGCAAGGGAACATTTCATACAAAGATGGGCTCAATAAAGGACAGAAATGGTATGGACCTAACAGAAAGCAGAAGATATTAAGAAGAGGTGGCAAGAATACATGGAAGAACTGTACAAAAAAGATCTTTACAACCCAGATAATCATGATGGTGTGATCACTAATCTAGAGCCAGACATCCTGGAATGTGAAGTCAAGAGGGCCTTAGGAAGCATTACTACCAACAAAGCTAGTGGAGGTGATGGAATTCCAGTGGAGCTATTTAAAATCCTAAAAGATGATGCTGTGAAAGTGCTGCACTCAATATGCCAGCAAATTTAGAAACTCAGCGGTGGCCACAGGACTGGAAAAGGTCAGTGTTCATTTCAATCCCAAAGAAAGGCAATGCCAATGAATGCTGAAACTCCTGCACAATTGTGCTCATGTCACACGCTAGTATAGTAATGCTCAAAATTCTCCAAGCGAGGCTTCAGCAATACGTGAACTGTGAACTTACAGATGTTCAAGCTGGTTTTAGAAAAAGCAGAGAAATCAGAGATGAAATTGCCAACATCCGCTCGAAATAATAGTATATCAGTATATAATTCAAGTTATTTTCTCTGACATCCTGATGTTGAAGAAAAGTAAAAATTAAAATAAGATGTCAATATGTCTCTACCTTATATACTATAATTTCGATGGTGCCTGGATCATTGAAAAAGTAGGAAAATTCCAGAAAAGCATGTATTTCTGCTTTATTGACTATGCCAAAGCCTTTGACTATGCTATGGATCACAATAAACTGTGGAAAATTCTGAAAGAGATGGGAATATCAGATCATCTGACCTGCCTCTTGAGAAACCTGTATACAGGTCAGGAAGCAACAGTTAGAACTGGACATGGAACAACAGACTGGTTCCAAATAGGAAAAGGAGTACGTCAAGGCTGTATATTGTCACCCAGCTTATTTAAACTTATATGCAGAGTACGTCATGAGAAATACTGGGCTGGAAGAACCACAAGCTGGAATCAAGATTGCTGGGAGAAATATCAATATCCACAGATATGTAGATGATACCACCCTTATGGCAGAAAGTGAAGAAGAACTAAAGAGCCTCTTGATGAAAATGAAGGAGGAGAATGAAAACGTTGGCTTAAAGCTCGACATTCAGAAAACGAAGATCATGGCAACTGGTCCCATCACTTCATGGCAAATAGATGGGGAAACAGTGGAAACAGTGGCTGACTTTATTGTTTGGGGCTCCAAAATCACTGCAGATGGTGACTGCAGCCATGAAATTAAAAGGCGTTTACTCCTTGGAAGGAAAGTTATGACCAACCTAGACAGCATATTAAAAAGCAGAGACATTACTTTGTCAACAAAGGTCCGTCTAGTCAAGGCTATGGTTTTTCCAGTGGTCATGTATGGATGTGAGAGTTGGACTATAAAGAAAGCTGAGTGTCAAAGAATTGATGCTTTTGAACTATGGGGTTGGAGAAGACTCTTGAGAGTCTCTTGGACTGCAAGGAGATCTAACCAGTCCATTCTAAAGGAGATCAGTCCTGAGTGTTCAGTGGAAGGACTGATATTGAAGCTGAAACTCCAATATTTTGGCCCCCTTATGCAAAGAACTGACTCATTTGCAAAGACCCTAATGCTGGGAAAAATTGAGGGCAGGAAGAGAAGGGGATGAGAGAGGATGAGATGGTTGGATGGCATCACCAACTCAATGGGCATGGGTTTAGGTGAACTCTGGCAGTTGGTGATGGACAGGGAGGCCTGGCATGCTGTGGTTCATGGTGTCACAAAGAATCAGACATGACTGAGCGACTAAACTGAACTGAGCAGGCTAGTGTTGAAGGTACCATATTTTCATTGGTGTTATTTAAGATGCCATTAAATTACCACATACAGGTAGCTGCCTACTCCCAGTTATTGTACCTGATAATTAATGTTGTATAATAATGAAATAAGGGTTTCCCTGATGGCTCAGACAGTAACGAGTATGCATTTAATGCAGGAGAACCAGAGTTTGGAAGATCCTCTGGAGAAGGGACTGATGACCTACTCCAGTATTCTTGCCTTGGAAATTCCATAGGCAGAGGAACCTGGCAGGCTACAGTCCATGGGTCACAAAGAGTCAGACATGACTGAGCAACTAACACTTTCACAATAATGAAATAAGCCTTTATTTTAAAATGTTTGCTGCACACAAAGTAATTTATCAAATACTTTGTATAACTGAATATATATTACTAATACATATTTGTACTAAACATAGGTAGAGCAAGAATGTGTACGTTTACTGCACCTAAGAATTTATTGAATTTATTCTGCCTGTAGATTGGTTTCTGAGTTTCAGAAATTAGATCTCTTATGTGATATCCAAATAATGGCAACTCAACCAACCCAGCTTTCAAAGGTAATAAACCAGTACAAGCATAGAATTTCTATATGCCTATTATTCTTATGATGAAATAATGTATTTTTCCATATCAAGTGATTTTACTACCAAAGTAATTCTACATTGATGGAAGGATTTTGATAAATTACATGTGCCTCCTTCCAAGGTTTTAGAAGAACAGTCATCCAACTACCAGGAAAATGACGCGAAAAGTCATCCAACTACCTAGAAGGCAAACTGGAATGCTTGTTCTCACTCTGGAGATTTGGTTGGATTGTTGAATAGAATCCCACAGTCAGCACTGAACTGATATCTTTATATGTAATGTTCATCATTATTCTCTAAACTCTTCATTTATTTCTTTTGTCTCCCCAGTAACTCCTTTCCAAATCATCAAGACCCTTGTCTTTGTGGTTGTTCTTGTGTTTTAAGGTAATAGATAGAAACTTCTAAGAAGTTCTTTCTCTCAAGCCAGACTCAGAAAATCCCCTCATAAGAGATAGGATGTGTACACTCGGATAACAGGAAGAAAGCATGCAGAAAGTTAGAGTTAGGAGGTTTGTGCTGCAGGCCTCTGAGGATCTGTGCAGTGAAAATGGCATTGGTCACTGTGGTTTAGGCAGTGAGGGTTGGCCTGGAGAGATCTCAGGCAGAACAGATAAGGGTGGTGAGATTTCATAGAGATGATGCACAGCTAGGTCATTGGGAACACTGTCTAAAGTCTCCAGAAATCAGAGATGCCAGCAGATGTCTAAATGCTTAGTGCAATAGTGGAACTTCCTCAGTAAAACATGTAACTCTTATATAAAGTAAATAACTTTCATTGTTTTTTCTCTTAGTTCAAAATAATTTCTGAATTTGAGGTTGTTTAGGTTTTTAAAATTTTTCTTCCCTTCCTACTTTCCCATCTTCCCTCCTTCATCCCTACTTCATGCCTTCTTTTTTTCCTCCTTCTCTTTTTCCTTCTCTTTCTTCTTTTTCCTTCTCTTTCTTCTTTTTCCTTCTCTCTCTCTTTCTTTCAGCTACAAGCAGTACCAGTTGCTGCATAGAATACATTCTAGAAATACAATTTCTTTTTTTAAATGGCTGTATTATATTTATTTTTAATGGGTATTTATTTATTTATTTGGCTACACCATGTGGCTTGTGGGATCTTAGTTCCACAATCAGGGATTGAACACTTGCTCCCTGCATTGGAAATGCAGTCTTAACCATTGGACCACCAGGGAAGTCCCTAGAAGTATCAATTCTGAATCAAAATACATTTTAAAAGCCAAAGACTTTTAATTTTAAAAAAAGTTCTTCATAAATAGTCTAACAATTTGCTCTCCTTTCAGCAATACTGCTGCTGCTGCTGCTAAGTCGCTTCAGTCATGTCCGACTCTGTGCGACCTCAGAGACGGCAGCCCACCAGGCTCCCCCATCCCTGGGATTCTCCAGGCAAGAACACTGGAGTGGGTTTGCCATTTCCTTCTCCAATGCATGAAAGTGAAAAGTGAAAGTGAAGTCGCTCAGTCATGTCCGACTCTTTGCGACCTCATGGACTGTAGCCTACCAGGCTCCTCCGTCCATGGGATTTTCCAGGCAAGAGTGCTGGAGTGGATTGCCATTTCCTTCAGCAATACATGAGTCTTTAATTCTCCATCCTCTCATCTATAGTGGATTTTGCCTTTTAATAGTACGTTTGATAATTTGATAAGTATAAGCTTAGTATGAGAAATAGCCCTCATCAAAACTCAGTATTTCTCAGAAAATGGACTAAAATTTCCCATGATGATTTATGAGTGGCAAAGGCCTTTCTGAGGAATAATTTTACATTCCCTTTCTTTGAATTATCCCTTTCTACTGAGATAGTTCAGCAAGAGTCTATTTATTTCTGGGACAAAAGTCTCAATATAATCTTTAATGTTCTGGTTTTCTAGGTAATGCAAAGTTCCTAATCTATGATCACATTCTGGCCTTGAAACTAATTAATTGGTTTTAGGAATTCCTGAATTCCTTATACAATGTCCTTCCTTATACAATGGAGTTGTCAGAGGCCCCTGGCATTTTTGTTCTTAGTTTTCTAGGTGGTGTTCTATGGGCAATTTAAAAGTTGTTCACAAGTGTGACTGGGTGTGAGGACTAGGGTCAGTTGATGCTTCTCATTTGTGAATGTTCACAAAGGTAGCAGATATCTCAGAGGTTGTCCACTTGCAACAATGCGTATATATAAATATGTGTGTGTTTCTGCAGGGGTGGAGGAGGTTAAAGAAATACTGAATAAGTGAATAAATTATTGTATAAATGAAAGATTCAAGGTGAAGAGTTTTTTCCTTGAAAAATATTTATTGTATTTGTGATATAAGAACAAAAAAGCACAAAAACTTATCCATGACATGTTCCCAGTCTCTAAAAATGTGGTTTTAACAGACCCCATAAGTTTCATCATCTAGTCCTGCTTAATAAATATATCTTATCTGCCCTATGCCTCTCCACCTCTGCAAAGTCCATGTTATTCTCTTTGTCCAAAATTTCAGTTAGGAGCCTGCTGCACATATCAGCTCATGAGCATGTGGTACATGTTACCTGTCTTGTTTGTGTTAATGTATTCCACATGCCCCTGGCCCATTTTATGAAATAGTTTCCTTTATCTCTTCTATTTGTCTCTATTTCCTACTGTTCCGAATACAGTGATTCTCTTTCATGTTATTTGCCACTGAGAATACTTAATATAAATGTTTTCCATTCATAAATTTACATATAAATAATGATGCTTTCAATATAGTTCAGGACCACAGAGGGCTAATCCTCCCTAAACCATGTTGTATGAATATTTGAACTTAAAATATAGGCTTTAAAGACAAGCATTCAATCGGCAGGGAAACCATCTATTCAGAATCTGTTACTCATATAGACGTCAAGTAGCATCACGCAGTGTCATTTGCTATTAACTGTTTGTTCTTATGAAAACCTTTTACATGGATAATCAACCATGTGAGAATTACAAAGCACTTTACAAAGCCATTTATAAGGCAGATCTGCCTCGAGTGACTCTGGACAGAAAGAAAATAGAGGATGGATGTATTTACTCGTGGAGACACCAGCTCTCGACTGTCATACTGACTGGAGCACACCTTCATCTTGTAAATGAATGACATACTAATCCAAATGAGCTCTTGATTCAAATCTGGCCTGGAACATAGCACACTTTCTTTGAGGAGGGGAGAAGGAAAGGACTAAATCCTCTCCCTCTGCATCCTTCTTAAATTCAGAAGTTTATATCTAAATTAGGGCCAAGAATCACTCAGCCAGAGCTGTCAGCCTCCATGGTCAGTGGCCAAGCAGCTTTCAGTACTGCTGAGAAGTCTGTCATTCAAGATGCTGCTGGAGAGCATCCATACACAGGCTGGCTTGGCCTTGTCTGTCTCAGGACCTGTCTCCTAAATGTGTTTGCATTTCTGTGTTTGTCTCCAGTTCCTGGGAAATACCTGCTCCCTTTCAACTCCGTGTGGCCCAAGGTATAGCACAGAATTAGGAATTAGGAATTAGACAGAACCGGGGCTTCCCAGGTAGTGCTAGTGGTAAAAAGCCCTCTTGCCAGTGCAGGAGATGTAAGAGACCCAGCTTCAGACTCTGAATGGGGAAGATCCCCTGGAGAAGGGCAAGGCAACCCACTCCAGTATTCTTGCCTGGAGAATCCCATGGACAGAGGATCCTGGTGGACTCCAGTACATATTGTTGCACAGAGTCAGACACAACTGAAGCAACTTAGCACAAAAGGGATAGCCTGGGATTTGACAAGAACTGAAGGTAACTTAATAGACTGTTTCATTTTCTATGACAGCTAAGTACACAATAATTCATATTTTGCCTTTATTCATAAGGATAATCTAGGGATAAAATTAGAATGGGCATAAAGATATTTTAGAAGTTTACACATTCTTCAACTTTGTGCTTTTCTCTATGTTCATTTTTCTGCACTAAATATACATTTACTTTTACTCTAAAAGAACCAATACATTATTTTTTTTTAACTTTCTACTTACATGTGGCATGAGCATGTTCTAGAGAATGTATTAATATGCTGGAAATTTTAAATTGCAGTACTTAATGGTGGCAAGTGCAACTTGGTTGCAAATATATATGGAGTAGAATCAAGACGAGTTATTTTTAAAGATTTGTGAAATTCTTCAGGGCAAACATAGACTTTCTAAATCTTTACTACACACTGAAAACAATTCAATATAATAAATAGTGTTAGCCCATAATACAGACACCTGCCTATTTCCTCACCCCTGTGTTACTGATGAATCACTGTAGCAAAAGACAATTAGGAATTTGGGAGACCAGGGAAGAGCTTCAGCAGGCTGCTGCTTTGTGATGATGAACACTTTATGAAACTAAATAACAAGGTCCTGGCACCTCTGTAATTTAAGAAACTGCTCGTGTAGTTCCTTCTCAGGCCTGTAAAAAAGAGTAAGAAAAGAAAGTAGGAGCTGTCTCTCTCTTCTGAGAACTTGCTCTCCAGCTGTATGAATAGTTAATCCTCTTCATTAGGTGATCTCCAGCCCCATCCTGGCCATCATAGCACCAATCCTTGCCTGAAATAATCCACAAGATGATTGTATTTGCATATCTTGCCTTCCTTACACTCAACATATACAAAATCGTATAGCTGTCACATCTGGAAAGGATATCCTTATATTTAGTAGAAATGTAGACACTTGTAAAGAATTTTTGACATCATAAGAGAACAGGAAACTAGCCATTGTTGGAAAGCATACATCACAGAAGAAATAACCTGTCATTCTCTGGCCAAACATGATCTTATTTAAGTGACATGTTAGTTACATTTCTAATGATATGTTCAATTGGCCTTAAGAAACCAGGTCACAAGATTAGTAGAGGCCAGCTTTAGTTTGCGAAGAGTTTTGAATCTCTTGAAATGATTCTTGAAATGATCATCTCCTTCCTCCTCTACAATCAAAGGTGCATATGTTTATCATGTAATTTTTTTTAACTGTAGAATTTTTAAAATGATTTGTGTAATTTAACTCCATTTCTGGGCCTACAGTCTCTTCTCATTTTTACTTAAAGACTTACCTCAAATTCTGTTCATTTCTGGGGTTTAAAAGTACCTTAGGTCTTAAGGGCATTGGACTCAACAAAGGATGTTTCATTTCATCAAACCCCTAAATTTTTCACTTCTACAAAGTAAATGGAGAGCTGGATATGACTTTCTCTTGAGATGCCTGGAAGAGATTAGTTTGGGAGTAAAGCAAAGTAATAAGTGTAACCCCACAAGCAATACTGGTAAATATATTTTATTACTTAAAGATCACCTTGAATTTTACTTAGTGACAAAAAGTATGTTCATCTGTCAGTCTTCTAACCCTAAATTTGCTGGGAAACTTGAAACAAAATATTTAATACCTGTTTCCTTTTCCTATAGCACTTCTATCCACCACAGTCAAAACATCAGCAAAAAATTTTACTTACGTGTATTTCTTCTCCATAGCCATTTAGTCATCAAAGTAGCTTTGATTTTTCCTCTAGAATGACTTGCTATCTATTCTTCATCTTTCATTGACATTGATAAATCATTTCAGACTAAACCCCTCTCACTTCAAATATCAATTACTGAAACATTGTATTTCATTAAATAGCCATGTGATGGTATAATATGTTGATAGACTATTGTTCTACCATGGAGTAGAAATTCCAAAAATAATTACAGACAATTAGAGTTATAATAATAATGCAATATGACAGAGAAGCTGAAGCAAAGGTAGAAAAGGAAATATTTCAGAATAAACTACTGATTTGTTTTTCACTATATGAATGGGCCATCATATAAAACTGAGACTGATGTTTTCAGAATAGTCCAGAAGGTGGTACATGTAGGCATTTTTTAAGGTCAATTATGATAAATGTTTTGTAATCAATTAGGGTCAATTTGGACAGCACCTTATAGTCTTGGTTATTCAAGACACTTCATTTGTTATAAACATTGATCTCAGGTGGCCTTGGTCTGCAGCGTCTTGAAGCAGGGTTTCAGTTCCCAGCCAGAGACTGAGGTTGGGTTGCAACAGCGAGAGCCGAATCCTAGCCACTAGACCAGTGGTCAGTGAGAAGGCCCTGGCCCTTTGGCTTTGCAGAAGAGAATTCCCATGAAGACAGAAAGTAGTGAAACAAGTAAAAGTGTTTATTAGCAGGAAAAAGAGTACAGTACATGCGGATAGACACATGGGCAGACTCAGAGAGTTGTGCCCTTGTGGCAGTTTAAATTACTTATATGGACATTCTTCTGGGTTTTCCTTTGGCTTATCATTTTGACTTGCCTGGTTCAGATTCACTATTTGGCACATCTCAAGATCCTCCGATGTGTGCACATGCATCGTTTAGCCAAGGTAGATTCCACCAAAGAGGCCTGTGGGTAGAGTATCAGTTAGCACCACTCCCCTTTGACTTCCAAGGAGCCTTTCCGCACATGTGTAGTTGGAGATCTCCTGACTTTGAATATGAGAAATATGTGGGCAGGGCCCAGCTTCCTCCTTCTATTGTTCCACTATTTTTGTCTTGGAGTGTCAGTCTACAGATAACAACCTCCAACTGTTAGCCCCTGAGGTCTCTCTATCTCCTGCCTCAACATCAGTACTACTACAGATAATTGTTATTCAGTCACTCAGTCGTGTTTGACTCTATGTGACCCAACGCACTGCAGCACACCAGACCTCCCTGTCCTCCACTATCTCCCAGAGTTTGCTCAAACTCATGTCCATTGAGTCAGTGATGCCATCCAACCATCTCATCCTCTGTTGCCCCCTTCTTCTGCCCTCAATCTTTCCTTGCATTAAGGTCTTTTTCAGTGAGTTGGCTCTTCACATCTTGTGGCCAAAGTATTGGAGATTTAGCTTCAGCAACAGTCCTTCCAATGAATATTCAGAGTTGATTTCCTTTAGGATTGACTAGTTTTTTTGATCTCCTTGCAGTCCAAGGGACTCTCAAGAGTATTCTCCAGCATCAGAGTCCAAAAGCATCAGTTCTTCAGTGTTCACTGTATTAATGAAATGAAGTTTATTTTTGGAAAACCTGTAGTTCAATTTGAGCTATTTTATTATCTCTTTTCACACTGCCTTAGTACTGCCATTTTTTTATCAGAAGTGAAGTATCAAATGTGTGTGTGATTCTGAACAAAGCAGAGAATTTAGTTCTGTTCTTTTGTTGGTAGTTTTAGCAAAAGGTATAGCTGGGAAAAGATGAAGATATAAACAACAAAAATAAATTGAGGAGATGTTAGGTGTATTCTTATGAAATTGGGTATTAACTATACCATCAAAAGAAGGGAGAGTGTTTGATAATTATAAACTATCATTTTTCTTCTGCTTTTTCTAAAAATAAAACTTCACTCTAGTCAGTTATTCATCCATCTGCCTGGGAACACATTTGTGTAGAGATGAGATGTGTTAGAAGTCACTGAGAAAACAAATGCAAAATAGGATTATGCATCAAGGCAGTAGCTTCATAAACCAGGCTATTGCCTTGAAAGAGAATTTTCCAAATGCCTTCTTCTCCATTTAGCATATCAAAAGTTGAGTACTGAGCTCTTGGAAATTTTTTGTACAGAAAAGGTTCTCTTTAGGCTCCAGACAGCAAAGCCAGGAGGCTTACTGTTGCTGGGCAGAGGTCTACGGCTTAGGACAACTTGAAGAACTTGTGTACCTTGGAGGAAATGGGAAGCAGAGGGAGAAGAAAAAGAGAGTCAGATGGTCATGAATTTGGGGCTTTTTCACAGAGGAGAAAGACTAAGTAAGGCAGGATCAACTCAATGGCAAGACATGTACCAAGAAGGCAATCTTGAAGAAATCCCAGCTTATTCAGTCTTATGGAAAGATATTGCTGCCATTATTTTGTTTATGTCAATAGTATTGTACCATAGATTGTATAGGGATATGTTCATGGACTTTAGTGCCTAATATAATACCAAGTATATGGTAGATACTAAAAAAGAAATGTTTGATGAATTAAGGGATAATTAGGGCTTCCCTGGTGACTCAATGGTAAAGAATCTGCCTGCCAATTCAGGAGACACAGGTTTGATCCCTGATCTGGGAAGATCCCACAAGCCTCGGATCAACTAAGCCTGTACACCACAACTATTGAGCCTGTGCTCTAGAACCTAGGAAGCACAACTATTGAGACCGTACGCTGCAAATATTGAAGCCCTCATGCCCTAGAGCCTGTGCTCCGCAACAAGGGAGCTACAGCGATGAGAAGCCTGCAAACTGCAACAGAGTATCCCCCACTCGCCGCAACTAGAGAAGAAGCCACACAGCAACAACGACCTAGCACAACCAATAAATCAATAAATAAAATTGTATATATAAAAAAGGAATGATTAGATAGTCTCACATCGGGACATGACTTTCCTTATATATTACTTTTCCTAAATTACCTAAGAGAAAAAATTAATATATCCTTCCATTATGTTGACCTGGTAGTATTCTTGGAACTAAAAAGTTTATAGTATAAACAGTATTTACAGATCAGTTCTGGGAAAAAAAATATGTTGAAAATACAAGTTTTAAAAATAAATATTCTGAAGGGAATTTTGAAAATTATTTTTGGGGCAAAGGAAGAATTCTTTTCAAAGTCAATGTCAAACATTTTGTTACTGTTCTCAAGTGATGCCAGTTTCCAAGCTCAGGCATTCATATCATTGCCCAAGGTTGTGAGCATAGAGAATTCTGTGACCGCAGTGAGCCATGGTACAGCTGTCTCATGAGCCTTAATGATAACCAGCTTCCCAAAGTGCAGGAAGAGAACAGACCAGAGCAGAATTATAATGCAATTTAGGGGTGCCATGTACTATAATAATTTTTAAAAATCAAAGCAAAAATACCATCACAGAGGTTTCCAGGGGATTCATTTAACTATAATCTACGAGACAGTACTGACAGCATGTGTACCTTTTGCCTACAAGTTTACTTTCTTTTCTTTCTTCTGTCCCCTCCCTCCTTTCATTCTTGTTCTGATGCAACAGGACACAGGCAGCAAGTGACACAGAGGACTGCACCGCAAAGTGAAGTCAGGCTAGAATGGAATGAAGTGTTAAAGGTTTCTCTTTAAAATTCATCAGACATTCACACCCAACTTTAGAAATCAATGATCAGTGCATGTAGTACTTCAATCATGAAAGCGAGGAAATGCATTAATGGGTGTCAGAAAACAGATTAAGAGGGCATCACCCCAGGGCCAGCGGTCCTGGGAAATGGAAGAATTCAACTGCCAAAGAGTGCTTGGAGAGTCAGGATGTCAGCTTCTAAACATTTTTCACCGCAAACTACCATATAAAATATTTGGCCTTTATTACTGATCCCTTGATGCTTGATATGTTATTACTATTGTTATTATTTTATTATTCCTTGTGACAGACCTAGATATCGGTTATTGAGATAAAGGAAAATTTGGAGTTTGATTGTTTTGAAGTTCAAGGCTTCATTAGTAATTGAAAGGAATAAGTCATGTTGGAATAAATAGAATAGATTTAAGACAAGGTGTGTTCAATTTAAATCTGGTATAGGTTTTCATACAGAAGAAAGAGGAGTTGGGGGTGGGGAGAGCTATGGGAAAAATAAGGCACCAGGTAAAATCCAGAGGCCATAACGTGATTGCATGGTTTGATCCCTATCCACTTCTCAGTCTTTATCTCCTCCTCATAGGCCAGCTTCATGGGCTTGTGACACACAGGAACTTGTGCTTGATTTAATGCTTTGTTGTTGCCATTCTGAAATTCTTATTTATTTATTTATTTTGGCCTGTGGAACCTTAGTTCCCTGACCAGGGACTAAACCTGAGCCCCCTGCAATGGAAGCATGGAGTCTTAACCACTGGACCAACAGGGAAGCCCACCATTCTGAAATTCTTCATTTTGAATTTGTGTTTTTTAAGTCAACTCTGATGAGATAACGGAGCATGCCCACAAACAGAAGGAATGAGTGTCATGTGTGGGCCCGCTCTTCCTTGATGCCCAATTTTGTTGTGCTCCATCAGCACTAAATTCCACTGGACTCATGAACATGTCAAAGCAAATATAAGGTAAGTGTGCTGTGTCTACAACTGAGCAAGGGCTTGTGCTGACAGCCCCTAGAGGCTATCTTTTCCTTGTAAACCAGATCTTGAGTCCAGTCTAGAAAGAAGGCAATAGCATCATAAGAAACACAAAGGATCAAGGAATCCTGTTTTGTCCTTTCTTAATTTTCAAATTTTATTTATTTATGTGTTTTCATAGGCTAAGGAAATTCTAAAAAGATTTGAGTCTTTAAATCAAGTGTGTGTATGATAATGGCACAGTGTTGTAGTGTGTTTATTTGTTGTAGTCTATTTCAGTTATGAACCCAGTTAGGGATCTGATAAAAGCTGTAAGTTATTTCCTCCAGAAAAATACATATGGTTATATGGATGCATATATATATCTATGCATATGGTTAAATATATAAACACATATATATGTACATATATACACACATATACATATATATTTATATAGACACACATATATAAAAGTGCATATGATTATAGACTTTCATGGGAGAAGGTTTATAAACTCTCTGAAGCTCATCCTTCCTGCTCTCACAGTTCCACATCTAATTGATCTTCAAATCTCCTAAATATACTCAGGTCTATGCCCCTGTTCCTGTTTCCATGGCCCCTTAGTTCAAGCCATCATATGTCATTAGGATTATATGGTGGCTTCTTAACTTTAGTCTTCCTTCCTTTAGTCTTTATCCCCTTTAATTCATTTTCAGATAGCCTCTAAACTAGAGCATTCTCCCTAAAATATGTTTCATTATGCCTCTCCCCTACTTAATATCATTGCATTTCCTATGAAAACTTCTTTATAATGGTATAGTAAATTTTGCCTACTTTGGTGATGTTAAAAATGGACTAAAGAAGAGAGTTTAGGTGATACAAACAAAATTTATTTAACTCCTTTTGGGAAACTGCAAAATGAGGGGAAAGGCAAAGAATAAAGGTCAAGGAAGAGGCAAATAGAAAAATACCTGATTGTCTGGGGGTACCTTGTCCACCTTATTTGGAAATAAGGTATAGACCCCAGAGTTGGCTTGACATTTGGGGATTGGCTGATTGGATATCCTGTGTTTCTAGTCAACTGAAATTTCTAAGGTTCTGAAAGTTATCTAAGTTTTGATTTACTGGCCTGTACCTAGCACAAGAACAACTCCATCTTGGTCCTAGTAACCTCTTCCTCTTCCATGTTGTCAGTTCTGAATTATTTGCAGTTTCTCAGTTCTACTTTGTTGTTTATAACTCTAAATGGTATACTTACCATTCCCTAGGCCTAGAATGTACTCTCACCCCATCATCTGTGTAGAGAAGAAAAAGTTTTACTTGGCATTCATAGGGTCTAGTCATGTCTGACTCTTTGAAACTCTATGGACTATAGCCCACCAGACTCCTCTGTCCATGGGATTCTCCAGACAAGAGCAGATAGCTACTGCCATCTCCAGGGTACCCTCCTGACCCAGGGATTCAACCTGCATCTCTGACATCTCCTGCATTGGTAGGTGGGTTCTTTACCACTAGCGCCACATGGGAAGCCCTCATGGAATCCATGGCTGGGTCTGAAAATCAGACTGATAAAGACATATTCACAGGAGAAAGGCAATTTTACATTTTGTTTGTTGTTTTAGTTACTAAGTCATTTCTGACTGTGACCCCATGGACCATAGCCCTCTAGGCTCCTCTGTTCATGGGATTTCCCAGGCAAGAATACTGGAGTGGCTAGCCATTTTCTTCTCCAGGGGATCTTCCTGACCCTGGGATCAAACTGATGTCTCCTGCATTGGCGAGTGGTTCTTTATTGCTGAGCCACCTTTGTGACATGGAAGATTTCATAAGGAACTAAAGACCTGAATAGTTAACACAGAGTATTGTCATGCTAGGTTTGATGATGAATGAGCAATCTTGTAGAAATTTTATAGATTAAAGAGTATGAAGTGAAGGTGGTAAATTCAATTCAGTCACTCAGTCGTGTCTGACTCTTTGTGACTCCATGGATTGCAGCAAGCCAGGCTTCTCTGTTCATCACCAACTCCCAGAGCTTGTTCAAACTCATGTCCATCAGGTCAGTGATGCCATCCAACTATCTCATCCTCTGTTGTCCCCTTTTCCTTCTGTTCAATCTTTCCAAGCATCAGGGTCCTTTCCAATGAGTCAGGTATATTCAACCTCTCTCCTGATGCCTTTTAAGGTAAAAATGGTTGGCAGTGGTGACATCGCATCAAAACTTTATTATTCAACTTGAGATGGGTTTAATGAGTCATGTATTTTGACCAATATTAAATAGCAAGTTGACTATTATTAGATAAATATTTCCCATAGAAATTATGTTTGATTTATTGCAAACTTATGAATTGATTTTTCTTTGACAAATGTATCTATAGATCTTACAGTGACTTTCTTGAGAGTCACATTTTCTCCTCATCTTTTAATTAAGGAAAAAAAACATTATTAATAAATGGAAGGGATAAAGGAAACTTTGGGTCTATAAAGAATATGACCAAGTATTTCTCAGAAAAGATAAAAAAAAGCCAGCTTCTTCCATGAGACCTACCAGAAGGAATTCTCTTTCCATTGGAAATGAGCAAGAGGGAGGATGTAGTCACTCTTGAGAAATCCCACCCTATCACTCACCTGTCTTTAAAATCTTTTTTTATTTAAGCAGTTTGAAATGAGTTTTTATCAATGGAAGCTGAGTCCTGACTAATAGAGAGTATGTGATATAAAGATAAGCTGTGATTTGTTGTCCTCAAGGAGTTTATAGTATAATAATGGAGAAAGATACTGGAATAGAGAACTATAATTGTTATTTTGGCTTTTTCACCATTACACAGCCAAATCTGTAATCTAATGAATAGAGGTAACATTTGAGCCATACCTGCAATAAATGAGAAATAATGAGAGTTTATGGATAAAAAGCATCCTTGATGTGGAAATAGCATGAGCAAAGGGCCTGAAGTAGATCATGCCTGGCATGTTCCAATTACAGAAAGAAGACCAGTGTGAATGGAGTAAGCAAAAAGTAGAATGTTAGTTGCTTGAAGTCAACATAATTACAGGAGACCAAATGATCTCCTCACTTGTAATCCATTGTTAGTATTCCAGATTTTACTCTGAGTGACACCAAAAGGCACTGGGGGCTTTTGAGCAATGAGTAACATGATCTAATTTTTGTTTTGCAAAGTTATTCTGGAAGTAACTTGGAAAATGTTTGTAGAAGCAAGAATGGAAATAGTGAGACCAGTTCAGAAGCTATACCAGCAACCCAGTGAGTCATGATGCATCTTGAACAAGGGAAGGGAGCTAGAGATGGTGATATTTAAACTTTAAAAAAAATCATAGAATTTATTCATGATTTGGTATTAACAAAGATAATAACAGAGTTTTCCTTGAGTTGTAGAAAAATGGAGGTACCATTTATGGAGATGGAAAGTCAGTAAAGGGGCACTTTGGGGAGCCTGGAAATGAAGAGCTTGAATTTGGATGTATTGCATTTGAGATGCCTATTACAAAACTCGTCAGAGATGAAAGTAGCCAGTTGGGGGAAAGTCTGGAGTTGAAGAAAAGTCTGGGCTGCTGAGATACATTTGGGATATGTTAGCTTATAGATGAGATTAAAAGACCTGAGGCATATGAAGTCACCAAGAGACAGAGTGTAGACAGAGAAGAAAAGAGTTCTGAGGATAGAGCACCCTACAACATTTAGGGTTGGAAAGATGAGTAGGAATCAGAAAATGAAGCAGAAGGAGCAGCCAAATAGGGAGGAGGACTAGGAAAGAGTGGTATTCAGCTAGCCGAGGACAGGAAGGGTTTCGAAAAGTTATCTTATCATTTGTGCCAAATACTGTCAAATAAGTTGAGGACTGAACATTGGCTGTTGGTTTTAGCATGTGGGGTCCTTGCAGCTGAGTGCAAGAAGGAACAAAAAGTGGGTTCACGCAACAATGGGCAAGCTGGAGGGGGATGTGAGTTTTGGAGCCTTTCTAAATTTTGATCATCGTTGTTTGGAATTATTTTTGATGACAATTAGTAAGAAATTGTTACAATTATTAAACTTTTATTTTGCTATTAAAAAACAATATCCTTGGGAAAAACAGGAGACAACTAGAGAATGAGGTCCTTCATTGAGGGAAGGGGTTGGTATTTAGTATAGATGAGTTAGAGTTAGCCTTGACCATGGGGAAAAAGAAAAGTGAAAGTGTTAGTCGCTCAGTCATGACTGACTCTTTGGGACTCCATGGACTGTAGCCCACCAGGCTCCTCTGTCCTTGGAATTCTCCAGGCAGGAATACTAAAGTGGGTTGCCATTCCCTTCTCCAGGGAATATTCCCAACCCAGGGATCCAACCTGTGTCTCCTGCATTGTGTGTGGATTCTTTACCATTTGCATCACCAGGGAAGCCCCTTAGACCATGGCGATTTTATTTATTATGACATATTTAGAATAGGGAAATGTACAGAATATATGTGTGTAGCTATAGGTAGGTCTGTTAATTTGGTAATGGGAGTAGAATTCCCTGTGCAGCCAGAAAAGAAGCAAATCAAATAGGTGGTGGTGGTTTAGCCACTAAGTCAACAGAGGATATGGTGTTAAAATGCAACAAAACTGAGAATTTGGTGAAAACAGCAACTTAGAACAAAGAGTGAACATGAATTCCCCCAAGGATTCCATAGGAATCTTGAGGAAGCCTTTGGATTTCCTAAGCTGAAATCTGGCTTGTCTTAAACACATGGACACATGAATTCACACACACACACACACACACACACGCACACACACCCTACTTATTATGTACAAATAAACATTTGATCTAAAGTCAGATAATCTGATAGCAGTGTTGGTTGGTGGAAATTTGTGGAAAATTGAATCTTCTTTCTGAGTCTCCATTTCATCTGCAAACTAGAAGTAGTATTTCATTTATATATAACTTGTGAACACAGATCTACCTATCCAAATCCATTGTAGATATCACCATGTGATTTTTCATAGATATTTCAGATGTCCAAAACCAAAATCATTCCTTCTCTAATGTATTTATCATATCACCCCTTTTTAATGAATGGACACTATCATGGACCAAGTTACCCAATTCTCCCACCTCCAGTATTTAACCTAGACCTCTATTCTACTTTCCCACCATCTCAAGTTTAATTGATAAACAAGTCCTGAAAATTTTACACCCTAAATATGTCACCTTGATTTATGTTTCTAATAGCTAAATATATTAGAAATAGATCTATGTATAGATTTGTAAATAATATAGTATGAGTTTTCACACTTTTCTTTGGATTTCATTTAACTTAATTCTTATTGTTTCCTAAATTGTATTTGTGTTGTCATTGTTATGTTCTAATTTTTTTTTCCTTCCACAAAGTTTTGCTTTTATTTCCTTAGAGTTAAAAAATGAATTCCTTAACCACTTGAGCATTTTGGTTCATTTTTTTTGTCTAGAGTTTTGAACATTTTTCATGTAATATTTATCTACTGAATATTTACTAATATATACTAAATGTATATTAAATAGCTGACATCTGAGATTTTATCTGAGTTGTCAAGTATTGACCTTCAACTTTAAAAGCATTTCTATATCTGGATTTCCTGCTTGCTCCTGCATTTGAATAATGAGTCAAATAGCCTTATGAGTAATTGGATCTTTTGTGCAATTAGAACTTTCCCCTGCATTATAATTTATAGTATGGTTGAACTGAGCAACATGTAATGAGTCATTTTACTGAGGCTTTTAAGGAAGTTATTTCTGAAGGTCTGCCTAAGAGGCTAAAATATGTCTGAATTAAAAAGAATGGCAGGCTGCAATCAAGACTATAAAATAAAGGTGCTCAGTAAGCAGCCCTATTACAATCAGAAAGTGAAGGAAACGGATCTCTGTCTTGTGTGCAGAGACAGAGGAAATGATGAATACCTTAGGTAACTCATTCTGTGCAAAATCAATCTTTCACTGTCAATTTTAAATGAACTAATTTGTTCACAAATCTGCTCAGTCAGTTTGGAAGCATACTCTGTTCCTTCATATTAGCAAATCCTTTAATCTTGACTAGTCCACTGAGTAAGAAATCTAGAAATGTGTTAATATGATTGGACATATGTAGTAGGATAAGAATTGATTCTTTTAATTAGTGTCTGCTCAAGTTAGAGTCCCTTTCTTGGCTGAACTATTGACCTACTAATATATCAAGAGATTATGTTATGACTAACATATATCTAAAGTTCAGTTTAACTCTTTCATTGTCAATTAATATTGCAGTAAACTTTTTAGTGACTAGATCCTTTCTATCTTTTTAAAGGAAAGTTTAGGTGTTATAATATGGAAAATATAAATACATGAATATCTGAACAATAATTCCTTGCACTGTAGCCTGTATACAAATTGTACATTGTAACAGCTCTCACTATTTATGGAGTGCAAATTCTTCATAAATTTAATTGTCACCTATTAAAATGAAAAGATGCCTAATATCATTTCCTGCATAAGCTTCACTTTTAAATCAGTGGAATTACATGAAAATTTCCTCCATGGCATTGTAGAATAATGGGAGAAAGAAATCTAAGTACTTTGTGAGTATAAGATTTTGTTAAGAGGTATGGAAATAAGATATTGTAAGTATGTGATTCTCTGTTATTTTATATACGTCAGTAGTTACTGAATAGGCACATAAAATTTGACTTAGAAAGGAAACAATATGGAAATTTTGTGTAAGATAGATGCTATAAAACCTAAAGATACATTTCAAAACAATTTACATTTTTGCTTAAATTCATTTAAAAATGTATTCTTAAATGAATTACATCTGGCTTTGTTAAAAGAAAATCTATTGATAGAAATGTTTAAAACCATTGTACGCATTTATATACACATCCTATTTTTGCTTCCCTCATAGCTCAGTTGGTAAAGAACCCACATGCAATGCAGGAGGCTCAGGTTCGATTCCTCGGTCTGGAAAATCCCTGGAGAAGAAAATGAAAACCTACTCCAGTGTTCTTGCCTGGAAAATCCCATGGACAGAAGCCTGGCAGGCTACAATCCATGGGGTCACAAGAGTCAGACACGACTTAGCAACTAAACCACCATACTTCATTTCAGTTCAGTCGCTCAGTCGCGTCCGACTCTTTGTGACCCCATGAATCGCAGCACGCCAGGCCTCCCTGTCCATCATCATCTCCTGGAGTTCACTCAAACTCCATTGATTCAGTGATGCCATCCAGCCATCTCATCCTCTGTCGTCCCCTTCTCCTCCTGCCCCAAATCCCTCCCAGCATCAGAGTCTTTTCCAATGAGTCAACTCTTCACATGAGGTGCCCAAAGTACTGGAGTTTCAGCTTTAGCATCATTCCTTCCAAAGAACACCCAGGGCTGATCTCCTTTAGAATGGACTGTTTGGATCTCCTTGCAGTCCAAGGGACTCTCAAGAGTCTTCTCCAACACCACAGTTCAAAAGCATCAATTCTTTGGCGTTCAGCTTTCTTCACAGTCCAACTCTCACATCCATACATGACCACTGGAAAAACCATAGCCTTGACTAGATGGACCTTTGTTAACAAAATAATGTCTCTGCTTTTGAATATGCTATCTAGGTTGGGCATAACTTTCCTTCCAAGGAGTAAGCATCTTTTAATTTCATGGCTGCAGTCACCATCTGCAGTGATTTTGGAGCCCTGAAAAATAAAGTCTGACACTTTTTCCACTGTTTCCCCATCTATTTCCCATGAAGTGATGGGACCAGATGCCATGATCTTCGTTTTCTGAATGTTGAGCTTTAAGCCAACTTTTTCACTCTCCTCTTTCACTCTCATGAAGAGGCTTTTTAGTTCCTCTTCACTTTCTGCCATAAGGGTGGTGTCATCTGCATATCTGAGGTTCTTGATATTTCTCCCGGCAATCTTGATTCCAGCTTGTGCTTCTTCCAGCCCAGCATTTCTCATGATGTACTCTGCAAATAAGTTAAATAAGCAGGGTGACAATATACAGCCTTGATGGACTCCTTTTCCTATTTGGAACCAGTCTGTTGTTCCATGTCCACTTCTAACTGTTGCTTCCTGGCCTGCATACAGATTTCTCAAGAGGCAGGTCAAGTGGTCTGGTATTCCCATCTCTTTCAGAATATTCCACAGTTTATTGTGATCCACACAGTCAAAGGCTTTGGCATAGTCAATAAAGCAGAAACAGATGTTTTTCTGGAACTCTCTTGCTTTTCCGATGATGCAGCAGATGTTGGCAATTTGATCTCTGGTTCCTCTGCCTTTTCTAAAACCAGCTTGAACATCTGGAAGTTCACGGTTCACATATTGCTGAAGCCTGGCTTGTAGAATTTTGAGCATTTCTTTACTAGTGTGTGAGATGAATGCAGTTGTGTAGTAGTTGGAGCATTATTTGGCATTGCCTTTCTTTGGGTCAAAGAGTTCGAAATGCAGTACTTAGATGCCATCTAAAAAATGACAGAATGATCTCTGTTCGTTTCCAAGGCAAACCATTCAATATCACAGTAATCCAAGTCTATGCCCCAACCAGTAACGCTGAAGAAGCTAAAGTTTAATGGTTCTATGAAGACCTACAAGACCTTTTGGAACTAACACCCAAAAAAGATGTTTTCTTCATTATAGGGGACTGGAATGCAGAAGTAGGAAGTCAAGAAACACCTGGAGTAACAGGCAAATTTGGCCTTGGAATATGGAATGAAGCAGGGCAAAGGCTAATAGAATTTTGCCAAGGGAACACACTGGTCATAGCAAACACCCTCTTTGAACAACACAAGAGAAGACTCTACACATGGACATCACCAGATGGTCAACACTGAAATCAGATTGATTATATTCTTTGCAGCCAAAGATGGAGAAGCTCTATACAGTTAGCGAAAACAAGACCGGGAGCTGACTGTGGCTCAGATCATGAGCTCCTTATTCCCAGAGCTTTAAGACTCCCAGATTCAGACTCAAATTGAAGAAAATAGGGAAAACCACTAAACCATTCAGGTATGACCTAAACCACCATAGTATTTTTAAAAGTCCAATGTAAAGAGATTATATTTTATATGTATTATCAATTTGCCTATTTTGTTATTGTTGTACAGTCACTATGTTGTATCTGACTGTTTTGCAACCCCATGGACTATAAGCCCTCTGCTTCTGTCTATGGGATTTCCCAGGCAAGAATTGCCATTTCCTTCTCCAGGGGATCTTCCCAACACAGGGATTGACCCCACATCTCCTGCATTGCAGGCAGATTCTTCTACCACTGAGCCACCAGGGAAGCTATTTTACTAGTTTCTAAAAAGATTTCTATCACTTAAAATAGAGCATAAACACAATACTTAACAATGAATTTGAGAGTGACTATGTTCATACATTCCACACACGATGGTGAGAAATTTGGTAATGCTGAGTTTATTTAGTTCATTCAACAAATATTCATTTTATATCTTCTGTGTATAATGTCCTATACTAGGAATTTTGTAGGATTCCAAAAGCTTCATAGTCCCTGATTTAAAGGAAACTTTAACATGAACTTTAATCTCAAAAGCTATTCATTATTTCAACATGAATGTCAGTTTTGCACTTTGCCCAAAACTGATATCCTTGGCCCTCAAAACTGTTCTAACAGTGGGTAGCCTTTCCTATCTCATTTGTGGCAACTCCATTCTTATAGTTGACCAAACAAAAACCTTTGGGATCATATTTAATTCCTCTCACTCTTTCTTGTTCCACACCTATATGTGTGTGTTATTCACTGAGTCATGTTTGATTCTTTGCAACTCATGGACTGGAGCCTGCCAGGCCCCAGACTCCTTTGTCCATGGATTTCTCCATGCAAGAATACTGGAGTGAGTTGCCATTTCCTTCACATTCCACACCAACTTGAGTAGAAAATATTGTTGCCTGTGTTTTAAACTATCCAAAATCAAAGTGTTTCACCTCCTCCATAGCTTCCTCCTTGGTACCAGCTACCACTGTCTCTCTCTTGGATATAATACAGCCTTTTCATAGTTCTCCTTGCTTCCATCTTTGCCCCTCTCCTCCCCTCCATTCTGTTAACACATTTCAGAGTGAGTTTTTAAACTTAACTCAGATGTTACTATCCCTCTATTCAAAACCTTTTAGTATCTCTCTTTTGTACTCACCACTGATGGCTAAGTAGTTACAGCAGTTTACAAAGTCCTTAAATAACCTGCCTTCTCTTAGGTCTATAACCTCTTCTTTTCCTCCTTTCCTTAATCTGTAACAGTCACATTGGCTTTGTAGCTATTACTTAAGCTTACCACTCACATTGCACAGCAATGCACTCCCTCTGCCTGCAAGCTTCCTCACCCAGGCAGCCACATGGATAACTTCCTTCAAGTCTGCTTAGATGTCTTACTCTCAATGAGGCCTGCCATGACAACCATTTTTAAAATCTCAAACTTCAACTCGGCAATGCAAACACCCCTTGCCTTACTCTGTCTTGTTCTTAGCACTTATCAATATCTAGCATGCTACACAGTTGACTCCTTATGAAAATGAAATAAAAAAGTTGCTCAGTCGTGTCTGACTCTTTGCGACCCCATGGACTTAGTCCACGCAACTCTCCAGGCCAGAATACTGGAGTGGGTAGCCTTTCCCTTCTCCAGGGGAATCTTTCCAGCCTAAGGATTGAACCCAGGTCTCCCACCTTGCAGGCGAATTCTTTACCAGCTGAGCCACAAGGGAAGCCCAAGAATACTGGGGTGGGTAGCCTATCCCTTCTCCAGGGGATCTTCCCAACCAAGGAGTCGAACTGGGGTCTCCTGCATCGCAGGCCAATTCTTTACCAACTGAGCTATGAGGAAACTTGACTCCTTATGACCAGGTTTATTGCCTGTCTCTCCAGTTGTAGCTGCAGGCCATAAGAAGCAAAGACTCACAGATGCTGGGGCAAAGTGCACAGAAATAGGAAGAAGAGAAACAGTGAAGGATCACAGGTTGTGTCTGCTGTGTTCAGCAATCCCACGTTTAACGGTATGTTCCAAAGATATTCTGGCAAAAATGCAAAGTGATAATTGCACAAGGCTATTCATAATGGCAGTATTTTTAATAGCAAAGAATGGAATTAACCCAGATATCAATTAATAGGAGGCTATTGATACATCCACACAGTGGAGAAACTTACAAAATGAAGGAAAATATAGAATTTAGATATTGAATGATATAAATTTTTATCCAAATGCTATTGTTAAATGAAAAAAGCAAGTATGGTAACTTTTATCTAAGAAGGTTGTAGAAACATGAATATTTATGTGTATTACCTGCTTATATTTTCAAAAATATATGATAGAAGAAACTCCAAAATTAATAACAATGGTTTCTCTTAAGGGGCACAAAGAAACAGAATGAATGGCACAGGGATAGAAGCAAAAGTTTTGTGGTGTACCTTGTTATGGAGCTCGGCAACTGTTTACCACAGTTGAAACACCAATAAAATGTGAAAACTTCCCCTAAATTGAAAAACAGTTGAAACAAGTGAACATTCTTTTTATCAATTAGAGGAATGACCACTTAAGAGAATTATTTCAGGTGACTTTGAAATACAATACTTTAAGTGGATATCCTTGGTGTATCATATTCAAAGAATTTTTAAAAAATCTTAAACTTTATTCAATATTCTTAATTTTAATGGTAATATTCATCTTTAAATTTGAAATTATTACAAGTATGTATATATGTGCTCAGTTGCTTCAGTTGTGTCTGATTCTTTGTGACCCTATGGAGTGTCCTCCATGGAATTCTTCAGGCAAGAAGATTGGAGTATGTTGTCATGCCCTCCTCCAGGGGATCTTCTTGACCCAGGGATCTAACCCGTATCTCCTTCGACTCTTGCATTGCAAGCAGATTCTTTATCACTGAACCACCAGGGAAACCCAGCAAAGCACTAAAACATGGTAATACTGTATATGTATATTTAAGAATAAAAAAATATATATTGAAATCATTCATTTCTGAGGTAAAGAACAAAGATAAAATTGTAATATCCTAGAAGTTAAGTAAATGTACATAATCTTAAATTTAAAATATCAGTATTAATTCAAATTCATATGTATTATTTACTTATTTCCTGACTTGGTCCACTGAAGAACAAACCATGAAAGCTTTGTGGCAATATGCACCCCTAGCACAGAGGTTTTGGTCTCTAAATATCATTATCCACTGAAAGAAACCAGAGTTTAGTGTTCCCTGGAGAATGACTTATTTTTACATAAATATAAGAACTAAAACTATAAAACATTTAGAATAAAATGCAGAAGTAATTATGCATGATCTCAGATTAGGTAATAATATCTGAGATTTAATACCAAAACAAGCAAACAAACAAACATAAGTAATAAAAGGAAAATCAATAAACTGGACTTCATCAAAATAAAAAATTTTATGCTTCAAGTGATATCATTAAGTGAAAAGACAACCCACAGAGGAGAAAACACAGGACAATCATACATCTGATAAAGGACTTGTAACCAGAATATATGGGTTTCCCAGGTGGCTCAGTGGTAAAGAATCCACCTACCTACCAATGCAGGAGGCTTGGGTTCAATCCTTGAGTCAGGAAGATTCCTTGGAGAAGGAAATGACAACTTACTCCAGTATTCTTGCCCGGGGAATCCCATGCACAGTCTGATGGACTACAGTCCATCGGGTCATAAAACAGCTGGACATGACTTAGCAAGTAAACAACCACCAGAATATATAAAAAACTCTTACAACTCAATAAAAAATTATAACAGTGAGCCAAAGATTTTAATAGATGTTTCTGTAAAGAAGATATATGAATAATTAATAACCACAAAAAGTCCCTCACATCATTAATCATTTGGGAAAGGCAAAACATAATCACAGAGATATCACTCACAAAGAAAATGACTTTAATAATAATGGCAGACAATAGCCACTACAATCATCCCTTAGTATTTGTGGGAAATTAGTTCCAGAACTTTCCATGGAAGGAAAATCCATGAATGCTCAAGTCTCATAATTGCCCCTCTATATTCTTGGGTTCTGCATCTGCAGATTCAACCAACCGTGAACTGTAAATGTTAACACATGATCTGCAGTTGATTGAGTCCCTGAATCCAGAATCTATGGATACAGAGGGACAACTGTAGATTTATTGAAAAAACTCCACTTACAAGTAGACCTGAGCAGTTCAAACCCATGTTGTTCAAGTTTCAACTGTATTGGCAAGGATGTGAAGAAACTGGAAAATTGGAGCCTAATTCATTGGTGTTGGAGAAGACTCTTGAGAGTCCCTTGGACTGCAAGGAGATCCAACCAGTCCATCCTGAAGGAGATCAACCCTGGGATTTCTTTGGAAGGAATGATGCTAAAGCTGAAGCTCCAGTACTTTGGCCACCTCATGCGAAGAGTTGACTCATTGGAAAAGACTCTGATGCTGGGAGGGATTGGGGGCAGGAGGAGAAGGGGATGACAGAGGATGAGATGGCTGGATGGCATCACGGACTCGATGGACATGAGTCTGAGTGAACTCTGGGAGATGGTGATAGACAGGGAGGCCTGGCGTGCTGCGATTCATGGGGTCACAAAGAGTCGAACACGATTGAGCGACTGAACTGAACTGAATTCATTGCTAACTGGGGATGAAAAATGGGAAGCCACTTTAGCAAACAGTTTGGCATTTCCTCAAAATGTTGACAATAGAGTTATCATATGACTCAGGAATTTCACAACTAGTTATGCAATCAAGATAAATGAAATTATAAATCAACACAATAACTTATACATGGATTTCATAGCAGCATTATTCATAAGAGCTGAAAAGCAGAAATAATTCAAGCAACTATCAATACATAAATAAATAAACAAAATGTGGTATATCCATAAAATGGAACATTATTCAGAATAAAAAGGAATGAAACATACTTTGAAAATATATCTGTGAGCTCATAATGACACCTAAAATACATACACAAACATGGATAACTAATTACCATTGGTGGTTGGTTAGGAATCATCTGTGCTCAGTCACTAAGTTGTGTCTAGCTCTTTGCCACCCCTGGACTGTAGCCCGCCAGGCTCCTCTGTCCATGGGATTCTCCAGGCAAGAATTTTGGAGTGAGTTGCCATCCCCTTCTTCAGGGGATCTTCCCGACCCAGGGATCAAACCCAGGTCTCCTGCATTGCAGGTAGATTCTTTAATGACTGAGCCGCCAGGGTAGCCCAAGCTATCATCATACTATTTTGAAAATTAATATAATAAAAGGATAAAAAATTACTTTTTGCAAATTTTCAAAAATTTAGCCTAATATTTCTTATAATGCTGTTTCAATGAGATACAACTTCAAGATATTTTGTACCAAACCTAATATATTAAAAAGTTGTAGGTTGTATATTTAAGTGTTCCTCAGTGCATACAACTAAAGATCAAGTCAACAAAGTTTGCTTTATACATGATACAGATTCTAATATGGTAAATGATATTTACTTTTTTCCTTCATAAGTTTATTTTTTTCCTTCTCTGAACTTCTGCTTTGGTTTTATTGTTTTGTTCTCTGTGGATTTAACCACTTTTAGGGAATACTAGTCACACTGAAAAAAATTGAATGCTACCTAAAAACAAATTTATTCACACATGCACGAGTATCAACACTTGTGGGAGAAGGGACTTCTGTGTTCGTGCTCAATCGCTTCAGTTGTATCCCACTCTTTGTGAACTTATGGACTGTAGCCCACCAGGCTCCTCTGTCCATGGGATTTTCCAGGCAAGAATACTGCAGTGGGTTGTCATGCCCTTCTCCAGCAGATCTTCCTGACCCAGGGGTTGAACTTGCATCTCGTGCGTTGCAGGCAGACTCTTTATAGCTGAGCGGGGTAGTCCCCCTTTTCCTTATAAATAGCATTAATTTGAAACTTGAAATTTTCAGCAAGATACTTTCTAAAGGCCTTGAAATTCAATCAGCATCAGAAAAATATTATGTCATTAGCAATGACATACATTAGATGAAAGCAAAAATAATTTGAATTTCTATTAAAAGTAGAAAATCTGATAAAACATTGATCTTAATGATTGCTTGATGTTGAATAAAAATGAACAGGAATTAGAACACTATGGGCCCTCTCACCCTGAAATTTTGCTAACAGTTGCAATAGCTTCAACAATGTAATAACCTTTCACAGAAAGTATCTGTAAGGGACTTCCTTGATGATAGCCGGTAAAGAATCTACCTGCAGTGAAGGAGACGCAAGAGATGTGGGAGATGTGGGTTCTATCCCTGAGTCAGGAAGATTCCCTGGAGAAGGAAATGGTGACCAACTCCTGTATTCTTGCCTGAAGAATTCCATGGATAGAGGAACTTTGCAGGCTACAGTCCAAAGGATCACAAAGAACATACACAACTGAACACACACTGGACTGAATATGTAAACATAAATTTTGAAAATGAGAGGCTGTATTTAAGGCCCTCGTTTGACTTCCAGGCCAGTCCTAAAATCTACAACTCGAGGCAGCAGGAACTCGACTTCCATTTTGTTGTTATGTGGAAATGGCACCAGGGAAAGACTAGCCAGCAGTGGGGCTGGTCAGTGCATCTGCCATCCCCAGGTGCTGTCTTGGTGAGGCTTGTCAGTCCTCCCGGCCTTGTGCACTGATGCTGAAGACTCCCTCCTGACCAGACCCTAGTCACTTGCCAGGCTTGCCCCGTCATGGGGAGTTCCACGGCAACTGATCCTCATGCTCACCCTGCTGTCAAAGCATTCCAATTTTTAATCGCTACATGACTTGTCAGATTCAATAGGAACCACATGGCCACAATTAAAACCTTTCTAATAATGAGAGAGCCAAACAAGGGGAAAAAAAAAATACTCTGGGCATCTTTCCTGTCACTGGTTCACATTCTGAAAGTAAGTTTGAGAAAATCCTTCAACTGAAATTTGTGTTTACATGGTGAGCAACTAAATGGTTATTCCCTTCATCCTGACAACAAAACAAAGTGCTTGTGTCTGCACTTAGGGAATATTTCTGAGATTCTGGCTGGCTCACCTAAAGTATATTTCCACTCTGAAAAGAATCTCTTACCATCAGGGAAGAAAGCAGCCAAACTCCAGTTCCAGATCTGTGCACCACACCTGTCACTTCCTTACCTACTGGGAGACATTCTCTTCCTGGCTATATTTAGCTGGAAATGCTAAAGCATATTATAAAAACTCTTTATAAACTCAGCAGAATGAACTTTATTTTCTTGACAATGTTACCTGTATCACAGTTTTAATTATTTCTCCCCTAGATTTTGAATTTTGACAGGAGTGAGAATTATGATGAAAATGGAAGTAAAAACTTTTACTAACTAAAAATTGAAATTAATTTAACTCTCTGCTGTATACAGATATTGATCCTATGATTTGGAACATATTTAGAAGAGGAAGAGATGCACCTAAGTACTGTTCTTTACTGGATTCTGAAAAGGCTTTTATATGCAGACAAAAGTCACATTAGCTAAGAGACACATCAGGCTATTTGTGGAAAAGATCTAATGGCATGGATGATAATTGCAGACAACCTGTTTTTACTCTACAGCATCTTCTCCTAGTGTTTACTAAAAGGGAATATTACCAAGAGGTAAACACTATGTGGAGTGAATACCTTTGCAACTTGTATTCTGGTGTTTCAAGATTTTTTTTCCAGAATATTCATTTGGGTGTCCCTTTAGGTCCTTATGTTTTGAACACCATCAAGCAGCAAAAAATTTGATGAGTTCATCTATTGTTCTTTTTATTTTATTTCAGTTTTATTTTGGTAAGCACACAGTGTGAGATCTCCCCTCTTAATAAATGTTTAAGTGTACAATACATGACTGTTGACTACAGGTACCATGCCAAATAGCAGATCTCTAGAGTTTATTCATTTTACTTAACTGAAACTTTATTATGCAACTGGTAAGTAATTACTCTTTAAGAACTTTATTATGGAAAGTGTGAGCTAAATAATCAAATCCTAGAGGAAGCACCAAATATGTAAGACTCTTCATTACCAGATCCTCTACACTGTTGCCATATGTTACCATCCCTCAAGTTGGAAAACATTTGAATGATTTACAGTATCCAGATTTCCATGAATCTCTTTTGTAATTGTCAAACATGTCTTACCTCCATATGAAAACTCAACTGTTTATCGTTTAATAAACTAAGTAGTAAATTCTATCTACTACTTTTCTTTCTTCTTGCTGTATAGCTAGTCCTGGACCAGGGAATGTCTTGAAAGAGGCAATCTAAGCACATCTTTTTAAATGCTAAAATTCACATGCAGCTTCAGATTTTATTGAGTAGAAGTATTTACAAAGGTTCTACCTCATTTACCAACAGAGGACTGTGGCTTCCCTACAATAGTCAGTGGGCTTCTGGAGGGCATCACCATGTCTTACTAGTCTCTGTGCCCCCAGTAGGAAAACAGCACTTCCTGAGGCACACAGTAATGTTAAATAAGAGATTAGTTAAGTTAAACTTACAAGGATATTAAATGAATTTTTCTTAAGTCAATGGAGAACCTCTGTCCCAACAAATTATTATTTGTTACAACTTTCAAGTGACATATATGTTGAGAGAATCATATTAGAATTTTTCTTTATTCTTTATCTTTATTTTTCTTTATTTTTTGTTTTTTCTTCTTTGTCTTTGTTATAGGCTGAAATTAAATATCATGTAACATTATGACCCTTAAATTTTTCTACCCATTCACAACAATTCCTATAAGTTATACAAAGTTTCAGGGTCTGGTCAGCTTATCAAGAGAGAATAGAAATATCCCATGCCCAGCAAACTGAAAGCTTTAGAATATTCATCATTCCGGACACTGAAGCTGACACTTTAAAGCTGAAATCAGTTCTTTTAAATTCAACTCAAGCACATTGCTGTAAAAAGTAGAGCTTGATGAGACTGTACTGAAATTCTCAATTCTAGTATGACCACTAAAATCTCAGTCACATTTGAATTAATTGGCTATTTTTCTCCACTTTGATAGTAAAACAAATGAACTGATATGGTGCCACCCTTTAATCCATGTCAATGATTATACTTCTACCTCAACCATTTTTTACTGCAACAGTTAAAATACTAAAGTTTGGAGTTATATATTGAAGGAGTTAAATTACACTTGTTGTTTGTGTTTTCTCCTGTTTTGTCTCTTTGTGTGGTTTTGTCATTTACCTAGAAGAGCTTTTTCGCTCTGTCCAGACCTTTTGATATGCTTGGCCAGCAGGGCTCTCCCCTGTGAGAGTGCTGACTTGGGCCATTGGTGCTGATTTGAGGTGTGCTGAGTGCTCAACCGCTGAGTTGTGTCTGACTCTTTGTAACCGCCTGGACTGTAGCTAGCCAGGCTTCTCTGAGATCCGTGCCTATTACCGCATGTCCTCCACAAACCTTTGCATCATGTCACACAACCCACTCAACTCATTGTTGAGCATGAGAAACATTGTTACAATAGTGTTTATACTTATTTGTATGTATTTTTGGAAAAATCTTAAAAATTTAATTTATAATTCAGAGGCATACCCATGAAATATCCAAAGTACACTAGTCAGGAAAATAGAATCTTTATTTTCTTGTTCTTTTCTATTAAAGCATTTGAAAAGTTTTCAACACAATTTTACCTTTATTTTCAGAAAATATTAGAGGTCCTTACTTCACTTGGCAGGATATTTTCTATTAAACATTTACAATCTATTGGTAGGGCTACCAGATTTAGTATTTAAAAAATATAGAACACCCAGGTACATTTGAGTTTCAGGTAAACAATGGAATTTTAAACCTTACTTGGGACATAATTCCCTGAAAATTTTTTCATTGGTTACCTGAAATCTGGATTTAACTTGGTGTTCTATATCTTATCTTACAATCCTATTTCTTGATCTTGATGAAAAACCCATGTTAAAAATTTCTAGTAAAAATAATTCTAGATAGAAGAAAGAGATCACAATAGGAACCCACTCTGACATGATGCCTGTTTATATAAAGTCAGATATACTGAAGTTTAGAGAACATCTGCCAAAATTAGAAGATGCACAGAGTAAAATACAATTTGGGATTAATTAATCCCTACCCCATTTTCATAAAAATATCCATTAATTGAGGATCTATGGTATTTCAGGAACTATGTTAACTTCAAATGTAACCAGGGCAGCAAAAAGTCCCTTCCCTTCCTAGAGGAAGAGCAATCTAAAAAGAGACTGAGAGAAGGCATTAAAGGGAGGAGGTGGGGAAGAAGCATTCCCCACTGAAATAGACCAGAGTCCCTTGGAAAGATGGCTTATTCTAAGACAAGAGAGGTAAGAGAAGGTTCAAGATGAGCTTAAAATATCTGTGGTACCAGAAATAGGTACTGAAATGTCACAAGGATCCAGGAGCCAACACAAAAGGACTCTCATAGGCTCAAATGATATATTATTAGAATATTGTATTGGAACTCATTAAATAAAATTTGATTCCGTGAGTCTTTGCTGATAATAATTGATAGATGATGATGATGATAGATGATAGACAGATGGATAAAGAAGGGAAACTTGTTCTTCATAGAAAGTACTGAGTAATAAATATAGAAAGAATGAGAGAATCACCATTTTGCAACCATTATTGTAAATATTAAGGAAAGAATAAGTGGATGATAAATCTGGGGTAGAGAGGTTAAATGAGGTTCAGAATACTTACATAATATTAAATACCTTTCTAGAAATTACTTATTACATTGATCCTCATGAATACACAAATTTTGTATTTGAGAATTCACCTGTTTGCTAAAATTCATTTGTACCTCAAATTCTCAGTCTTTGTAAATACGAACAGAGGGATGAAAAACCTGAGGCACTTGATATGCATTCTCATTTCAGTTCATTCATACTATCCGCAAGCATCTTTTACTTTAAGTAAAATATACCTTTTACTTAAAGGTGTATTTAGTGTCAGGTTTTGCATTTTTTGTGCTTTTTGTTGATTAATTGGACAGTTTGTTGGATTTTTGCTGTTTCAGATAGTTTCAAAACATAGCAATGATGTCCTTTCTGGTGTTTCAAAGCATGAAAACTGTGATGTGCTTTATGGAAAAAAAAATCTGTGTTAGATGAGCTTCTTCAGGCATGAGTTACAGTAATGTTGGCTATAAGTTTAATTTAGTGAATTGACAATATAAAATTAGCTGTCTTTAGACAAACAAACAAAAAACACATAAAAGAAGATTAGGTATTGATTGATACACATGTTGTGACTAGAGGCACAAAGGAACTTAATCCCGGATTTCCTCTGGAAGCAATGATCAGAATTTCATAATTCAGTGTCTGCATCAACTCAGTAGAACATGACTACTGTGAATATAACAGTTGACTATAGTTATTGTTGACCTGAAGCAGATAAACTGCTAAATATTTCTCTGGCAAAGATGGGTTTATTTGGGATCAGCAGGGAATGGCAATTCAGTATCTGCAAACACAGGAAACCATGTGCAAGTCTCTGCAGGGCAAGGGAAGGAAAACAGTTTTATAGGGGGGAAAAGAAGGTCAGGAGGGCTAATGTAATGAAAGAGTCATGGTTGTTCATGGCTTGAGTCCTTGCCAGGAAAGCAGGAGTCTTTCTTCTTCCCTTGGAGATACAGTTGTCACAGCGTGTAAGAGCTCCCCCTTCTGGTAGCCCAACTTGAATTGAGGTTTCTGTTTATTTTACATGCTTAGTCGCTCAGTTGTGTCAGACTCTTTGCGACCTCGTGGACTGTAGGCGGCCAAGCTTCTCTGTCCATGTTCTGCTTATTAATTTTTTGCATATCCCCACTTTGATCAAGATATTTCTCTGAAAGCATCACTAATCAAGAGTCAGCTTTTCTAGTTTTAGCAGTATTTTTGTCTCTCAATGCCAAGAAGAACCTGAGTGTATGTAGTGCCTCATATTGAAGGAAAAGAGTACAGACTGTAAACTCATTTGACATTCAGGTCAGTTCAGTTCAGTTCAGTCGCTCAGTCATGTCCGACTCTTTGCAACCCCATGAATCACTGCATGCCAGGCCTCCCTGTCCATCACCAACTCCCGGAGTTCACTCAGACTCACATCCATCGAGGCAGTGATGCCATCCAGCCATCTCATCCTCTGTTGTCCCCTTCTCCTCCTGCCCCCAATCCCTCCCAGCATCAGAGTCTTTTCCAATGAGTCAACTCTTCGCATGAGGTGGCCGAAGTACTGGAGCTTCAGCTTTAGCATCATTCCTTCCAAAGAAATAACAAGTAGAAGTAGGAGGGAGAACTCTCAGCAACTTTTGGCCCAAACTGCATGTGTTATCAAGATCATAGTCATGGGAGATCATGAAGCCCTATGTCATCATCAAAGGTTGGACAAGAAGTTCCAACAGACCAGCTCCAGTATCTTGAGAAAGCTGTGCCATCAGATGTCATCCACCTCCATTCTGGGAAATCTTTCCTTTCAGGCCACTGGATGATGTGCAGGTTTGACATTTTGCACTTTCTTTAGGTGTGTCATGTGAATTCAAGACTATTCCTTATAGTTTGGTGGCACAGGGTTGGTTAGCAGTACCTGAAAGGCATCTATTCACTGAATTTGGAAAGAGTCCTTCTGGAGGTGACTTCTTCCAGGACAAAATCTCCAGGTGGCAAGGTGGGAGGCTTAAGGTCTTCATGTCCTGAGAGCACATTGTGGAAAAATTGCTCTACCAACACATGTTTATTTTTAATAGAAGCAATTAGATTTTTGCTGCATTGGAGTATCCTTTTATCAGTTGTGAGTCAAAAGAAGCAGGAGACAAGTGCTTTGGTCACATTGTCAATAATATCTCAAAAGGTGATGGATTTTGAGTTTCATAAGAGGTACATTTAGAAGGACCAACAGCAATGCTTTGGGCCAAGGTACTTGGATATCCTCTACAAATTTTTTCCAATTAAGTCTTATTTAATGCTACTGTGGGCTTCCCTGGTGGCTCAGACGGTAAAGCATCTGTCTGCAATGCAGGAGACCCAGGTTCAATCCCTGGGTCGGGAAGATCCCCTGGAGAAGGAAATGGCAGCCCACTCCAGTACTCTTGCCTGGAGAATCCCATGGACGGAGGAGCCTGGTAGGCTATTGTCCATGGGGTTGCAAAGAGTCGGACATGACTGAGCAACTTCACTATCACTATATAATGCTACTGATGTCTTCAACTAAGTCAGAGGATTGGGGGTGGTAAGCGCAGTGACAGTGTTGTATAACTGGCCAATCAGCACAGACTTATGAGGGTCCTTGGCCAGTAAAAGTGTCCCTTGGTCACTATGAAGTTTTGTAGGAGTCCCCTAGGTAAGACTGGCTTTTCCAAAAGGACCTGGGCCACAGGAGAGGCAGTAGCCTATCTGCAAGGGAGGTCTTCAGTTCAGTGTTAAAATATACAGATCATGACTAGGAAGTATTTACACTCATGAGATGGAGGAGATTGTATGAAGTCTATTTGCCTGATCTCAAATAGTCCGCTAAAGAGTTTGAAATGTCTGAAAGTAACGTGAATAGGCTCCTCCAGATTGTACTTCAGATAAGTGGGACTATGAGGTAGACACTTTTTCCAGCCTTTATCGTGCTTCCCCACCAATTCTGATTCATGAAGAGTAGCATTCTGTCAGTAGGCCAATGGTTTAATGCATGTACAGTGGTGAGGAGTGGCAACTTTATTTATTTTAATTTGTGACAAATTTTATTAAGTAAATTTTTAAAAATTAATTTTTATTGAAGTATGGTTGCTTTATAGGCTGGTGATTTTGGAGTCTCTGGTAGGACTGCATTATTATTAAGTCCAAGCCAGAGCTTTTTCTTTTTATCAAACCAACAGCTGTTGAATTTCCAGTCTTGCTTTTTCTAAGGCCAACTGTTGGGCTTCTCTAGCCAGTTTTTCTAAGATATTTATGGAAATACCCTTTTGGAGCATGACAGAATTTTGGCTGCTATTGGTCCCTTTAAAGGCAGTATTACTTGTGGAAATGGCAGCAAGGTGATTTCTTTTAGCTTCCAAAGAATCAAGTTTAGAATGTCCTGGAATCTTAATCAGAGCTAAAATGGGCAGGTAAAAATATTGAATCCAATAATTCCTGGCGTAGGGGCCATTGAGGGGGGCTTAAATTTTATTTGCACTGGAAGTAAGGAAGCCATGCGGCTTCTACAACATTCCAAAATCAAGAGCTACTCAGTAGACATATTTACTATCAGAATAATTATTGGCAGTTTTGTCCTTGACTAAAGTCCAAGCCTGTGTAACAGCATAAAATTCAGCCTGTTGGGCTGCTGCAGTAGGTATAGATAAAGATGCTGCCTCAACATCAAAAAGATTAACAAAGCATATCCAGCACAATATTTGCAATTGTCACCTTTTAAATAAGAACCACCACTGAAACATGAGAAGTCAGCATTATTCAAAGGAGCTTCCTGTAGATCATTGTGAGGAGTCAGGAGGTGGTCCTTCTGCTTTCAGCAGATGTGAGGGACTTCATCAGTGACAGAGGGGAGAAGAGTAACCAGATTATTATTATTACAATGTAGAAGAGTTATGTGAGGAGCAGTTAACAAAAGAACCTACTAAGAGGTGAGACAGCTGAATGAGGTGTGAAAATAGTTAGAGGTCCCTCAACAATTTTCTCAGTGGTCTTAACCAAAAAAGCAGTGGTCATAATGGCTGTAAGGCAAAGCAGGTATTCCTGTGCCACAGGGCCAAGTTGCTGGCTATAATGGCCTATGGGTTAATTTTGATCCCTGCGATTTGGGGTGCATATCTCAAGGGCATTCCCTTCCTCTTCATATTCAACAAGGAGAAAGAGAATATGATTATTGGAATGCCCAGTGGCAGGTGGGTTCTTCAAACTCTCCTTTAAGGCCTTGAAGATTATGTCATCTGATTCTTCCATAAAACTGGGTCTGGTTTGTAGAACATAGAGGGCTTCCCAGGTGGCACTAGTGGTAAAGAATCCACCTGCCAATTCAGGAGAGATAAGAGATGTGGGTTTGATCACTGGGTGGGAAAGATCTCCCAGAGAAGGGCATAGCAACCCACTCCAGTATTCTTGCCTGGATAATTCCATGGACAGAGGAGCCTGGTGGGGTGCAGTTCATAGTGTCACAAAGAATTGGTCATGACTGAGCACCTGAACACAACAATAAAACATAAAGGTTTGAACATAGAGAAATTTGGAATTATATTTCAGTAATACCTGTGAATACCAACTAGCCTGTGAAAGCCTTTTAGTTGGCACTTAGTTTTGGACTTGGGGGAATTTAGGATCCCATGATAGAGAAGGCAATGGCACCCCACTCCAGTACTCTTGCCTGGAAAATCCCATGGACAGAGGAGCCTGAAAAGCTGCAGTCCATGGGGTCACTGAGGGTCAGACACAACTGAGTGGCTTCACTTTGACTTTTCACTATCATGCATTGGAGAAGGAAATGGCAACCCACTCCAGTGTTCTTGCCTGGAGAATCTCAGGGACAGGGGAGCCTGGTGGGTTGCCGTCTATGGGGTCAGTCGGAGACGACTTAAGTGACTTAGTAGCAGCAGAACCCCATGAAGTGTCTCTGGATTTCAGTGTAACCCTCATTTTGACATTTGATGCCCTAAGTATCAAACCTGGGCTTGGGCAAACTACAAGTATTTTTGGCAACCTTATGTCCCTTTAAGACTAAAAGCTTTAGCAAGTGGATGCTGTTTTTCTGTAAAGAGGCTTGAAAAGGAGAGCAAGGAAGCAAACCACCCACATATTACAACATAGTAGAACCTCTAAGGTGGAGAAGGCAATGGCACCTCACTCCAGTACTCTTGCCTGGAAAATCCCATGGATGGAGGAGCCTGGTGGGCTACAGTCCATGGGGTCGCTGGGAGTTGGACACAACTGAGCGACTTCACTTTCACTTTTCACTTTCATGCATTGGAGAAGGAAATGGCAACCTGCTCCAGTGTTCTTGCCTAGAGAATCCCAGGGATGGGGAAGCCTGGTGGGCTGCCATCTGTGGGGTCGCACAGAGTCAGACACGACTGAAGCGACTTAGCAGTAGCAGCAACAGCAGAACCTCTAAGGAACTTTGTACCATCCTGATCAGCCTTCAGGATCTGATAGAAATACGAAGGGCTCTCAGTAAAACCCTGAGACATTACAGTGCAGAGGAATCACTTTTCCTTTCCAAGAGGAGACAAAAAGGGATTGGCTAGTTTCACCAACAAATATAAAAATGTGCTGCATAAATCAATTTCAGTAAAGAATTTACATCCAGTGGGAATGGATATTAGTAACATATGTATGAAGATTAGGAGCAACTGAGTGTCAAGTTATAACAATGTTGTTTATTGTTTGGAAGTCCTGGACCCCAAGGGCTCCCTTCTGGGCCCTCAGGTTTTCCCACTGGTAAAATTGAAGTATTACAAGGGCTGATGTAATGAATAAGGAAACTTGGAGCCTTATTATCTTTTATTATGGGCTTGATGCCTTGAAGGAGTTCTTTACTTATATGGCATGGATCAATTCTGGGAAGAGGCATTGAGGAATCTATCAGAATCTTGATGGGAGGTGTGCTGTGAATTTTGTAAACACCAGTTGGAGATTTTGTCCATCAGGAGGATGGTAGTTGGTTCAATGGCAATAAACCACAGTGTTTCCAGAATTAGCTCTAGTTCCATCAGAGATGTAACAAATAAAACACGTCAAAGGATCATTTAATTTCCCTGACTTGTGTTTCTTTTATTACTGTCAAAACTCTAGAATTATTTCCCTCTTTTGGGAGAAAGAAATTCTGGCATAGTAGTCCTCTAAGATGTCTCAACATAAAAAATGGGTAGGGGCAGAGGAACTACAGAGAGAATGGTGTATATCTTCCAAAGGGTTTCAACACATGGGAATAGGCTCTGAGACAGGAGCTCTTCAGATTCATTACAGGACTCTCTATTTCAAGTGCTTTAGTACTCGGAGGCAACTGCTGCTGTTTAATAGTGGAATTGAGCACCAGATTGTAGCTCAAGTGTCAGTTAGAACTGGAAGATATTAATCTGGAAAAATATTTCTCCAAGTCAATTAAAAAAATTTTTTTAATGTATTTGGTTGCACTGGGTTTTAGCTGAGGTATACAGAATTTTTAGTTTTGGAATGTGAACTGTTAGTTGCAGCATATGGGATCTAGTTACCTGACCAGGGATTGAACCCGGGTCCCTGGCATTAGGAACATGGAGTATTAGCCACTGGATCACCAGGGAAATCCCTCTCCAGGCCATTTAAGAGGAAAGATTGCAAAGAGTATCTGTAGTTCCTTAGAGCCCTGCCATTGAGAACTGGGAGAACTTTGGAAAGAATGGTTAGAGGGCTGAAAATACCTAAAGCCCTCACATTTGTAACAATCTCTTTCTAAGAACCCAGCTTTTTGCAATAATAGCAGAAATTAGGGGAGTTTTGATTTTGTTTAGGAGCCTTTATTTTGGAGTTGAAGATTAACAATTTTGGTTATCTTCCTTTGAGGTGACTTGTCTAGAGTGTGAGAGAGTTGGTTAACAAGACTAATTAAATCTGAAGTGGACATAGTTTCCCATTCCATACTCATCCTTTTTACTAGAAGGCAAAGATCCTAGTTTAGTTCATTAATAAACATAGAGTCAAAAGCTACCTGAGTGGAATCAACTTATGAAGGAAAGCCAGAGTTTTGGTTTGAAGTGACCTAAAGTCAGTTGTAATGTTCATGAACAGATCCTCAGATTTTTGTGTGCAAGCCTAAATTTTGTTTCAATCAACAGGCTTTGGAAAGGCTCTAGGAATTGCTCAGTGAAATCTCTTAGCAATTATTTGGGCCAGATCACATAATAAATTAGCAGGCTGGTATCACACATGTAATTCTAGAAAGTCTTCATAATTTTCCCATTTAGTAATCTTCATTACTCTGCCAACTAAGGTCCATCTAGGCAAGGCTATGGTTTTTCCTGTGGTCATGTATGGATGTGAGAGTTGGACTGTGAAGAAGGCTGAGCGTTGAAGAATTGATGCTTTTGAACTGTGGTGTTGGAGAAGACTATTGAGAGTCCCTTGGACTGCAAGGAGATCCAACCAGTCCATTCTGAAGGAGATCAACCCTGGGATTTCCTTGGAAGGAATGATGCTAAAGCTGAAACTCCAGTACTTTGGGCACCTCATGCGAAGAGTTGACTCATTGGAAAAGACTCTGATGCTGGGAGGGATTTGGGGCAGGGGGAGAAGGGGACGACCGAGGATGAGATGGCTGGATGGCATCATGGACTCGATGGACACGAGTCTGAGTGAACTCCGGGAGTTGGTGATGGACAGGGAGGCCTGGCGTGCTGCAATTCATGGGGTTGCAGAGTCGGACACGACTGAACGACTGAACTGAACTGCAACTTTGGAGTGAGTTTGAAATATGAAATTTGAAAGAGTTGAGAGGAAAAAGCTGAGGAGTGTATTATCAGAGGAGTCCAGAAAAGAGGAAATGTTTGGCATTGTTAAATGCTGCAGAGGTAAGATTTGGGATTTAGGTTAGATTTAGCAGCAGCAGTTCATGGTGATTCGTTTCTATGGGCTTAGTAGAGACAGAAGCCTGCTTGTTATGGGTGCAAATAAAGTGGTGTGTGGAAATACAGACACCAATTCTAGCATTTGAGCTCTAAAGGAAGGAAGAGAAATACAGTAGAAGCTGGAGGGAAAAAAGAAATTGTGTAATACTTTTGTCATTGTTCAATATTTTTAGAATTATTTTTTTTAGTGCTTCACGTTTTTATTGGAATATAATTGCTTTACAATGTTGTGTTAGTTTATACTGTACAACAGTGTGAATCAACTATATGTATACATATATCCCCTCCCTCTTCAGCCTCCCTCCACCCCCAATCTCCCACCTATCACACCCCTCTAGTTCAGCACAGAGCACTGAGGGGAGCTCCCTGTGCTATACAGCAGCTTTCCACTAGCTATATATTTGATGCATGGAGAAGGCAATGGCACCCCACTCCAGTACCCTTGCCTGGAAAATCCCATGGGCGGAGAAGCCTGGTAGGCTGCAGTCCATGGAGTAGCTAAGAGTTGGACATGACTGAGCGACTTCCCTTTCACTTTTCACTTTCATACATTGGAGAAGGAAATGGCAACCCACTCCAGTGTTCTTGCCTGGAGAATCCCAGGGACAGGGGAGCCTGGCGGGTTGCCGTCTATGAGGTCACACAGAGTCAGACATGACTGAAGTCACTTAGCAGCAGCAGCAGCAGCAGCAATGTATATGTGTTAGAGGTGCAAGCATTTTTAAATGGTTGTGTGGACCCATCTTTGGCCAGTGAAAGGAAGGAGACTTGAAAATAAGTGGAAAAGATGTAATATTTGAGAGGAGGGCTCTAATGAACTGTAGGAAATTGGATAAAAAACAAAGATAAGATAGAGAGCAATTTTTAATTCAACTTATTTAACTGGATAATGGGTGTGTTTAAAAAACTGAAGTGATATTGTTGACATCTTTTAGGTTTTCTTAAGAAAAGTCTTTGAATTTATGAATGTTTTTAGATTATAGTAAGGGAAGTAGCATATTAATTTAGAGAATATGTTTTAAAAGTAAAGGTACTATAGGATCTGGAAAGAAAGATTTATTTTTAACATTATGGTATCTTAAAAAATAAAGGGATATTAGTTATAATCATATGTCTTAGCATCTTTTTTTTTCCTCTATAAAATCTCCATGTCTGTTCTAATTTGTCTCTAGTACTGAGTTCATGTTTTTTGTTGCCTTCAGGAGTCATAATTTTCTTCCCCAAATAGATCTTTTCATCTCTTTTTTTCCTTTTAAGTATCTAATTGAGGTGAAAAATAGCATAGTACATTTGATAGAGAAGGTTTGTTTTCCATTACTAAGTAATTGCACAAAGCATTCTTTCATTCTTCCAGGAGGCTGGGGCAAGGAGTCCTGCATCCTAAAGAGAAGAATAGTATCACATTTAAATAACTCTTTAGCTGTATACGTAATTGAGGAAGCAGTGATTCTGCATTTTTGGAGTAGCCAAAACAACAACAACAACAACACACTATTATAAAGTCTTTCTCAGAGTCTCATTAAACGCTAAAGTAAGAATTAAAATTTCAACCATATAATTAAAATATTCAACTTACATTCTTGTGTTTGATTAAAATGGAACAAATGCAGCGCCTTTAACTAGCTTTGACACTAGATTTCCTCACACCAGCTCCATAATACAGCTCCATACTAGCCCCAGTGCACTTTTTTTTTTTTTTAAAGTTTAGGCAAATTACATGCTGCAAATACTAACCAGTAAATAGCTCTAACTGAAAATGAGAAAATTGAGTTCAATATTTTTGTTTGTGTGGGAAAGAGAGGAAGAGGTAAAGGAAGATAAAAAAGAGAGAGGAGTATGGGAATAAGTATTTCTGTATGAAAAAAATAGAAAATTTGGATTTTTTTCTTCCTGTTATGACATACCAAAATGTTAGCTGACTATTAACACTCTGCTTATTCTTCTGTGAATTGTTGGAACCAAAACCATGTGACATTTACTCCACAGCTTCTTTGTATGCTACATTTTTTATTTTCTTTGGACAAAAGCCCGTGGCAACTTACTTGATTGGGGCATAAATATACAAGCTTTTAAGAATCTTGAAATCTCTCAGATGCAAAGAGACCAGATTATTTTAGCATTAAATTAGAATAAGCTGCTGTGTTTTCAGAAAAAAAAGTCTAATTTTTTTGACTAGAGGATCATAATTGAATAGGCAGCTCTATGAGAAATTCTTATAATTTTTTTTGTTATTTCTCCAAGGTTGTAAAAACATATATGGATAATATTAGTCTTGCTCCTAAAGAGCTATCATAATTCTTTCTATCTTTTCATGATCTAGGATTACTAACATTTGTGAAATCACTTCACAGAGTGATTAGGACATTAATACAGGAGCAAAACCAGCTTAAGTTTTAGATATCTGAGTAGATCCATCCAAAAAATCCTGTGCATAAAATAATGGTGCTTTGTAATAAGTTCATTTGACTGTGGAAATCTGAAAAATGTGTTACTGTGTGGGTCATTTTAAAAACCATGATTTGAAAAAATATGGTGTGAGTTGTAATTCTAATTAAAAACCAGGCAAGCCCTTAGGTGGGAGTCACAGTGAGCTGCCCTGAGTTTTTCCCAAGCCTGACAAAAGAGAGAAGAACTGGCCACTGCTTGTGCCTGCCAAGGGTGCATTGTTCCAGGAATCAAAATAAAGAGGCAGTGGGGTCAAGGGTTAGGAGCTCATATTTCCACTCTACATGACCCCGTCTCGGGCTGGGGGTGTTCTTGTCATCTGTTTCTGAAGGTCTCTCAACACAAGACTCTCCTCCACCCCTTTTGGGAAACTCCCGTGTAGATGATGCTGGTGATTAATGCAAAGGGCTCACAGGAGACCTTCTTAAAATTCTTTGGATAAAAGCGTCCTCAGCACGAAGGCTTCAGAAGAATACCTGCAGACATTACTGTCTTGAGAATATAGTGGAAATATCTGTGTTTTCCACCATCTCTACCTTTTCAGAACATATCAAATAACTTGATGAATGGTATGCCACTTTCTATTCTTGTTACAGGCTGTCACCAGAATACTTAAACCTTCACACTTCATGTAGCTGCCAAATATGGGGTTGGTTTTTATTTTTATGTTATTATCATCATTTCAAAGTAGAATTAAGTGACTGTTGGGTTGAATCCTGAAATTCTACTTAGTCCACAAATAGTGGGAAAAATGATAATTGTGTTTGAGCAGATAAAATTGAGATGTATGGGACAATCTGAATCAAAATCTGACAAAGTAGAACTTAAATTATGAATGGTTTCCTTGTGACATTATAGATAACTGAATAAAAAAAACAAAAAAAACAAAAAAAAATTCATTCAAATCCAGACTGTGTAATTATCACATTCTCATTGGCTGCTTTGTTAGAAATTTCCCAAAGGATGATAAAACGTATTAATGAAAATCCAACAGTGGTTTTAAAAGATGCTTTTTTTCTTCAGATACTTTTATGACAGTGCAATTAAACATGCTGTGGCTATTATTTCTTCTAGTGGTTTAGGACAGTGAAATAAGACATAGGCTCCCAGTTCTAAGAGCTATCTGGGGTCCAATTTCTGGAAACCCTAATGTCTAATGCCTAACCTACAGCTGTACTGATTAGGACAGTGTTTCACCAGTTCCACACTGTTTGTGCTAATGAGCCTACAGAAAACTAGGAATTACCAGTTAAAGTTGCCATTAAGCTGCTCCCCTCACAGTATATCAGTTGCACGACATTTCTTACTATCCTACAATTCAATACAGCATTTCTTGAAATGGCCGCCTTCTAGTTAACATAGAAATGTGTTGTGGAGGAAGGAAGGGAAAGAGGAGAGGCCACTTTGCCTATAACGATGGGTATAACATGCTTCTAACCCAAAGCTGTAATTTCATAGATTGATTTCTCTCAAATGCCATCCCTTCAGTCTGTTTACATGGGATTTTGTGCAATGGTCTTTGCCAAATGCCTCTCCCCACCCCCCAACCCCCACATTTTCTGTGCTCACTAGCTTTCCAAAGCAAAGGGATTTCAAACTGACTAACCTGTGCAAATCACAGCTATTAAGACTGGGATGCAATTTTGACCAAAATGAAGAAAAGCAAGAAAAAAAGAGGAAAATATTTCTTCATTCATTAAAGAGGAAATTTCATTAAATTTAAATCTAGAAAAATAAGAGCAAGACAGGTCCCCTTTTTATGAAAGTGTCTACCCTCCAAAATAACCATTGTGATGGAGAAGTAATATCTATATTTGGGAAGCATAGTAACATCTTCTGGATAAATTGAATTATGATTCAGCTTGTGTTTCCGATAAATATACTGCAAATTTTCAAGTTGCTGAAAAAGCAAAGGGTTAACAAAACATATTCAAGAAGAGAAAAATAAGTGAAAACAAAGTTCTTTTTCAAATTATTTAGAAGTTTTCTTCTAATTTCCAGGGCCTGTGAGTCAAATTTGAAGTTTTAACTCATGTCCCCCTTTTCCTCTTAAAGGTGATTTGACCACATTCAGTCAAATGCCTTTTCTGCCTTCTCTGCCACCACCTTCCCACCATTCTTCCAGCTTCTCTCACCACCCCCAGCAATTCTTTCTCTCCTATTTTTCTGTTATAGGTTAAGTAAGTGGCAGTGGTATACAAGGTGTTAGAACCTGAATGCAGGGGCCAGACTTCCTGCCTCTTTCATTTACTAGCTGTGTAAATGCAGACAAATCACTTAACCTCTATGTACTTCATTTTTTCATATATAAAATGGAGTCCATAATAATACCTACACATTATGTTTGATAAGTAGGTTAAATTAATTTATGTGAAGTATGAACTGTAGTAAGCACTATATTTGGAGAAGACAATGGCACCCCACTTCAGTACTCTTGCCTGGAAAATCCCGTGGAGGGAGGAGCCTGGTGGGGGTCGCGAAGAGTCGGACACAACTGAGCAACTTCACTTTCACTTTTGACTTGCATGCATTGGAGAAGGAAATGGCAACCCACTCCAGTGTTCTTGCCTGGAGAATCCCAGGGATGGCGGAGCCTGGTGGGCTGCCGTCTATGAGGTTGCACAGAGTCAGACACCACTGAAGCGACTTAGCAGCCGCAGCAGCAGGCAATATATTATGATTAGCGCCATTTGCATGCAGATGTTTCCACAGAAACTCCTTGAAGGCAGGGGCAGGTTTTCTTTTCCTGTTTAAAAACAAAATTCCCTGAATTACTTTGTTCAGAGTCCAGCAGTCATAACTCTTAAATGAATACAGAATCAAGGGGGGGGGGGGAGTGCATAATCATTACTGTGGTTAGACAACATTTTTGTTTTTGTTTTGTTAGACATCTTTTTGTCTAGCAATGTCTTGTAAGACAACATTTTGTTCTGTTGCTAGACAGTGTTCAATTCTGTCTGATTGATTGCTCTGCTCTCTCTTTTTTGCTTCTGTTTCTGTGTGACTTCTGCTTGGGACACATAAGCAACCTGTATGTAGCCTGAACTCTAAGCCAGAGCACAACTTCTGAAGGTGATAGAAGCTTTTGCAACAAGGAAAGAGGCAAAGGATGCCAAGTGGGAATTTATACCAGCAATATATGCGCCCTAGTACTTTTCTATATGAACTTAAATATGAAAACCTGCAATATATTCAAGGGTCTTGGAACTGATTCTCCGTAAAGTTTATATAAGTAAAAAGCCATTTCCTTTAAACAAAAACTTTAAATTTGGAAACCAAATCTGTTTCTTATAGAGAAGGAGCTCAAGTTTTGGAAAGAGAGAGGGCCAACCACTTTACACATTTTGAAACGATCTCTAATTCTGCCAGGGATGTAATTAAATGAATATGTTTAAATTTGAATACAGACATAATATCAGGCCCTGATATTCTTTATGTCGGGTGCCTTTGTTGGCAGTCATTCACATCACCTTTATCAGTGAACCTTGTCATTTTTATGTGTTATGATCACTTCCTTGACAAATTTAGACCAGCACCTGTAGAGATTTTAAAAAGACATTTGCTCCCTTTATCTGCAAACTGCCAGCACCTTTACTTGTAAGCTCTCTTGCTTTGCACAAGATAGGCTATTAGTTTAAAGATTTGGATTATGGAGAAGGCAATGGCCACCCACTCCAGTATTCTTGCCTGGAGAGTTCCATGGACACAGGAGCCTGGCGGGTTACAGTCCGTGGCGTTGCAAAGAGTGCACACAACAGAGTGCACTCACTTCACTTCACTTCATGGAATCTAGAAAAGAATGGTATTAATAAACCCATTTGCAGGGCAAGAATAGAGACACAGACATAGAGAACAGACTGGGCACAATGAGAGAAGGAGAGGATGGAACAAACTGAGAGGATAGCATTGACATGTATACACCGCCACATGTGACAGAAAGAGCTAATGGGAAGCTGCTGAATAACACAGCTCAACTCGGTGCTCTGTGACACCGAGAGGGGTGGGATGGGGTTGGGGAGGGGATTCAGGAGGGAGGGGGTCATGTGTGCTTGTGGCTGGTTGCAGTTGTATGGCAGAAGCCAAAGCAATATTATGAAGCAATTATCCTCCAATTAAAAATAAAATTTAAAAAATAAAAAAAATTTGAATTAACAGGATGTTAAAAATGTGGCGATGGATAGCTAAATGTGTGCATGTGTGCCTATTCACTGAGTCTATCTGACTCTTTGCAACCCCCTGGGCTGTAGCCCACCAGGCTCCTCTGTCCATGGGATTTCCCAGACAAGAATACTGGAGTAGGGTGCGATTTCTTTCTCTAGGGGATCTTCCTAACCCAAGGATCAAACTCACGTCTTCTGTGTCTCCTGCATTGGCAGGTGGATTCTGTACCAGTGAGCCTTCCAGGAAGCCCCTATCTAAATGCCGGTAACTAAATTGAAGAAATGCACCATTTTCAATGCACACAAGCTGGACTGGCAGCCACTGGCCACAGCAGTTCACAAATAAACATGTTACTAAACATTGGCTTCAAGTTTAAAATGCAGTTCTCAGCCAAGTGTCTAGTTTCATGTATTAATGGCAATTGATTCTACAGCTAAGGAAGACAGTGATAATTATTTGACCAGCTACCTGGCTTATTTGAGATGTCAACAAAATATCTTTTATAAACTCCAAATTGACTTTCTGCTTTGCAAACATTAGCCCCAGTTTACTTGTTAGTGGTGATGACACAAACATTGCTGTCTCAAACTGTAAAAAGCAACTCCTTGCTCAAGAAACCCAAGGTAATATCATCTAGCATCTTGGCATTCTCCCGAAGAATTAGTGCCTAGGGGAGGCAAAACAGGACATTAGTGAGGATTAATAGAATCTTTGAGTAAGCCTTCTTTTTCCCTCCTCTCTCTTCCCCAGCTTTTATGTGTTAACCTCCACATTATTTTAGTGTGTTTTTTTGGTGTGTGCTGAATTATTAAAAGTGGTACATTTTTCTGTATCTAGCTAGCATATTGTTTATGTGATGTCATGTTTTTTCCAACAGCCACACCATATTTAAATTTCTCTACTTTAATATTGCTATGGTTTAAATTCCAAGCAGATAAGAGATGATATGTCTTCTTAAAAAAATGTATGTTTTCCAAGTACATTGATTTAGTAGTTTTGTTATCTGTGTCAGCGGACTCTTAAACCATTGTCAAATATTTCTGGGAGTTGATAGGAGATAGAGGAAGAAACTCTAATAAAGAAGTTTTCTGTCACCTCACAAATTGTGGGATGTTTTGCAAGTAGCTTGTCTGAATCTGACTCTAATAAAATAATGGACTTGAACCTGATGATTTTGTGAGCTGCTTCCACATTGGAATCATATTAGACAATTTAGCCAACAGGAAACTGAGGCCGTGCATCTTGTGGTTTGACTGGAGCTGAGCAACAGAAATTAGAAGGAAGGATGGGCATTTTAAGTGACATAAAGTGCACAAGATATAAAATAAAACCTATAAAACACACAGTTCCAATGAGGCTACCATCCCCAACAATGTATTTTTAAAACCGCAATCTGTAGACTCCAGCACTTCAAGACCTCATGCAAAGTGGCCATAAAATCAATTGAATAGACACACTTCTGGAATCATTTTTAAGAATTAAGTGAGGTGAAATCATTGTCATGTCCTGTGCTTTTATTAAAATAAAATTATCATTATGTCTTATTTGTTAATATGGTCATATCCTGAAGGTATTTTTTTGGTTGCAAATTGCTTAGAAAATCAGTGATGTTCCAAAATATTTAAAATTTTATCTCTGAATATATCAACTACTGCCTTTAGTTAACAGTTCTGTCAGCTACCTTGTTATTCTTTCTTACACTAATGAGACTGGTGGAATCTTTTTCCTAATTTAATTCAACCGAGTCACACCAATGCAATTGTCTGATTCCCAAGCCTTTCAGTTAGCCATGGAACTGAGTTCTTGGTTAAGTTAGAACTATTATACACATAAATTTCCACAAATAGCAATTCATTGAAAAGAATGTGGGTCATAAACATAAAGAATATAATATAAAAGACAGTTTCAAACATATGTTGCTTCATTTCTGTTCAAATAGTCTGGATAGCCTGTTAAGATGCTCCAACTTCCTGTAATAGAGAGTGAAATGAACATTTTTCTACAAAATGTGTCCCTCTTGGTTATTTAATGTAGCAGAACAATAGCAAAATAAAATACCAGCAGAATATCTGATAATTTTTTATTGCAGAAACAGGGAAGTTAGGATGAAATGTAGGACTCTTCAAGTTAACAGGAAAATACACTTATAGCTTTCAGGCCCACCTCAAGATACTCAACCATTTATCAAAAAATCTCTTCAATTTTCAAAAGCCCTCTTTGGACCTCCTGGGACTATAAACAAAGCCCATATTGTATCCTTGGCTGAAGCTTGTTAAGTGGTTCATGAATAATACTAAATGCATCCTCCCCATAAATCTCCTCAATGTAGGACTACTGTTATCCAGCCACAAACTTCACCGACATCCATCATAAACTCAGAGATGGGAGATTTGCAACCTGCTCCAAATAACTGCTTCCAACATCCCATCAATGGGATCCTCTTGAACACTTAAAGTCAGAGAACAGAGAAATATTGGTACTTTTTTCTTTGTCTTTAGTGCAATGAGTTGAAAACACTTCTAATATTCTTTGGCCTGTCTTTCAGAACAATAATTTAAGGTGATGAATCGTTGGTACTTATATTTATAATAGCATTTCGTTCAGAGTAACTGGAAAGAATAGAGTGTTGTGAAGACTGTCTCAGAGACCCTTGGCTTTTTATTCTTTAAGTTTAAAAATGAGAAAACCACATGTTGTCTTTAGATGTTTATATAGTTTGGTAAGAACTTGGAGATGTTCCTTCTAATGAACAACTTATTTTGGCAATCTATTTGTGACAACAAAGAAAAGAAAAGGCAAGTAGGACCTACATTCTTTTTTCATTCAAGTGTATTTATCATGTAAAACTGTATCATTTCAACAGGGAAAGGATTTATTTAATACCTCACAGTGGACATTTGATTTTTCAGGGTAAATATAAGCTACATCAGACACTTTCAATAGGTTCAAGAAATGAAAGACCATGTAAAATATGTTTCATTTACTGTCCTGTGAAGTAGATCTACAAAGGAGATATTTTAATACTTACAGTAATAATTCTGTTATGTCATTCTTTCCAGGAATGATGGGTAAAGTAGAATCTGTCCTTGAGTTTGTTAATGCTTGCATAGAGAATGTGACTTTCTGAATACATCAGTCTTAGTATCTCTTCACAGCGAATGTATTGATATATCAAGCCTTGGCTATTTATTTAGACAGGTACATAACAGCTTCCCATTGTAGATGCATATGAATTTTGTTTAATTCTTCTAGAAGTCAAACACTGTAACTTGCTGCTGATTGATGTACTATAGGCTAACTATAATATTTTAGAGTAAAACAAAGAACCCTTCAAAATTTAGAATGTTCTTTTCATAACAACATAAAATGACAAGGCATTTTTTAATATAAACCAAGATTATGAGGTTAACCAACTGAAAGGAATTTTATTGGTGGCAAGTATTTCCTAATCTGTGGTTTTGGAGGCTTAGGTGAAATAATTTAAGAGCATATTTGAAACATGGAAACATTATTATTATGATTACTATTCTTATTTATTGCTCACTAAAAGAATTTATGAATGCTAAAAACTAATACAATGCTCATTTGGATAAGTGGCTGCATAGAGGAAAATTGTTAGCTCAATAGATAATAATTCTCAAGCATTTTCCTTACATTAAGCATGAATACTGGTTAGTATTTAATTTAAACAAATCTATAGCATTTACATAATTCTATATAAGAAAAATATGTTTTAGAAGATTGAATATTGTTGCTTAATAAAATCCTTTATAGAATCATAAATTAGCTAAACTAAATACAGTATAGAGCGTAGGTTAAAGACTTATAATTATACCCTCCAGTCCCCTTTCTCCCAAAGAAAAACTTGTTCAGGAGAAGTCTTCCAAACTTATGCTCAGGGGTAATGGAGGTCATATTTTGCATCGTTGGCCAAGTATGTCAAAGTTGACATGCAATGTCAGCTGCATTCCAAAAGAAAAGAATATTCTGTTGATACAGCTGTAGAAGAGTATGCTTTTCTTCCTATATATGCAATTGTTTCTTTATTGAAAATCCTAATAACAAAACAGTGGGAGATGATGTCCCCAACCCAATAACCTTGAAGCATATCTAGTACATATTAGAGAAACAGAAATGAATTGTTTGCTTGAGGCACTTGTCTTAATATTTTGTGTGTCAGCATGTACGTGCATAAGTATCTGTGTGTCTATTTGCATTGTAACCTTTGGTCAGTTTTTTGCCTGGAAATCATGATGACATCAGTAACAGGTCTATAACTGAACAGTGTTTAAAACCCTATTTTTCATTCAGTTCAGTTCAGTTCAGTCTCTCAGTCGTGTCCGACTCTGCGACCCCATGAATCACAGCCCGTCAGGCCTCCCTGTCCATCACCAGCTCCTGGAGTTCACTTAAACTCATGTCCATCGAGTCGGTGATGCCATCCAGCCATCTCATCCTCTGTTGTCCCCTTCTCCTCCTGCCCACAATCCCTCCCAGCATCAGTCTTTTCCAATGAGTCAGCTCTTCGCATGAGGTGGCCAAATTATTGGAGTTTCAGCTTTAGCATCAGAACTTCCAGTGAACACCCAGGACTGATCCAATGGACTGATTGCATCTCCTCACAGTCCAAGGGACTCTCAAGAGTCTTCTCCAACACCACAGTTCAAAAGCATCAATTCTTCAGTGCTCAGCTTTCTTCACAGTCCAAATCTCACTTCCATACATGACCACTGGAAAAACCATAGCCTTGACTAGACGGACCTTTGTTGACAATGTCCCTGCTTTTTAATATGCTGTCTAGGTCGATCACAACTTTCCTTCCAAGGAGTAAGCGGCTTTTAATTTCATGGCTGCAATCGCCATCTGCAGTGATTTTGGAGCCCCCCAAAATAGTCTGACACTGTTTCCACTGTTTCCCCATCTATTTCCCATGAAGTGATGGGACCATATGCCATGATCTTTGTTTCCTGAATGTTGAGAACTTTTTCACTCTGCTCTTTCACTTTCATCAAGAGGCTTTTTAGTTCCTCTTCACTTTCTGCCATAAGGGTGGTGTCATCTGCGTATCTTAGGTTATTGATATTTCTCCCGGCAATCTTTATTCCAGCTTGTGCTTCTTCCAGCCCAGCATGTCTCATGATGTACTCTGCATAGAAGTTAAATAAGCAGGGTGACAATAGACAGCCTTGGAGTACTCCTTTTCCTGTTTGGAACCAGTGTGTTGTTCCATGTCCAGTTCTAACTGTTGCTTCCTGACCTGCATATAGGTTTCTCAAGAGGCAGGTCAAGTGGTCTGGTATTCCCATCTCTTGAAGAATTTTCCACAGTTTATTGTGATCCACACAGTCAAAGGTTTTTGGCATAATCAATAAAGCAGAAATAGGTGTTTTTTTGGAACTCTCGCTTTTTTTATGATCCAGTGGATGTTGGCAATTTGATCTCTGGTTCCTCTGCCTTTCCTAAAACCGGCTTGAACATCTGGGAGTTCACAGTTCACATATTGCTGAAGCCTGGCTTGGGGAATTTTGAGCATTACTTTGCTAGCATGTGAGATGAGTGCAATTGTGCGGTAGTTTGAGCATTCTTTGGCATTGCCTTTCTTTGGGATTGGAATGAAAACTGACCTTTTCCAGTCCTGTGCCCACTGCAGAGTTTTCCAAATTTGCTGGCATATTGAGTGCAGCACTTTGACAGCATCATCTTTCAGGATTTGAAATAGCTCCACTGGAATTCCATCACCTCCACTAGCTTTGTTCACCGTGATGCTGTCTAAGGCCCACTTGACTTCACATTCCAGGATGTCTGGCTCTAGGTGTGTGATCACACCATCGTGATTATCTTGGTTGTGAAGATCTTTTTTTGTCCAGTTCTTCTGTGTATTCTTGCCACCTCTTCTTAATATCTTCTGCTTCTGTTAGGTCCATAGAATTTCTGTCCTGTATTTATTTTCCATTCAGTTCAGTTCAGTTTAGTCACTCAGTCGTGTCCGACTCTTTGCGACCCCATGAATCGCAGCACACCAGGCCTCCCTGTCCATCACCATCTCCCGGAGTTCACTCAGACTCACGTCCATTGAGTCCGTGATGCCATCCAGCCATCTCATCCTGGCTCATCCCCTTCTCCTCCTGCCCCCAATCCCTCCCAGTATCAGAATCTTTTCCAATGAGTCAGCTCTTCGCATGAGGTGCCCAAAGTACTGGAGCTTCAGCTTCAGCATCATTCCTTCCAAAGAAATCCCAGGGTTGATCTCCTTTAGAATGGACTGGTTGGATTTCCTTGCAGTCCAAGGGACGCTCAAGAGTCTTCTCCAACACCACAGTTCAAAAGCATCAGTTCTTCGGCGCTCAGCCTTCTTCACAGTCCAACTCTCACATCCATACATAACTACAGGAAAAACCATTAATAATTGCTAAAAATTGACACTTAGAAAATTTTCACTGTTTTGAAGCAGAGGATGGCAATGTTTCTTGCAAGAGTCCAGATTGTAAATAATGTAGATTCTAAGGGCCATTGCAACTATGACTGTATTGTTATAGTACAAATGTTCTCCAAGACCATATATACATGAAGCAGTAAGGCTCTGCTCCAGTGAAACACTACTGATGGCCAAATTTAAATTTCATACAATTTCTTATGTCACAGAATCTTATTCTTTCAATTTTGTTTCAACCATTTGAAAATGTAAAAACCATTTATAGCTGGTGAGATATACAAAACAAAAAACAGACACTGGGTTGCATTTGACCAGAGGATTGAAGTTTGCCAAACCCTCTGCCCTAGGGGAATATTTGGACAGATATTTACTCCATAATTCAGTTCACTATGTGTTAATTTTGGTGTAATATTTGTTTCCTCTTGAAGAATCAAGTTTCTACATTTCTTCATACTTAATGTCAGAGATTAGTAATTGGGATTTGTGAGAGATGGGGGAACAGAAGAGGCAAGCAACGAAGAAGAGATGGGGCAGTAACCTCTTTGCACTGAAAAATTAAGAAGGTAAAAATTGCCTAAATTTTTGTTTTTCAAAAGAAGAGCTGATGTTTGGCAGTCTTTTAATAATGTTGCAACTTTCAGACTCTCTAGAGAAAAGCAAAAGTTACGCCTTCCCTAAGGTGTTCATTACCGTGTTACTTTGGTTAAGAAAATTAACACGAACAAAGTGAAGGCTAGTAGTCAGCATATTAGCTCTAAATGTGTAAAATTGAAGCTTATTTTCTTAAAATACTCTTAAAATATGATGAATATGTTGATAAGAAAGATGTGTTTAATAATTACAGAAAATCATCATGAGCATTAATACATTAACTGTGGAAGGAAATCTTGATAACTTATTGTTTTAGCTTACTGTTCTTAGAGATTCACATTCATTGACTGAATATTTCACCATATTAAGAAATCATTATGTTTTAAAAGGTATGGTAGTATTTTGTGGTAAAGTTAATGGAAAATAGAATATTTTTAGAGATGCAAAATAAAACATAGATGGAGTAATAGGATTTCTGAGTGCTTTTCAGTAATTCCAGATGGGGAGATGAGTGAACATACAATTGAAACCGTAAGTTGATAATTGTTGAAGTTGAGTGTTGGGCCCCTAGGGGTTCATTCCTTTTATTTTGATCTAAGTTTTGTTTTTGGTATTTATTAATTTGACTGGGTTGGATCTTAGTTGCAGCATGCAAGATCTAATTTCCAGGAATCAAACCTTGCTCCCCTGCATTGGGAATGCAGAATCTTAACCTCTGGACCACCAGGGAAATTCCTATTTTGGCCTAAATTTGAAATGTGTATGTGTGTGTGTGTGTGTGTGTGTGTATACAGGGCTTCCCAAGTGACTCAGTAGTAAAGAATCTGCCTGCCAAATCAGGTGACACAGGAGACATGAGTTCAATCCCTGGGTTGGGAAGATTGCCTGGAGAAAGGAATGGCAACTCACTCCAGTATTCTTGCCTGGAAAATTCCATGGACAGAGAACCTGGTGGGCTACAGTCCATGAGGTCAAAAAGAGTTGGACACGACTTAGCGACTGAGCACGTGTGCATGTATATATATGTGTATCAGTCACTCAGTCGTGCCTGACTCTTTGTGACCCTTTGGACTGTAGCCCACCAGCCTACTCTATCCATAGAATTCTACAGGCAAGAATGCTGGAGTGGGTTGCCATTTCCTTCTCCAAGGGATCTTCCCAACCCAGAGATTGAACCAGTGTCTCCTGCATTGCAGGCGGATTCTTTACCATCTGAGTCACCAGGGAAGCCTATATAGAAAAAAAATTTCCCTATGAAACGTGGATTCTAAAAAATCTATTATTTTTCTTTCCTAGCCCAGTTAAATCTTTCCAAGACCCCAAATGCATGGATGGATCCTTCAATACATTCTATTTTTCCATAACTGTATATTAATATATATAAATTGAATATATATTAATAGCTACAGGAATGATGCTGAAGCTGAAACTCCAGTACTTTGGCCACCTCATGTGAAGAGTTGACTCATTGGAAAAGATTCTGATGCTGGGAGGGATTAGGGGCAGGAGGAGAGGGGATGACAGAGGATGAGATAGCTGGATGTCATCACCCAGTCCTTCCAATGAACACCCAGGACTGATCTCCTTTAGGATGGGCTGGTTGGACCTCCTTGCAATCCAAGGGACTCTCAAGAGTCTTCTCCAATATCACAGTTCAAAAGCATCAATTCTTGGGCGCTCAGCTTTCTTCACAGTCCAACTCTCACATCCATACATGACCACAGGAAAAACCATAGCCTTGGCTAGATGGACCTTTGTTGGCAAGGTAATATCTCTGCTTTTCAATATGCTGTCTAGGTTGGTCATAACTTTCCTTCCAAGAAGTAAGCGTCTTTTAATTTCATGGCTGCAATTGCCATCTACAGTAATTTTGGAGCCCCCCAAAATTAAGTCTGACACTCTTTCCACTGTTTCCCCATTTATTTCCCATGAAGTTATGGGACCAGATGCCATGATCTTCATTTTCTGAATGTTGAGCTTTAAGCCAACTTTTTCACTCTCCCCTTTCACTTTCAAGAGGCTTTTTAGCTCCTCTTCACTTTCTGCCATAAGGGTGGTGTCATCTGCATATCTGAGGTTATTGATATTTCTCCTGTCAATCTTGATTCCAGCTTGTGCTTCTTCCAGCCCAGTGTTTCTCATGATGTACTCTGCATATAAGTTAAATAAGCAGGGTGTCAGTATACAGCCTTGACGTACTCCTTTTCCTATTTGGAACCAGTGTGTTGTTCCATGTCCAGTTCTAACTGTTGCTTCCTGACCTGCATATAGATTTCTCAAGAGGCAGGTCGGGTGGTCTGGTATTCCCATCTCTTGAAGAATTTTCTACAGTTTATTGTGATCCACACAGTCAAAGGCTTTGGCATAATCAATAAAGCAGAAATAGATGTTTTTTCTGGAACTCTCTTGCTTTTCCGATAATCCTGCAGATGTTGGCAATTTGATTTCTGGTTCCTCTGCCTTTTGTAAAACCAGCTTGAACTTGAATAATATGATATTACTATTTATTAATTTTATGCAGTGTCTCTCAGTCTCATATTAAAATAGATTAATTTAAAACCACACTTATCTACACTCTTCCTGATTTTTAAACATCAACTTCTTTCTCTCTCTCTCTTCTTCCTCCCCTCCATCTTCCTTCCTTCCACCTTCCCTCTGTCCCTCCCTTCCTCTCTTTTTTCCTTCTTTTTGGTCTTTCCTCCCCTTCCTCTCCTCCCTCTGCTGCTTTTATTTTCTTAAGAAACTATCTAGATATGTATTCTTATCTATAAAAACTTTACATTGAAGAATTTTAACCTAGGGATGTTTATCAGAATCACATCTGAGGAAGTTTTAAAATACAGTTATCAAGGTACCATCTCAGCCCCAACTGATCAGAATCTTCAGAGACTGAACTCAGGCATATGTACTTTTATAAAACCACATTTGATCATAAATCATTCATTTAAAACTTACTGATAGCTTTTAATCCATAGGATAAAGTATTTCTTTAGCTTGGGAATGTTTTATTTTATAATATCATTAATTATTTTGTCTGTGTCCATTCTTTTTTTCACTCTGGAATATGTGTAATTTTCAGCTTGATCTCCCATTCTCTCTTCTCCAAATCCATGATTTTTTTTTCTGATTTCTGTACTTTTCCTTCATTTTGCCAGTAAGAATACATTAAACTCTATTTATTCTTTGTAACTTAAGATGATGACACCAACAGAATTGTTCTCTTTTTGTGAAGGACAAATTCTCTTTTTGTGTAATTCCCAATGTATAACCAATATTAAATTATACCTGAGAATTTTTTTGGCATTGTAGTTGCCATATAATAATCCCACATTTGATTGAAACTCTTTAAGTGAAATCTGTAGAATGTAAAACCTTTTTATATATTGTGGGCGTGGAGGTGGTGTGAATTAATGGGTACAGAAGTAACTTATAATGATTAATGAGACTTGAAGGCAGAACTGTTAGGGAGTTAAATTTTTCAGGGATTTGTGAAGTCCCTTTAGAAGGAACTCATCTTGTGGAAAGATAGTGACTATGCATACAATGGATTTGTCATGGAAGGCAGTGAAAAATTAAGGTATTTAGTTTATACTGTCTTCCTTTACTGACTACCCCAATTAGTTTCCTTATTTATTTCTTCTGTCCCGAATATACATACCCTTAAAGCATGTTAGCCAGGGCTGTAGTGAATAGAGGCTGTAACAATAAACTTTTTTTAATTTTTAATTTTGAAAGCACAAAACTCAAAGCATTTAATGCACTGAAATGCAAAAGGAAGGGGAGCAGTGCTTGATGTTACTTTGGCATGAAACCTGTCATTGTTTCAGAACAAGAAAAGTTGTAGATTACATAATGTGGCCTTGGTGTAAGATTGACTTGTTAGTAGTTTCTGTGGCCTTGAGGAGCTTCCCAGGTGGCACTAGTGGTAAAGAACCTGCCTGCCAATGCAGGAGACATAAGAGATATGGATTTGATCCCTGGCTTGGAAGATCCCCTGGAGGAGGGCACGGCAACCCACTCCAGTACTCTTTCCTGGAGAATCCCATGGACAGAGGAGCCTGGCGGGCTACAGTCCATAGTGTCCCACAGAGTTGGACACGACTGAAGTGACTTACCACACATGCACATATGGCCTTGAGACTTAGTGTCCAAGGCTTTTTTAGTGATGTGACTCTTTGTCCAAACCATAGTTATTTTAGCTTTGTAGAAGCGGTACTCTCTGCAGTAAATCCTGGCAGCTTCAGTGTATGCCTTGGCATGCACCACCAACTCCTGACGCAGCTTTGTCACATTCAGCATCCTTGGCAACAGGTCATGACTAAGTGTTTGAATTTAAGCAAGAACAGATCATAATGCCAGCTGAGACACAGGAGACAGCCCTTGGGGGAACTCCATGAATAAATGAATGGGGATTTTGAAGAGTGATAATTTCTTTAAAAATAGGTAGGATGCATAGTTGGATAAATGTAGTTTTTCATTAACATGACCTGCCTATCTCTGTATGCCTGGCATGCTGTGGTCCATGGGGTCTCAAAGAACCGGACGTGACTGGGTGGCTGAACAACAATCACTGCAACCCCTAACTAGTAGAGCCTCAAGAAGCACAACAACACTTTGAAAAGATTCTATTTCTTTGTATTTAAAATTGGGTCTCACTGGCATGCCTGGAAGATGTCCATTTGGAACAAGGACGTTAAAAAGGGCACAAGCATGTGAAATTCATGAGGTTCTCTGTTTAGGAGAATAATAATCAATAAGTCAATTTTCCAGATATAAACACAGTGTTTACCATAGCTTACAGAAACAACTGAGATTTTCCACAGTTCAGACTTCAGAGCCTAACTTTTCTGATACCAGAGGCAGACAGGGGAGTCTTCCAGGAAGCCTGGGGACTGGTAGCTCATAAAGGTTTGGCTGGTTTTGATGAAAATTAGTGTGATACGATGCACAGATGAAAGAGCAAATGGGTTTTCTTTACTTGATGAAAGCAGTGGATTCTGAAATTATGCACAGCAGGTACAGATGGAAGATACTGCACAGATTTCAAAAGATATCTCATATAGTTTTTATGCCGAAACACTTGTTTTATCCTTTTACCTCACAGCCGTTTTGTGGGGAGAGAAGAGGAAAAATTGAGCATATTAATCTTAAAAAGAAGACCTTGTTTTATAGGGAAAAGTAATGATGAAAAGACAATCATAAATCATGCTGCTTACTCTTCATTCATGTGTTTATTAAGCAAATATTCATTGAGTCCCCACTCTGTGCTGGGCACTTTGCTATAACAGATTTCTTTTTTTTTTATATATTTTTTTTTATAACAGATTTCTAACCTTCTTCAGTTGACTAAAATAGTGTCATTTCTAGGCAATTTTATGAAGCAAACAATAGGGCAATAAAGTCATTTATAAGCAATAGAATCGTTTCCAAGTAATTTTGTGAAGCAAACTAATTTTCTTGAGACCTTGCTCTTCCCTTTCCTGAGACTGTGCTTCTTTCATTCCCAGAGTTAGTCATTGATTCCACGTTTACTAGCACTTTGCTCTCTTCCATCAATTATAATTTCTTCTAAGCGTCAGCTTATAAAGTCCTACATCTTGAAATCCAGTGAAAACATAAAGCATTAATACAGTGTGTATGTTTGTGTCAGTCCACAGAGGTGTGTGGGAGAAAAGTATTTTGCAGTGAGAGTTCTTGCTTGGAGGTCTGCCTATCACGCAGTGTTACCACCACATTCCTTATGTTCAAAATCAAACTCATGTACCCGTCTTTGAAATGCTTGGAGTCATAAACCATTTATATTTGTTTGGTGTCTCCATAGAATATATTCAATAAATCTCTTCTAGATAAATTTAATTAATTCATTCAACATTTGAGTACTTACTCTGTGTTGTTTTAGGGGTTTGGGATAGAGGACTAAACAAATTAGACAATAGAAAAATCATTATCCCCATCTCAATTAAAGGGCACAGGCAGAAAATCATTACTACTTTGTAGGCAATTTAATGCATCCTGTGTTTGAGGGCAGTGGAGTCCCCATCTTAAGGAAAGGCATGAGCAGGGAAGAGTAAACCAGATAGTAACCAATTATTACACTTTACTCCCTCAGTGTCATCACCTTAGAAACACCAGCAGATTCATAACAGTAACAATAATAATAACATACTAATAGTTCAGTTCAGTTCAGTTGCTCAGTCATGTCTGACCCTTTGCGACCCCATGAATTGCAGCACGCCAGGCCTCCTTGTCCATCACCAACTCCCCGAGTTCACCCAGACTCACATCCATCGAGTCCGTGATGCCATCCAGCCATCTCACCCTCTGTTGTCCCCTTCTCCTCCTGCTCACAATCCCTCCCAGCATCAGAGTCTTTTCCAATGAGTCAACTCTTCGCATGAGGTGCCCAAAGTACTGGAGTTTCAGCTTTAGCATCATTCCTTCCAAAGAACACCCAGGGTTGATCTCCTTCAGAATGGACTGGTTGGATCTCCTTGCTGTCCAAGGGACTCTCAAGAGTCTTCTCCCACACCACAGTTCAAAAACATCAGTTATTTGGCGCTCAGCTTTCTTTATACTCCAACTCTCACATCCATACCTGACCACAGGAAAAACCATAGCCTTGACTAGACGGACCTTTGTTGGCAAAGTAATGTCTCTACTTTTGAATATGCTATCTAGGTTGGTCATAACTTTCCTTCCAAGGAGTAAGCGCCTTTTAATTTCATGGCTGCAATCACCATCTGCAGTGATTCTGCCCCAAACCAAAAAATTAAATTAGAGTCTCAGCTATTGAGGCTTAACCACTAGTTCATTGTAGAACTCTTCCACTAAGATTTTCCTGGTTATTCAGTTGTTAAGAATCCACCTTGCAATTCAGGGCACATAGGTTCAATCCCTGGTCAGGGAACTAGATCCTACACGCTACAACTAAGAGTTCTCATGCTACAACTAAAGATCCCACATACTGCGGAGCAACTAAGCCTGCACACTGCAACTAGGACCCTGATGAAACCAAATAAATAAACTAATTTTTTTAAAGAACCCCCCCCCCTGCCTTAAGTAATTCTCATGCACCATCAAATATATTAGTCACTGGGCTGCATTTGAAATTCTAGAAAACCATCTTTCACACATGACTTCGAAGATTACTCCAGCCATCTCCATTTCTTTTCAACCAAATGTAAGGAAAAAGGAATGTATATCCTTTTAATCAGAAGTTTCACCTCACATTTCACTGGTGAGAAGTGAATCTTTTGTCCACACCTAGTCACAGGTCAATCAGCTTAGTTGCTCCATTATGTCTAACTCTTTGTTACCCCATGGACTGGAGCATGCCAGGCTTCCTTGTCCATTACCAACTCCTGGAGCTTGCTCAAACTCAAGTCCATTGAGTCAGTGATGCCGTCCAACCATCTAATCCTCTGTTGTTCCCTTCTTCTCCTGCCTTCAATCTTTCTGAGTATCAGGGTCTTTTCAAATGAGTCAGTTCTTCATATCAGGTGGCCAAACTATTGGAGCTTCAGTATCAGTCCTTCCAGTGATTATTCAGGACTGATTTCCTTTAGGATTGACTGGTTGGATCTCCTTGCAGTCTAAGATAATCTCAATAGTCTTCTCCAACACCACAGATCAAAAGCATCAGTTCTTTGGTGCTCAGCTTTCTTTATGGTCCAACACTCACATCCATACATGACTACTGGAAAAACCATAGCTTTGACTAGACAGAACTTTGTCAGCAAAGTAATGTCTCTGCTTTTTAATATGCTGTCTAAGTTGGTCATAGCTTTTATTCCAAGGAGTAAGCATCTTTTAATTTCATGGCTACAGTCACCATCTGCAGTGATTTTGGAACCCAAGAAAATAAAATCTGTCATTGTTTCCATTGTTTCCCCATCTATTTGCCATGGATTGATGGGACCAGATGCCATGATCTTAGTTTTCTGAATTTGAGCTTTAAGTCAACTTTTTCACTCTCCTCTTTCACTTTCATCAAAAGGCCCTATAGTTACTCTTCTGTTTTTCTGCCATAAGGGTGGTGTCATCTGCATATCTGAGGTTATTGATATTTCTCCTAGCAATCTTGATTCAAGCTTGTGCTTCATTCAGCCCGGCATTTCACCTGATGTACTCTGCATATAAGTTAAGTAATCAGGGTGACAATATACAGCCTTCACATATGCCTTTCCAATTTGGAACCAGTCTGTTGTTCCATATCCCGTTCTAACTCTTGCTTCTTGACCTGCATACAGATTTCTTAGGAGGCAGGTAAGGTGGTCTGGTACAGTCACAAGGGAGGCTGAGAAATACCGTCGAGTTGGGCATCCATATGGAAACAATGTGTGTTGTGAGGAGGGGCCAGGGACAAATGAAAGGGTTTGTCCTATTATTGCCATATCCCATGGAGGAACGATAAGTTTGAGAATGACTTGATATGGGTCATTTCTTTTTTTGACAGCTATAATTAAGCCAGTTTCAGATGGAAACAGTCTGAAACAGCTGAGAAGCAGAAATACTTGAATTATGAAAGGTTTTCCTTTTTCATCCATTCTGTGTCAAAACAACATTTGAAAGATATTGAGTTGACTATGAACAAAAGAATAACAACACAAGAATTTCTCCCATTGATTGTTTCCATAGTTTCTATATTGTCACTGATAATGAGAAATTTGGAGTATGGGAAGGAATCTATTGTTTCAATTGTCTATTACAAACAAAGGTTGTTGGGCAAAAAGGCTAGAGATTTCATGCACAATCAATGGGTGCCCTGACAGTCAGGGGTAGTAAGAGAATTGGAATGCTGGCAGAGCAAATGCCACATGGGATGAATAATGACACTCCCTGCATTTGCCCCACTCAAAGCAAGTAAAGGAAGAGAAGAAAGAGAAAAATGAATTTTCATTTCAAAATGGTTATTCTGATAAAAGCCAGGCCATATCAGCTCAGCGTGATTAAATAATTAAGAGCAAACATGTCTCATAATCCACTGCAACAGCTGCTTCTTTCAAACCTATGATTGTAACAATTGTTCTCTTAATCAGAGAGATCAGTTAACTATCCCAAGGTCACACAGATTCATATCCAAGGCTGGCAGCTTCATCAGACTTTGTCTTTTAATCTTGCTTGATGGATTTTATTTTATTATCTAACTTTCCCTGGGTCTATAAGGTCTCTTTCCAAGTAAACATTAAGTTCTGTGAACCTCAAGGACCCTATTACCTTTCACAATTCTTTTCCTGTAATTTTCTCAAAGAATGGTTATTAAATAAAAGCATGAAAATGAAATAATATATAAAATAGTTCCACTCATCTTCATACCAACCAAACTGTATCCTTTTATAATTCACCCTCTTCTTCCAGAATAGCATATCAAATGGTGGGAACTTTTAGAAAATATTTCCCCCAGGAGTAGTCAGGTTATCTCTGATGGGTTCATTGCTTCAGCAAATATTTTCCCATTGATTCAGAACCCTTTAAAAGTAAATTCTCTTATCTTCAGCTGGGTGAAAAATGGCTTGATTAGAAGTAAATGTGTGCAATTCTAGTATAACTGTGTATAACATCTGCTGTCATTTATTTTTCTTATTAAATTGTAACCTGTGAGACAGGCTGGAAGCTTAGTGGTAGTATTACTGCAAAGACTTGAGCCAATTCCCAGTCTAAATGCCAAGCTACACAGGGTGTAGAAAAGCTAAGTTAAGCTTTAGGATCTCAAATGGATTTTATGGTAGTCTCTGACACCGGTCATCTTAAGTAATAGTGAAACATAGCTGTGGTGTTTGAATATTTTCTGGCATTTAAGTATAGATTTTTATGGGGAGATGTTCTCATCTCAAATGGATTGAACTAGGGGTGGGGGAGAGGGTCTTTGTCTTTTTTTTTTTCCCCTCACTGATATACCCCTAGTACACAGAATAGTGCCAGAAACACAGTAGGTTCTTGAGAAATATCTGTTGACTCAACACTCAGTCACATGAGGGTCATTTCTGTCTCCAAAGAAGGGTCTTGGAAGGTGGGGGTGGGTAGGGGCAGCAAGGTTATTAGCTTCAGACCTAAAATTTAAACATGTTGAGGGCATACCATCTATTAGAAATCAATAGCTGTCTTTTGACACCCACCCTCTGCTAACCCCATGGGCAACTATTCACTGGAATGTAATTTTGTGTCTTTTTTTTTTTTAGTTCCACTTAATAACTTTTATCTTGGATTCATTTTAAAAATCTTTTAGCATCATCTTCCTCGTTTGACACAATATCTATACTCACTCACTTATCTACCAACACATTAAGCAGGAGATTTTTTAGGTTTATAAGCTCTTATTTTGATTATTGCTCATTGTAATAGTAATTTGTTACTCACTTTATTACTCACTGTAATAGTATATATATATATATTTTTTTTTGGAGTGGGGGCACACAGAAGTGAAAACACAGAATCCTAACCACTGGACCACTAGGAAATTCCCCAAAAATATATTTTAAAAATTTATTTTTTCATTTGGGGGCAGGATAATATGTTTAATATAATGATGGAAATGTCAGGGCTTTAAAAAATTTAAGACTGTTTCTCTAAACAAAAAACATCAGCATATCTATCATTTAAAGGAAATTTCTCAGAGAAAAGAGACTATAACTTAAAGAAGAAATAGTTGGAAGATAAAAGGTTATCTTGTATCCTGTATCCTATGTTCTGAATGGGAAAGCTAGTAAATGAAGGAGAAAGTGAAAGAGGGATGGAGGCAGGAAAGAGGAGCAGGAAGAAGAAAGAGAAAGGAGGAACGGAAGGAAGAGCACTGGATAAAGCTATTGTGGTATTTTGGGAATAAGGAGGTTTCTTTGATAATATAAGAATTCTTACAATTTTATCACTGGAAGTGTTAGAATAAAGAGGCTTGTGAATTTCATTTAAGGTAGTTGATTTTTTTTTTTAAAGAGAAACAAACAGTGCCATTCCTACAACAGCAAAGCATTTCAGCAATTGCTTCTAGTCTCTTAGAACGTGCAAAAGAACTCACCTTTTACTCACAAACCTAGCTGGATAGCATGTTAATTTAAAAATATTTCTTAGCATTCTATCACTGTCAAGCTGGAGTAACACTATATGAAATCTTGCAGGTACAAAGATAAAACATTAAGTAGTATTTACCAAATCCCATGTTTCTGAATTAACAAAACTCTATTTCATTGACACAATTACTCTACACTCACCATCTTACATAGATACATACTGGAAGGGCAGAAGGTAGTCAATCAGAAATTTAGTAGTCATATTTAGAAGCATTTGACTTTTAAATTATTAATTAACAACTTTACATGTAAAACCAACTTCCCACATAAAAATGTTATTTTAATTTCATCAACCAAGCACTTTAGGAAATGAAATATTGTATCAGACAAAAGCAAGTGTATCTGAAAAGTGTGGGTCTTGTCCATTAGAAAAGTTTCTAGGTGATGTCATGTTGAATCTCTGGCAAAAATATTAATATTTGATGCCAATAATTTTTCCATTGTACATTGCATATTAATATGAAAATTATCTTGTATTTGGTCATTAAAGTATAAAATAAATATGTCATTAAGCTTGTATGGACTACTGATCTAAATTTTTTCATTTGTATATCCTTTTCATTACAGGTATTTAAGTGCATACTCTTAACATAGCTATTTTTAAAAGACTAAAATACATGTATTTTTATATGTACTGTACGTTATAAAGTATAAACAAAACAAAAATGGTGAAGTATAATAGAACTTCTATTTATATATATTTTTAGCCTGAAAGAGTTGACTTGTCTGTACATGTACACTTTTGGAAACCACTGATCTAAAGACTGTCATATTCATAACAGTGAAACTATACAAGGAACAAAAGATACAGATCAATAACTGTGGTGAAAAGGGAACTTTTAGTAATATCAATGAAGAAAACACTAAATAACTTCAGTGGAATGGTGACAGGAGTTTCTCTGGAATAATGGATACTAACAGTGGTGTCATAATTAATGAAATATGAGCCTAAGAAATACTATGAATATTGGTAATCCTGCCTCATCAAAATGATCACCTTATTCTATGTGTGTGTGTTTGCATACCTGTAGAATGTACAAAAGGCTATTATGTAATGAATTTTTTAAAGTCTCCTAATGTAAAAGTTTGGTTCAAAAAGAGTGGCCAACTTCTTACCATAAAGACTGTTTCTCCTCTAACGACACCATGAGAAACACAATGAATTCCAGGTTCATTTTGTCTTTTGTGCCTTTCAAGTGCTTCATGCTATATCATAAAAACCATAATTTAAGTACAGCCTTAGCTGAGAATTTCCTCATTTATTTTTCAAAAGTAATGCTGTAAAGAACACTTCCAGGAACATTATAAATCACATCTTACTCTACTGAGATACTTAACTAAATCAAGAGGCATTTTTGCTTTTCAAGTAAATATGAATTCTGTCTTGTTTAAATATTTACCCAGAATTAGTCCTATAAATTATTTTGCCTTTTGTCACTAAATACACATGCATTTCAACATGAATATTATTTTAGAAATCAACTGTAACTAAATACTTAGGCACTTTCAAAAGTTTTTTTTTTTTAATGAATAGATCATCTGAATTTCTTTCAAGCCATTAAGTCCACACCATGAATACAGCACTAAGTGAAAAGCCATATTCTGTACACACATCGGAAAGATGAAATAAATGTTTTTTAAATAAAATTGCATACTTTTAGTTCTCTAATGTTAATAACGAGTGAGTTCTCCATTACTGACAAATAGCCATCCAAATCTCTGTTTAGAAATGGAGGCCCAATGGCAGATGTAAGTGACTATTTGGTCACCTCACATTTAATTATCTTCAGGGGTAGCACATTATCTCTCCCGAGAAGAGAGTTCTGAAACAGGTCAATCCCCAGCAGGCACCTGGGCATGATGGGGGTACCGGACTGTCACTCCATCACTGAAAAATGTCCTACAAATATCTGAACGCCAGTGGAGAGAGATTTTTTTTTTAATGTGACTTAAAAAAAATTCCTCTTCTTAAGCTTCCCGATCCTCCTATATCATCATCCCAGTGACATGACCAATTGTCATTTTACTTTCTGTCTACGTAACCTTGTGCACAGCTAGGAAATAATGATTTAGGACTTGAAATTCAAAACATAATGGTGTTTCTGTTTTTTTCATTCCTCATTTTACTCGACACCCCTGCAGAGTTGATGCAAGTACTGAGCTCCCTTTGAAGTCAGCTTGCATCATCTTTGATGGAGTATAAAGCAATAGGAGATACTGACTGCAGTTTTGAGCATCTCAATTCCCATCTCAGATGATGCCCATACATTTGTCATTAAATGCATGGCCAGAGTAAATCCTTGGAAGAATTGCCAAGCAGTTAAAATTGGCAGGTGTAGGCTACATGTTTCTACAATAAAAGAATAGAAAAGAAGAATGTTAAACTGTTTTTAAAGCATTTTATCTAATATGCCATTTATTCTTACAGTGAGTGATTGTTGTATTCTCTTTACTTGGTTCACTTTTTCTGATACTTTTCGTGCTTTGTGAAGTTATGTTAAGCAGATATATATGTATAGAGATGCCCCAAATATTTTAGACCTTGAAAGATGATGTTCTTCTTTGTTTTGTTATTTTTTAGTTGCTAAGTCATGTCCAAGTGTTTTGCTACACTTTCGACTGTAGCCCATCCAGCTCCTCTGTCCATGGGATTCTCCAGGCAAGAATATTGAAGTGGGTTGCCATTCCCTTCTCCAGAGGATCTTCCTGACTCAGCAATTTAACTCATATCTCCTGCATTGGCAGGTGGATTCTTTACCACTGAGCCAGCAGGGAAGCCCCTTCTTTGTTTACATAATGGTAAAATAAAATGGTATCTATGGACAAACACTAGGAGAGTTGGCTTTTTAATACACTTTGCTCTCAGCTATAATTATATACCATAGAGTGAAGAGGAGAGTAATTTGGAGAGAAAAGAAGAAAGGCATTTGATTGTGAGCTTTTTCTGTGTTTGTGGTAGACACTAGTACTGATCACTAATCCCTGGTTTTCATTTTTTATGGGGCATAGAGGAGAATTGTACTTCTCTTCTCCCTTGATGGTAGGTTTTAGTCATGTGACATGATTTGGCCAATAAAATATGATTGGGGGCTAGGTGAAAGCTTTGATTACTTGTACTCTCTTCTTGCTCTTCTGCAGAGAAGATCATGGAAATTACGTTTGCCATGAGATCAAAGTATACATTATAACACCAAGTAAACCTGTGGAATACAGGTGTTATAGAAAGTTACCCAGGAGGCTGCAGTGGGCTGCCTGATTAAAAATTTAATTTGTGTTTTGTTAAACCATTGCACTTTTAGCGTTGCTTTTTACCACAGTACAGTCTAGCTTATCCTAGCTGAGATATCTATCTATTTACTTTTTATATACAGGTGACCCTTGAATAACATGGAACACTTAAACTGTGTGGGTCCATTTACACTTGATTTTTTTTCATTATATATACTACGAGTGTGCATGCACGCATGCTGTATCATGTCCAACTCTTTGTGGCCCAATGGACTGTAGCCCACCAGGCTCTTCTGTCCATAGAATTCTCCAGGCAAGAATACTGGAGTGGGTTGCCATGCCCTCCTCCAGGGGATCTTTCTGACCCAGGGATGGAACCTGAGTCTCCTATGTTTCCTGCATTGCAGACAAATTCTTTACCAGTGAGCCATCGGGCAAGCCCCATGTACTACAGTACTGCACAATTCATGGTTGACTGAATCCTTAGATGAGGAACCATGGATATGGAAGTCCCACAGTAGAACTTTATGGGTATTTTTGACTGTGTGGAGGGTCTACATCCCTAACCTCCATATTGTTCAAGGTTTCAACTGTATATATAAATATTTTTGTGCATACACACACACACACACATGCACATGATTTTACAGAAAATAAATTTAGTAACTATAACAACTCAAAAGATACCAAACATCTGTTTGTGAAATCACACAATACTTTGTGATTCCCATTGGCCTCTGTGTAATATATTATTTATAGCTCTACAGTACATGTCTCCACGCCTTCTTTCTCTAAGCACTTAATATTCTACTCTTCTTCAGATAATCATACTCATTTCTCTTACCTTATACCTTTCTGAAATTTCAGTTGTCAAAATCTTTTTACTTTTAATAATAATTTGGAATACACTTTGATTGTTGGGAAAAAAATGAATTTCAAAGGAGTTTAGCAGATAACAACTTTATAGGAGTTAAAAGAGCAGAGTATATTGTGGGGAATGCCTAGTTGGTCTGGATGGTTGGATCATAAGTTAGAAGGCAGCCAGGAGTGGAGATGAGGGTCATGGCAGAAAATATGTGTGGATAATTCTTTCCTGTGCTGCCTTACATCTATATATCACAACAAGATATTACATTCCATTAAGTTCTACAACATTTCCATTATAAACACAATCTGAATCCTAAGAGGAAAATACTGACTACCAGAAACGTAAGATTCTCAGAGGGCTTTAGCACACTGTATCCTAAATTGCAGACAGACATGTTAGTTCCCTTTGAATCAGTAATTTAACTCTTTTCCCTTATTTTTCCATCGAATTTTCAGTAGGTCACTCTCAAGTCAAAATTTAATCTTACGTGGTTGAAGTGGTAGAGCCAAAATGAAATTGCATGCTGTAGGGGGAAAAAATTTAACCTACTTTTAATAGCCCCTTTGAAAGATACTTTGAAGACATGACTTACTCTCATAGTATGTTGACTATTTGAAGAATGAATTATTATATCCTTGTCAAATTTTAAATAGCATGCTGTTAAAAATATTAGTCACACAGGGGGCTGTTTGACAGTAATGTCACAGAAAAACTCTGGTCTGTATGCACAGGCAGGGTCTGCAACTTAATATTATAGTTGCATGGAGCTCTGCCTTTCACGGACATCCACAAAGAAGTGGGGGTGGGAAACCACTTCAGCTTGCCTTGGAACGTTGGTGGGTCTCTGCCAACCGATGCTGAGTGGGTTTGTGTTTCCTCTCTGCCTGTCCTTTCTCAGCAGAGCTTAGTGGAGAGCCTAAAAGAAATGAAAAAGCTATCATTGCAACTGGGAAGAGTTTCTTTCTTTAAGAAAAAATACATCCAAGAAATATGAGTTGAGATCTAGACTAGAGGTTGTAAAGAAAATGATCCAAGAATTTCTTTTAAAAGGCAAGTTTTTTTTTTTTTTCTTAAGCCTAAAAAATAAGATTAGAAACTGTCTTGGATGAGTCCAACTGTGATTAAAAAAATAAACCTTTTATAGTTGAGTCAAGAATTGTTCCCCTTTTTGTTCTTTGACTTTTCCTTGCAGGGAAAGGGGCAATCTTTACCTAATCAGAGCAAAGCCAGAAGAATCACTGAGGCAGCGGAAGCGTCACACAGGTGAAGGTCAGGCCAATTTTCCCCCAGTAATGCTGTTTTATCACTCATCCAACAAAGATTGGGGCCTTTCTTTCCTTGATCCTTTTGTGCTTTCCTCTATTACTTTAACAGATCTGAACAAGCCAGAGAATTCTTCATCCAAAAGTTCCATTTAGCTCCATTTATTTCAAATCCTCCAAATTTCACATCTCGATGTTATAGCAACTTGTGGGTAATATAAAATCCATGTATCAGGAAGGAAGGCAAAGGTATCTAAAAACAGAATTGACACAGGACACTGATTGTTTTCACTGGTCCTTTGCCCCTCGGCGCTGGCCTTCACGTCAGCCCCGTGCATCCGGCCACCTTCTAGTTTCAACGGGTTCTGTCTTCTGTGTGTCTACTACACATGAGTGCTGTTGATGAAACATTAAGTTACAGACTGGGTGATGTGCTTGGACAAGGGTCGTGTTGAGAAGCCAAGACTGTAAAACAAAGACTTACCCTAGGGATCTGTGGGGTCCTAAACAAATGTATTCTGCAGTGGCCTCTGAGTAACTGTGACAGCTATAATACTTCAGGTCACAATGGTACTCTAGTAACCCGTTTACTCTTAGGAGTAGGTTTGGTATTGTTGCAATAGGATATCAACAGGAAGAAATGGGGAAAGTTACGTTTTGCAAAGATAAACTTAAAAATTCGTTTAATAATTTAAAGATAAACACTATTTTTAAAGTATGGCAGTAAGCTTTTTGTAATTTATTTTTTAATTGGAGGATAATTCCTTTAAAATGCTGTGTTGGTTTCTGCTGTACAATGCAACTCAGTTGTATCTATATATATATATCCCCTGCCTCTTGAGCCTCCCTCCCCCAACCCATCCCACCCTTCTAGGTTGTCACAAGAAAAGTATAACATTTTGATATATAACTAAGGCACTGCTGCCAAGTCCTGGAAGCTTTGACTCAGTCTTCCTGTATCCGAGGAACTCTAAATTATCCTGGCTTGCTTACCCTGCCCTCTTTCCACCTTTCTCCTTTCACTGATCTTTTTTTCTCACATCTTACTTGCCAATTATTTCTCTCTCCTTTTTCCCTTTCTTCCTTCCCCAGAGTCCAGGTGAGGGGGTGGCTGCTTTCAGATGGAGGGATCCCTTCTCAAAGTGGTTTAAAGTAGATTTTTAAAGCTAAAAAAAATTTATAGTTTCATGGACATACTGAAAATGTTATTTCAAGAAGACTGTAATGAATGTCTAAATGCTAGCCATTTGAGTGCTTTAGAGATGAGTAGATAAGGGTCTCCAAGAGGATCAGTATTCATATTTAATCATAAATACTTTGCATTTATTATAAAAGATCCAGAATTATTTGCAGGCTTTTTATCAGTTCATATTAATCTCTATTTTGAAAGAGAAAGAATTTAAAATATCACTAGTCCTTCCTTTATTTTGGAATATACTTTCTACCACCCATTTTGTATCTGCAAACTTCTATAATACCTATATTTGCTTCCCATTGTCCAGAGTTCTGTTTATCTTCAAATGGAACAATTTTTCAAACCACAATTTTTAAATTAAGAATTCAGTGACTTCCAGTTCTATTACAAATACGGATAAAATCAAAACGCTTACTTGGTAGCTTTTTATTTGGTTCACAAAGCAGTTTTCAGAAAACAGTAATGTACAATTCCCTGTCTGGCACAGTAAACAACAGAACATCTTTTATCTCTCAGTTGATGTTAGTATGCTCACTTAACCAGCCATTGTATCTTGTTTCTTCTAACCGTTGTAGATATTTAAATACAGTGAATGCTCTATGACATTGCTTCTGTTGTGAAGTTAATTCTTTTCCTGGAGGAGAAGATCAATTCACAATTACTTCAGGGCAGTCAATATAGGCCATCTTAGTTGGCCACTAATTAAGCAATAAGATATGATAAGCAATGTATTTCTGGGCAATTTAACGTTATCTACGGAGAGATTTTTTTTAAAGCAAGAAGCTAAAGGTCAAGTGACTTTAACCACTTAAGAAGTTCACTGCCAGAAATTTTCTATTACTACAAGGGTACTTAAATGTAAATTATTGAAACTAATACAAACACTGTATGTTTTTAGTGGATACTTAGGAAATCAAGCCAAAACATTTTTTTTTAAGTTAACTAATGGAAATGATATACATTGTACTACAGTTTACTATATAGCATCTCATTTAATTTTCCAGTGATCTGGTGAGGTGCCTCTTATCCTTATTATACAGTTGAGGCACATGAAGCACTGGCTAAAGTGCTCTGCACTATGATTTAGAATTCTGAAATTAAATATTGTTGGATTCCAACATGTACACACTGCTATATTTAAAATAGGTGACCAGCAATGTCCTACTGTTTAGCATAGGGAACTCTGCTCAATGTTATATGGCAGCCTGGATGGGAGGGGAGTTTGGGGAAGAATGGATACATGTATGAATGAGTCCCTTTGCTGTTCACCTGAAATTATCACAACATTATTAATTGGCTATACTCCAATATAAAATAAAAAGTTATAAAGTATTCTTAGATTCCAAGCTCTTGATTTAGCTGACTTACAGCATTCTTCTCCCCTACCCAAAATGTAACTCCTTTTCTTTTTTGAGATCAAAGTTCTTTTTAAAAAACAGGGCTAACTCGTAGGTTACTAGAAAACCAATTCTCCAAACTTCATGACTCCTTTTTTAGTGAGTTTTGCAAATATTAATAAGAGTTATTAAGTAAATCATTCAGTAATCCCTGAAGAGCAAATATAATAGTAGACATGCTAGACCAGACATCTGGAAAAAACTTTTGGGCTTTACTGGACAATATTAAGATTTTTCTGGAGAACGCCCCACCATGCTGAGATTCTTTCTTGATTTTTGTTGTTGTTCAGTTGTTAAGGCTGTGTCTGACTCTTTGCAACCACATGGACTGCAACACTCCTGGCTTCTCTGCCCTCTATGATCTCCCAAAGTTTGCTCAAATTCATATCCATTGAGTCAGTGATGGATGTGAGAGTTGGACTATAAAGACAGCTGAGCGCCGAAGAATTGATGCTTTTGAACTGTGGTGTTGGAGAAGACTCTTGAGAATCCCTTGGGCTGCAAGGAGATCCAACCAGTCCATACTAAAGGATATCAGTCCTGAGTGTTCATTGGAAGGACTGATGTTGAAACTGAAACTCCAGTACTTTGGCCACCTGGTGCGAAGAGTTGACTCATTGGAAAAGACCCTGATGCTGGGAAAGATTGAGGGCAGGATGAGAAGGGGACGACAGAGGGTGAGATGGTTGGATGGCATCACCGACTCAATGGACATGAGTTTGGGTAAACTCCAGTAGTTGGTGATGGACAGGGAGGCCTGGCATGCTGCAGTCCATGGCATTGCAAAGAGTCAGACAGGACTGAGCGACTGAACTGAACTGAACTGAAGTGATGCTTTCTAACCATTTCATCCTCTGCCACCCTTTTCTTCTTTTGCCTTCATTCTTTAACAGCATCAGGGTCTTTCCAATGAGTCAACTCTTCTCATCAGGCAAGATGCATCTTCATAACATTGTCCTACTTATGCACCTATTCTATCTCTGTTGGTCTAGGCACTCATCGTCCACACCTGCCTCCTAGATGCTGTGCTCAACTCTACTCTTCCTGTATGTATGGACGTACTCTATTAGTTTCTTATTATGAGAGAAACATGGTCATCTCTCTCTTAGAATTAATGGGTTAATTTTTCCTAAGTTACTCCTGACCCCTCACTCAGTATGCTTTAGACTTAACCTCTCAATTCCACCCATCTGTTTTGTTTTCCTCCTCTACTGATTCCCATCTTACCTGCCTATTGTTTTCAGTAGAGATACCCTGATAAGAAGCACCTAATTTCATTTTATATTCCAAGTGCTTATCATAGTATCTAACATATATTCTATGTGCTTAGTTGCTCAGTTGTATCTGACTTTTGTGACCCCAGGGAGAATGCCATGGGGATTCTCCACGCGAGAATACTGGAGTGGGTTGCCATGCCCTCCTCCAGGGGATCTTTCCAACCCAGGGATCAAACCCAGATCTCCTGCTTTGCAGGCAAATTCTTTACCACCTGGGCCACCAGGGAAGCCCAACTCTAGTTATATTCTATACTCAATAACTAATTGTTTTATTTGCTACATTAATTTGTGAATAATTTCATGGATCCAGGATTCCAAACATTAACTAAATAGTAACCAGCACAGAATATTCTTTAATATCTAGCTTAATTTTTTTATCATGGCTCTTTTAGCTTTCTGAACTCACTTTTACTTTTAATATGGCGAGACTGTTGCTCAGTCACTTCAGTCGTGTCTGATTCTTTGTGACCCCCATAGACCATAGCCCACCAGGCTCCTCTGTCCATGGGATTTTACTGGCAAGAATACTGGAGTGGGTTGCCATTGCCTCCTCCAGGGCATCTTCCTGATCCAGAGACTGAACCCAGGTCTCCTGCGTCTCCTGCATTGCAGACGAATTCTTTTACTGCTGAGCCATTGAGGAAGCCCTAGATTTTCTTTTTTTGTCTTCACTAAAGCAGTTTCTTCTGTCAGTTTCTGTGACACACCACTCACCTTGCTTTTATTCTGTCTAATGACTTTACTCATTCATTTATTCAGTATCTACTGAGGATCGACTATGCTTCTGTCTTTTTTTCATGTTATCAAGATTACAGGTTTTGCAGAACTCAATATCTTTATACTGATTTAAAATCATTTGCAGATTCTGACTATACATCATTTCTCTGTCTTAATTTTCCAAATTGTAGTCTTATTGTATCTGTCTGTGTACATGTGCACACATGTATACTCCTGGATATATTCCAGGTCAGAATTTGTTGAGTCAGTTATTATGCAGGTGACATTTTTAAACTAAAAGAATCCCCCTTGGTTCCTCTTTTGGTCAAAATCAGAGAAAATGCACAAGTATGGTCTTCTGTTTCATTTCAACCTAGGTGAGTTCATCAAAAAGTAATTGAGGCTCTCTTAAGTTTTTGGGAAGGGATTTTGATTTGAAATGTTGAAGGGTATAACTATTTTCATAGGGCGTGAATTTGTGAAATTTTGTGCAATTCTACAGGATCTGGCTGGAGGGGTGCCTGTCTGAAGGAGGAACCAACCTAAAGAGAAGAAGACCCAAGAGGTGAAGGGAGCTGACTTCTGATGTCATTCTTTGAATTTCTGAATCCAGTTTTATTCCCAGTTCTCATTATTAATCATGGAAACAAACAATAACTTCATCTACCTCTTTTCTTTATACCAACTGGAACTTCTAAAGTTTATTTCAGCTTTTGTCACTTGAAACTAATAAGATATTCTTAAAATTTGGGTTATAATAGGGATGAACTGTAGGATTCAAATAAATTACTTTCTCCAAAATTTATTACCTGAAATATTCACCCAGGATTCAGATTTATTCTGTAAGAAATAAATATCACTTTTGAAAGGACTGTTTATATGTATATATATGAGTCACCCACATTTTGGAATCTCTGCCCGTATTTACAATCCTTTAGATTCCAATAAGCCCTATGTCTAATGAAACTGGGGAAGGAAAAGGTATTTTCAAAATTCATTATTATTCTCTCCTTTGTCATGTTCCCAGGGCGAGGAACAGACAAATTACCACAGATATGTCGAGCCTAGATCAAGTCTAGCTTGCCAAATATAAATTTATGGTCAAAAATAGGCTTTTAATAGTTTCCTCAGAGTTATTTTATAATATGGATTAGATAGAGTGTTTACCACTTTCTCTTCATGATTTCACTGTTAAGGAAGACTTGCAGCTGTCAAATTATGGTGTCACATAAAAATTTACTCAACAAAGTCTTGTCAAAATCTCAGGCAAAGTAGTGTCTTTATGGTGAACTGTTTGAGTGCTACTTCCTGTTTAAGTGAAATTCCATGGACACCATGCATTTTGAGGTCCAATATTGAGACGAAACTTCAAGGTGTACTTTGTTCATCTTTTCTAGGCCTCTGAGGTCTGCACAAATATTAAGCTTTTATCCTTAGAATACTTTTTCAGACCATTGCCAGGAAGACCTAGTCTGCTATATTGCTGCAGATGGCTGTCTCTAATACACCAATAGTTATTAGAGGCTCAAATCACAGGTTCTTAGATTCCCCCCTGCCCACCCCGCACCTAATTTTTCCTTTTTTTCCCCCATTTGTAAAAGGCTTCTGTAAGAATTACTGTACATGCACAAAAAGGCCCCATTTAGAAAATAGTTTGTGCATCCCCATTCTGTACAGTAATGGCCCATATAACTGTATTAAGTCAGTTCCTTTAATAGGCAGAGTGCCTTTTTAGTTTGTGAGAAATATGCCCCTGCTGAGGTTTGAACCAGGTACCCTTGGATCTAAAAGCACTTGCTTTACTCTTTAGAGAAAGTGAAATCTTCTTAAAAGGGGGTTGAGGGGAGGGGGGAGTGCTCTGACTTTGGAACCATATTTTCAGCAGTTTTATTATTCTTTCTGAGTTGCTTTCTTGGTCTCTTCCCTCCATCCTTTGTTTTATCTGTTCTACTTCATTATTTGGCTCATGTGGGCTTTAAAAAATATGAATATGAGCCTTTGCATCTAAGATCAGCATTTAATATCTAATAATGGTAACATTGTTGAGCTAAATAATCTGTAAATTCCAGGACTCTAACTTGGACTACAGAAGCTCTAATATATTCCCACCTCAAAGAGTTCATGAGTATAAGTTATTTGTGTCAAGTTAAAAGTAAAAATACTTTTTCCCATGGAAGAACAATGACCATGTAATACTATGAATTGGATTCTATCTGTTTATTGCTTCATGGTGGCCATTTTACCAAGACTTCTAGAACACTGTTTATAAAAATATATGGTGATAAATAAAGAAAAGTTTAATCTCATGACCCCTTGGATTTCCATTATACACCAGTTAGCCAAATTCTAGTGATCTTGCTGCAATTCATGATGTAACATGCCATGATTCTTTGCAAATCTCTTCATATTCAAAAAGGTTTACAAGCTCAAGGTACTTATGAGCTTTTTTATAGGATTTCTTGTTTTATTGTCAAAACCAGATTGTGTTCCCAATGTTTAAGAGTATGTAGCAATCTCTAATAAACAGGGCAGATGGAATAATATGTTATAATATCACAGTAACCAAAGGGACTTTCCTCCTCTTTTGTCATAGCAGAGTACCATTTGGATTACAATAGCCACAGGAAAGAGGGTTTAGATCCTTAGTTGCCATTGTTTCATCACTAAACACTTCTTAAATGTTCACAATATGCCAGGTGCTTTATGGAACACATAAAGACTAGTTCTTGCATAGGAGGGAAAAGTTTATTCAGGGATAACATTGGACACACTGTAATTACTCCCACTGCAGCCATATATATATAGCAAAAAGGGTTTCTGGGTACAGAAAAGAGAATTTATCAAGGCATGTTTCCTTTTTGTTGCAATGCCTGCCCTGATTCTTCACCCATAACTCTCTGAGGGTAAACTTTTAACAATTTAGATCTGAATTTAGTATTTCATTCAAGGTCAGAATATGAGAAACATTGTTATTTAACAGGATCTTTGAAAGCCAGGGATCCCTGTATGAATTCTTTCTTGGACAGTGAAATTGCAATCCAGCTCTAAGTTCCAGGTATCACCTGAGGTTCAAAGTTGACCTGAGATCAGACTGAATCCAAGGAGGAGTCTGACCCAGAAAGCAATACCAGGTCTATACTAGAAGACATATTATACTATACTATATTGGAAGACAAAGTCTCAAAATTAGTGCTTTTTAATTACTTATAGTCTCATTAGTGTCAGACCCAGTTAACTATACAATATATATGTGATTGTCCAATAAATATTCAATAAATATTTGTGGAACAAGGGGAGTTCAAGAAACTGTAGTCAGAAAATAACAAATCTAATCTCTGACCACAAAAAAATGAAATTAATATTTCCAAGACAATTGGACACCTTGATAACTGAGAAGTGCTGGATCTGAATTTGGGTTTCCCTAACCTAGACCATCTGACCTGCCTCTTGAGAAACCTACATGCAGTTCAGGAAGCAACAGTTAGAAATGGACATGGAACAGCAGACTGGTTCCAAATAGGAAAAGGAGTACGTCAAGGCTGTATATTGTCACCCTGCTTATTTAACTTCTATGCAGAGTACATCATGAGAAACGCTGGGCTGGAAGAAGCACAAGCTGGAATCAAGATGGCCAGGAGAAATATCAATAACCTCAGATATGCAGATGACACCACCCTTAAGGCAGAAAGTGAAGAGGAGCTAAAGAGCTTCTTGATGAAAGTGAAAGAGGAGAGTGAAAAAGTTGGCTTAAAGCTCAACATTCAGAAAACTAAGATCATGGAATCTGGTCCCATCACTTCATGGCAAATAGATGGGGAAACAGTGGAAGCGGTGTCAGACTTTAGTTTTCGGGCTCCAGAATCACTGCAGATGGTGATTTCAGACAAAATTAAAAGACGCTTACTCCCTGGAAGGAAAGTTATGACCAACCTAGATAGCATATTGAAGAGCAGAGACATTACTTTGCCAACAAAGGTCCGTCTAGTCAAGGTTATGGTTTTTCCTGTGGTCATGTATGGATGTGAGAGTTGGACTGTGAAGAAGGCTGAGTGCCGAAGAATTGATGCTTTTGAACTGTGGTATTGGAGAAGACTCTTGAGAGTCCCTTGGACTGCAAGGATCCAACCAGTCCATTCTAAAGGAGATCAGCCCTGGGATTTCTTTGGAAGGAATGATGCTAAAGCTGAAACTCCACCTCATGTGAAGAGTTGACTCATTGGAAAAGACTCTGTTGCTGGGAGGGATTGGGGGCAGGAGGAGAAGGGGATGAGAGAAGATGAGATGGTTGGATGGTATCACTCACTCAATGGACGTGAGTTTGAGTGAACTCGGGGAGTTGGTGATGGACAGGGAGGCCTGGCGTGCTGTGATTCATGGGGCACAGTCTGACTAGACTGAGTGACTGAACTGAACTGAACCTAGACTTTTATGTACACTGCATACATGCTAAGTCACGTCAGGTGTCTAACTCTTTGCAACCCAAAGAACTGTAGCCCACCAGGCTCTTCTGTCCATGCGATTCTCCAGGCAAGAATACTGGAGTGGGTTGCCAAGCCGTCCTTCAGGGGATCTTCCCAACCCAGGGATCAAACCCGCATCTCTTTATGTCTCCTGCTTTAGTGGGCAGGTTCTTTGCCACTAGTGCCACCTGGGAAGTTTTTCTTTCAGGGTTAATAATTAAGCATTTTTAAAGTTTTCCTGGCCATAAGAATGTTCCACTGAACTCTGCAAAAATTTTCTCCTTTCTCAATTATTTTCTGGAAAACAATTTTTTTTTTTTTAAGGAGCTCACAATTTCAGTAATACAGATAAACGGCTTCAGTGGTTTGTTTTGCTAACTGAGAGAGTGAAGATAAAAGGTTTATTAGTTCCTTCCCAGCATCACCAACTCAATGGACATGAATCTGAGCTAACTTGGCGAGAGAGTGGAGGACAGAGGAGCCTGGCATGTTGCAGTCACAATTTCAGTAATACAGATAAAGGGCTTCAGTTGTTTGTTTTGCTAACTGAGAAAGTGAAGATAAAAGGTTTATTAGTTCCTTTCCAGCTCCTTCCCAGCTCCTTCCCAGAGGAGCCTGACATGTTGCAGTCCAGAGGAGCCTGGGTTGCAAGGAGTCAGACACAACTTAGCTACTGAACAACAAAGTTCCTTTCTTATATATCTCTGGGTCAAGAATAGGAAGGCTTTGAATGCTTAAAGGAGGTAACAAAAGTGTCACTGAAATAATGCAAAAGTACAGAAAGGGAACATTAAATTTTAGACTTCTTGTTTCTGCATGAAAAAGTAAATGTAAAAGTTGTGTACAGTTATTTCAAACAATCATGAGCACAATATCCAGCTGAGAATTTTGGTCATTTTCATATAATTGTATTTTCTTGTTCAGTAGCTTAGAACACATTTCTCTCCAGGACTCTCCAAATTCAACTCAGTGTAGTCAATACCTTTTCTTTCCACTTTCAATTCTTTCTTAAAGGAGCATAATTATCAACAAAAGTTTTGTATAAAGATAAGGAGAGATCAAATTGCAGTATAAAGTCTTCTGAAGGATTACCATTACCTTGCACTGTATCTTCTTTTAATTAATTGCCCTGCCTTCTCCTGCAGATAAGTAGCATTTTGAAAGAGGGAGCATCTGTGAGGTGCAACCAGAACAAAATGCTATCTCTCCTCTTCCTGCTCCCTCCATTCTCTGCCACTCTTACCTTAATCATTCAAACCTCTTCTTCAGACTTGTTTTCTCTGCTACTTACATGAAATCTCAAGCAAGTGCCATAACTTTTTCTAGACATTCTTAGATAATAAGTCCCACAGTCAATTTTGGTAGAAATAAGTTCTCATAGATATGAAAATATCCCATCCAGGGAAATACTGAAAATCTGCTGTATTTCACATAAAATCAAATTTTCTCCTCCTTTTTCAGTATAGAAGTGCTTTAGGCACATCACACAAAGGAGAGTAAGAGCATGGTTGATTTCATATTTGTTCCTTATCCTTGCTGTCCTATTGTAATCAGTCCTTCTCCTTACATCTAACTCTTGGCAACCACAGATCTGTCCTCTTTCTCTATGTGTGCTTGCATGCTCAGTTGCTCAGTTGTGTCTGACTCTGTTGGCTGTAGTCTGCCAGGCTCCTCTGTCCATGGGATTCTCCAGACAAGAATACTGAAGTGGGTTCCCATTTCCTCCTCCACGGGATCTTCCTGACCCAGGGATCAAACCCACATGTCCTGAGTCTCCTGAATTGGCAGGCAGATTCTTTTACCACTGAGCCATCAGAGAAGCCCACTCTATTTCCCTATAGTTTTGCTTTTTTCAGAAAGTTGTTGTGGGAAACACAGCTTTAGTATGGCGTTCACTTCTGTTCCATAGAAACTCCCATGATTATGCTACGTTGTATGGGTGAGCGAAATACAATCACACAAGCCCTTTAAAAGCAGAAAATTTTTGACAGCTGGTAACAGAAAAGGAAATCAGAGCAGGAGGGAGATTCAAGGTGAGGTTTCTGGCTTGCTGACAAAGGGAGTCAGTGGAAAGGACCTAATAGTGAACTCTAGGAGGTGAGAGCAATTCCCAGCTAACAGGCAGCAGGGAAACTAGCACCAGAATCCTTCAATCATAAGGAACTAAATTCTGCCAACACCTGAGTGAATCTGGATACTACTTCTTTCCCAGAACCTCTGGATAAGTGTCCAGCCCAGCTGACACTTTAATTTTCTTTTTTAGAAGATCCTAAGCCATGAACTCAACTGAGTTTGCCCCAGACTTCTGACATACAGAAATATGAGCTAATAAATGGACATTGTTTTAAGCTGCTGAATTTCTGATAATTTGTTCTGCAGCAACAGAAGACAACTACAGACATGTCAGTGAAATTATAGAATATGTTACCTTTGAGGACTCACTTCTTTCCTTCAACATAATGCATTGGAAATTCATTCATATTGTAATATGGGTCACTGAGTAATATTCCAGTGAACAAATGTACAATTTGTTTATCTATTCACCACTTGAAAGACATTTGTGTTGTTTTTAGTTTTGGAGGGGAGAGAAAGGCTACTCTAATCATTAGCATATATGTTTTAGGTAAAAATAAGTTTTCATTTCTTTGCATAGAAATCTAGGAGTGGGATTCACATTACGTAGTAAGTGCATGTTAAAATTGGTAAGACACTGCCAAACTGTTTTCTAAAGTTGTTGTACCATTTTGCATTTGCACATATTTGCAATATGTGGGAGTCCCAGTAGGCATTGCCAATCTTATTTATTCTAGCCATGTGAATAGGTGTATAGCAGTCTATCACTATTTAATTTTACTTTAAATATATTTATGACAAACTTTAGAGGTTCTGCACAATGATCATTTTTATAGAATTGTGATATAAACATAAACATATTTTCATTTCTTTATTTGAAAATCACATTTTGAAAATATAGCTTGGATTAAGGCCATCACATTTTTAGATACTAAGAGTTTTCCACTGAGGTGTTAAGAAAGCAGATCTGGGCTGAGATTCACTCATTTATTCAATGTTTACTGATACCAGCTACTGGATGTGTACCAGGAATGATGCTGGATTCCAGGGATAACATATGTGTAACACGTGGCCCTACCCTCAGGAAGTTCATCCACTCTGAGGAAACATATATGATGTGTACTTGTAATGTAACCAGTCCCATCACTTCATGGCAAATAGATGGGGAAATAATGGAAAGAGTGACAGACTATTTTCTTGGGCACCAAAATCACTGTGGACAGTGACTGCAGCCATGAAATTATAAGACTCTTGCTGCCTGGAAGAAAAGCCATGAGAAACCTAGACAATGTATTAAAAAGCAGAGATATTACCTTGCCAACAACTGTCCATCTAGTCAAAGCTATGGGTTTTCCAGTAGTCATGTATGATGTGAGAGCTAGACAATAAAAAAAAGCTGAGTGCCAAAGAGTTGATGTTGAATTGTGGTGTTGGAGAAGACTCCTGAGAGTCCCTTGGACTGCACGGAGATCCAACCAGTCCATCCTAAAGGAAATCAGTCCTGAATATTCATTGGAAGGACTGATGCTGAAGCTCCACTACTTTGGCCACCTGATGCAAAGAGCTGACCCATTGGAAAAGACCCTGATGCTGGGAAAGATTGAAAGCAGGAGAAGAGGATGACAGAGGACAAGATTGTTGGATGGCATCACTGACCCAATGGACATGGATCTGAGCAAGCTCCAGGAGATGATGAAGGACAGGGGAGCCTGACGTGCTGCAGTCCACTTGGTCACAAAGAGTCAGACATGACTGAGTGACTGACAACAACAAATGTAATCTGGCAGTGGTCATGATTAAAGCACATGAACAGGAATATGAGGTTACTGGTGAGGGAGCAATGAATTCTGCTTGAGGGAGCAGGCTAGTGAGGTGATGAGCTATGACTCTAGGTGTGCAATGCCTGAGAAAGACTTACTATCAGGGAATGTTAATAGGGAAGATTCATTATAGAATGGACTACTGGTATACAATTGGAGTCATTTTGAATAACCTAATGACAGATCTTTTCTCTTTTGAAATCCTTCCTAAATAGCTGTGCTGGATATATAATTAAGCATAAAATATCACATGATTTTGTAGATTCCTAATAGGAAAGTTCTTATTTTCACAGATGTGTTTTCTTGGTAGAAGCACAAAACTGGGTAAAACAAACATGATTTGGATTTTTTTTGAGAAGCGCCAATAAACACAGCAAATAGGATTTCTTGGCAAAATCTTTCTCGCTTCGATGTTGCCTTTGTTTTGAAGTTAGTCAATCATTTTTGCAGCACAAATATGTGTGTGTATGTATGTATGTATGTATGTTTGTGTGTGTGTATCAGTTAAACATAGTTGGAAATCATTAGAAATATTAGAACTAAGTCATCATGTGAGGAAATAAACATGCTTGTAAGTAGCTACTTCTGCTAGTACTGGGATTTTTAAGTCTCACTTTCAAGAACAAATTACCTGTATTCTAACATGAATAGTACAGCATGAGTTAAAGGCAACTAAAAGGGCATTTGTAATTCTGTCTTTCTAGTACACCCAGTGTTTACCATACTCAGAGCCAGAGCAAAATGTGGCAGGTCTCTATGTGTGAGAATAATTGTGAATAAACAAAATTGTGCCAAACAGATTAGGACTGACATATAATTGACTAAATAGGGCGTTAATCATCCAGTCGTCATTGTAAGAACATTCTCACACACAAAGTCCAAGTTCTAAATCAAGTATTTAGACATTGTGAGTTTTATTTGATTTTAAATTTCAGAAGAGTTTTCATTGAAGTAACATTTACTTTCGAGGTGTGTAATCTGGGCTCAGCAGGTTGTAATGTTATAGCCTTTGATGTTCACCAAGTTTGTTTATGAACTGTGTGAGAGATGGCAATTCAATATCTTCCACAAAAATTCAGAGACAAACACAGAACATCTTTTTTCTGTCCTGTTCATAAGAGTGTCCTTACTGCCAGAATGTAACCAAAGATCTGTCAGAAATGTAAAGGAGATTGCATCTGTGCACCAAAGAGAATGTGATTGGTATACCAATTGCAAAAGCCAGTGAATTTTAGGTGATTTCAGAATGTACCACAATGAGTGTGACATCCTGGAGTATTTTCAAAGCTGACTGAGGCTGTGCATAAGCACCCAGTCTATAGACTGTGAGTGATTTATACACACCAATGTATTTTCAGAATATTAAGTGTATTTTCTTTTGTTTGTTTTTGGCTTTTTGCAACCTTACAGCTTGAGCTAGGTTTTGTGAGAGCTACAGAAACACCATATTGCAATTTTTGAGAGCTCTGCTTTTGATGGCTTGCAATAAACCACACAGGATATTCCCATTGGGGGAAAAGAAGTTGTAAACTGTCATGAATATTACCATTTACATGATTTGGAGCTTGGGGATCTCTTGTTTAGATTTTTAACTCCAGTTAATCGCAGATTTTTTTTTCTGTTTTGAAAACAATGATTTGAATGTAAACCAATGCAAAGAGGCCCAATAAAGGAATGTCAACAAACTAATTAATTTCTATAAAAAACAGAAAGAAATTTCACATGCTCTGATTTTTCTGTTTGAGGATGGCTCCAGAACACACACTTCATTTGCAGAAGCACTCAAAACAAATTCTACTGACAAACATAGAGTTATCTCTGTCTTTGTCTAAAGATGACATCCAGTCAGGTAACACTGTGAAAATATATTAACACTCACCCAAAAGAGGTAATTAGGAAATGTCAGATGAAAACACTAAAAAGAAAAAAAATATTAAAAAGTCACAAACTTCTACTACTGACAAGAATAGGATTTTCATAAAACTATTAATTTAGAATGTTAAATGGTAGACTTATCATCTCTGGTTATGTTCAAAGCAGACAGGATAATGGTGGGTCTCAAGATTTTCAATTTATTTTTCCCTTCTTACAAAGACATTTTTCTTGAATTCTCTACAAATGCAGTCATCTTGTCAGAATCATTTTCAAAGTGAAATGTGTACCTCAAGATTAATCAATCAGATGAAGAATCCATTTGGTCAGCTTGTAAATGTAACCTGTCTATAAATAGATTTCTGTGTATTTTTATTAACAAAAGTAGAAATGTATACTTATGAACACTAAAAATCTAATTTCAAAAATTATTGTACATATCTTTTATTCAGGTTTACAAGTAGGCTACTTTATATGTTTAAATAAAATGTAAGCTACCATTGTTGAGTGGGAAACCTTTAACTGTTCATTAACTTAACAAATATTTATCAAGGATCAAAAGCCAATTCCCATCTTACTGCGACTTTTCCATTTGCAGTTACCGTCATGTCTCCCTGAATCAGAGAGCTAGGCTCTGAATAGATCTCTCTGCTTCTGCCCTTGTTTTCTTTTTCAAACTGCTTATTTTATTTATCTATCTATTTTTGGTTGTGGAGAAGGAAATGGCAACCCACACCAGTGTTCTTGCCTGGAGAATCCCAGGGATGGGGGAGCTTGGTGGGCTGCCGCCTATGGGGTCGCAGAGAGTCGGACACCACTGAAGCGGCTTAGCAGCAGCAGCAGCAGCACACTGCCTGTGGGATCTTAGTTCCCCAAACAGGCATTAAACTCGTGCTCCCTGCATTGAAGTACAGAGCCTTCACCACTGGACCACTAGGGAAGTCCCCGCCCATGTTTTCTTCTTGTTAAAAGAGCAGCCAGAATGATTCTGTTAAAGTATGAATCATCTTGTGGCTCTTACCTGTGCAGAATTTCCCAGTTATTCCCCATTTCACTAAGAGTAAAATCTGAAATTCTTTTATTGGCTTCCAAGACCCTAAATGGTCTGTTCCCATTCTCTGTCCTTACTTTTCCTCTCTGACTACATCTTCCACGTCTTGCTTATGACCTTCCACAGCTTTTGCAAATTGAGATATTCTTGAGTTTTAGGTGTACTCCAGCCTCAGAAAATTTGCATTTGCTGTTTCCTCTAACTGGAGCACCCTTCCCTGGCTACCTGCAAGACTCACCTTCTTGAGATTTTGACTCAAATGTCACCATCTCATTGAGAATTTCCTTGCCTATTTTAAGATTCCTATACTTCCCCACTCCCACTACAAATGCAAACATTTTTGTTTTTTTAAAGGTATTTATTTTGGCTGTACTGGGTCTTGGGTCTTCCTTGTGACACAGGCTCTGTGTGTTATGTGGGGTCTAGTTCCCTGACCAGGGACTGAACCTGAGTCCCCTGCATTGGGAGCATGGAGTCGTGTCCACTGGACCACCAGGGAGGTCCCTTAAATGCACAGAGCTTGTCTGTCTTGCTTCACTTGATTTTTTCCCCTTGCTTAGCTCTTACCACTATCTACTGAACTACGTATTTTAGTTACTAATCTGATTTATGCACAATTTCTCCCGCTAGAATCTAAATTCCGTGAGGGCAGTGAGTTTTGTCATTTTGTTTACTAACATCCGGTACAACGCCTGACACAAAGCATACTATTGTAGGGAGGTACTGCTGTAAGTGCGGGGATCCAGGTGCTATAAGTAGACAAGCTCCTCTCACCACATGACCTTCCTATGGAAGAAAGTAGTTACGACCAAGCCAACAAGCACATATGATGGCACTAGATCAGAGATAAATGCTGTGAAGTATAGCATGTCAAGGAAGCATGATAAAGTGACCAGTGGTCCTGGGTGGTGGTTACTTACAGTTGGGTGGCAAGAAAAGACATTTCTGAAAGTAGCAGTTGAGCTGAAGCCTGATTCACAGGAAGATGTACAAAGGTAGCTGTGTCAAAGACTACATGGTCTAACATCAGAGGGAATAGAATTTTATATTTAATAACATTTATTATTAATTAAGTCTTTATTTCTCAAACGTGACTAGGCGTTCTTTTTTAAAATTTTTTATTTTAAGAATTTAAAAAATTTTTGGCAGGGCTGGGTCTTTATTTCAGCTCAAGGGCTCTTCCTTGCCATGCACAGGTTTCCCTAGTTGAGGTGCATTGGCTGGGGTTCTATCTCAGGGTCCAGAAGATCCCCTGGAGGAGGGCATGGCAATCCACTCCAGTATTCTTGCCTGGAAATCTCCATGGACAGAGGAGCCTGGCAGGCTACAGAGAAGTCGGATATGACTGAAGAAACTTAGCACACACGTGTGGGGCTTGGGCTTAGTTGCCCCATGGAATGTGAGATCATAGCTTCCCAACCAGGGGTCGAACCTGTGTCCTCTGCTTTGGAAGGCAGATTCTTAACCACTGGACCACCAGGGAAGTCTCAGTGTGGTGATTTTGAAAGAATTTAAGGTATGGTGCTTACTAAAATGTCTCTTGCTCTATACCTGGGGACCAATACTCATATGAAGCAACAGATAGTAAAAGATGGAATTTTAAAAAGGAGCCACAGATATGAATGCTGGCTGTAATGATCACCATGAGAGATATTGATGACTGAAAGCATAGGCAAAGGTGGGAATGAGCTTTGTGTGTAAAAAGAATAAAGAGGAAACATGCTTTACTGCAGCTGAGGTTTTGTAGTAGAGAGACGGAATCTTGAGGTATGTGGAAATGGGTCACTTGCCTTGGATGCTAACCAAAGGAGTGTAGGGCCTGTTTCTGGAAACCAGAGGAGCCATGCCCAATTCTTCCATTTTACTCACTTCGTACACATAACTCATCAGTGAGACAGGGAGACCCTGCTTCCCAAATACTTCCCAAATCATCCACCTTTCCAGCTGCTACCTTATCCAATTTACTATCTTCTCTTGCCTGTACTATTAGAGTTCTAATTCCTCTCCCTGTTTCCACTCTTGGGCCCCTAAACTTCTTTCTGCACAGAACACATGCTCAAAACATGTTGGTCACTTCATTTTGAACTTAGAATAAAATTCAAACTCCTGACCATGACCTGCAAATCCTGCACGACTTACTCTTACCCTCCAATCTTTTATAAGAACTTCTCTGCTTCACCATGCTCCAGCCACGTCTTCCTTATGGTCTCCAATTATTTCTGGAAATAATACGGGGTTACGGGCTCTAGTTATCTAGTTTTTTATATACTCTGAGTCATAATTTTTTTTGCTCATCTTCACATAGCTTTCTCCTTCTCACTCAGGAGTCACCTAAAGGTCAAATCCCTGTGGAGGAACTTCCTGACCATCTTAGCTAAATACCACCTCCATCATCCTCTGTAACGTTACCCAGCTGAATCTTCTTCCTAATTGTTAATCATCATGTGAAGATATTTTGTGTATTTGTTTAGCTCTTTACTATCTGTCTTTCTGTACCAGTATATAAAGGCTTCCCTGGTGGCTCAGTGGTAAAGAACTTGCTTGCCAATGCAGAAGACACAGGTTCCATCCCTGGGTCAGGAAGATCCCTTGGAGAAGGAAATGGCAACCCACTCCAGTATTCTTGCCTGGAGGATCTCATGGACAGAAGAGCCTGGTGGGCTACAGTTTATGGAGTCACAGAGTAGGGCATGACTGAGTGGCAGAGGACACACCAGTATATAAACTCGGTGAAAGCAGAGGCTTTTGTTTCTCTTGTTCCTCAACATGTCTCCAGAGCCTAAAAAATAAATTTTAAGTCTTTCTGGAATGTAATAGGTAGATAATAAATTTAATTAACTGAACTGAACAGAAGTTTAATTAAATTAATGAAAATAGGAATAATTGAGACCTTTTAACCTATCAGTTCAGTTCAGTCGCTCAGTCGTGTCCGACTCTTTGCGGCCCCATGAATCGCAGCACGCCAGGCCTCCCTGTCCATCACCAACTCCCGGAGTTCATTCAACCTCATGTCCACCAAGTCGGTGATGCCATCCAGCCATCTCATCCCCTTCTCCTCCTGCCCCCAGTCCCTCCCAGCATCAGGGTATTTTCCAATGAGTCAACTCTTTGCAGGAGGTGGCCAAAGTATTGGAGTTTCAGCTTTAGCATCAGTCCTTCCAATGAACACCCAGGACTGATCTCCTGTAGGATGGACTTGTTGGACCTCCTTGCAGTCCAAGGGACTCTCAAGAGTCTTCTCCAACACCACAGTTCAAAAGCATCAATTCTTTGGCGCTCAGCTTTCTTCACAGTCCAACTCTCACATCCATACATGACCACTGGAAAAACCATAGCCTTGACTAGACGGACCTTGATGTACTCTGCATATGAGTTTAACCTATAACCCCCTATTATTTCCAGAAAAAAATGGAGACCATTAGGAAGACGTGGCTGGAGCATGGTGAAGCAGAGGGGTCCTTATAAAAGACTGGAGGGTAAGAGTAAATCATGCAGGATTTGCAGGTCATGGTAAGGAATTTGAATTTTATTCTAAGTTCAAAATGAAGTGACCATATGTCAGGGAGTGCTTATGATGATGTGATGATGTGCTTAGTTGCTCAGTCGTGTCTGACTCTTGGGACCCCATAGATGTAGCCTGCCAGGCTCCTCTGTCCATGAGATTCTCCAGGCAAGAATACTGGAGTGGATTGCTGTTTCCTTCTCCAGGGGATCTTCTTGACCCAGGAATCGAACCCAGGTCTCATGCATTGCAGGCAGACTCTTCACTGACTGAGCTACAAGGGGAGCCCCAGATAATAAGTTTAATTAAAGTAATGAAAATAAGAACAACTGAAACCTTTTTACCTATTTATATGAAATTGGAAAGCATATGTTGAAGTAGCCTGTCAAGGAGATCTGGACTGAAAATAAAGAGGAATTGACAGCTGTGAGATATTTCATAAATCAATGGGGCCCACTCACTGACAAGAGACAGAGAATTACAGTGAAATCAAAGGAGAATACATCAAAGATGATTCATTCTGTCATGATCAGTGAATGAGTCAAAAATAATTTTTACAAAGATTCCAGTAGCTAGATTACATAGTTAATGTGAGATAATAGTAATTAGCAAAGGTTGCTCTATGGTTGGAAATAGTTCTTTGTACAAATTTGTTTTTTTTTTCTTGTTACTGTGGCATATTTTTGCAATATTACTGTTGTTGTCATTATTGTGCATTTATTTGCAATGGTGGGCCCATAATGAGGTGTGAACTGCTCCCCTGGAGTAGATTAGACACTTTTGGAAAGTTTGTATTATATCTTTGGAGCCATGAGGGTGCTGTTGAGTAAACTGCTACTCCCCCACACCCACCTCATTTCTGCACATAAGAAATGTATCTCATGATACTCTAGCCTTAAAGAAAAATGTCAATGAATCTTTCAACTGTGTTTATCTTTCCTAGGTCCTTTGGATTAGAATGTATTTCTAGCTATCACATTTCCCTACCTCTTTATCTTCAACAGTTTTCTTGGAGAATTGACCTAGGTAACTCATAACCACTTTTTTACTCTTAAAATTTATTAAGGACCCCAAAGAACTTTTGTTTATTATCTTTCAGTATGCACTGTTTTAGAAATGGAAACTGTATTTACAAGAGAATGAGCTTAAAATATTAAGTAATATTGCTGTGAAACAATATTGTTATGAAAACAGTTTTGACCTTGCAGACCCCTTTAAAGGGTGGCAGGGACACCAAGGTGCCCGGATTATACTTGGAGAACCACTAGTAGATGAAAATAACTAGCATTTATAGAGACGTATTGATCTTTCATTTGCCTCTTGTCTTAGTATTTCCATAACTTAAAATATTTGCCATTCTTTCTTTATAGGGCTGGTACCAGGATCAGGTATAATAATGAAAATAAAATTTTTTCCACAAGCATAAGTTTGTATTTGCCTGTAAAAAACAAAGTTTAAAGTTATCATTAATACCTCTTATTAAAAACTTTGATTTTGAAGAATCTGAATATTTTCATTGACTTCTGAATTTCCTGCATTCTAACTTTGTAAATGATGGATGATAATTTTTATTAAATCACATCTAGGACTGTTTTGTCCAGCTCAAAACATGAAGTAGTTTGGCATATTTATCAGCAAAATATATGAGTTTTTGCTCATAGTGCTGTATTTTATGCTTTATTCTCAAACTCAAGTTATATATTATATCAAAAATATCAGCTTATGACTAAATATAGTATAGGATGGCAGAGTTAATGCCGATTATACAGTTAAGAGTGCAATCAATTTAATCGAATATTCTTTAAAGAAAGTTTGAGGGCAAAAGGGACCAATACTACTAAGAGTTATAATATCTAAAAATTTCATGGTGTTTCTAATTCACAATGCTCTCTTCACATTCACAGTCTTTTTGTCTCCACAGTAATTCTATGAGATTACAAATTATTTTCTGTATCTTCACTTTATAGAAGAAAAAAAATTGAGACTTTGGGAGTTTATTAGTTTTCTATGGCCGCTGTAACAAATTACCACAGACGTAGTGACTTGAAAGAACACAGATTTGTTATTTTACAGTTCTGTAGTTCAGAAGGTCATTGCCATTGGCTTAGAATCAAGGTGTCAGCAGAGCTGCATTCTTTCCTGGAGGCTTTAGAGGGAAATCCATCTCCCTGCCTTTCCCAGCTCCTAGAGACCACACACATTCTTTATCTCATGACCTTTCCCTCCATCTTCAAAACCAGCAATATCAGCCGAGTCCTTCTCATACTGCCATCCCTCTGGGTCTATTTTCTGATTCACTCTTCTACTTTTAAAGACCCTTGTAATTATATTGCCTCCACCTGGATAATCCAGGATAATCTTCCTATTTTAAGGTCATCTGATTAGCAAGCAATTCCACTTACAATCTTAATTCTCTTGTGCCATGTATCCTAATATATTCATAAATTCTAAGGGTTGTGACATAGACATCTTTGAGGGAGAAGGGCATTATTCTGCTTACCCCGGGAGGACAAGCATGTTTACCAAGCTAAGAAAGTCTGAGGTTCAGACTTAGATCTGGTCCTCTGATTCCTTTATCCTTTCAAGGCAAATTGTCTTTGCTCTTGGAAGTCTTACCATGGGATGAAGGCAGGTAATACTGCTGGAGAAGAGCTGGAAGTGAAGAGATTTAACTCATGAACACTTGAGCCTATCATGAGGGATCTGGGGCCTTGAAGGAAAGATAGTAGGCTAGAGGATGAGTCGTTAGATTCCATCTATTTTCTTCTTCCTATGCCTAACACTTTTGCCTTTATTGATCTGTACTCTTCATCTTCCCTTTATTTCTTAAATCATCATGACACGGAGATGACATTTAACTTAAATGTTAGGTTAAATTTTTATTTTTAAATGCATTATTATAATACCTGTTAGTAGAATTTGTTTAGAGGGCTTCCTAGGTGGCTCAGTGTTAAAGAATCTGCCTGCCAATGCAGGAGACACGAGAGACTCAAATTTGATCCCTGGAGGAGGAAATGGCAACCTACTCCAGTATTCTTGCCTGGAAAATCCCACAGACGGAGGAGCCTGGCGAGCTACAAACCATAGGGTCACAAAAGAGCTGGGCATGACCACATGTCTGTGCACGCACAGAGACAACACCTGTTGTCGATTTATCGGTCTTTATTTTTTTAAGCTAAAAAAATCTAAAACTAATTGTGTTCTATTTCTATAACCCAATATTTGTGTTAGACACTTTAAACTTTTTTAAATTTTATTTATTTTTTAATTGAAGGATAATTGCTTTACAGAATTTTGTTGTTTTCTGTCAAACCTCAACTTGAAGTACACATGTGTAAACCATAGGTATACATATGTCCCCTCCATCTTGAGGTATGTAAAATGATTTTTACTTCTGTTAGGTGGTAATTTCTGTTAGGAAAAACTGCAACTATTTACTTATTTTCCCCTTGAATTATTACAGCCATATGATCTTAGAAATAGAACCCATTAAGCTAAATTATTTAGCATGAATCTACCTAGCTAATTAATTAGATAGCTAGTAACATCCTTGGGGACACAGGATACATAAATTTTGATAAGGATAAGAGAGATGTGAAAGGAGATAAGAGAGAGGGTCCTAACGAGAGTAAGCGTTCTGAAGAGGAAAGATAAGTATTTTTGCTAGTGGATAATTTGGGGAAGTTACTTGATCCGTTTGTGCCATGGTTTCCTCATCTATAAAATGGGGATTATGACAGTATCCTATTTTAGGTGTTGTGAAAAATAATGAGCTAATGTATGTAAAGTACTCGGGCTTCGCTGGTGGCTCAGATGCAGGAGACATGGGTTCAGTCCCTGGGTTGGGAAGATCCCCTGCAGAAAGGAATGGCTACCCACTGCAGTGTTCTTACCTGGAGAATTCCATGGACAGAGGAGCCTGGCAGGCTATGGTCCATGGGGTCACAAAGAGTTGGATATGACTGAGTGACTAACATTTTCACACTTTCACAAAGCTCTTGCATTTTGCTTAAAGTTTTATATGTATTAAATTTACTTATTTTAATATGTGCAGCTATTATAATTTTTATTGTTATTTTTATTAGAGAGATAATCCTAGAAGAAGAATAAGGGAATGAAAACATTTGGGAAAAGACAAAAAAAATACTAAGCCTAATTCACAATTTTCTTTATAGTTGAATCTGTTTAGCTATTTAGAGTCTTGAGATTTCTCTCTCTGTTAACATGAAAGAAATCCCTTCTAAATGTTTCCTACTTTTTGTAAAGGAATATGCCTATTAATATACAAATCTCTCTCCACCCTAAAGTATAAAAGCTTCCACCTGACCCCAGTTGTCCTGTAATCATTGTTGTTTTCTCCTTCTAACTTTTGATGCCAAATAGTTCCATCCAGATGGTGACTGTTACTGGTCCTCACCACATACCTTTTCTCATTCCCCTACAGTCTAGCTTGATCTGCTACCACATGAATATCAGTCCTTTTAGCACCATCAAACCCTTCACAAAATGTGCTAAATTCAGAAATAATGTCAAAATAGAGGAATCCATAAGGATTAGGACCAAACCTAGGTTGGTCCTAATCCTAAGAAAAAGATCCAATAGATTGGATCTTTCCAGTTATCTTCTCTCTAAAATGGGAATAATCAAGGACAAAGATTACTCAAATAGTACCTGTTACATAGTCTCTGTCAGTGAATGATTTTTATGATATAGGTCATTTTATGTGTATTTTAAGACAAGTATACTGCAAAAAGTGTGAGAAAAATATTAGTTTCATTTTATACACCAAATTTGGAAAACAGTCTAAAGTTGTGTTATTTTTAAAGGTGGAGTTAATAATTGTATTCATGCTACTGTGATGTAACAGCATCACTTTCATACAAATTGAAAGACAAAATAGGCAGCGTCATTGGTCATGCTCTACACATATCAGAACTTTTCTGAGTAATTTTGATAATGATTGCAGTAATAATTTTTGAATTATCAATATTAAAATTTATTTTTAATACTATAACAATGTTGCTCAAGTTCTCCTTAAACTGTGATAACACTCTTGCTGAAAATATGAAAAACTTTGGAAAGATATTTAGATGTGATAAAAATACTTTGAAAAAGATCTAGACTCTCCAAAATATCCTGTCCTATTAATTTAGAAAATGATTCTTGGAGTAGTTTTAGAAAAAATGTTGAGGAAAATAAGGTACTTTAAATTTTGTTCTTGAAATATAGTTAATTTACAATGTTGAGTTGGTTTCAGGGGTACAGTAAAGTGATTCAGTTATACATGATATATATTTTTACATTTTCTTCCATTATAAGTTATGATAAGATATTGAGTATAGTTTCCAGTCCTATACAGTATGTCCTTCTTGGTTATTTATATTATATTATATATAGCAGTGTGTATATGTTAATCACAAACTCCCAATTTATCCCTCTCCCACTGTCCCCTTTGGCAACCATAAGTTGTTTTCTAAGTCTGTGGGCTTATTTCTGCTTTGTAAATAAGTTCATTTCTATCATTTTTTCAGATTCCACAGAAGTGGTATCATTTGATATTTGTCTTTCTCTTTCATTTAGTATGATAATCTCTAGGTCCGTTCATGTTGCTGCAAATGGCATTATTTTATTCTTTGTTATAGCCGAGTAATATTCCATTGTATATAGGTACCACATTTTCTTTATCCATTCATCTGTCAACTTACATTTAGGTTACTTCCATGTCTTGGCTACTGTTGGTATGGCTACATGAACATTGGTATGAATAATAGTGAAATAATATTCACAGTGAAATAATGAATAGTGAAATAAATGAAACTTTCAAATTATGTTTTTCTCCAGCTATATGCCCAAGAGTTGGCTCATAGGATCTTTTGACAGCTGTATTTTTAGTTTTTTAAAGAATCTCCATACTGTTCTCCATAGTGGCTATGCCAACTTACATTCCTACCCATAATGTAGGAGGATTCCTTTTTCTTCATATTCTTTCTTCAGCATTTATTATCTGAAAAATAAAGTACTCTTTGAATCACATATATCATATAATGGGCAGATATAATTTTATATAAAAGAAAAAGAATGTGAGGCCTGACATAGCTGCAAGAAAAAAAACAAGGTCAAGCCACATTGACTGGGGATTTATGCATATCAAAAACACAACATTTACATTTATTCCTACAGAAAAATTTATTTTAACTCGTGTGTGCTTTGAATTATGTGAGGTCTTCAGGAACACATCTCTCTCATAATATTAGAACATCCTGCAACTTTAGGTTCAAGTCCCGTTTCAGTCAGCAAGTGCTGGTGGAGTGTTTAAACAATTTGTTTAAATAAATACTCCCTAAAGCTTGCTTGTATAAACTGATGACTTATTTTTAAAAATACATCTACATCTTTCTAAATGAACAAAGAAATGTTTCTTACAGCAAAGAAGCACATTTCCCCTCTGCAATCACAGGGATGGTCTTTACCTCTGTTTTCCTTGTTGAGCTGCCAGAATCTCCTTTACCTGTCATTCAATGTCTGGCCTGTGTTAGAGATGCTGTTTTGACAGAATCCAAAAGCTGGTCTGCTCAGTTCAGTTCCGTTCATTCGCTCAGGTGTGTCCGACTCTTTGGGACCTCATGGACTGCAGCATGCCAGGTCTCCCTGTCCATCACCATCTCCCGGAGTTCACTCAGACTCATGTCCACTGAGTTGGTGATGCCATCCAACCCTCTCACCCTCTGTAATCTCCTTCTCCTCCTGCCTTCAATCTTTCCCAACATCAGGGTCTTTTCAAATGAGTCAGTACTTCAAATCAGGTGGTGAAAGTATTGGAGTTTCAGCTTCAGCATCAGTCCTTCCAATGAATATTCAGGACTGATCTCAGTTAGGATTGACTAGTTGGACCTCCTTGCAGTCCAAGGGACTCTCAAGAATTTTCTCCAGCACCACAGTTCAAAATCATCAATTCTCCAGTGCTCAGCTTTCTTTATAGTCCAACTCTCACATCCATACATGACTACTGGAAAAACCATAACCTTGGCTAGATGGATCTTTGTTGACAAAGTAATGTCTCTGCTTTGTAATATGCTGTTAAGTTGGTCATAGCTTTCTTCCATGGAACAAGCGTCTTTTATTTTCATGGCTGCAGTCACCGTCTGCAGTGATTTGGAAGCCTGCAAAAATAAAATCTGTCACTGTTTCCACTGTTGTCTCATCTATTTCCCATGAAGTGATGGGACCAGATGCCACGAACTTCATTTTCTGAATCTGAGTTTTAAGTCAGCTTTTTCACTCTCCTATTTCACTTTCATCAAGAGGCTCTTTAGTTCTTCTTCACTTTCTGCCATAAGAGTGGTGTCATCTGCATATCTGAGGTTATTGATATTTCTCCTGGCAATCTTCATTCCATCTTGTGCTTCATCCAGCCCAGCGTTTCTCATGATGTACTCTGCATATAAGTTAAATAAGCAGGGTGACAATATACAGCCTTGAAGTACTTCTTTCCCTATTTAGAACCAATCTGTTGTTCCATGTCTAGTTCTAACTGGTGCTTCCTGACCTGCATACAGATTTCTTAGGAGGCGGGTTGGGTGGTCTCGTATTCCCATCTCTTTAGGAATTTTCCACAGTTTGTTGTGATCCACATGGTCAAAGGCTTTGGCATAGTCAATAAAGCAGAAGTAGGTGTTTTTCTGGAACTCTTTTGCTTTTTGATGATTCAACGGATGTTGGCAATTTGGTCTCTGGTTCCTCTGCCTTTTCTAAATCTAGCTTGAACATCTGGAAGTTCACAGTTCACTTGTCTGATGCTGCTCAGGTATACAAACCTGACACGAGGTGTCTTGACGTCCAGCTCAGCTCTGTCTCTTCCTTCACCCCTTCACTCTCCATGCCCTTGACCCGTGGTTAGCTCTATCAGAGGTAGCAGATAGTGTCTAGTGCTTCCTAGAGTCACTGTGGATTAGAAAACATGTCCATGAACTGCCATCCACTTGACAGCCCTCTGTGCTCCTTAGCCTTTCCTGGTTGGCCTGGACTGGCTCGGGAGTTCTTGGGAGAACTGAAGTCACCCACCTGAAGTCACAGAGCTCCTTGGACCTGTACCCAGATCACTTATTCTTTCAGTATATTTATTGATGAGCTCACAGCTCTGCCTGAACTACTTTTTGTAAATACATTTGCAACAATGACATAACAACAAACAAAATGAAACAAGACCAAAAAAAAAAAAAAAAGATAGTTTGAACCATAATTTGTTCTCACTTTGAAAATGAGCTACTGCAACTCTTAAAAAGTTGGAAATGATGCATATTCCAAATGGAAGTAATTTCTGCCAAATGTTATAGACATAATGTGTGAGAAAGATTTTCTCAAATTGCTCAGTGTATATATTTTTTATACTCAAGGCTGTCAATCTAATTGTTTAAATAAATACTGCTTGGAGAGCTTTTATGAATAAGAGCTTTATTATCTAAGCTACTTATTTTATGAAGTCCATTTCTTTCTCAAGGATTCCTTCAAACATACACTTTCCCTTCTGCCACCAGGATTATGAACCACATTTATAGACATAAAAATGTAACACAGGTTTTGTTTAGTTCTACATTTTAAATTTAAGGGCTTCCCTGGTGGCTCGGTGGTAAAGAATCTGCCTGCCAGTGCAAGAGTTGAGGCTTCATTCCCTGGGTTGGGAAGATCCCCTGGAGGAGGGCATGGCAACTAACTCCAGTATTCTTGACTGGAGAATTCCATGGACAGAGGAGTCTGGCAGACTACAGTCCATGGGGTAGTTGGTGACTAAACAACAATGTTTTAAGTTTATCAGCTCTATTTGAATCTACAATCTTCAAATTAAGGGAAACTACAGAAATGTGAAAAATCATTTTTCCACTTGATTTTTATGTGCATTTTTAAAATTATATGTGTCTTCTTTATAACAACAAAGATGCTATTTATCCTTAACAATATACAGAATAACTTTCTTAAGTGAGTTGGGAAAAATAACTTATTAAGTTTATACTATAAAACTTCTAAGTAGAAACTGATTTATATAACAATAATTTAGTGTCCTTATTATTATGAATGATATTTAAATATGTAATAAATCTTAAGAGCATGGGCACCAACTGAACAGAAAGGAATTGTCCCTGGTAATATCTGTGACACCAGCTTTCATATATAGCCCTGCTACTAATAGTTGCTCTTTATCATGTTTATATGGCTTATTTTTCCCTTGAGAAGAAACACAGAAAAGGAAGGAGGTGATGGGCAGTTTTTGCTTTTCCATCTACTCTCATAGGACAAAATACTTAGTTATAAATTTGGGCCTGCAATGCAACTAAAGAAATTTCTAAAAGATATCAATTTTAAAGTAATTCAATTTTAAGTGTTTGCTGAATATATGAATTTGTTCCAATTCTTGCAGTGTATGAGATATCATTTATAAGTCATTGTGCTGGTCAGAACACAGTGACATACAAGAACAAGTTTGAAAAGTACAAAATTGCACCATGGAAGAATATTATCCATGGAAATTTAGATTGTGGCAGCAAGATACACTAGCTGGAGATTCACTAGCTGAATGAGTAGTCCATTTTTGCCCTGCGAGAAGAAAATAACCATCTTGATCAGCTGGAGTTGGTTAGGTACTGCCAGAAGGCATTTTACACACCTTACACTACAACTATGTCCTTTGGATTTAGGTTCTGAAATTATCTTATAGAGTCAAATTCATTAGTATCAAAATTATTCCTGAAAATCTCTTACAAAAATATTACCATGGAGACTGAAAATCCATCTCTTAATAAACCTGGAATCAGTTTTTTCATCAGCTTTGGAACAGATTGTTCTTTCTTGCTTTGATTCACAGATGAAGTAGCTTTTATTTAAAGAGAAAGGTTCATCTTAAAATACTATTAAAATAACTCAAAATGGCAAGATGCTTACACCACAAGAGAGGCAAAATATCTGAGACCAAAAACGGATTCACAGCTAATGTAAATGTGAGCTTTCTCAGCTAATGCTCACTCACACTGGGACCTAAGTTATTTTAATATTAAAGTGGATGGAATCTCCTACATCTTTTAAAATTGCTATTTCTTCCTTCCTTCCTTCTGTTCTTTCTTTCACTACCCCACTCTTGAAGCCCAAGTATATAAAGTTGAACTTGCTTTATCACACTTATTGAATGTGCCTAGAGTATTACTCTACTGTATCCATAATATTTGTAACAACCCTATAAGGTAGGGTAATTGTTCTCATTGAAAAGATAAAACACTTCTGGACAGTGGGGAAGGAGAGGGTGGGATGTACTGAGAAAGTAGCATTGATATATATGCACTGCATGTGTAAAATAGCTAGCTAGTGGGAAGCTGCTATATAACACAGGGAGCCCAGCCTGGTGCTCTGTGCCGACCTAGAGGGGTGGGATGGGGGTGGTGGGAGGATGCTCAAGAGGCAGGCAATATGGCTGATTCACATTATTATACAGCAGAAACCAACACAACGTTGCAAAGCAATTATCCTTCAGTTTAAAAAAAAAAGATAAAACACTGAAGCTAGGAGAGGTTAAATGTCACACTGCAGATAGCACAGCTGGCAGAGCTAAGCCTGAAGAAGTACTGACTCTGAAGACGTTACATCTCCACCAGGGTGTAGAAGTCCTCCAGCTACTGCTCTGGTACTCTATTGTTTACAGAAGCTTCACCGGGCCCCTGTCCTTAGAAGTCTATTTATGGACTGGAAATACTGCTGAGACTCTAGCTGACCTGTGGAGTGACAGGGTTCTCCTCTTGTCTGTAGACCCGGGGTCTGAGACAAAAATGCTGGTTATCAGACAATTCGAGTTCAGAGCAATTATACATTTGAAATAAAACCTTGATATAAAAAACGTAGCTCTTAAATTCTGTCTGCTATCCGTTCTCAGGTTGAATCACATAAAACTGCCATTTATTTGTGGGTGAAAAATATTGATTGCAAGTAATTTTGTGGAGTCCAGTGTAAATTTATCACCATGACTTTTATAGTAGAAAAAGGCCTTGAAACAACATAAAATGTTTTTTGGTCACCTTGTAAAATATAGCCTTCTGGTGACTTATTCTATCAATCTGAGTTTTGTTTTTCTTTCTCTTCATAGTAATTATCAGAATCTGGAGTTGCCATGTCTTTCCCCCCCACCTGCTTGTTTCCTTTCTGACTGGCGCCCTCCCCACCAACCCTCCAACTCCTTAGAATTTACTCTGATCACCTAGAAATATACTAGGAACATAAAAAGCATTGTAAATATTTGTTGAGTAAAATAAGCTTGATGATTTGAAAATATCTACCTAAAATGTTGAGTGATCAGGTATATTTTCTGTTTGGAGTGTTGCTATGAAACAAACATTTTCAATTCCCCAGTGTCCCTTTGAAAGTGATAAATTAATTCATTTCATTAGTGATATTGTATTGCCCATGGCATGACGTGTCAGGGTGGCTATAAGAGACTAATGATTGGATAATGAGAGTTTATTTATCATAGAACCAATTTTTGCTACTGAACTGAAGTATAAATAATGGTGTATCAGTATTTACATTATAAATACTGTTTTAGGATTTGTTAGTTGGTCATAAAAATTCTTCCTAAGCTGAAACAGCTAATGGGTAAACAGTGCATATACCACATATAATATATCAAAATAAGAGTATCATGGTCCTTTGTTAAGCAAAGTACAAACATTGCTTACAAATAACCTTTATTTGATAAGTGTGAAGCTGTTGAAGAATCCCAATTTCTTGATGACACTCAGCATTTTGAAAAAAATGATAAGATTAAAATAATCTTGAAGAGATAAACTCTGTACCAATAAGAAAAGATGAAATTCTACTAGAATTTTCATTCAGAAGAGATTAGAGTCCTCGGATAAGATGAAGGGTCAAGAGGTTTTTTTTGATTGGAATATAATTGCTTTACCATGTTGTGTTGGTTTCTGCTGTATAATGAAGTGAATCACCTATATGTATATATGTACCACCTCTCTCTTGAACCTCCCTCCTACTCCATCCTCATCCCACCCACTAGGTTATCAAAGAGCACTGAGCCAACTCCTTTGCTATGCAGCAGCTCCCTACTATCTGTTTTACACATGGTAGTGTATGTACGTCAGTCCCAGTCTTCCAATTTGCTCCTCCCTCTCCTTCCTCCACTGTGTCTACATGTCTGTCCACTATGTCTGCATCTCTATTCCTGCTTGGAAATAGGTTCATCTGTATCATTTTCCTAGATTCCACATGCACGTGTTAATATATGATATTTGTTTTTCTCTTTCTGACTTTACTCTGTATGACAGATGGTATGTCCGTCCCTGTCTCTACAAATGACCCTGTGCTGTGCTTAGTCATTCAGTCATGTACTACTTTTTCAACCCCAAGGACTCTAGCCCGCCAGGCTCCTCTGTCCATGGGGATTTTCCAGGCAAGAATACTGGAGTGGGTTGCCATGTCGTCCAGGGGATCTTAGAGGAGGGATCAAACCCAGGGATAGAACCCAGGTCTCCCTCATTGCAGGCGGATCCTTTACCATCTGAGCCACCAGGGATGACCCTATTTCATTCCTTTTAGCAGCTGAATAGCATTCCCTTATATATTAATATTATGCCATTGTATAATAATATTCCATTGTATATATGTACCACACTGTGTATGTGTACCACATCTTTTTTATCCATTCATCTGTTATTGGACTTTTAGGGTTTTTTTCCATGTCCTGGCTATTGTAAATAGTGCAATGAATATTGGGTACATGTGTTCTTTTGAATTATGCTTTTCTCAGGTTATATGCCCAGAAATGGGGTTGCTGGGTAATATGTTTGTTTTACTTTGTTTTTTAAGGAACCTCCATACTGTACTCCATAGTGGCTGTATCAGTTTACATTCCTACCAACAGTGCAAGAAAGTTCCCTTTTCTCCACACTCTCTCCAGCATTTACTCTTTGTAGATTTTTTGAAAATAACCATCCTGACTGGTGTGAGATAATACTTCATTGTAGTTTTAATTTGCATTTCTGTGGCAAAAAAAAAAAAAAAATGGTGGGACCAAAAAGAGTTGTTGCAAAGAAATACATCTCTGACTACTGGTATGCCAGCAGTCTTGACATTGAAGGGTCATGTGACTTCCCTAAGCATAAGAGATGGGTTTTTATGAAACTAATGTAAAAGTCATTACTTTTTGAGAAAATACCATTTGGCTACAAATATCTCTCCAATATCCAAAAAGCTTATTTCCCAAACATAACATTGTGGCTGAGAATACCCGCAAATCCTTCTTCCCTTCCATTGGAGGTGTCACTTCTTTGATGGAACTAATGTTGTCAAAAATGTCACCATTATAGAACTTAGTGAGCAGCCTAGCAATGGAAGTTTGTCATGCAGCTTCCGGTTTTCTAGTAGCTAAGAGTGGGCAGATTTGCAAGTAGCCTGCAGCAGGAAATGATTGTGACCTGTTTTGGAACCTAATAAGCATTAAGAATTACTGATTCATCTACAATATTTAAAGTTTCCTCTGAAGTGACCATCTATTTGCCACTTCAGGGGGTTTGTACATGTTGGGCTTCCCTGGTGGCTCAGACAGTGAAGCGTCTGCCTATAATGCGGGAGACCAGGGTTCGATCCCTGGGTTGGGAAGATCCTCTGCAGAAGGAAATGGCAACCCACTCCAGTACTCTTGTCTTCCCATGGGCGGAGGAGCCTGGCGAGCTACAGTACATGGGGTTGCAAAGAGTCAGACATGACTGAGCGACTTCACTTTCACTTTCTCTAGAATGTTCTCTTGGTTAATGCTGACTTATTCTTTCAGGATTCTGTTCATATATCATTTTCTCAGCACAACATTCCTTACCACTAACCCCCAAACCCCCATCCTGACATCCACAGCTACACACACAGTCACATGCACACAGGCCCTTTCTATGTTTCCTCCATAGCACCTTAATGGGTGTGTGACCTTTAGTTCCATAAGAACAGGCTGAGGTCTTCAGTTATTTTGCTTTGTCCTCAGTATCTAACAGAGTATCTGGCACATAGCGGACTCAGTAGACATTGCTGAGCGCTTGACTTTTTGAAATTGCTTTTGTTCTGTACCTCTGTGCTTTTCTTTGAACCAGAGTTGGAAATAGATGCAGACTGTACATTCCTTGTGGGACTGCCTTATTCGTTTCTAGCCTTAACTCTACCTTCCTGCCAAATCAATCATTTCTCATCTCTGTTGATTGCTCAGTGGCTGCCAACTGCAACTGTTGCTTTGGCTTTGGCTCTCCAGTAAGATCCATAACTGAGGCAAGTTTCTTTGGCATTAAACTTTTGGCTGTATTCAATTGAGCATCTGTAATTCACCTTACAATGTATTGGGAGCTCAGATATAAAAATGAAGGTTGGTCTTATTTTTGAGGATCTTTGAGTCACAAGGTGGGGAGAGAAATACATGGATGGATCAATGCAGCAATGTGTGTTGAGTGTCACAGTCAAGGTGCTGTATGATTTAGCATATATATATATATATATAATTTTTATATTATTTATATACTATATTTATTATAATAATATATATAATAATATAAACATATTATATATATATTATTATTATAAAATATAATATATTTATATTATTTATATGATAATTATATATATGTTTATGAAAAGCACATCTTTTTTGGGTGTTAGTTCTAAGAAACACCTGGAGTAACAGGCAAATTTGGCCTTGGAATGCGGAATGAAGCAGGGCAAAGACCAATAGAGTTCTGCCAAGAAAATGCACTGGTCATAGCAAACACCCTCTTCCAACAACATAAGAGAAGACTCTGCACATGGACATCACCAGATGGTCGACACCGAAATCAGATTGATTCTGTTCTTTGCAGCCAAAGATGGAGAAGCGCTATAGTCAACAAAAACAAGACCAGGAGCTGACTGTGGCTCAGGCCATGAACTCTTTATTACCAAATTCAGACTCAAATTGAAGAAAGTAGGGAAAACCGCTAGACCACTCAGGTATGACCTAAATCAAATCCCTTATGATTATACAGTGGAAGTGAGAAATACATTTAAGGGACTAGATCTGATAGATAGAGTGCCTGATGAACTATGGAATGAGGTTCGTGACATTGTTCAGGAGACCGGGATCAAGACCATCCCCATGGAAAAGAAATGCAAAAAAGCAAAATGGCTGTCTGGGGAGGCCTTACAAATAGTTGTGAAAAAAAGAGAGGCGAAAAGGAGAAAAGGAAAGATATAAGCATCTGAATGCAGAGTTCCAAAGAAAAACAAGAAGAGATAAGAAAGCCTTCTTCAGCGATCAATGCAAAGAAATAGAGGAAAACAACAGAATGGGAAAGACTAGAGATCTCTTCAAGAAAATTAGAGATACCAAGGGAACATTTCATGCAAAGATGGTCTCGATAAAGGACAGAAATGGTATGGACCTAACAGAAGCAGAAGATATTAAGAAGAGGTGGCAAGAATACACAGAAGAACTGGACAAAAAAGATCTTCATGACCCAGATAATCACGATGGTGTGATCACTCATCTAGAGCCAGACATCCTGGAATGTGAAGTCAAGTGGGCCTTAGAAAGCATCACGGTGAACAAAGCTAGTGGAGGTGATGGAATTCCAGTTGAGCTATTTCAAATCCTGAAAGATGAGGCTGTGAAAGTGCTGCACTCAATATGCCAGCAAATTTGGCAAACTCAGCAGTGGCCACAGGACTGGAAAAGTCAGTTTTCATTCCAATCCCAAAGAAAGGCAATGCCAAAGAATGCTCAAACTACCGCACAATTGCACTCATCTCACATGCTAGTAAAGTAATGCTCAAAATTTTCCAAACCAGACTTCAGAAATACATGAACCGTGAACTTCCAGATGTTCAAGCTGGTTTTAGAAAAGGCAGAGGAACCAGAGATCAAATTGCCAACATCCGCTGGATCATCAAAAAAGCAAGAGAGTTCCAGAAAAATGTCTATTTCTGCTTTATTGACTATGCCAAAGCCTTTGACTATGTGGATCACAATAAACTGTGGAAAATTCTGAAAGAGATGGGAATACCAGACCACCTGACCTGCCTCTTGAGAAATCTGTATGCAGGTCAGGAAGCAACAGTTAGAACTGGACATGGAACAACAGACTGGTTCCAAATAGGAAAAGGAGTCCATCAAGGCTGTATATTGTCACCCTGCTTATTTAACTTCTATGCAGAGTACATCATGAGAGACACTGGACTGGAAGAAACACAAGCTGGAATCAAGATTGCCGGGAGAAATATCAATCACCTCAGATATGCAGATGACACCACCCTTATGGCAGAAAGTGAAGAGGAACTAAAAAGCCTCTTCATGAGAGTGAAAGAGGAGAGTGAAAAAGTTGGCTTAAAGCTCAACATTCAGAAAACGAAGATCATGGCATCCGGTCCCATCACTTCATGGGAAATAGATGGGGAAACAATAGAAACAGTGTCAGACTATTTTTTGGGGCTCCAAAATCACTGCAGATGGTGACTGCAGCCATGAAATTAAAAGACGCTTACTCCTTGGAAGAAAAGTTATGACCAACCTAGATAGCATATTGAAAAGCAGAGACATTACTTTGCCGACTAAGGTCCGTCTAGTCAAGGCTATGGTTTTTCCTGTGGTCATGTATGGATGTGAGAGTTGGACTGTGAAGAAGGCTGAGTGCCGAAGAATTGATGCTTTTGAACTATGGTGTTGGAGAAGACTCTTGAGAGTCCCTTGGACTCCAAGGAGATCCAACCAGTCCATTCTGAAGGAGATCAGCCCTGGGATTTCTTTGGAAGGAATGATGATAAAGCTGAAGCTCCAGTACTTTGGCCACCTCATGCGAAGAGTTGACTCATTGGAAAAGATTCTGATGCTGGGAGGGATTGGGGGCAGGAGGAGAAGGGGACGACCGAGGATGAGAGGGCTGGATGGCATCACGGACTCGATGGACGTGAGTCTGAGTGAACTCCGGGAGTTGGTGATGGACAGGGAGGCCTGGCGTGCTGCGATTCATGCGGTTGCAGAGTCGGACACAACTGAGCGACTGAACTGAACTGAACTGAACTGATATATGTTTATATTCTTTCTCAGGTTATTTTTCATTTTATGTTTTAATCGATAATCAGGTATTTCTTTTTTTAGAAAAAGTTTCTATTTCATAGCCAATTAATGATGCTGTGATAGTTTCAAATGAACAGTGAAGGAACTCAGCTATCCATATACATTTATCCATTCTCCCCCAAACTGCCCTCTCATCAAGACATCAAGACTGCCACATAGCATTGAGCAGAGTTCCTTGTACTCTACAGGATGTCCTTGTTGGTTATCCATTTTAAATATAGCAGTGTGTAGATGTTGATCCCTAACTTCCTAACTATCTGTTCTCCACCCTCTCCTCACCCCCAGCAACCATAAGTTCATTCTCTGAGTCACATTCAGGTATTTCCGATGCTGTAGGCCCAAGAACCAGCCCTTTCTTCACAAACATCAGCGTTAATTTGTTTGAGTTTTCAAAATTATGTTCCATCTTGTCACAGCCTTCTCTTTTACTCTTTCCTCACTACTTTACAGGAATTTAATTTCTTTTCATAGAAATCATTCTCATTTTGAAGATATTCTCATGTTAAACCACAAAAAGAAATACTTATCAGACACAACTGAGTGACTTCACTTTCATTTTCATGTTAAACCACAAAAAGAAATACTTATATTTGGTGGAAAATACAGCTTCATAAAATGAAAATTATTTTATTTTATTTCACTTATAAAATTTTTATTGGAGTATTGTTGCTTTACAATGTTGTGTTAGTTTCTACTGTACTGCAAAGGGAATCAGCTATACATATACATATATCTCCTCTCTGTGGATACCCTCCTCATTTAGGTCACCAGAGAGCACTGAGTAGAGTTCCCTGTGCAATACAGTAGGTTCTCATTTGTTATCTGCTTTATATATAGTTGGAGAAGGAAATGGCAACCCACTCCAGTACTCTTGCCTGAATAATCCCATGGACAGAGGAGCCTGGTAGGCTACAGTCCATGGGGTCGTAAAGAGTCGGACATGACTGAGCAGCTTCACTTTATATATAGTGCCAATATATATATTGTATATATGTCAATCCAAACCTCATTTGTTATCTATTATATACATATATATATAGAGAGAGTACCACTGTATATATTGTATATAAATCAATCCTAATCTCTCAATTCATCCCCCCCACTTCTCCCTCAGTATACGTATGTTTGTTCTCTGTGTCTGTGTCTCTATCTTTGCTTTGTAAATAAGGTTGTCTATATTTATTTTCTTCTGGTTCCACATACATGTGTTAATATAAAATATTTGTTTTTCTCTTTCTGACTTACTTCGCTCTGTTATGACAGACTCTAGGCCCATCCATGTCTCTACAAATGACCCAAATTTGTTCCTTGTAATAGCTGGGTAATATCCCGTTGTATATATGTACCACATCTTCTTTTTCTATTCATCTGTCATTCGACATATAGGTTGCTTCCATGTCGTAGCTATTTAAGTAATGCTGGAGTGAGCATCGGAGTGAATATGTTTTTTCAAATTATGGTTTTCTCTGGGTATATGCCCAGCAACGGGCTTCCCTGGTGGCTCAAATGGTAAAGAATCCGCAGACTCCTATTGTGAGAAGCTGCCTTTTCTATTAGCTACATTTTAGTTCTGCTATTATTCCAGTTGGATTTGATCTTTTATCCTTTGGGGCTTTATTTACTTATTTTTGTGCACTTCCTATTCTTACTGAATTCTTTCTTGAAATATAGTCTACTGGAAAATAGAATCTGAACTCTGAAAGGGACCTCAGCTCTGAAAATATGGAGTGAGATCAAGTTAACTGTATGAGCTAGAAACCATGAGTCCTGCCTGCCTGTCTCTCACCAAATGATAACTAACATTTGTACAGCACTTCACATATTCAAAATGCACTTTTCACACATTATCTCATTTAACGCTAATGCCTTCCCTGATAAGAAAATAGAGTTCAGGAGAGGTCAAGACTGGTCAAAGATTACAGCACAAGTAGAGGAAAGGATCCATCAAAAGGAAGCCTTTTGCCTCCAATTTTCGTGATCTTCATATATCTTCTAAATGCACAGTGTCATTCTTATAGGCTGTGTTGGTTTCCTCCAGGCCCAAAATTTTATTCATCTTTATACCCATCCCTCCAGTGCGCATTCGACCTGGTGTAAGTGGAGTTTCATGCGTATGTTTCTTGGTTAGATTGATTTTGTTCTTTGGGTAAGAGTTTGTTTAGTTGTTATTCTATTTTCCTGAAAAAGGGTAAAAAGTTTACATTAAAAACTTAATTTCAAAGTCCAGAAAGAAACAGAAAATAGCACAAAGAAGTCAAACAAGCCAAACAACAAAAACAAATCAGCATTTTCTCTAAAATGAATGCAATGACATTTAAGCTTCAATTACACTTCTTGCTGCCCTGCAAACAGCCACGCCAGGATCCCAAGGTTTCTTGCTGATTGAGAGCACATTTTGAGTTCCCCTCATTGTTCCTGGCAGCCCTGCTCCCATGTAGCAAGCAGGATATTCAACTTGACAAGGCTCTTTCTTTCTGGATCAGGGAGGGAGCAAGGTTCTTGTCAGTTTGAATCATGAGCCCACACTTGGCAGAGCTGAGTGGACAGGCACAGTGGGGGGAGGTGCCATGTGCACGCCACCCGTGTGGCATCATGTGGGCCTCTCTCCCCGTCACCCACATAACTCCACTGGCTTCAAGCTATCCTGCTCTGGGAGGGCCTCTTTACTATTCGGCCAGCTGATTTGCTTCTGACACTAATTCAACTCGTTATCCAGTTTCAAAAATTTTACTTTCAGACTTTATTTCTCTACCAATATTTTTTTCAGAGCTGCAGCCGAGAATACCCAATTCTAAAATTCTCAAGGTTTTAAGGTTTTAAAACACATTTCTAAGGATGAAAATGCCTTTTTTTGGAGTCCACATCAAAAGGCTTTTAGAAGTCATCAAAGAAAACTGAAAATCTAGTGTATGCTGCTCTAAAAATAGTTTGTCTTTATTATAATTTTAAAAACTGAATTTTAAAAGAATGACAAATAGAATCAATAAAAGATGAAATCTGGACATCCTGATTATGTAATAAAGAAAACAAAAACATCTTATTATTTTATACATTTACCCCTAAGAACTCACACTTAATCTGTATTTGTTGTAAGAGGGAAAAAGAACAAATCTTTCCTGGTTAAGGATCTTAATAAATATATGAAAAGTAAGTAATTAGGTCATTTTTCTTCTCGTAGGTTTTGAGAACAATATTTTTGATTATTGTAGGAATGTAGAATTTTATCCTTTGTAGTTTTTGATTTTAAATCATCAAATAGCAGTAAAAAGTCTTTTGAATACATGTAAATTTTTCTTTATTTTTATGGCAGTGGAACCCATCACAGCATTTGAGATTTCATTATAGAATTTTGTGACGCTCTTAAGGTGGGAAAAAATTTTCCTCTGCCCTTCTTGGTACTTCTGGGTGGTCTAAGAATTCAAGTGACATCAAATTAACAGGAGAAAATCAAATTTCATTTTGCATGCATGGGGACCTCATGTACACAAGAGACTCTGAGACAGAAAGGTAAAATGTGGTGCCTATGCCATCCCAAGCAAAGACAAGGGAGAGGGGCCTGGAGCATCTAATGACACTGAGGTCACTCACGGACGAGAAGAGCAGATGTTGAGCAGTTGGGTGTTGCCTTTCCTGCAGGGTTGACATGCAAAGTGATGCATCTTGGGGAGGCCTGTTCAGAACACCTTTATGACTATCCAGTTAAAGAGGGTCACTTTGGCATGTGGATTATTTTGAGCTGAAGGCAATCAAGACCCTGAGGGCTCAAGAGAAGCATTCCTCCCTCTTCTTTAAAGAATTTAAATTGGAGAGGCCTGTTCTGAACCCCTTCATGACTTGCTAGATATATCAACTAACCAAATAATTAAGAGAGGGAGAAAAAGAAAATGAGTAATGTTAAATCCAGTCAAAACAGTGTCCTGTACTTTCTGTCATCCTTTTCAATAATGTTTTCAGCTGAATCTGAAACTCGAGTAATGGACATAACACTTTGCATAATAAACTCAATCTTTTTATCTAGACACGTAATACTAAGTGAAAATTCACTACATCTTTACATGTGTATCTAAATGTTAACTTGCATTAAGAATCTGTAACATATAATAACTATGAAAGCATTGCTCTTTGGGGCTGTTGTCTATATCCTTTTCACTTTTCCATTCCTTTGTTTGTTAGTTACATTCTGCGTGTTTCCTTTAACAGAAAGTCATAAGGGGGCATGTATTATCATTATTCTATTACTGATTTAACTACACTTCAAATGTAGCTTTTTCCTACTGGGGTATACCTTTATGGATTGCTCTAATGCACTATATCACCATTGTCACCATTCACTGATAATTACTGTTTGAGTATTTTCTAACCTGGATGGTTCCTCACAAGGCCCTGTGATGCTATATATTTTTTCAGTTCTAGTTATAGTTCTATCCCTAAAAGATTTTTCAGTCTAAAACCATGAATATAGACTAGTATTGAGATTAATGATTATTCATGAAATTTGGACAAGTACTCAATATATATGTACATGTAGCTTATCACTTAAAAATGGAGCTATATAGTATTTAGGATAAAGGTTAGTTGAGTGCTGAACCAATAGATAAGATACAAAAAAATCAAGCTGAGATTAAAATGCAAAGCAGAAAAATTTAGACAGCAGAATTTTTTTTTGCCCTTGAGTCTTCAGGGTAGTGAAGATCTCTCCTGCTGTAAACAGATGTGCAGAAAGATTAAATTACTATTTAGGGTTGGAGGGGGATAGTCTATACTCAATAGATGGATGAAGCTTTCATATTAATCATGACAAGAAAGTATTGCTAAATGCCTATGTTGGTCACTAACCTTAGAGTATAGAGTCTAAGGATTTGATTATTCTTTCTGAGGCAGTCTTACTGTCTCAGTTTTTAGGAGGAGACTGAGAAAGGACACCTATGGCAGACTCTGTTATGATGATATCATTTCATATCACTGGAAATACCTTGAGAGGCAGAGGCTACCAGCTTACCAGGATCTTGAAGAGGCCCTACATCATTGAATGACAACAGGACAGCCCTGGGGATGGTTGCGAGCAGTGATTGGAAAATAAGAGGAAGCCACAATTAAGGAAATCTCATTTCTTAATTCAGTTTATAGATTTCTCAAGTGCAAGTTGATGAAATACAAAGGTCAGCTAAAAGTTTCTGAAAAAAAAAGAAGGTTAAAATCATTCGGAGCTGATCAGGTGAACTGTTTGCAGCAGGGGCAATAAAGAGCATTTTAAAATGGAATATAAAATCACCTGTAAAAGGCAAGATTTTGAACTAACTGGGCATATTGACATATGTTATGAGTTAGTGTTCTTGTGATTTTTCGAATTATGCCACTGTACATAATAGAGCGTTGTTTGATAGGCCTCACTGAGTGGCCTGGCTCTAAACCAGATCTGTCATCTAGAGGAGAAGAAGGCAATTCCAGTTTCATCTAAATAAGCTCATATTAAAATAAGGAAAAACAAATGTGACACAGCTGCAGTAGCCTGGCCAAGTTAAAATGCTTACAAATATTTTATGTCTGTAATATAAGACTGCTTACTAATGGGAGAATATTATGTGTAAAAGAGTGCCAGATTCCCTTTGATATAAGTTGGTAATAAAAATGCTATAGGGTTAGTATTTATGATCCTTGTAGGTTATAATAACATGCTTCCTGTGTTATTACTTTAACAGACACTAAGAGAAAAATCTATACGGTATGGTCACATTCCTTAAATAGCATGTACAGCACATGCACAATCAGCTAGGATATTGAACTGACAATTTATCAGGCCTTGTTACATATCTTGGACGTAATAGTTTATTTAAACATGTGCCTTTTCTTTCCTGAGGACAGTTTCCTGTGTGTTCTGGATTTCCTGAGTGCTCCTGTGTGCTGTGTTCTACTGCCATACAAATATGAAAATATGTAAAATTAATAAAAGTCACACTTAGTCAATACTACACAATGTTTTTTATTAGTGGGGGAAAGGAGATAGCTAAGTTAATATAAAATGATGAAGTTCTGAAATACGTATTGTTTTTATTGTCATATAATTGCTTTAAAATGCTGTGTTACATGTACACCCATGGCGGATTCGTGTTGATGTATGGCAAAACCAATACAGTATTGTAAAGTAAAATAAAGTAAAATTAAAAAAAAAAAGATGCTGTGTTAGTTTCTGCTATACAACAAAGTGAATCAGCTATATGTGTACGTATATTCCATCCCTCTTGAACCTCCCTCCCACCCCCCATCCCACCCGGCTAGGTCATCACAGAGTACCAGGCCAAGCTCCCTGTGCTGTATAGCAGCTTCCCACTAGCCCTTTATTTTAAACATGGTAGTGTAGATACATCAACGCTACTCTCTCAATTTGTCCCATGCTCCCCTTCACCTGCTGTGTCCACAAGTCCTTTCTCTGTGTCTCCATCTCTATTGCTGCCCTGCAAATATGTTCATCTGGACCATTTTTCTAGATTCCATACATATGCATTAACATATGATATATGTTTTTCTCTTTCTGACTTACTTCACTCTTCATGACAGACTCTAGGTCCATCCACATCACTACAAATATACATCACCCAATTTTGTTCCCTTTTATGGTTGAGTAATATTTTCTGTTGTTGTATGCATGTACCACGTCTTTATCCATTAATCTGTGAATGAACATTTATGCTGCTTCCATTATACAGTGGAGGTGACAAATAGATTCAAGATATTAGATCTGATAGACAGAGTGCCTGAAAAACTATGGACAGAGGTTCATGCCATTGTACAGGAGGCAGGGATCAAGACTATCCCCAAGAAAAAGAAATGCGAAGAGGCCAAATGGTTGTCTGAGGAGGCCTTACAAATAGCTGAGAAAAGAAGAGAAGTGAAAGGCAAAGGAGAAAAGGAAAGTTATGCCCATTTGAATGCAGAGTTCCACAGAATAACAAGAAGAGATAAGAAAGTGTTCTTCAGTGATCAATGCAAAGAAATAGAGGAAAACAATAGAATGGAAAAGACTAGAAATCTCCTCAAGAAAATTAGAGATACCAAGGGAACATTTCATGCAAAGATGGGCACAATAAAGGACAGAAATGGTATGGACTTAACAGAAGCAGAAGATATTAAGAAAAGGTGGCAAGAATACACAGAAGAACTATGCAAAAAAGATCTTCATGACCCAGATAATCATGATGGTGTGATCACTCACCTAGAATCAGACATCCTGGAATGCGAAGTCAACTGGAACTTCAGAAGCATCACTACAAACAAAGCTAGTGGAGGTGATATAATTCCAGTTGAGCTGTTTCAAACCCTAAAGATGATGCTGTGAAAGTGCTGCACTCAATATGCCAGCAAATCTGGAAAACTCAGCAGTGGCCACGGGACTGGAAAAGGTCAGTTTTCACTCCAATCCCAAAGAAAGGCAGTGCTGAAGAATGTTCAAACTACAGCACAATTGCACTCAACTCACATGCAAACAACTTTTCACTTTCATGCATTGGAGAAGGAAATGGCAACCCACTCCAGTGTTATTGCCTGGAGAATCCCAGGGACAGGGGAGCCTGGTAGGCTGCTGTCTATGGGGTCACACAGAGTTGGACACGACTGAAGTGACTTAGCAGCAGCACATGCAAACAAAGTAATGCTCAAAATTCTCCAAGCCAGACTTCAACAGTATGTGAACTGAGAACTTCCAGATGTTCAAGATAGATTTAGAAAAGGCAGAGGAACCAGAGGTCAAGTTGCCAACATCCGTTGGACCATGAAAAAATCAAGAGAGTTCCAGAAAAACATCTACTTCTGTTCTATTTACTACGCCAAAGACTTTGACTGCATGGGTTACAACAAATTGTGGAAAATTCTTCAAGAGATGGGAATACCAGACCACCTGACCTGCCTCTTGAGAAATCTGTATGCAGGTCAGGAAGCAACAGAACTGGACATGGAACAACAGACTAGTTTCAAATCAGGAAAGGAGTACATCAAGGCTGTATATTGTCACCCTGCTTATTTAACTTATATGCAGAGTGCATCATGCAAAATACTGGGCTGGATGAAGCACAAACTGGAATGAAGATTGCCAGGAGAAATATCAATAACCTCAGATATGCAGATGACACCACACTTATGGCAGAAAGTGAAGAAAATCTGAAGAGACTCTTGATGAAAGTGAAAGAGGAGAGTGAAAAAGTTGTCTTAAAACTCAAATTCAGAAAACTAAGTTCATGGTATCTGGTCCCATCACTTCATGGCAAATAGATGGTGCAACAATGGAAACAGTGACAGATTTTATTTTTGTGGTCTCCCAAACCACTGCAGATGGTGACTGCAGCCATGAAATTAAAAGATGCTTGCTCCTTGGAGGGCTTCCCTTGTGGCTCAGCTGATAAAGTATCCCCACAATGTGGGAGACCCGGGTTCATTTCCTGGGTTTGGAAGATCCCCTAGAGAAGGGAATGGCTACCCAACTCCAGTATTCTGGTCTGGAGAATTCCATGGACTGTATAGTCTATGAGGTTGCAAAGAGTTGGATACGACTGAATGACTTTCACACTTTCACTGCTCCTTGAAAGAAAAGTTATGACCAACCTAGAGAGCATATTAAAAAGCAGAGACATCACTTTGCCAACAAAGGTCTGTCTTAGTCAAAGTTATGTTTTTTTCAGTAGTCACTGATGGATATGAATGTTGGACTATAAAGAAAGCTGAGCACTGAAGAACTGATGCTTTTGAACTGCAGTGTTGGAAAAGACTCTTGAGAGTTCCTTGGACTGCAAGGAGATCCAACCAGTCCATCCTAAAGGAAATCAGTCCTGAATATTCATTGGCAGGACTGATGCTGAAGTTGAAACTCCAATACTTTGGCCACCTGATGCAAAGAACTGACTCCTTGGAAAAGACCCTGATGCTTGGAAAGATTGAAGGCAGGAGAAGGGGACAACAGAAGATGAGATGGTTGATTGGCATCACTGACTTGATGGACATGAGTTTGAGTATCCTCTGGGAGTTGATGATGGACAGGGAAGCCTGGTGTGCTGCAGTCCATGAAGTCACAAAGTGTTGACATGACTGAGTGACTGAACTGAACTGAACTGACCATTGTAGACAGTGCTGCAATGAACATCAGAGTACATGTATAACAGTATTTTTAACTTACTTCTTTAATGAGTATTACTTTAGGAGACACACATTATGAACATGAGTGATATCAACCCAGAAATACTGAGGTGTTCCTGCAAAAGAGTATTATCAGTATTGAATTTGAATCACCTCTCTCTGACCCATCCTAGCCAACTCCCTGACATTGGCTATTAACTGGGGTATATCTAGAAATAAATCCAATAAAATGACATTGTTGAAGCTGATCTCAGGTTTCATTGCAAACCTAGGAATACATTTTTAAGCAGATGTGAGGTCATGTGGCATTCTTTCAACCACCCTACATATGATTTAACTATTCCACCCTCATGCTGGGCTGGTCCACACACAGGTTTCCTCTTGAGGAAATGATTTGCAAGTAGTTTTGACAGAAATAAATGGAATTTTCATCTGGCCCATATTTAGGGTGATACTCAGCAATTAAATAAAGTGATGTAGTTCAGGGTCTGATAAGCAAAAATTGAGACAATATGGTAGCCAGAATTACAAGATGGTCTTCAAGAGTCCTGCTCTTTCATGTACACACTGTTGAAAACCTTCTTCCTATCATTGTGAGTGGGGCCTGTGAATATCATGAGAAGTTATTCTTCTGATTCTGTTACATCATGTGGCAAAAGTGATTTTACAAATGTGAGTAGGACCCTTATCAGTTTATTTTGAATCAGTCAAAAGAGGGATTATCGTACATGGGTCTGGATTAATCAGTGAGACTTAAGAGGCAAGAAACAGCAGTAGACTCCCTCCTGTTTGCCTTGAAGTAGCAAACTGCTATGGTGTAGATAGAAGGGGTGGCAAAGAATGGGCCTCAGCCCTCATGGCTCCAGAGGAACTAAATTCTGCTAATATCCAGTGAGCTTGGAAGAAGATGCCAAGATAACATGAGATTGTACCTCCAGCCAACACCTTGAGCCTGAGGACAGCACCCAGCTGGACTGTGCTCAGACTCCAGACCCACAGAAATGGTAAAATAATAAATTGTAAATGTATGTTGTTTTAAAATACTAAGTTTGAGGTACACATCTATTTGTCACACAGCCAGTACAGATGGTCTGCCATTCTCTTTGACAGGGTTTAGTTACTCTTATGCCTAGAAAAGTATCTTACTGAATTGAAGTCCACACCTTCAGGTCTGTGTTCTAGGGAATTAGAAAATTGTTGGAAAATGCCCTCCTTGTAATAACTTAGTAACTTTCCTTTAGATTTCTAGTCTATACTGCAAAAAAATCTGGATTCTATTAACTTTTATAGGTAAACCTTTAACCTCTACCTTCATTTAACATTTCTATAGAACACATTTTTAGGTTTTATGATGTTTCTTTCTGAACTCACTTCAGTTTTCTCACATATCCTGTGTTGACTTCCAACAGATTCAAAATCTTGTAAGGCACTGCCCACTGATGATAGAATAAGGTATTGGTCCTTGCTCTTATGTTCCTATCTGTAGGAGAATATCCTATTCATTTGGCTTTTTGTTTATTTGTTGCTATTTTTAACACCAGCTAGATAACTATTGATTCAAGTTCAATTTGGGTGTCCATTCTGACTTCACATTGCTTCTCTTTAAAGCCATAGCAAGTATTTCTGAACTTTAACTCTGTTTGAAATCAGTTGAACCAGGAAAGTATCGACAGCTTGTTTCTGTTTTTTGCTTTTGTTTCATTTTGTTTTAATTGTGGTAAAAATTAAACAACATTTATCTTAACCATTTTTAAGTGTACAGCTCAGTGGTGCCAAGTATATTCACATTGTTGTGTAACCAATCTCCAGAACTTTTTCCTCTTGTAAAACTGAAACTCTATACCCATTAAACAGTTCCTCATTTCTTCCTCCCCACAGCCCCTATAACCACCATCATGTCACCTTATGTTTATATAAATTTGAATACTCTAAATATCTTATATAAGTGAAATCATACAGTACTTGTCTTTTTACAATTGGCTATTTTGCTTAACATAATGTGCTCAAGATTCATCTATATATTAGTCAGGGCTTTATATTACAGTTCTCCAGAAAAACAGAACCAATAAGATATATATATCTGCAAAAATTGAGATTAGGTGGTAGACAGAATTCCAAGATGGCCTCCAAGAGTTCCATCCTCTGATGCAAATGCTCTGTAGAATCCTCTTTCCATTGGTGTGTGTGACCTTCTGCTTGTTTTTTTTTTTTTTTTTTTTAATACTTTGAGTGGTAAAAATAGAGCAGAAATAGTATTTTGTTCAGAGAGGAAAAAATATACTGCTATGGTCATAGCTCTAAGGATGATTGAAATAGTCTCTGCCTCTCAATAGTACATTGTAGTATAAGTTGATTTCAACCACATCTTCTCCAGCTTCAATATATCAGATCAAATTAATACCATAATGATACATGAAGAAACAGAGCATGCGGAAACCAACCTTGATCATGGCTTCTTTCATTTGTGACTTTAGCTGCCCTTGATTGTATATTTTTGTGGATCAAAAACTCCCATGTTACCACTTAGCACCATAATGAACTGATGTATATTCCAAGTGGCAACAGGCTAGTTGAGAAGGAAGATTAATCAGTGCAATGAAATAAACATTAATATAGTGACAATGGTATCAATCAATTCTGGAATCACCCACTTGTTTAATTTAGAGCAACATGATCCAGCATTAAAATAATCACATCCTAAGTCAGATCCTTTAAGTATGAAGTACACTGAAAAGTCAACAAAGAGAGAAGACAAACATCATCACCGCCCTTCTCCTCCTCCCTCTCCTCATCCTCCGCTTTCTTCTTCTCCTCCTCCCTCTCCTCATCCTCCACTTTCTTCTTCTTCTCCTCTCCTCTTCTCTCTCCCACTCCACAGTTGTTTTCTTTAATATGAAGTTTACTCATCTACCATTTACTTGATCTTTTCCCCTGATTCACTGATTTGTTTCTGAATGAATTGTTTATTTTCTTTTTTTCTTTATTTCTTTATTTGGGGTAGGCGTAGGGGATATCATCATGCAGATTCTTACATAAATAGGAAAATATAGGCTACATGACTTCCTTCAGAATTTTCTGAGCATTCATTATCTGGCTAAAACTGTATATGCAATTCTAACATAGAAAGACAGACTCCTGAGCATACTAAAATGAGTCTTGGGGCCAGAGTAAGGGGGCAAGGATTCTGCATGGCTTAGAGCTGTTATGACGAATAAGTCCCTTAGTGCTTGGTGGACGAACAATCTGCGTACTTTAAGAGAAAGTCTGCTCTGCCCAGATGCTTATTTCCCCCTCTGTGGAGCCACAACTTCTACAATCAGGCTTCTGTCATCAGATATTGCTTTTATTGCCAGGTATACAAGTACTGTCATTTGGATTAATGAAATAAATTTAGATTTCATACTTGTTGACCCTCCTCTCATCTACATATATATATGAGAGAAATAAAAAGAAGCACCAAGACATATAAAAGGGGAAAAAAGCTTATCTGATGGGAAGAGAGTTAATATAGGAAATAGGAGAAAATATTAAAATAGTCATAGTCAGTGTCCTCATGGAGACGTTTGAATAATAATATCACATCTACTAAAACAATTCAACATGTGTTTTTTTGAATTTTCGTGTCTCAAGCTAATTTTCAAAATCAGTATTTTTGATTTCAAAGTGTGGTCCCTGGACCCACAGCAACATTATTATCAACTGAGAACTTAGAAATGTTAATCCTTGAGCCTCAACATAGACCTATTTGAATTAGAAATTTGGGGTATGGAGCCCAGCACTCTGTGTTTTATTGAGCCTTGCAGATGATTCTTATGTGTGATGAAGTCTGAGAACCCTACTTGGCTGCATATTATCACTACTGGTGACTGGCTCCTACCCCATGCAATTCTGACTTAATAGACTTGGATACAGTGTGGACTTCAGGAGTTTCAAAAGTTCCCCAGGTGATTCTAATGTGCAGATAAGATGAGAACAAGGCTCTAAATCACCAGGCCTGAATAATTAGCTCCCTTTCCAGACCTGGTTCAAGCAGTGGTTCCCAAATGTGTCTACTCTTTGAAATCACTTGGAGAACTTCAGATAACTGCTGCAGTGCAGCATCCCTCGAGACCGTGATTTAATTGGTCTGGGGTATGGTCTGGACTTTAAAAAACAAGAATCAGACTCTTCTAATGTGCACAGTTTGAGAATCAGTGGGTTAAAAGCTAAATGCCTTGTTTAATTTCTAGTTCCAAAGGCTAAATTCCTAGACCTAAAATAGACACTAACTGTATGATCTTATAAAGACTTATTATATAGATTTATGATATATATATACACACACACATATATAACAAGTAGGATTTAACTGTTTCCCAACATCCCTAAACAAAATTAAGCTTAAAAAATAGATGATTCACAGCCCAAGTTAAGGTATTTTCCATCCTGGCAGTGCTGGCCTCAGAATCTCATGAGAACATTAAAAATCTAATACTTAGGCCTCACATGAGACCAATTAAATCCAGTTAAATCAGAACCTTTGGGTGTGAGATATCAGAATTGTTTAAATTAAATCAGAACATTACAGAGTAATCAAAAGTTCAGTATTATTGAAATACCCTCAGAAGTTTCCAAAGGTCCTGAGAACCACAGGTTAGAGTGTAGCCTTACTTTAGGTGAAAAGGAGATTTGCTCTTTCCAACTTTCTCATATGTCGTAGAGGAGCTGGGCCTGCCTTGTGTGACCAGGAACAAAATGACAACGTTACCAGTACGGTGATGATACCCACATCAACAGAGGATGTAATTTCATAAAAGAGTCTGTCTGGTATACTTTTGGCTTTTATTACAAGTTGGCTGGATCCCCCCTGTTTAAGTCACCCAGTGAATATTATTATTCATTATTATTACTAGAAGTAAAACATTTGTGATACTAAACTACTGCAGTAAAACTAACAATAGCTTATGTTGGTGAAGTGATTTTCAACCAATGGTGATTATGTCACCCAGAGGATATTTGACAGTGTCTGGACATATTTTGTTTGTCACAACAGTGGGGCAAGGGAGTTTTCCACTGACACAAAGGCCAGGGAAGCTTCTAAACATCCTAAAATGCACAGGATGACTGCCTGCTCCAATAAGGAATCATCCAGACTAAACTGTCAGTAATGCTGAGGTTGAGAAATCTTGCTTTTGTGGAAAGTCTACAGGCTACTACTCTTTCAAGGGAAATTGTAGATCAGGGAGAGAAAGTCTATTACAAAGAATAATTTGTTTGGGGAGATTTCAGAAAATCTCCAGAACTTCTTGATAGAACCAAATATTCTGAAGATCATACCTTGCTCCTTAGAAAAGAAACTCAACCACACAGTGGTTTTGAATTATCACAGCATCTATTGAAAGCTTGCTCCTGTATTTCTCAAAGTAAATTCAAACTTTAACAATAGAACCTCATCTCTATGTAAATATATTTAGACCAACCGACAAATCATCTAGAGGATTTCTTATTTCCATGCTTTCATTCCCTAAGCCCTGAGGGCCCTTCTCTATCTTCTATCCAGGGTAATCCAGGTACATTTTTAAAATGACAGCTGATGAGTCAAATCCTCTGGAAAGCCTGGGGTCACAATACTGACATAAATCCTTAAGAAGATGTATTTCTTGGAGGTAGAGCATTTGCTCTGGGGCACCAAGGTCTGGCAAATCCCTGGCATTTTGTAGGTATTCAATGTTTTGTTAAACAAACAAATGAATTGTGATATATTTGCATAAATAAATAAATACATTTATTTATTTTGTTAAATAAACAAGTGAATGATGAGCATTACTTGCTTTAATGCAGACCCAGGAAAACAACTCTTTTGCATGAACTCTTATGTGGGTAACTTCTATCATATCAAAAACAGTGTTGAGGTTCATTCAACCACAAAAACCCACATTTATACTTAGACTCGTTAATCAATATTGCATCCTGCTTCTCCTAGTCACTTCAACCTTTATTTTAAGAGTTCAAGGTCATGTGTGCAAGATAAGTTGCTTCAGTCATGACAAACTCATTGTGACCCTATAGACTGTAGCTCACCAGCTCCTCTGTCCATGGGATTCTCCAGGCAAGAATACTGGAATGGGTTGCCATGCCCTCCTCCACGGGATCTTCCCAACCCAGGGATTGAACCTGGGTCTTCTGCATCACAGGTAGATTCTTTACTGCTGAGCCACCTGGGAAGCCCTGTTCAAGGTCACTGAGCACAAATAATAAACTGTTTCTCTTCCCCAGATAAAATACTGTAAAAATCTAACCAAAACAAACGAGCAATAAGTTATGGAGCTTAATGTTTTTTTCAGACTTATTATTTTAAAAAAATCTTCATGAAAATACATTTTTTTAAAGAGCTTGAACCTCTGAGCTTCTGAAAATATGTTTTCCTGCTCCTTCTAGCTATATCTGCCAAAGTTCTAGTTCTACACACTTGTAAGATATTTTAAATCATTTGTGCCTATTCATTTTGATTAAAGTAACTGGAGGAAAAACAAAGTGAACCATTCCAGAAAGGGCTACAGAAAGTATGTTATTAACATTTTTCTACCATCAAATTTAGTCATCAACGTAATTGCTGAGATTTAATTGTTCTCATGAGGCTTTCACAGTGACTGCTTCATTGACCATCTTGTTCTACAAAGAAAATATATGTACTGACTCTGAAATTCTATATTATTTCTGGGAAAAGAACATATTTAGTTGATAGAGAAAGCAAACATATTTCATTCAAAATATGTATTTGTGAGACTTTTGGAGAATAATCAGGGCGAATTTCAGAATACTTCCCATTCCTTCAGTCCCTGACAGCTAAACATCTCAATGCGCCATTTACAGCATAAGAGAGTCAGCAGCTAGTCAACAAACCTCTAATAAAAACTTCTTCCCCTTCACTTATGTTTAACAAAAATAGAAAGACCATTGAAATGCAAACTAAAGAAAAAGCAAGACTATCAGTCTGACTTACTAAAGGACTTTTTATGTCTTCCTTGGTGCTGTATCTCAATTGTTTATGTACTTTTGCTGCATTTCTGTGAGTTCTTTTCCTGTCCTCCCAAGATAATTTTGTGTTATGGAGGAGGAGATAAGAATGGAGTGTTATATTCTGGAGCAGAAAGAGTAGTTTCCTATATATGTACCTTCACAATTGTACTATACAATTAACATCTACATAGTATTCTATTCTCTGTATTCCCCATAAATCATCTCCAGATACAGGTTAATTCTAAGTAAAAGACCATTAAGGCTTATATCATTTCATTATACCCACTGCAACTAAATTTGTTTCTGTGTATAAACAGATTTATGTGTATTGTTCCAGGAACAAAGTTTAATGACTCTGGAAACCACTAATTGTATAATGTGATATATGCCATAGACAGAAAAATCTAAGATGCATTTTTCAAAGTTACATATACACACATACACATATGTATGCAGGGGCATGCTTACTGGATATAGAAAAGTGGGAAGTGTTAAGGCTTAATTGCGAGTAGCATTTGTCCATGTGTATTTGAGGAGTGGCAAAGACACACAAGCACGAGGAAATATATAAATACATATTTTAACCCCCTCTGCACAATATAGGAGAATCAGTTACCCGTAAATGGTGGTTTGAATTAAGTTCTGTAGATTTCTTAGTTCTATGAAATTTTAGGATTCTATAAAATGTTATTTTTTTGCTTTTTAAAGAAACACACATGCCCACCAAACTTCATCTGAGAGTAAAGACTGAAATCTCTGTTCTTGTGGTTCTCCAAGTGTTTTCAGGTTCTTTAAAATAGAAATTAGTATCCTAGTCCATCTTTTTCATTTTTCTGATCACTTGACAGTTCTTTCTTCAAGTTCTCTATGAATCCTTCATTGAATCATTAGAGGTTGTGTTCCGAGGTTTAGTAAGGGAAGAAAACTGTGGAGAATGTTTTACAGAGTAAGAATATGGAAAGTTAAGTGATAAAAGTTGCTTTCTTTTAAGGGGCAATTGCAACAAATGACAACATTTTCTTCCAATTTTCTTATTTGCAACAAATCAGCTTACTTTAAAACAATTCATTACTTAAATTACATCAAGATGTATATGCTACATGAGGGGAATGACTTGTCCAATTATTTTAACACTTATTCCTAACATATAATGAAGTCCTAGTTAAGAACTAGCAGATGAGTAGTATTGTAGTCCATAATAAAATGTTAACCCAGGGAAGGGAGGAGCCTACAATATTTTTGTTTTCTGGAAAATGAAACAATAGTCACTAGATGTACTACTGTTAAATTACAGTTCTCTATTCCAACATAGAAACTTGGTTGGAGATAACAGAATCTACTTTAGTTGGTTAAACTAGTAATGGATTATTAAGAAATATTAGAAATGTAACAAAACTTTGGAAAAGACTAAGGGAACAGATTCTAGGTTGAAGTTACAGTAATAATTCCAAGCATCACACTGAAGAACTGCTCACATCAGAACCACAGTATTTTTCCTGACTTCAGGCTTTTTCTACTACCAAGTCCAGAACTACACTGGACAGGAAAACTGTCCGTATCTGCTGTGAACCTCAGATACAAACTCTCCATCTCTGTCACTCCAGACCTGGCTCCTTACTACATGCTTCTGAATTAAATCTCATACAAATGCGTCTAGTTAGTAGAAACTGCACCTTACACAAATAATGACTATGTAAAATTTTCAGATTCTAACTTGGAAAGGTTTACAATTCCAAGACGACAAAAATGTGAAAATGAGGTTCATTGTAGCTTGGAGACAACTACAAATGACAGATACCTATTCTATGAACTCTTCATTAAGCCAAACCCTCAATATTAAAGTGCTTCCTTTATACTAGTTTTACTCTTATTGTGATTTCAATTTGGAGTCTGAGAGCTAGAATAAGAATTAAGACACACAGCACACACAGAGAGAGGACCATGGGAGGACACAGCAAAAAGATGGCCATCTGCAAGCCAAAGAGAGAGATCGCAGAAGACACTGAGCCTGCTACCGCCGTGATCTTGAACTTCCAGTCTGCAGGACTGTGAGAAAGTAAATTTCTGTTATTAAAAAAAAAAAAAAATCAGTCAGCTAGTGGCTGTCCAGCATTGAAGTGATACAATAAAGAAGTCAGAGTTGGCTACCTTGTACTGAATTATCTAACTTGGTAAGTATCTTCAATTTCTTTGATATGGCATCAAATTCTGTTTCAATATGAAACTTAATTTAACAGTTCAGGACCATTTTAACAAAAATTATGTCTCTTTGTTTCTAATGAATGGTTAGGCCATAAAGTCTGGATCAAGCCAAAAGAAATACAAAAGCAGAATCTTTGACCATCCAGTGGTTAGGACTCTGTGCTTTCACTGCCAAGACCCCGGGTTCAATCCCTGATCAGGGAACTAAGATTCCACAAGTCATATCATGCAGCCAAATAAAATAAAATAAAATAAAATCCAAAGGTTTCAGTTTACATAACTTAACTGCCAGAATTACCAATTTACTTTGAAACAGTCCTTTACAGAAATCACGTGTTGGTCTAACTGTGTTAGAATGACCTCCTCATAAACATAGTCTTAATATTTTAGATAAAACCTAGCTGGCTATTTTTTCCAAACCGAGGAAGCATCTTACATATGGATATTGAAGAATTAAGAATAATATAATATACTATAATATATTATATTAATAATATAATATACTATAATATATTATATTAATAATATAATATAAGAAGAATATAAGAATTCTGTGAATAAAAATATAAAATTAATATATAATATGTAAATAGATACAAATAAACACCATGTAAGTAATAATATAAGAATACAGGGATCTGAATCTAAAGTAAAATTTGTTTTTACATTTGACAAAGGAAAATTATCATCCATGCTTGAACTTCCCAGAGCATAAAAATATTTTGATGAAATATTTGAGGACCTGGACCAAGTGTGTGTGGTAAACATTTCATACAAACAGCAGCATGTGCCCAAAGTTCAGGCAAGCACATAATTGCTTAATGAAAACAATTAGTACCGTTGACAAATACTTCTCTTGATGTTTCCATGCCTGTGACTGTATCTATGTGAGAAATGCTTGTGTGACTTTATGGCGATTCCAGTATTCTTTTCACAATTTATGTTTCCCAAAATATTATCTAAGCTGATGTTACCTTTCTCCCAAGCATAATTTTCCCTATATTGGTCCTGTTTTCTCCACTTCATGCCAGAAGTTTTCTCCCCTTTTTCCTGTTCCTCATGGCCTTAACCAGCTAAAAACATTTCATTTATTTATTTATATTTAATTGAAGGATAATTTCTCTACGATGTTGTGTTGGTTTCTCCCATACATCAATATGAATCAACTTTAGGTATGTCCCCTCCCTCTTGAACCTCCTTCCCACCCCCCACCCTATCCCACTCCTCTAGGTTGTCATTATTCTTTGTTGTTGCTTCTGCCCACTCCTTTCCTGTCCTGCTTTCTCTTTCTTGCTTTTGCTCTCCTTGTTTGTGTTCATCTTAGTAAACTTATAAAGTATTTTTGTGTATGCTGTTCTCCCACATAAACTCAAGTGGGCTGACAATAGGGCCAGTCCTTTAGTGGAAGTTATGGGAGAAAGGGTGGTATCCAGAAAATGCTGGGATGATGGTATTTTTTCTTCTTGGGCTGGGAAATTTAACTCTGAAGGTCATTAAGAGAATAGCCTTTTGATCCAAAATTTTAGGCTATCGTCAGTAATATTGATGTTCAATCTCACACTCAGACATTCGAGAAAAGAGCAGAGCTGAAAGATATAACTATGACTAATGCTGCCTTTCGGAGTTGCTGTGTGTGTGCGCTCTGTCGCTCAGTTGTGTCTGACTCTTTGCAACTCCATGGACTGTAGTCTGCCAGGCTCCTCTGTTCCTGGGATTTCTCAGGCAAGAATACTGGAGTGGGTTGCCATTTTCTCCTCCATGGTATCTTCCCAACCCAAGTGGAATGGGATAACTATTGTGAAGATTATTTTTTAGTTAAAAAGGATATTCATACTCTCTAAAGATAATTACATTTTCTCTACCCATTTGTATGTCCTTATCTACCAGAATTAAGTGCTGAACAAAATGGTTGTTATTGATTAATTGATTTTTTGATAGGATGGTTTCTGACTGGTTAGCTGATCTGGCAAAGAATGTTAATATAACTTTAACTCCAAAGGGTTTTTGCAAAAGTTTCATGAACAAGAGAAGGCAAGAGAGAGAGAAGATGGAAAGAGAAACAGAGAAAGGCAGAGAGACAGAGAAAGAGACAGAGAGAGACACAGAAAGGCAGATAGAGAGAACATCTTCTCATGAATTTAGATAGGTGTTTGAGATTGCAAAAGCAAACAAGGTATAGCTGTTTTTAAGGGTTTTATTCTAGAAGGGGATCAGTCCTGTGGGAGAGTGATTTATTCTGTTTCAAGAATCAAGGAATTCTTCACAAAAGAGTTGTTGCCTGAACAGAGTTTTTAAAGCATATTTCTCAAAGCCTAGTGCAGCTGTTCTCAGTTCTTTCTGAATATTAGGAGGAAAATTACCTGATAAGTACTTAAATTGCACCAAATATCATGTGTTTCCCCAGCCTTCTCCAAGAGGAGTCATTCTAATATGCAGCTTGAGAATTATTGGTGAAGTGTCCATTATTTGTATCACAAATGCTTAAGTTCTCAGGATCTCAAGGTTGGGGCACTTTGAACAAATATCTCAAATGATGCTTTGTATCCCTAGGTGTTTGAAAAGTTTAAACAATAGACAAGATGTCATTAGGTAGATTGACAGTGGTGTGACAGTAGGGCATCCCAAGTAGACGTAACAGTCTGTGCAGATCCACAGAGGTGTGGAGGTGGATTGTGGATGAAGAGGCTGAAGATAAAAAGAAGCTCCTTTATGAAGACTGTAGTGTGTGAGCTAAATAGCTGGACTCTTGTCAGGCAGAAGAGAGCCATGGATGGTTTTACAGCCCAAATGACATGCTCAAAAATGAATTTACAAAGACGATTATGGTGCAGTGTGCAGGAAGGACAGAAGAAAGGAAGACCAACGTAGAGGCTTTTGAATATCCAGGTGGTGGATGGAGCAATGATGAGGAAACAGAAGTCCTACATACAGTTTGAAAGAAGGATTCAGAGAACTTAGAGAGATGTATTAAGAAAAAGAAGAGGACTTCCATGTGTATTTGTTCTTGCCTTGAATGGCAACAGAAGCACCTGGGTTTTCTATTTTACATGTTATTGAAGGGAATAGTGGGGCTTCCCTGGTGGCTCAGTGGTAAAGAATGTGCCTGCCAATGCGGAGACACGGATTCAATACCTGGTCAGGAAGATCCCCTGAGAAGAAAATGGCAACCCACTCCAGTGTGCTTTACTGGGAAATCCCATGGACAGAGGAGCCTAACCAGCTATAGTCCATGGAGTTGCAAAATTGTTGAATACAACTCAGTGACTAAGAACCAACAAAAGGGTATAGTACATACCCAATTCATGTTCTTTATGAATGTTTAATATGAATGCATGAATGCAGAGAAACATACCATATTGACAGGAAAAAGGAAACATTATCAATAAGTGAATTTGCTTTAGATGGTAACAAGAACTCTAGTTCACTTGGTAAATTCTAAGGTATATTTGCAACATCAACTAAATTAAAACCTAGTTTTGGTAATACCATTTTGAAAATTCAAATATAGTGTGGCAAGATTAAAAGGTAAAATTAGTTACTTTCTGACTATCCCAGGTTTTATGAAATTGACTTAGAACTTGAGGAAACAGTTCTGATTGGAAACTGGACCTCCCATGGCTTCACCTATTATATTAAATTCTCTCTGGAGTTTGAACTAGAGACAACTTTATTTTTGAGTGTTTTGTTTGGTTGTTTGGATCTAATAACTATATGAGAAATAACTAATAAAATTGTTTTCAGGAGTGCTGTGAATGTAAAATATGAACAAACCTAATAATGTACTTAATGAACTATAAAAGGGTAGATGAATATCCTGTGTAAGTTTAGCAAGCTAATTATAATACAGTGAGAGGCCAGTGCACATGTACTTTACTTAGCTCTGTGTGGGAAGGGAATTTCCCATATTCCTGGTTCATAGATCGCGGGTATGCTGGATCACAGAAAGCAACAAAGGCATCATGTTCATTAAGGATAACGTGGGGAAATTAAAAGTAGAGCAATTATGGCACCTGCATGTGCTGTTTTCAAATTTCAATCATTTATTTAAATAGTTCAACAACTCCCAAGTGATGCATATGGTTTGAAATAAAATTATCAAAAAAGAAAGCAAAATCAATTTTTTGGAGAATTCCAAGTGCAAAAAATAATCAAGCCACTGAAAGTGGCTTGGAAAATGTCCATGGACACTAGCAAAAGAAGTAGTGTATGTAATTCAACACATAAAAGGATTAGTGCATTTATTATTTATTTCATTAAATTATTTTAATGAAAATAGCTGTGTCATCTTTTCTAAGAAAACTTCATGCTCACTACAGACTTTTTCAGAAAATCATGAAGAAGAAAATAAATATACATATTTTCCCCTCTATCTAGAGAGGACTGCTACTGATAATTTGACTATGCATCCATGAAAAAAATAGTCTTAGAAGTTACCTGCCTTACTCGCTTTGCATAACCTGCTCTTTTCCTTTTATTAATGTGACATGTACACTTTTTTAATGTCAACCATTTAAAATGGTTATCAACGCCCTAGTATCAGACATTAAGTTCTTAAAATTAAATAAAATACAAACAAAATTGCAATAAGCACCCTAGTACATATACTTTCACACATTCATCTAATTATTTTCTTAGTTAACTATCTAAATTATTAACCTCAAATTATATGATCAAATTGATGTTTAAGAAATCAGAGTATAATTTGCTCTCATATGGTCACTGAAAATGTTCATCTATCAGTTCTAAACAATTTCATAGCTAAAAAAATCAATCTAAACAACATTTAAAGTGTTTTGTGAACATTTATATATTCTTTTATACATAGTAATGCTCATTAACATATTTTCAATTGTCTTATAATTTTTTTGTAATCCAATCTATTAAACTTTTCCTTGGAAAGCTGTTCCTCACCTTAAAAATTATAAAAATAGCTTTCTAAATATTCTTTATATTTTATTACTATTTTCTTCCAATTAAATCATTAATCATTTGATTTTTTGGTATAAGAATATAATATTTTTGAGTCAAAATCAAATTGTTCCAATGTTATTCATTCTTAATCCATCCTTTCCCCCGCATTGATAGAGAAATGCTAGTTTTACCACATAGTATATCCAGTAAATCCTTACTTATCTGTTTCTGGAATCTTTAATATATTCCATTGATTTCTTTTCCCCTATTCTTCTCTCTGAAACAGTTTAACTGATTGTATTTTTATAATAAATTTCTAATACCTGGTAGAGCAAATCCTTCTCATTTTTTTTATTTTTAAGTTGCTTTCAGATAATACACAGTAATTTATTTTGATTAATTTTATTTATTTTTTTATTGTCCCCTTGATTTTATTTATTTATTTATATTTATTTATTTATTTTTTATTTTACTTTACAATTCTGTATTGGTTTTGCCATACATTGACATGAATCCACCACGGGTGTACATGCGTTCCCAAACATGAACCCCCCCTCCCACCCCCCTCCCCACAACATCTCTCTGGGTCATCCCTGTGTACCAGCCCCAAGCATGCCATATCCTGCATCAGACATAGACTGGCGATTCAATTCTTACATGATGTTATACATGTTTCACTGCCATTCTCCCAAATCATCTCACCCTCTCCGTCTCCCTCTGAGTCCGAAAGTCTGCTATACACATCTGTGTCTTTTTTGCTGTCCTGCATACAGGGTCATCATTGCCATCTTTCTAAATTCCATATATATGTGTTAGTATACTATATTGGTGTTTTTCTTTCTGGCTTACTTCACTCTGTATAATCGGCTCCAGTTTTATCCATCTCATCAGAACTGATTCAAATGTATTCTTTTTAATGGCTGAGTAATACTCCATTGTGTATATGTACCACAGCTTTAGTATAAATTTTTTCTTAAGTTCAATTGGAGTATTAAGATCACTGAGACCTGTCTTCATTATGGATCCTGTAGGTCAATTTAGCCGGAATCTCCCTTAAGCTTGATGTTTCCCCCTTAGTAATTTCCCATCCATTGCCCACCTCACCCTGTTCCTTGGCTATGTTTCCACCTGTCTATTTGGAATTGAGACCAGTCTCTCCCTCACTGTAAAATTCCTTTGCAGTGGCCTCTATACTTTTTTTATAGTCCTGATTAAAGTCTTCCTTGTCATCTTTAGCAAGACTCATTGAATACTTTTTCTCTTTAACAGTACTTTCATAAAAGCAAAATTTAGAAAAATACTTGTAAAGCAATTGTTTACATGTGACTGAAAAATCACCAAAATTCCAAAGAATAATTGAATTTATTGTGCATATCTGGGTGTTCTGATGATGTCTTAGCAATGTTTATATGAGTAATATAATAAAGCCACACAGTTAATAAATTCTTATATATATATATTCATGAAATTTATTTGTATTGACTTCATTTTAGCAAAGCAATAAACACATAGTTGAGATTTGCATAATATGTGTTATAAATGTAATGTTACAGTAGACCACTTTTCTAGTGCCTTTTTATCATTATTTTCATTTTGAAGACTTTAGAAGTGAAAGTTTTATAACTGTGTTATAAAACTTTTAAATTGTATAAATGTTTATAAATGTGTTATAGACTGAATACTAAATATTCAGTTTATTTTAGTGAAATAAAATAACTGCTAAATTTTATAAATGTGTTATATACTGAATCATGTCCTCCCAAAATCTATTTATGCCCAACCCCAGTACTCAGACTTAAACTGAAGAAAGTGGGGAAAACCACTAGACCATTCAGGTATGACCTAAACCAAATCCCTTATGATTATACAGTGGAAGTGAGAAATAAATTTAAGGGACTAGATTTGATAGACAGAGTGCCTGATGAACTATGGACAGAGGTCTGTGACATTGTACAGGAGACAGTGATCAAGCTGATCGCCAGGAAAAAGAAATGCAAAAAGCACAATGGCTGTCTGAGGAGGCCTTACAAATAGCTGTGAAAAGAAGAGGAAAAGCAAAGGAGAAAAGGAAAGATATGCCTATTTGAACACAGAGTTCCAGAGAATAGCAAGGAGAGATAAGAAAGCCTTCCTCAGCGAACAATGCAAAAGAAATAGAGGAAAACAATAGAATGGGAAAGACTAGAGACCTCTTCAAGAAAATTAGAGATGCCAAGGAAACTTTTCATGCAAACATGGGCCCAGTAAAGGACAGAAATGGTATGAACCTAACAGAAGCAGAAGATATTAAGAAGAGGGGGCAAGAATACACAGAACAACTGTACAATAAAGATCTTCATGACCCAGACAGTCATGATGGTGTGATCACTCACACTCACCTAGAGCCAGACATCCTGGAATATGAAGTCAAGTGGGTCTTAGGAAGTATCACTACGAACAAAGCTAGTGGAGGTGATGGAATTACAATTGAGCTATTTCACATCCTGAAAGATGATGCTGTGAAAGTGCTGCACTCAATATGTCAGTAAATTTGGAAAACTCATCAGTGGCCACAGGACTGGAAAAGGTCAGTTTTCATTCCAATCCCAAAGAAAGGCAATGCCAAAGAATGCTCAAACTACCACACAATTGCACTCATCTCACACGCTTTAAAGTACTGCTCAAAATTCTCCAAGCCAGGCGTCAGCAATACATGAACTGTGAACTTCCAGATGTTCAAGCTGGTTTTAGAAAAGGCCAGAAGAACAAGAGATCAAATTGCCAACATTCTCTGGATCATCAAAAAAGCAAGAGAGTTCCAGAAAAGCATCTATTTCTGCTTTATTGACTAGGCCAAAGCCTTTGACTGCATGGATCACAATAAACTGTGGAAAATTCTGAAAGAGATGGGAATACCAGACCACCTGACCTGCCTCCTGAGAAATCTATATGCAGGTCAGGAAGCACCAGTTAGAACTGGACATGGAACAACAGACTGGTTCCAAATAGGAAAAGGAGTACATCAAGGCTGTATATTGTCACCCTGCTTATTTAACTTACATGCAGAGTACATCATGAAAAATGCTGGGTTGGATGAAGCACAAGCTGGAATCAAGATTGCCGGGAGAAATATCAATAACCTCAGATATGCAGATGACACCACACTTCTGGCAGAAAGTGAAGAAGAACTAAAGAGCCTCTTGATGAAAGTGAAAGAGGAGAGTGAAAAAATTGGCTTAAAGCTCAACATTCAGAAAACAAAGATCATGGCATCTGGTCCCATCACTTCATGGGAAATAGATGGGGAAACAGTGGCTGACAATTTTTCTGGGCTTCAAAATCACTGCAGATGGTGACTGCAGCCGTGAAATTAAAAGATGCTTACTCCTTGGAAGGAAAGTTATGACCAACATAGACAGCATATTAAAAAGCAGAGACATTACTTTGTCAACAAAGATTCATCTAGTTTTTCTAGTGTTCATGTATGGATGTGAGAGTTGAACTATAAAGAGGGCTGAGTGCTGAAGAATTGATGCTTTTGAACTGTGGTGTTAGAGAAGACTGTTGAGAGTCCCTTGGACTGCAAGGTGATCCAACTAGTCCATCCTAAGGGAAATCGGTCCTGGGCTTTCTTTGGTAGGACTGATATTAAAGCTGAAACTCCAGTATTTTGGCCACCTGATGCAAAGAGCTGACTCATTTGAAAAGACCCTGATGTTGGGAAAGATTGAAGGCAGGAGGAGAAGGGGACAACAGAGGATGATATGGTTAGATGGAATCACTGACTCAATGGACATGAGTTTGAGTAAACTCGGGGAATTGGTGATGGACAGGGAGGCCTGGCGTGCTGCAGCTCCTGGGATCACCAAGAGTTGGATACGACTGAGCAACTGAACTGAATTGAACAACCCCAGTACCTCAAATTTTTGTGAACTTGCTTGGAAAAGGGGTCATTGCCAATGTATTTAATTAATATATGGTCCTACTGTAGTAGGGTGAAACCTTATCTAGTATGACTGGTGTCCTTATAAAACAGGGGAAATTTGAATACAGACATACTCACACAGACACAGAATATGATGAGGATAAGGGCACACATCGGGGTAATGCATCTTCAAGCCAAGAAAGGACAAAGATTGCCAGTAAGCCACCAGCAGCTATGAAAGGGACATGGAATGGATTCTTCCTTACAGCTGTCAGAAGGAACCAACCCTGCCAACACCTGAATCTTAGACTCTCTCCCAGAGTCAGAAGAGCTGATGTTTAGTAGTGTGGGGCCAGTGCTGAGCACTGAATTCTTTGTGTCAGAGCTATATGTGTGCTAATGAATTGACTTTTGTGCCTTTCTTTTTTTTTTAATATAGTTGACTAAAAATGTTGTGATAGTTTCAGGTGTACAACAGAGTGATTCAGTTATACATATGCATGTATCTATTCTTTTTCAAATTATTTTCCCATTTTGGTTGTTAACATTGAGCAGAGTTCCCTGTGCTATACAGTAGGTCCTTGTTGGTTATCCATTTTAAATACAGTAGTGTGTACATGTCAGGCCTAATAGGAAAGCTATAAGGGACTTCTCTATACTGTTGAGCCCGGGGCAGGAATTCCTCCTTCTGAGTCTATACTGCTCATTCCTGAAGGGCAGTTCTGGGGATAAAGCCCCAAGTGTTTTTAGACTTTTCTCATGGCTCACTTCTGTCCCTTTGCCAGTCCTCATCTATTTAACCAGAGTTTGTCATAGTGCCATTTAGAATTGTCTCATTTATCATCCTCTAGAGATTAAATGAGCTTCCCTGGTGGCTCAGAGGTTAAAGCATCTGCCTGGAATGCAGGAGACCCGAGTTCGATCCCTGAGTCGGGAAGATCCCCTGGAGAAGGAAAGGGAGCCCACTCCAGTACTCTTGCTTGGAGAATCCCATGGGGGAGGAGCCTGGTGGGCTACAGTCCATGGGGTCGCAAAGAGTCGGACATGACTGAGCGACTTCACTCACTCGCTCACTCACTCACTCACTCACTCAGAGATTAAAAAGAAAAAAGGCAACATATTGTAACTATGCCCTCATTTGATTTGGTTCAAAGATTTTTAATCAGGCACACATTTTTATGTGCACCTGTGTGTATGTGTGTAATTACTGCTGTTTTCAACTTTTATTAAGAATTAAATATGCTCTATTTTCAGTTCTTTTTATTCATTTTGGTATATTTTTGAGAGAAGAGAAAGAAAAGTGTCCTCTCTGCTGCCTGTTTAAAACATTCCTGATTAATTTTAGAAATATTTATGACTGAATTCATAAAATTCATTGAATTCAACATGTAAAGTTTCCAGCCTAAAAAAAATGTACACCTGAGAAAATATATAGGCTCTGAGTTTAAGACCAGAATGAATTGGTATTTACTGAGTAGAACCCAATAAGTGAGACTAAGTTATACAAGGAGAAACAATCTGTTTGTCTTTGTATTCAGTGGAACTCTTGTAGACCATGGAACCAGGAGTTCTAAGAAGGTTCAGAAGAGTATGCCTGTAGACATACTGCATCCAGTTTCAAGGCAGAAAATATTTGCTATAAGTTTAGTTGAAAACAAAAGAACTATAATAGAAAGATATCAAGTTCATAAAGTTTTCTGGCTGTTTGAAAATTATCCTGAAAGTGATGTTGGCCTCAGTGCTCACTGGTTGGAAAGCTTTATAAAATGTACATAATATACATTTAATGCATTCTTTTTAGTAAATTGTATACAAGTATTTTCTGGAGATAAAGATTATACAATACCTTTGGGCCATTCTGTACACAATTTGGTACTGTACAAGTATATTGATAGATTAAAAGTTCATCTAGAGAGACCTTAGCAGAAACTCCAATAATAAGTATTTTGGATGAACTTCTTCCTGTTCACTGTCATTTAATTTTTTCTTTCTTTCTTTCTTTCTTTCTTTCTTTCTTCTTTTGGTAAGAGGATAATTGGAAAGGGCTAAAGGGGAGTAGAAGCAAAGGAGTTGTAAGCTGCAGATATATGCCATTATTTCAAGGTGTTTCATGGAAAAGTTTCAGAGAATTAAATAGGCTGTTGGTAGGAAATATAGCTTTTAAAGTGTTTTTTAAATGATGAAAATAATACTAAGACATAGCAGAGCAAAACTATTAGATTTTAAAGATAAGGAAAAATTACCTTTGGAAATCTGGACACACACCCCCAACTCCACCCCCTTCCCTTGGCCACACATACAAATCAAGTAACAAATAAGGGAAAGAAAATGAGAATAGCTTCAGATTTCTCAGCAGCAATATCTTAAGCTATAAAACAATAAAATAATACAGTTAAAGTACTCAAAAATGAAAATGTGAACCAATGGTTTTATACCCAGCCAAATATCCTCTTAGTACAGGGGCTGTAAAGAATTATAAGCATGCAATACATGAAATAATTTATTTCAATAAACCTTTCCTGAAGAATCCTCTATAAAAAGAGTTTCAGTAAAACATAGTATCTGGAGAAGCTTCTTTATAAAGTCTGGGGTTGTGGCAGAAAGCATTTAAAATCTAAAAGAAGATAAGAATGACAGGATACTGTGTGCATATTGCAGGTTCTGATGTCAGAGAAATAATGTGATCAATTAAACAATGAAAAGAGAAAGTCTAGAGTAAAAGGTGAGTAGAATGAACTTGTTGATTGACCCACTAGTGTTGGGATAAAAAGATATATTTAAATCTGATAAATGAAGAATTTGAATCTTAAGTATATTTTGCTCAACAGGCATCAGCACTAAGATTATACTAAAGAAGGAGGAAAAGAAGCAGGTACCTTCTGACATTAACATAAATAATAGGAAGAAACTAATAGTTTCAGAACAAAAGTATGGTTATAGAAGGGTATTTGGGTAAAGCTAACCATTAGGAAGAAGAGTTCAGATCTTCACAAATAACAATAGAAATAATCAGGGAAAAGATAGCAAAGCAAGCTGCTAATATGATGGAATATATTCATACTTATGCACTTTAAAACTTAATACTCTGTTACAGAACTGTGACCAACTGTATTAGTTATATCAATGCATATTAGTGAGCTTAACTTACATAATATAAGAAAAAGATTTTCAGATTGACTAAGGAAGCAAAATTCAACTTTATGCTGTATGCAAAAGACATAACTAAAATAAAATGAATTGAAAGCACTAAAGATAAAAGTATGAGCAAAAATACGTCAAATAAAGGCAAGTAAGAAGAAAGCAGGGGCCATGATCTTGATCTAAAACAAGGTAGAATTCAGGCTGAGAAGAATTCAGTATTACAAAGTAGGACACTCTGTAATGCTAAAGGCTACCATTCACAATGAAGATATTAATATCTATTCACCAACTACCAGTACAGCTTTCATAGAGCAGAAACGATAGGAGATGAAAGAGAAACAGACACATATTAAAAATAGGAAACTTTTGTACACCTTGCTCAGATCTAGATAGATCAAGAAGACAAAATGTTAGGAAGAACATAGAAAACCCAAAAACCATAACATAAAATATACAGATATATCTTAAATATTTATCCTGATAACACAAAATAAACCTTATTTCCAGGTATACATAAACGTCTATTAAATTAGTTAATATTAGTTTAAAAATAAGTTAAAAAACGGTAATGCAAGCTTTATTAGACCACAAGGCAATAAATCCTCAATTAGTTAAAATGATAACAAAAAGGACTCTTTCACCAGGAAATTTGAAAGAAGTTAACTCATCAAAGGAAAAATACAAACCAAAATGTCCATATTTCTGGAAAAGAATAATAATGAAAACATACTATATTAGAATACTGTTAAGACAGTCATAAAAGGGTTAGTAGAATATTTTGATTTTGGGAGAGCCTTCTATGCATAAAGGACTATAGAGGGGAGGGGACTTCTTTGGTGGTTCAGAGGTTTAGACTCCATCCTTCCAATGCAGGGAACTTGGTTTCAATCCCTGGTCAGGAAACTAGATCGCATGTGCTGCAACTATGAGTTCACGTGTGGCGAACAAAGATCATGCATGTCAGAACTAAGACCCATCACAGCCAAATAACAAATGTTTTAAAAAAAGAATTAGGGAGAACCATACTTGAATATCACCATGGCTGCAGTGTGGAGGAAGGGTAGATGGGGCATAGAAGCTCAGAGACCAGGTAAGCTAGACTAGAATGGTAGCAGTGAAGATGAAAAAGTGGGCATATTTTAGTCTAGAAGATTTTATTTTTGAGCTGTAATCTACAGAAATTGGGAAATGATTGAATGTAAATGACAACAGACATGAGAAACAAGAAGACTCATGGTTTACCCAATAGGACTTGCATGAGTGGAAGTGCCATTTAGTGAGATAGGAAGACTGAGAAGATTTGGGGTGTTCTGGGAGTGGAAAATAACTTACAAAGTGGCTTACAAAATAAACTACAAAAATTTCAAATAGAAGAAACTGAAAACACCAATAAAATATTTTTAAATTCAACTTTTTATCAAAGAAATCTATATTAAAAAAGATATAATTTTAACCTATCAAACTGACAAGTTATTGATAATGGTGATGAACTGAACACTTTGATACTCTTCTAATTTTTTTAAATAAACTTTCAACCTTCCTATTAGCAATATGGAAATATATGGTCTATAAAATATAAATAAACTTCTAGGAATGAAATCTGAAGCATTAATTAATTATTTGTACATATATGTATATACAAAAATGTCAGTCACAGCCTTGTATATAACAGCAAAATTGGACTCAATCATGAATTTTCATGATAAATATTTTAAATAACAAATGAATAAATTATTACACCAACATTCAATAAGTGTCTATACAGTTATTATTAATCATGGTTTTGAAGGCATACTTCAAAAGGCATTTTTAGTTATATCATTGGAGAGTTCTTTGAAGTTAGCAAGATATGTGCACCAAGCTTTATTCTAAAATAAAAATTCACATAAAAATAAGCAACCAAAATGTATCAAGGTCAAATAACCATAAAAAGTTACAATTAGAAAATATGAAAAGAAGTAGCATAATATTCTGAAAGACAAAGAAAGCACACTATAACCATGTGTGTGATTGAAGCTATTATATCTTACTTCAAAGTAAAAGTCATTAAGAAAATTATTCAAGACACAAAAGAAACAGCATAAGCATGAATTAGAAAACTCAGAAATATGGTAATATCAAGTGAGAATGCATGGGCATTAGAATCTATGTGATTAAAACTGTAAGTCCTCATGTGATTAAGGAGAGCCCAAACTATAAACATTGCAGAACACACACACACACACGTGCACACACACACACACAAGACAAAACATTTTTAAAAATATTTCAAAATGTTCCCAGTGGTTATCTCTAAGTGGTAGAATTACAGCTGATTTAAATTTTTTGCACTTTTTATATTTTCTATATATTTTTTTGTACAATGAACAAATATTCTTTCCATAAATCTTTTGTCATGGAGGGGACCTCAGGTGCAAAAGATGAAAATGATACTCCTTAACTAGTGAAATATCTTTAGTCTACATGAGCCCATGCTTTTATCTCATGGATGTGTTTGTTCTTATTTTCATCCCTATTTTACATTCTCCTTCTGTCTGTAAGCAACTACCCTCCTGTATTTAAGGTGTACCACTTTGTTTATATGTCTTCTTTTAAGTATTTCTATTTATGTGCATGAATCTTAGTTTACATAAATGGAGAAAGAACTCTCTGAAGTTACCAAGCCTCATTTTGAAAATACAGAATATAAATAGTAACAGAAGTATATGAAGGTAAAATATCATATTAATACCAAGTTACAATAAAAGAATGAAAAGGAATAGTATACATTCCTTAAGACAAGGAAAACACACTATATTGGCATACTTAACAAAAATTAAACTGTTGCACACTGTATATCAAAATAAGCTTAAAAAGCTTTAAAAATGATTTAAGACATGAAAGAACAATATAAACATGGATTAGAAAACTCAGAAGTCACTGACAGAGTTAAGGAAAAATCTTAAATATAAGGAAAAAGTTATTTTAGAAATGAAGAATAAGCTGGTTGAAATAAAAAGATAACTGAAACAATATCATGCTCCAGATAATTAAAATTTTCAAAGAAGGAGAACCAGCTGTCCTGGTGGCTCAGAAGAATCCACCTGTAATGCAGAAGACACATGCAGAAGATGCAGGCTCGATCCCTGGATTGAGAAGATCCCCTGGTGAAAAAACAGTGACCCTCTCCAGTATTCTTACCAGGAAAACCCCATAGAGGAGCCTGGCTGGCTACAGTCCATGGAATTGGAAAGAGTTGGGCTCAGTGACTCTAGAACAAATGAATAAAGAGATTAAAGCAATTCTGAAAGAAAGAAGCAAATCATGAAAGTAGGCAAAATAAATCTAATGTGAATATTGGAGTCCCTGAAGAACAAATCCTAGCAAGGGAACAGAAGCAATATTAAGAACTATAACTCAATATATTTTTTTCTAGAAACAAAACACACAGATTTGAAATCACATATTGAGAGAGTGCACTTTGTACCTGAGACTGTCAATCCAGGAAGGCCAACCAGAGAACAAATTGTAAAATTTCTGGACTTCAAAGGAAGAAAAATATCCCATATGTATTTAAATAAGCAATTCTGTGACTTACAGGCCATATAAAATGAGATTGTCATCAGAAATTTTTGTCAGCAACTCTTTAGTCCCCAAAGTAAATGGAGCAACGTGTTTAAGATGTTAAAGAAAACAAAATGTAAACCAAAGACTTTGCTGTAATGTAGCAAAAGGTATCTTTAAGGATAGAGGGCAGAAGCAAATGGTTATCAAAATGTCAGACCTCAGGGAATATTGTTAATAAGACCTTAACTAAAGGATCAACTTTAGGCAAACAAAATCATGAAAAAGAATCTACAGAAGAACTGGTGGTGAGCATTACATAGTTTCCTATAGAACTAAAATTATACGAGGATTAAAAGAGGCTGTAATATACAATGTCAACATGGTCTTGAAGTGGAGCAAGACGTCATGGTCCTTGCCCCCTCACCAGGTCTACTGCCTACATTTTGCCTATGGAAAACTTTAGTCAAAACTCAGTTTAATCAGATGAAGTGAGAAATGCTGAAGCAAAGGAAAACAACGGAGACTAAATAACAATAATGCAGTCACTAAGCAAAAGAACTATACAAAAGTTCTTCTATACACAGAAGAACTATACAAAAAAGATCTTCATGACCCAGATGATCACAATGGTGTGATCACTCACCTAGAGCCAGACATCCTGGAATGTGAAGTCAAGTGGGCCTTAGGAAGTATCACTACAGACAAAACTAGTGGAGGTGACGGAATTCCAGCTGAGCTATTTTGAACCCTAAGAGAAAATGCTGTGAAAGTGCTGCACTCAATATGCCAGCAAATTTGGAAAACTCAGCAGTGGCCACAGGACTGGACAAGGTCAGTTTTCATTCCAATCCCAATGAAAGGCAATGCCAAAGAATGTTCAAACTACCATACAATTGCAGTCATCTCACATGCTAGCAAAATAATGCTGAAAACTCTCTAAGCCAGGCTTCAGTAGTACATGAACCATGAACTCCCAGATATTCAAGCTGGATTTAGAAAAGGCCAGAGGAACCAGAGATCAAATTGCTAACATCTGTTGGATCATCAAAAAAGCAACAGTGTTCCAGAAAAACATCTACTCCTGGTTTATTGACTATGCCAAAGCCTTTGACTGTGTGGATCACAACAAGCTGTGGAAAATACTTAAAGAGATGGGAATACCAGACCACCTGACCTGCCTCCTGAGAAATCTGTATGCAGGTCAGGAAGCAAGAGTTAGACATGGAACAATGGGCTGGTTCCAAATCAGAAAAGCAGTACGTCAGGGCTATATATTGGCAGCCTGCTTATTTAACTTATATGCAGAGTACATTGTACAAAATGCTGGGCTGTATAAAGCACAGCTGGAATCAAGATTACAAAGAGAAATATCAATAACCTCAGATATGCAGATGGCACCACCATTATGACAGAAAGCAAAGAAGAACTAAAAAGCCTCTTGATGAAAGTGAAACAGAAGAGGAAAAAACTTGACTTAAAACTCAACATTCAGAAAACTAAGATCATGGCATCTGGTCCCATCACTTCATGGCAAATAGATGGGGAAACAATGGAAACAGTGAGAGTTTATTTTGGGGACTCCCAAATCACTGCAGATGGTGACTGCAGCCATGAAATTAAAAGACGCTTGCTCCTTGGAAGAAAAGCTATGACCAACCTAGACAGCATATTGAAAAGCAGGGACATCACTTTTCAACAAAAACCCATCTAGTCAAAGCTATGATTTTTCCAGTAGTCCTATGTGGATGTGAGAGTTGAACTATAAAGAAAGCTGAGTGCCGAAGAATTGATGCTTTTGAACTGTGGTATTGGAGAAGACTCTTGAGAGTCCCTTGGACTGCAAGGAGATCCAATCAGTCCATCCTAAAGGAAATCAGTCCTGAATATTCACTGGAAGGACTAATGTTGAACCTGAAACTAACCCGATAATTTGGCCCCCTTATGCGAAGAGCTGACTCATTTGAAAAGACCCTGATGCTTGGAAAGATGGAAGGTTGGAGGAGAAGGGGATGACAGAGGGTGAGATGGTTGGATGGCATCACTGACTTGATGGACATGAGTTTGAGCAAGCTCTGGGAGTTGGTGATGGACAGGGAACCTTGGCCGGCTGCAGTGCAATGGGGTCGCAAAGAGTCAGACACGACTGAGTGACTGAACTGAACTGAGTCACTAAGCATAATCAAGGACCTTTAGTTCTTTCTCAAGGGCTATCTATAGATAATATTCTGAGCCATATCCTGTGAGCTGTCCTATAGATACAAAACACCAGGTGGAGAAGTTAACTACATGAAGACCAGACTGTACCAGGACATGAGCAGCCACAATTCTGAGAACTGACCACATAGAAATGGGAACAAATGGCCCCTAAAAGTGTTAGTCGCTCAGTCACGTCTAACTCTTTGCGACCCTGTGGACTGTATTCTCCAGATAAGAATACTAGAGTGAGTTGCCATTTCCGTCTCCAGGGGATCTTCCCAAACCAGGGACAGGACCTGGGTCTCCTGCATTGCAAGCAGATTATCATCTGAACCACCAGGAAAGCCCCCTAGAACTAAAGATTATTTGTGCCTAAAACAATCAAGATGATCCTGGTTAGACCACTGGTGACCAATTTGAAGATGACTGTTAGAGATGACAATGCTGTTTCTGCATGTAATCACACACTGTCTATAAAAGTTCTCACCCCTTGTTCACTGGAGTGATGAGGGGAGTCCGCCTTTGGATAGATGTCCGCCACCCTCCCCCTCCCCTACCACCCAAGTTGCAGACATCTGAAATAAAGTAAACTTTCCTTTCCACCAATCTGACCTGTTTATTGGCTTTTGAGTGGGGAGCACCTGAAACCACACACCTGCTCTTTTTTTAGCAATCTGACAATGTGGTTATATTACAAATCTAAAAAGCAGGTGTAGAATGGGAATGGTGTGCGCAAAATTTGCTTTAGCTGTTCAGTAATCACGTTTTATTGTGGTGAACCTGTATTGTTATTCTGAGACTGTTACATATATAAAGTAATATAAGTAATATAAAGTAATATGTATACTTATATACATATATATAAGTAATATATAGCAAATGGATATAGAGTATTTGAATTCTGTTTGTCTAGTGTTGTTAGCTAGAACTCCTAGTGTGGAAGACAGGCGATACTGTCATTACATAGAAGAGATGAAGTAATAGCTATCTAGCCCTGAATTAGCCTAAAACTCTTATTTTCAAAAAAGATGAATCTATAATGTAAATATCCTCTCCTCTATTCTGAAAAAGCCTAGAAACAATGGCAAATGATTCACTTAGTAGAGATGAGCATTATTATGCCTCAGATATTGGTATTGAAAGAGCTAATCATTTTTCTTTTTGGTGTTTGTTCTTGTTAATAAGCTTTGGAAGAATAAGAATATCAGTTTCCTTCCCTTCTCTTCCTCTCTCTTTCTTTCTTAATTCATTCCTTCCCTTTTTCTTTTCCTTTCTACCAGAGAAAACTTGACAAAGTTTAAACAGTTTAGATTCTAAAGAGACAAATTACCTTTTCTTCTTTTAACTCTAGACAACTATTTTAAAATGATAGATGTCTTTAAAAAGCAATGTTAGAAAACTCTTCCAAAGATTGGCAATTTTTTGTTAGGCTTAAAATGTTTAAAATGTTAAGCACCAAAATTAAGTGCTAAAAATGATATAAATAATATTAAGTTATATAAAGACACAAATAATATCTGGAATAAATTGTTTGGTAAAGGGAGAGCTTTGTATGATTAAAGTAGTGTTGATACAATGAAAAAGAGAAAAATTTTTTTCCTTTGATTGGAAAATAATTTTAATACAAAAATTATTTTTTAAAATGTGGTTTAGCTTTATCAAATTCTGGTTTGGGTACTCTGCCAAAAAATTATTGTTTTTTTCCTAATGTCTTTCTTCAAAGAATGAAAATGGTTTTTCTGGCTTCTCAAGTGACCACTTATATATGTTAGGTTTTTATTTTCTTTTTTACTCAGCAGTTTATGTCTTCTCAGATTCTTTTAGTTATCAGTCAGTCCCCATTTTCAGGCATTACAGGCTGACTATTGTTGTTGCTTAGTTGCTCCACCATGCCTGACTCTTTGTGATCCCATGGACTGTGGCCCTCCAGGCCCCTCTGTCCATGGGATTTCCCAGGCAAGAATACTGGAGTGGGTTGCCGTTTGCTCCTTCATGCGATCTTCCAGACCCAGGGATGAAACACTGGTCTTCTGCATTGGCAGATCGATTCTTTACTGCTGACTCATCCTGGAAACCATTAATTATTGCTTATTGCATTTGAAAGCCACTATGGGATTGCCAGCATTCTTGACTATGACCTTGTATATTCACTATGTTCATTCCCTACTAGTCTAGAAATTGTGAAATTTTCCTATTTCAATATCATGATCCACAGCTGAAAAAAATCAACTCATTGCCTGAAAAATGGATGAGGCATTTAGACATTTATTTTGTGAAATAAGTTTTCAGTGGAAATTATACCTCTTTTTCAAATAAATCTAAACATTTAAAACTAAAATAATAATAATGATGAAAGGTTTTCAAAGGTATCCTATGGCTTATATGGGCATGCATTGAAACTCTACATTTCCACTCTTCACGATTGTCATTCTTTATCATCATTCCAGTGTAAAAATAAGACATCCTGCGTTATGAAGCCCACATTTTTATTTAGGTTCCTTCAATAATATTTATGAGAATACCAGAAGAGTGTTTAAATGTTCCATAAATCCATCCTGGTTGTCCCTGATCAAGTCGCCAGTCAACTGAGTGTGGATAACTCACTATGGATTACTGTAGATAACTTTTATCTCTTTATAATTGCTTCTCCAGCTTCTAAGTATAATATTCCTTATTTCCTTACGTGTAGCTAATACCAGAATATAACAATTTCCCTAAGATTTACTGAGGTCTTGGTGGTAAAAAAAAAAGAGAGACTTATAATGTGGAAAATAAGAACTTTATATTCTGTACAGGGAACCACAACTTCTGGACACTGATGCTGAAACCTTGCTTGAAAAGTCATAAGTCTCCTCAATTTTATGCCATGTGTCAGCAGTCAGGCTATCTCTGTCTAACCAAACTGCCTTTGCCCCTAAATAGCTTCTCTCTAATTTCCACTACCCCAAAGAGAATGTATCAGTCAGGAAATGAATCTCGCTCTAGTAGTAACCCCCAAATAAAAATGTAAAACAGTTCAGGAGGCAGCTGTCCAAGACCAGAAATGAGGGATCAAGACCATATTTTGCTTTTCTGCCATATAGAATATCCTCCAGGTTTCCAACAGGGATATTTGAATTCCATGGGTCACTTTTCTATTTCACTCAGAAGGAAAGAGGGAAAAGGGCCTGCGCATTTCCCACAGTGAAGATTTTCTTTGATTGGGCCTCACAACATGTCTGATTATATCTCATTGATTAGAACTTATTTAAATGGGCCACTAACTACAGGGCTATGTGTCTCCTTGAATAAATTTGAAGTTCTATTAGTGAGCAGAAGGAAGATGGGTGTTCAGAGTCATCAAGAAGTCTCTGCAAAAGAGAGGATAAAATGAAAATGGTTCATCTTCAGCTCAAAGCCTTGGTCCAGCTCTTCATTATTTAATCTGAGACACAACTAGGCATCCCACAGAAGAGGGATTTTTATGGCATCATGCAGAAAGCTCTCATTCCTTATAATCAAAACTTTCCACACCTGGGTAAGCTCATTATCTTTGTTGCATTGTTTCTGCTTGTTGTTTTTAGTTGCTTAGTCGTGTCCAGCTCTTTTGTGACCCTGTGTACTGTAGCCTGCCCGATTCCTCTGTCCATGGGATTTCCCAGGCAAGTATACTAGAGTGGGTTTCCATTTCCTACTCCAGGGGGAAACTTCCTGACCCAGGGATTGAACCTGTGTTTTCTACATTGGCAGGCAGATTCTCTACCACTGAGCCACCAGGAAAGCCCTTATCTTTGCTTAGGAAGAGTTTATTGAGAGTTTTGCCAAACTAGAGATTTGTATGTCCCTAAAGATAAAATCTCTGTCCTCTCTCAAATTTGTAGAACAAAAATGTTGGTACCTTCCAAAATAATAAATGATACATACATACAAATAACCATAATACATAAATATGTGAATGTATCGATGTGTGTATGCATCTATATGAAACAATGAGAATATGCAAATGTTATAATTGTTATTCTCTCTGGCTAGTAAGATTATGTTCAGATTTTAAGATTAGTATATTTGTCAGAGTTTCTGCAAAGAACTTTAAAAAATTGTAATATGTAAGAAAAATAATGTTTATAAATCTATATGCTGATGCTTAATAAGTAAATGTCAGTGGAACATTTCTGGCTCAGAAGAAAAACTTTAACACAATGAAAGTACAATATCATCTAATCGATAAGTAGCAACTGTAAATTGTAGGTTCCTGATAAACAATCATAACTGTATGTAACAGCAGGGCGGGATTCCTAAATTGTATTTAAAAGTAAAGGAATTAGCTCTTCAGTATGTTCGTTTAATAAACTTGCAGTTTAGAAGCTTCTTAATTAAGACTGTCTTGGGTGTACTGGGCTCTGTATGCTGACAAAATATGGAATTCTGCTTTTCTATATTACATGTTGTTAGTGCTAAAATATGTGCATTGCAGTGTCTTTGCAAATTTATTTTCAATTTCTCTAGGCTTATATTTGTGTTTATTTTTGTCTTCTGTGAAAGCAATCATTTCCTTTAGAAGATGAGGCAAAAATACATGTAAATGCCTATATGTTTATATATGGACCTTTGTATATAAAATGTATACCTTTATAATATGAGTCATATCCAACTCTTTGTGACCCCATGGACTATAGCCTGCCAGACTCCTCTATCCATGGAATTTTTTTTTCCAGGCAAGGATACTGGAATAAATTATCATTTTCTCCCCCAGGGGATCTTCCTAACCCAGGATTCAAACCTATATCTCCTGCATCTCCAGCATTGCAGGCAGGTCCTTTAATGCTGAGTCATTGGGGAGATCCAATATTTTTATTATTTGCATGTATATGAATGTGTATATATATATGAGTATGTGTGTATGTATGTATATACACTTTAACTTCCCAATATTTTCTTTTTCTTTCCTTGTGTTTCTAAAGCCTCACTGAATCCTAATTAAATGTGTTAGTCATACTGAGATAGCCATTTGTATGATCATAACAGAATACTATTTAGTTATTATCTGAGAAATAACCTTTTCCAATCCTGTGGCCATTGCTGAGTTTTCCAAATTTGCTGGCATATTGAGTGCAGCACTTTAATACTTTGGCCACCTGATGTGAAGAGACAAGTCACTGGAAAAGACCCTGATGCTGGGAAAGGTTAAGGGCAGGAGGAGAAGGGGCTAACAGAGGATGAGATGAATGGATGTTATTAACGACTCAATGGACAAGAGTTTGAGCAAACCCCAGGAGACAGTGAAGGACAGGGAAGGCTGGCAAGCTGCAGTCCATGGGGTCACAAATAGTCAGATATAACTTAGGGACTGAACAGCAACAAATAATCTTATGACAGCCATGGTCTATGTGGTTACTTGCCTCCACTCTAGTATGACACGGGAAGCATTTAACAATCAGTGTACCATGACCACTGACCAATCAGAGGTACTATGACCATCTATTTAATCAGAATAAGCACTTTCACGTCCTAGATAAATTTTAAATCTTCTCATAAAGTGTTTGTTTATAGTACAAATCTGATACACTTTCTAAGAAGTTAAGAGTACTTTTAACAGTGAAAAACATGTATCTTGAATGATTTTCACATTCCATCAAAGGATAAACAAACAGAGAATGGATGCTCAGCCTTTCTCCTCATATTTATTCAGAAACTGTTTTAAGACATCAAAAATAGCTCTGTAAAATGGAGCAGAAGAAAGATCAGAAAATTCATAATGTTTCCAACATTATACAGCTAGTACGTATTCACACAAAAATTGAAAAATGTTTCCCTGGAGAAGGAAATGGCAATCCACTTCAGTACAATTGCTTGGAAAATCCCATGGACAGAGGAGCCTGGTAGGCTACAGTCCATGGGGTCACAAAGAGTCAGACACGACTGAGTGACTTCACTTTTAACTCATCTAAGGGCTTCCTTTGTGGCTCAGCTGGTAAAGAATACGGGAGACCTGGGTTCGATCCCTGGGTTGGGAAGATCTCCTGGAGAAGGGAAAGGCTTCCCACCTCAGTATTCTGGCCTAGAGAATTCCATGGATGTCTATGGGGTCACAAAGAGTTGGACACGACTGAGCAACTTTCACTAACTCTTCTAAACAAGAACCGAAGGAAGAATCAGATATTTAGTAAGCAAGCTATCAGCCATCTTTATTCAAAGAGATAATATAATGAAAAAATTTAAGTCTATAACTCACTTGAGATTATTTAGGGGAAGAACATCCAACAGGCATGTTGATGGCATCATAAACCTATATCCCTAACCTGGGGATGGTCCAACTAGCAGTAGAAAAGTCAAAATAAGCAATGATGACTTAATGCCCTCACTTGCGCTGAAGTGAAGACATGCCAAGCAAGGTGTTTCTCAACAATAAAATGGGAGGGCTGGACTAGAGCATCTTTGGAGTCCCTTTTAACTCTAACATGCTATAACACATAATTCTAGCATTTTAAAGAAACAGTCATGGTCTCACTCAATCAAGAAGTGACAAAATTCAATCAAAAGTGAAAAACAGAGAATTCTGAGAATCTGTCAAAACAGAAGACAAAAGTTCCATTTTTCTTCTTCTATTATAAGGCTGGGGTTAAAAAAAAAACAAAACAGTGTGACAAAGGATTGGAAGTCTAAGAGATGTATTATTTGTGAAAGAAATATTTTTTAGCTTCTTCTATATCTCCACACTTGTCAATAGTTATTTCAGCCAAATCTTTGTCATCTTTAGGAAAAGGTGGCTTATTTTGTAGAGGCCAGCCAACCAAAAGCACTAGTTTTACAATGACTTTATTGATTTCAACCACTTGAAAAACCACAAGCATCTATGACTAAAGTAAAAATCCAGGAAACAATACTGAATTGAAGATGGAAGTGAAGAAATTGGTAAATAATTTGTTTTATGTTTATGAAACTCTTCTACTTTTTGGAAGAATCAAAATAACTCACAGTTCAAGTGCAGGATGAGACTAGAAATTAAAAATAAATGTCTGATTTTGAAAAAAACAAAAATGTTTCCTTTCTCTCACATGTTCTTTTCCTTGAATGAGATTGAAGAACCTCAAAGGAGTAGGTTGTGTTCAATAAAATCATTCTTGGGTGCAAATGGAGGCCAAATTGGCAAAAAAGATCATGGTGAGCTATAAGCCATTGCTTGAGGGAAACTTGACCCTTTTCTTTTTTCTCTCTCAAATTTTCCCTTGTTTGTATATTAAGCTGGTTAAAACTGTGGGCATACCAGGAAAGAAATCAATTTTTTCTTTTACTTAAAATTAACATATGGTTATTATAAAATACTATAAATACATGAGCATGTAAATTTGACTTTTCAATGTTTTTAGGTTTCTTTTCATGCCATGTTCTCAGTTCAGTTCAGTCTCTCAGTCGTGTCCAATTCTTTGCAACCCAATGGACTGCAGCAGGCCAGGCTTCCCTGTCCATCACCAACTCCTGGAGCCTACTCAAACTCATGTCCATCGCGTCAGTGATACAACTATCTCATCCTCTGTCGTCCCCTTCTCCTCCCACCTTCAATCTTTCCCAGCATCATGGTCTTTTCCAATGAGTCAGTTCTTTGCATCAGGTGGCCAAAGTATTGGAACCCCAGCTTCAGCATCAGTCTTTCCAATGAATATTCAAGACTGATCTCCTTTAGGATTGACTGGTTAGATCTCCTTGCTGTCCAAGGGACTCTCAGGAGTCTTCTCCAACACCACAGTTCAAAAGCATCAATTCTTTATCACTCAGCTTTCTTCCCAGTCCAACTCTACATCCATACATGACCACTGAAAAACCATAGCCTTGACAAGATGGACATTTGTTGGCAAAGTAATGTCTCTGCTTTTCAATATGCTATCTAGGTTGGTCATAACTTTTCTTCCAAGGAGTAAGTGTCTTTTAATTTCATGGCTGCAGTCACCATCTACAATGATTTGCCGAGCCCCCAAAATAAAGTCTGTCACTGTTTCCATTGTTTCCCCATCTATTTGCCATGAAGTGATGGGACCTAATGCCATGATCTTAGTTTTCTGAGTGTTGAGTTTCAAGCCACCTGACCTGCCTCCTGAGAAATCTGTATGCGGGTCAAGAAGCAACAGTTAGAACTGGACGTGAAAAAACAGACTGGTTCCAAATCGGGAAATGAGTACGTCAAGGCTGCTTGTTTAACTTATATGTAGAGTATATCATGAGAAATGCTGGGCTGGAAGAAGCACAAGCTGGGATCAAGATTGCTGGGAGAAATATCAATAACCTCAGATACGCAGATAACACCACCCTTATGACAGAAAGCAAAGAAGAACTAAAGAGCCTCTTGATGAAAGTGAAAGAGGAGAGTGAAAAACTTGGCTTAAAACAACATTCAGAAAATGAAGATCGTGTGCTCAGAAACTTAGGTAAAACCACCACTACCAACTAAAAAAGTCTGGGGGAAGATTTGGTTTCACAGGTAGCTTGATCTAAAAACATAAACGATGCTTCTTTCCATCTTTTAGCTCTGCTCTCTGGAGACAGTGACCATTATCAGATAGTTTCTCTCTTATCTCTTTCAATAATCCCATGAAAAAAATCAGTGCAACTTTTAATACTGATGGAACATCTGTCTAATCCAGAAAACACAATAGTCTCATTGGTCAGGTCTGACTTACATCCCATCCCAAGAGTGGTTGAAGGGAGCATAGCTCCCCAGAGTAAAATCATAGTATGGTCAAACACCATATATGAGTGGATAGGTAGCAATGACAACACATTTTCTTATACAAGTGGACAAAGAGACCCTACAAACCAAAAGACCTTACTAAAAGAACTAGTAAAATTTCCAGTTTAGCAACAGAAAAAGAAAACTCAGAGTGGGGTACAAGAAACAAGAGTTAGCATAGAAATAGATGAAGTATTTTAGAAAATTTAATTAAACGAGTGTCCCCCCAACATCATGCCCCCCCTAAATATCCACTTCACAATCCCCAGGACCTGTGAAAATGGTCCCCTTATATTCAAATGGAATTTTGTGATGTGATTAAATTGATGATCTTACAATGGGAGATTTACCCTGCCATCTTTGGATTATGTGGGTAGGTGCAATGTTATCACAAGAGTCCTTATAAGAGGGAGGCAGGGGTTCAGAGGCGAGAGAAGATTCTCTGCGGTGGTCTTTGAAGATGGAGGAAGGAGCCACAAGCCAAGAAATGTAGGTACCTTCAGAATCAAGAAAAAGCAAGGAAACAAAATGTCCCCTGAAGCCCCCAGAAGAATATATTTATATTTATTTTCAAATTTATTTATTTATTCTTGGTGGCATTGGATCTTTGTTGCCTCTCATGGGCTTTCTCTAGTTGTGGTGAGTGGGGGCTGCTCTTCGTTGTGGTAAACGGGCGTCTCATTGTGGTGGTTTCTCTTGTTGTGGAGTACGGGCTTAGTTGCTCTCAGGCATGTGGGATCTTCCCAGACCAGGGATTGAACTGGTGTCCCCTGCTTTGGCAGACATTCTCAACCACAGGACCACCAGGGAAGTCCCAATACCTTCATTTTAGATTTCTGACCTCCAGAACTATGGCAGAGTAAATTTGTGTTCTTTTAAGGCACTATGTTTAGGATAATTTATTACAGCAGCAAAGGAAACTAATGTAATACTAAACATAAAAACTAAGTTTTCTATATTTTGCAAATAAATAGAAGATCTAGTTATTTTTTGTTGTTTTTCTGGTTTTGAAATTTAACTGAGCATCCTATATTTTACCCAGCAGTTGTAATAAAACATAACCTTTTTGTTATGTTTTTGTTTTACTTTGTTATGTTATGTGATTAAAAAATAATTTTAAAAAAATAACAAAATCAGACAAAGATTTTGATGAGTAGTTAAGTAATGACCTAAATGTTGGCAACATTCTCCCACTGCTTCTGGTAAACTGGCAGTAGTTTTGCATGGGCTCTAGTCACTTTATGTAGAATGGAAGGGAGCTTCCTAGCTTACAAGAAATAAAGTAAGAAAGTATTCACTGACATGATGCATAGTCCAAAGAAGGAATTGTGAGAAAGGTTACATTTACCATGAGAAATGATATTTAGCCTTGTTCACTCTTAGTTTCCTCATCTGTAAAACAGGTAGAAAAACAGTAACTTATTAACAAGGAAACCTGGGAATTAATAAGGTAATCTGTAGAAAGTGTTTGAACTAGTATTAAGCAAGTAACAATCAGTAAACAAATGTTTCAGTTCACTTCAGTTCAGTCGCTCAGTCGTGTCCAACTCTTTGTGACCCCATGAATCGCAGTACGCCAAGCCTCCCTGTCCATCACCAACTCCCGGAGTTCACTCAGATTCATGTCCATCGAGTCAGTGATGCCATCCAGCCATCTCATCCTCTGTTGTCCCCTTCTCCTCCTGCCCCCAATCCCTCCCAGCATCAGAGCCTTTACCAATGAATCAACTCTTCCCATGAGGTGGCCAAAGTACTGGAGTTTCAGCATCAGCATCATTCCCTCCAAAGAAATCTCAGGGCTGATCTCCTTCAGAATGGACTGGTTGGATCTCTTGCAGTCCAAGGGACTCTCAAGAGTCTTTTCCAACACCACAGTTCAAAAGCATCAATTCTTTGGTGCTCAGCTTTCTTCCCAGTCCAACTCTCACATCCATACATGCCCACTGAAAAACCATAGCCTTGACAAGATGGACATTTGTTGGCAAAGTAATGTCTCTGCTTTTCAATATGCTATCTAGGTTGGTCATAACTTTTCTTCCAAGGAGTAAGTGTCTTTTAATTTTATGGCTGCAGTCACCATCTGTAGTGATTTTGGAGCCCCCCAAAATAAAGTCTGCCACTGTTTCCACTGTTACCCCATCTATTTCCCATGGAGTGATGGGACCAGATGCCATGATCTTCGTTTTCTGAATGTTGAGCTTTAAGCCAACTTTTTTACTCTCCTCTTTCACTGTCATCAAGAGACTTTTTAGTTCCTCTTCATTTTCTATCATAAGGGTGGTGTCATCTGCATATCTGAGGTTCTTGATATTTCTCCCAGAAATCTTGATTCCAGCTTGTGTTTCTTCCAGTCCAGCGTTTCTCATGATGTATTCTGCATAGAAGTTAAATAAGCAGGGCGACAATATACAGCCTTGACGTACTCCTTTTCCTAGTTGGAACCAGTCTGTTGTTCCATGTCCAGTTCTAACTGTTGCTTCCTGACCTGCATATAAGTTTCTCAAGAGGCAGGTTAGGTGGTCTGGTATTCCCATCTCTTTCAGAATTTTCCACAGTTTATTGTGCTCCACACAGTCAAAGGCTTTGGCATAGTCAATAAAGCAGAAATAGATGTTTTTCTGGAACTCTCTTGCTTTTTCAATGATCCAGTGGATGTTGGCAATTTGATCTCTGGTTCCTCTGCCTTTCCTAAAACCAGCTTGAATATCTGGAAGTTCACGGTTCACGTACTGCTGAAGCCTGGCTTGGAGAATTTTGAGCATTACTTTACTAGCACGTGAGATGAGTGCAACTGTGTGGTAGTTTGAGCATTCTTTGGCATTGCCTTTCTTTGGGATTGGAATGAAAACTGACCTTTTTCCTGTGGCCACTGCTGAGTTTTCCTAATTTGCTGGCATATTGAGTGCAGTGCTTTCACAGCCTCATCTTTCAGGATTTGAAATAGCTCAACTGGAATTCCATCACCTCCACTAGCTTTGTTTGTAGTAATACTTTCTAAGGCTCACTTGCCTTCACATTCCAAGATGTCTGGCTCTAGGTGAGTGATCACACCATAAGACAGTGACACAATTATATATATATATATATATATATATATATATATGTTGTTGTTGGTGTGTAGTCGCTAAGTCACGTCTGATTCTGCTACCCTATGGACTGCAGTATGCCAGGCTTCCCTGTCCTTCACTATCTACCAGAGTTAGACCAGATTCATGTCCATTGTCATGCTATCTAACCATCTCATCCTCTGCTGCCGCCCTCTCCATTTGCCTTCAATTTTTCCCAGCATCTGAGTCTTTTCCAATGAGTGTCTTCTATATTGGAGGCACTGATTTTTTCTGACTCTATATTCTAATCGATTAAATTTAATTGATGTGTGTTTAGACAATATAGGCAACTCCTCTTCCCCAGTCTCTGTACATGTTTTTTTAGAAATATCATTCTAAGTTCATTTTATATTTTAGTGTTACTTTCTATATATCTAAAATTCATTTTTATTCCAACCCCATTTCACCAATGAAAATCTAAATCTATGCCAAGGATTTCTTCCATTGCAATCAGCTGTATATCTGAATTTTAATTTTAAGAGATGTATTTTCTAACATATTGATTAATAAAAAAGAAGAGGCCTGATCCAACTAATGTTAAGTGGCTACATTTAATGAGATCTGACCATCACTTTCTTTGAGACAATTTTGTAAACACTTATCCTATTTTTGTAATATATCTTTGTTGTATCAGTATAACATGATTATTTAAAAAGTAAAATAATTCTACTATTTTACTAATATTCAGTTCAGTTCAGTCGCTCAGTTGTGTCTGACTCTTTGCAACCCCATGAACCACAGCACGCCAGGCCTCCCTGTCCATCACCAACTCCCTAAGTCTACCCAAACCCATGTCCATTGAGTCGGTGATGCCATCCATCCATCTCATTCTCTCAACCATCTCAGTTGTCCCCTTCTCCTTCTGCCCTCAATCTTTCAAAGCATAAGGGTCTTTTCAAATGAGTCAGCTCTTCACATCAGGTGGCCAAAGTATTGGAGTTTCAGTTTCAACATCAGTCCTTCCAATGAACACTCAGGACTGATTTCCTTTAGAATGAACTGGTTGGATCTCCTTGCAGTCCAAGGGACTCTCAAGAGTCTTCTCGAACACCACAGTTCAAAAGGATCAATTCTTCAGTGCTCAGCTTTCTTAATAGTCCAACTCTCACATCCATACATGACTACTGGAAAAACCATAGCCTTGACTAGACAGACATTTGTTAACAAAGTAATGTCTCTGCTTTTGAATATGCTGTCTAGGATGGTCATAACTTTCCTTCCAAGGAGTAAATGTCTTTTAATTTCATGTTTGCAATCACCATCTGCAGTGATTTTGGGCCCCCCCAAAATAAAGTCAGCCACTGTTTCCACTGTTACCCCATCTATTTCCCATGAAGTGATGGGACCAGATGCTATGATCTTCGTTTTCTGAATGTTGAGCTTTTAGACAACTTTTTCACTCTCCTCTTTCACTTTCATCAAGAGGCTCTTTAGTTCTTCTTCACTTTCTGCCATAAGGGTGGTGTCATCTGCATATCTGAGGTTCTTGATATTTCTCCCAGCAATCTTGATTCCAGCTTGTGCTTCTTCCAGCCCAGCATTTCTCATGATGTACTCTGCATAGAAGTTAAATAAGCAGGGTGACAATATACAGCCTTGACATACTCCTGTTCCTATTTGGAACCAGTCTGTTGTTCCATGTCCATTTCTAACCGGTGCATCCTGACCTGCATACAGGTTTCTCAAGAGGCAGGTCAGGTGGTCTGGTAGTTCCATCTCCTTCAGAATTTTCCACAGTTTATTGTAATCCACACAGTCAAAGGCTTTGATATAGTCAATAAAGATGTTTTTCTGAAAGTCTCTTTCTTTTTCGATGATCCAATGGATGTTGGCAATTTGATCTCTGGTTTTTCTGCCTTTTCTAAAACCAGCTTGAACATCTGGAAGTTACGGTTCACGTATTGCTGAAGCCTGGCTTGGAGAATTTTGAACATTACTTCACTAGCGTGTGAGATGAGGGCAATTGTGCGGGAGTTTGAGCTTTCTTTGGCATTGCCTTTCTTTGGGATTCCAGTCCTGTGGCCACTGCTGAGTTTTCCAGATTTGCTGGTATATTGAGTGCAGCACTTTCACAGCATCATCTTTCAGAATTTGAAATAGCTCAACTGGAATTGCATCACCTCCACTACCTTTGTTCATAGTGATACTTCCTAAGGCCCACTTGACTTCACATTCCAGGATGTCTGGCTCCAGGTAAATGTGAGTGATCACACCATTGTGATTGTCTGGGTCATGAAGATCTTTTTTGTACAGTTCTATGTATTCTTGCCCCCTCTTTTTAATATCTTCTGCTTCTGTTAGGTCCATACCATTTTTGTCCTTTATTGAGCCCATCTTTGCATGAAATGTTTCCTTGGCGTCTCTAATTTTCTTGAAGAGATCTCTAGTCTTTCCCATTCTATTGTTTTCCTCTATTTCTTTGCATTGATCACTGAGGAAAACTTTCTTATCTCCTTGCTATTCTTTGGAACTCTGCATTCAAATGCTTATGTCTTTGCTTTTCTCCTTTGCTTTTCACTTCCCTTCTTTTCACAGCTATTTGTAAGGCCTCCTCAGACAGCCATTTTGCTTTTTTGCATTTCTTTATCTTGGGTGTGGGGTAGCTTCTCTCGGCCACTGCCTTTACTAATATATCCCTTAAGAAAAAGATTAGTGATTTTTTTTAAACTGGAGTGAATAAGTTGATTAAGTATTTTCATGATGAACTCTGAGGCTTCCCTATGGCTCAGAAAGCAATGCAGGAGACCTGAGTTCGATCCCTGGTTCAGGAAGGCACCCTGGAGAAGGAAATGGCTACCGACTCCAGTGTTCTTGTCTGGAGAATTCCATGGACCGAGGAGCCTGGCACAAAATGATGAACTTAGCTTTTAGTTTTCATTTTCTCTATTAGAGAAATTTTTCTAAATTAGTTTTGAAAATTAAATTTAAGATAAGTATTATATGTATACTTCAAATTCTGTAATATAACTTTATTTTATTATCTGTTAAAATAACTACATCTGACCATTTTTCTTGAAGAGTTGATTGTTCTTATTTATGTTCTGCACATCACACACACACAGCTTGGTGGAAATCCAACTACTGCACTGAGTGATCACATAAACATGGCTCTTCATAATTTATTAAGTTGTATTAGTAGCACTGTTAATTCTGCTATGACATTTATTTGTTACTAGGAGATTCTTTAATTGATGTATTACTCTAAAATGCTAAAAGTATAACTATCTGGAATGTATATTTCCATCAATAAAATATAAGAATCTTTATCTATTTGAGAGTAATGTTAGAATAAAAAGAGAACTAAGATTTGGTCGAGCTCTCTCATTTGCAAGTAAAGAACCTGAGCTTCAGGGAGATGAGGTTTTCATTATTCAAGATATGACTTTTGGTGAATAGCGTTCAAAGAGAAAGCTTTTTTTGATGTGGACCATTTTAAAGTCTTTAAGAAATTTGGTACAATAATGTTTCCTGCTTTGGTTTTTTGGCTTCGAGGCATGTGGGATCTTGGGTCCCTGTTCAGGGATCAGTCCCACACTCCCTCCATTGGAAGGCAAAGTCTTGACTACTGAATCTCTAGGGAAGTCCCAAAGAGAAAGTATTTTGAACTACATTATTTCCACTGGCTTTTCAGTCATTTAGATGGTCAATTAAAAAAAATTAATTGTAGGATAATTTGCTTTACACTGTTGTGTTGGCTTCTGCCATATAACAGTGTGAATCAGCCACAAGTACGTATATATCCCCTCCCTCCTGAACCACCCCCCGACCTTCCCACTCCATTCCACCCCTCTAGGTTGTCACAGAGCACCAGGTTGAGCTCTCTGTTCCCTTACAGCAACTTCCCACTGGCTGACATGACAACCATGTCAGTCCTACTCTTTCAATTCATCCCATCTTCTCCTTCCTCCACTGTGTCCAAAGTCTGTTCTCTATGTTTGCATCTCTATTCCTACCCTGCAATTAAACTACCATATGCCCTAGCAATCCCACTACTAGGCATATACCTGAGAAAACCACAACTGAAAAAGTCACATACCCCACTGTTCACAGTGACACTGTTTACAGTATCTAGGACATGGAATATGTCCTAGTAACCTAAATATCCATTGGCAGATGAATGCATAAATAAGCTGTGGTACATTTATACAACAGAATATTACTCAGCCATAAAAAGGAACACCTTTGAGTCAGTACTAGTGAGGTGGATGAACCTAGAGCATACAAAGTGAAGTAAGTCAAAAAGAGGAAAACAAACTTTGTATATTATTAACATGGCTCAGATGGTAAAGAATCTGCCTACAGTGCAAGAGACCTGGGTTTGATCTCCGGGTTGGGAAGATACCCAAGGGAATGGCTACCCACTCCAGTATTCTTGGAGCTTTCTGGTGATTGAGATGGTAAAGAATCTGCCCAATGCAGGAGACCTGGGTTCATATCCTAGGTTGGGAAGATCCCCTTGAGAAAGGAAAGGCTACCCACTCCAGTATTCTTACCTGGGAAATCCAATGGACAGAGTAGTCTGGCAGGCTACAATCCATGGGGTTGCAAAGAGTCAGATACCACTGAGTGACTAACACACACACAGAATCCAGAAAAAAAATGGCATTTTATTTTAAATTTTATTTCTAAATTGTTGATTATTTAACTTTTTAAATTTTAATTTTATTTAAAAGTTTTTGATAATTAAAATACCCAACAAAACATTGCTGTCATTGTGCTTTCCACTCTTTCCCACATATGATTCACATTCTATTTCTCTGATGCAGATATAAAAGTCAAGAGGAACTTGCCAAGAAGTATATCAGTGTCTCTATTATCCTCTATTTTTCTGAAGTATCTATGACACTTTATTACTTTTTAAAAAGCTATACAAATTTCAAAGGGGAATATATATATATGTATAGCAATTGTATAGATTTTATGGTCAAGTGAGTATTTCTATAGCTTTGCTTGGCTTTAATTTTTTAAAAAATTTATTGAAATATAATTGATTTACTATGGTTGTGTTTCATTTCTGCTATAAAGTAAAATACTCAAATATATTTATATTTGCATATTATTTTTCATTGTCCATATTCTTCTCTATTATGGTTTCATAACTTCATGTTCTTTTCCATAATAATTTATCATAAGATATTGAATATAGTCCTCTTTTCATATTCATTTCCACTATGGTTTATCACAGAATATGAATATAGTTCTCTGTGTTATACAGTGGGACCCTGTTTTTTCTCCATTCTATATGTAATAGTATGCATCTGATAATCCCAAACTCCCAGTCCTTCCCTCCCTGATCTTCCCCCCTTAAATATAACTAAGTGTTTTTATATTGTAGACTTGTAGACTCTGGAATCAAAAAACTATATTTGAAGTGAATTTGAGTCTTCAACACATTGGTAGTTATAAGCTAACATCTAAGACCCATAGAAAACATATGTGTGCACACACTCAACAAACGTAAAATATGCATGTTCACAACATATGCATATACACATATATATACACATATACATGTCATACACACATATATATACATACATATACATAGTGCATGTGTCTGTGTGTATGTATAAATGTAATGGTTTTGTGGAGCCAAGCTGTGGAAGCTAGACTTACTTCATGTTAATCCATATTTTCTAGCATCACAGGGGCTTAGATTATTTTCTATTGAAATTTCTCATCTGCTGCATTAAAAGAAAAAAAATCAGACACTGTTTTGCTAAGCCACAAAGCCTAGTCCTTCTCAACACATTTTAATCTGTGGATGTGTTGAATGTGAAAGGAAGACTTGAATGAAAATGTGAACACTTTCTTTGAGTCATAAAATTCCCGATAGAACTTAGATTCTTTTCTTGAAATGAATACCCTTAAGTGTCTAGGTGTGTAAACATTATATGCATAAAATATCTATATAATAGCCTTGTATAGACCTTAATATGTGGATTTGCAAATGCATCTTTGACATGGTCTGACAGTAATTCTTTTTATCATAAACTGTTATTATATTTGAAATCATTATGTGCTTTGAGCACCTGGTTAATCTTTTGCTTAAATTCTCTGTCAGCCAGGTGTCCTTTTAGGGATCACAGAAAGACTGGACCTCGTTTAAGTGTGAAATAATCCTGTTGCTTCTATCTGAGAGTGAATGAGCCTGGGATTAGATCAGATAAAACACACTCAAGCTAAAGTGCACAAGGTGGATTATGCAAGAAAAGAGGATTTAGTGAAGAACGGATCCACAACTTTTTGTTAACACAGAGAATGGTGTCTTTTGTAAGCAACATTTGTGGAAACTCAACTGGAGCTTTAAAAGCTATGTCTTTTGTTGTACATTTCTCTGCATACATTTGCTTTGTAGCTGGGAGTGCTAACTTGGGAAGCCATGCTGGGCCAGGGCTCATGCTCATTTTGCCTAATGAAAAGCTAAGGATGTACTTTTACTCATACATTCTTGTTTTGTCTACTTTGAAGTTTATAAAGCTCTCCTGAAAGATGTGAAGTTCATTAGGTTGTTTTTATCATAACCACAAATTAAATATCTCTTCCCTGGGGAGGCATAAGCTTCAGGTATAAGCTCTACTTTCTAAAATATTTACTTAATTATTAATATATTGCTTCTTGTTCTTAATATTAAAAAACACCTAATAAGATTTATTAAGGTACATTCTGAATTTAATGTTATACTTGTTAAATTACTAATGTCTTAATGCATCTTCTCAAAGTTACAAGTTATATATAGAGCTGACAGGTATATAGGCAAGAGATGCTTTCAGCATTACTGGTGTACGATTTGGCACTAGAACTTCTAAATATCATAATTCTATAAAATTCTCTGGCTCTGGAGCTTTTCCTATGCTCAGAAGCATGTTCCTTCAGTTTCGAAGTTTCAGCATTTCTTTTATAACGTGAGTTTTTTAAATGGGAGGGGAAACAGACATTTTCTTGTACCCATTGGTTTTAGTTTGTGATGTGACCAATCAGTAGAACCTCTATTTTAGAATTTAAATGATTATCAAATCCACTCAATTATTCTTGCCTTATTTAATGAATCTAAATATCTACATATTATCTGATCAACCAAATGATTAGCTATAGGATGTCAGTGAGTACTTCTCAATACCTGCTTTTTCCTGCAACACTGCACTATATATTACACTTTCTGAGTGTTTTTCTGAATGTTGTATTCAAAAGTTTTTCTGAATGTTGTATGACAAAGTAGAAATGCTCAAAAAGTAGGTAATTCTGGAGGTATGAATAAAATTATTACTTGAATTAATCAAATTTTTATTGAGATACTTTTAATACAACCGAGTTAAGAAGGAGTTTAACAATCATATCTTCCTCAGAATTTTGTTTTCCTATTATTTATTCCTAATGAAAAAGTGCTAAAGCATGTTTGTGAGACTATGGAAATATCACATACTCATATATGTGAAGAGAAATATCTCTACTCTTAGCTATAATGAGATGTGATTCAAGAAGAAAAGACTGACTTCTTCACAGTAACTTTCTTACCTGTCTACCACAAAGATATAATTTTTATCAAGAGTATCATGTATTAGATATGTACTTTGTATGACTTGTCTTAAAATCTTTTAAAACTTGAGTAATAAATTTAAAATTGACAGATTAAGCCAGTAGAGAGTGATACAGATTAATAGCATATTGAACTAAGAGGAACTCCTTGTCAAGGGATTTTGATGATAGGAATAGATTTTTGGCATCCTCTTTTGTGGCTCAGATGGTAGAGCGTCTGCCTACAATGCGGGAGGCCCAGGTTCTAATCCCTGGGCTGAGAAGATCTCCTGGAGAAGGAAATGGCAACCCACTCCAGTATTCTTGCCTGGAAAATCCCATGGACAGAGGAGCCTGGTAGACTACAGTCCGTGGGGTCACAAAGAGTCGGACACGACTGAGCGACTTCACTTTGTTTGTTTGGATATCATATAATTCAGTAACAATTCTTTCAGATAAATAACACTATGGTTTTGCTTTGGCTATCAAGAGGTTTGAGCCAAATTCATGATCCAGTACTCTTAACTCTATAGGAACATATACTATGCATTTTTGCAAGCTAATCTTTCTCATGGACTTTTTTCTTAATCACATTTTCCTTTCAATCATATTCTTTTGGCTATTAATATTATCCTTTTATAATCACTAGTATTTGTGTAACCTTCTTTAAATACTTCTGTGAAATGGAATAGGAAACAAATATATAAATAGTAATAAAGATTATTTATAACTCTATGAGCTTATTTAATTTTATTTATTCTTGCTCTTTATAATTATTATTATATTTCACCAAGTGCAATTTATATACATTTTCTCACTGAAATTTAAAATATATGGCAGTTTAGCCAGGGAGTTGATAAGCTTTCTAATATTTTTATATGTTTTTAACATATTAATCACAATTTATAGTTGTGGTTCTCAAAGAATTGTCATTTGATCAACCAGTTCACAGGGAGTTCAGCAGTTTGGAAAGAAAAGTTATTGCACAATTTTTTAATATACATTATAGAAATCTGAACAAGAAAGATGATTAAGATTATCATAAAAATCCTAGCATCTACTTAGTAATCTTTACTGTACTAAAGATTTTGAAGGTACTGAGAAGAATGTAATTATCAGTTTATCTCAGTTGCATTTATTTTTCAGGAGACAGCTCACTTGGTTAATTTTTTCATATCATTCTGTATTTTAAGTATTTATTTTTATTTTAACTATACGTTGTGTTAGGTCCCTAATTTTCTGTATTATAAATGGCTCAAAAGTTGGTCTTTGAAAAGCAAAAGTCTTAAAAATCAAATAGCACTGTTCAGAAAAATACCATAGTTAAATATTTAACAATACTCCAGTGAGCTTATAAAATGTAAAGCTGTATGTCCAGGAATGTGAGTATATATCATGATGTTTCTGAAGAAAGTGATAAAACCAGAACAAAATGTGACACTTAATATCTGAAAATTGCCTTTTATTCAACTAACTAGAGATCATCTTAATCTTCAGGATATTGTCTGTTATAAAGTATGATTAAGTAGTGACATAAAGCTATGGAGACTTTTATATCATTTTTCAAACAAAATTACCTTGATGGCAAATATCTCTAGAACAATCACAAACTCTTGCATTTTAGCAAGAAATTGATTAATTTTTCTGCTAAAATAGAAAATAATCAAAATTTACTATTTTCTTTATAGCAACACCATTTGCAGGTCACACATTGCCAAGAAGCATATAAAACCATCTGCAAAGTTACAAATATTATGCTCAGAAGAAAGTGAGGCAAGCCGTTGGCAAGCTCCTTTATCGAATGATACCATTTGGCTTTGTATATCAACAAACATACTACTAGGAAAAGAAACACTACATTGGGAGAGTGTGAAGAGATTTTTGACTTATAGCTGGATGAAACCTACAAAATGGGAATCCGTTCTTAATATATGTGCATGAAAAGACATATACTCAATAGATAATTATGATATTCATTTTGAAACAAGAAGCTATAGGAGAAAAAGAAATCTTATTTTATGAGCCTTGACGTAGATTGGGGAAGGCGCTTCAGGCTTGTTTCTGAGGGAGCACAAGCAACGTGTGCATCAAGAAAGTCACTGCGGAGTGAATAACGCAGTAATGTCATCCACACAGTGCTTTGCCCACATACTGCTTTATTCGTAGATACCAGTTGGTGGTTAACAAAATGCCTCCTGATTTTGATTTAGTGCTGAAGGAAATGGTGAAAACTGTGGTCCAATGATGCTAAACATTTGAGAAACCCTGTTAAATGTCAGACTCTGATAGTGCCTCATTAGAATTATTGCTAGAACCTTTTCTAATTAGTTTCTGAGATCATTCTTGACTCACTCTAATCCATGGGTTGGCAAACTTTTTCCATAAAGTCTTCATTGTAAATTCTTTCAGCTTTGTAGGACATATGGCTTCTGTTGTAACTACTCATTGTAGCACAACATGTAAACAAATAAGTGTGACAATATTCTGATAACACTTTATTCACAAGCAAGTAGTGGGCTGGATCTGGCCCATGGGCTACAATTTAAACTCCTGCTAATCTCTCTGGTACTTCATCCAGAGGAGTTAATGTAATGTGAAATTTTGATCATAACACACATCTACTAAGCAGCTTTTATTTTCCTTTGTTGATAATTAAAGCTTGGTATCTTTAGAATGATATTCAAAGTCTTTCTTATTTGAGTTCTCTCTCCCTTTTGAGTCTTATCTTATGCTTTTATTCAATATGAACTTGAAGATATAGTAACTCTACTCAAAATGAAGCACAGAGAGGAAAATACAAATAAGCAAACAAACCAGTGTGTAAGTGTAATCAAACAGCGTCAAGAGTTCTAATGTGTGCTGTGTGTGTGTGTGTGATCAGAGAGGTGAAGAAAAGGACAGAGAGAACAAAAATATTTTAAAATTAGTGGTAGAAAAATTTTCCAAATTCGATGAAAACTATAAGTGTGCAGATTAAAAAACCCCAAAATATCTAAATACAAGTAACAAAGAAAAAAACACCAAAGTACACTGTACCTAAGTGTTTAAAACCAGTAATAAGGAGAAAATCTTAAAATCAGAGAGCGTAAACACATTATGTCTCAAGGAACAAAAATACATATGACATCATTTCAACTTAGAAGGAATACAAGCCAGAAGACAGTGAAGCAACATCTTTGAAGTACTGAAAAAAAGTAATAAAGCAAACAAAAATATTAACCTTAAATCTTTGACTGGTTAAAATATCTTTCAAAATAAAAGGTAATTTTGGTGGTTCCTCAAGAAATTAAATGGAATGACTGAAGACTAGAAATTCCACTGCTAGCTAGATACCGAATAATTGAAAACACAGAATAAGAAGGGCTTCACTAGTGGTTCAGTGGTAAAGAATCTTCCTGCAATGTAGGAGACCTGAGTTCAATACCTGGGTCAGGAAGATCTGCTGGAGAAGAAAATGGCAACCCACTCCAGTATTCTTGCCTGGAAAATCCCATGAAAAGAGGAGCCTGGCAGATTACAGTTCATGTCACAAAGAATTAGACATAACTGAGCACGCACACACATACACAAACTCATATGGATACTTGCTCACCAATATTCATAGCAATATGATTCACAACTGCTAAAATGTAGAAACAACTGAAGCAACTATAAACAAATGAATGGATAAACAAAATGTGATATGGACATATACATGGGATATTAGTCGCAAAAATGAATGAAGTTCTGATATATGCTATGACATTGGTGAAGCTTGAAAACATCATGGTAAGTAAAATAAGCCAGACACCAAAGGCCCAATGTCATGTGATTCCACTCATTTGAAATACCTAGAATAGGCACACTCACTGAGATAGAATTAGATTGGAGGTTACCAGAGGCTGGGAGGAAGGAGAGGGAGGAATTATTGCTTAATGGATACAAAGTTTCTGTTTGGGTTGGTGAAAATTTGGAAATAGATAGTAGCACAGTTGTACAACAACATCAATCATTTATCTTAAAAAATTATTAAAAGGCAAATTTTGTATTACCACAATAAAAATTCTTAGAACTTTAATAAATTAAAAGAAAATTTCAAAAGTGTTTAAAATGCTGCTTGACAAGTAAGACATATTTTAACACAAAACAAAAGAAAAAACGTAAAACACCCCAAAGATGAAATAAAGACTTTCTAAGACATATAAAAGCTGAAAGAACCCATCACTAGAAAACCTGCAGTATAGGAAATATTAAAGGAAGTCCTTCAGACAGAAGAAAAATGATACCAGAAGAAAATCTGAGTCTAAACAAATGCCAAAAATGGTTAACTACAATGTAAATATTTTATAATTATTGAAAATACCTGTTTAAAGCAAAATATTTTAAAATATAGTTGGGCTTATAACATATGTAAAGCAATGTTTAAGACAACAATAACGCAAAGTCTGGGAGCAAGAAATGGAGAAATTCTGTTATGAGGCTCTCATATTATACTTGAAGTATTATTATATCACTTGAAAATACAGTCTAATGATTTAAAGATATATACTACCAACTCTAAAGCTTCTACATTTGAACACTCAATAGACTGATATGCTTTCCAAATCCAAATAAAACACTTCCAAACATAGATAATATAATGGGCAAAAAAAAAAAAAAAAACAAGTTTCAATGAATTTAAAAGAATTTAAGTTATACAAAGTTATTCTCTGATCACAAGGGAACTAAAGTACAGATCAATAATGTCATTATATCTAGAAAATCCTCAGATATTTGGAAATTAAATCACATACTTCAAAATAAACCATAGATCAGAAAAGGAAATTAGAAAGTATTTTGAACTGAATGAAAACAAAACAGAACACATCAAAATCTCTGGGATGAAGCTAAATAAATAGAAATGTATAATACTAACACCTATGCTAGAAAATAAGGTCCAAAATCAGGTACCTCATTTTATATTTTACAAAATAGAAAAAAAGAAGAGCAAATGAAACTTATAGAAAGCAGAACAAAAGAAATACATAGTTCAGAGAGGAAATCAAGGCCATAGATAACAAAAAATCAATAGAGAAAATAAGCAAAGCCAAAAACTGCTCTCTGAGATCAATATAATCTATAAACTTCTAATCATACTGATCAGACAAAATAAGAACACACAAATTAACATCAGAAAGAAAAATTGAGACATTATTAATGATTCTAAAGGTAATTAGAAAGTGATAATTAGAAAATCTTATGAATAACTTTTGTCAAGTAATTTGATGATTTGAATTAAATGCATACATTCCCTGAAAGAGATAATGTCCCAACATGAGGACAACATAACTCTTACACTAAAACTAGGAAAAGACATTATAAGCAAAGAAAACTACCAGTATCTTCCATGAATACCAGAACTATATACCAAAATCCTCCATGAATATAGACTTCAAAAATCTCAACAAAATTTTAGCAAATGAAGCTCCACCATGTATAAAGTTTACTACATCATGACCAAGTGGGATTTAGCCAAGTAATAAGGTTTAACATTCAAAATTCAATCAATTTATTTCCCCATAATAACAGATAAAATAAGAAAATATATGACCATTTCAATAGGTACAAAGTATTTAACATAATCCAATATCCAATTTTGATTAAGAAATAAAATCTTACCAAGCTAGTATAGAAAAGAAACTTTCTCAACTTGATAAAGAATATCTACAAAATCTATGGTTAACATCACACTTAATGGTAAAACACTGAATGATTTTTCCCTAAAGGCAAGAACTTTATGGAAAGTCAAAAGGATGTCCATTTTTACCCATTTTCTTCATCATTGTACTGGATATTGGGCCCAGGGCAGTAAATCAAGAAAAGGAAATAACAGGCATATGAATTGAAAAGGAAAAAACAGAAGTCTTTATTCACATATTACATGATTGTATACATAGAAAATCTGATAAAAGCTACTAGAAGTAGTGGGTGAGTTTAGCAAGAAAATCAATATAAACATTAAATTGTATTTCCATGTACTATAAAATTGAAAGAATAATTCTATTTATAATAGCAACAAAATATAACATACTAAGGAATGGATTTGATAAATGGTGCATAAGACCTGTGTTCATTGAAAACTATAAAATATTGCTGAAGGTAATTAAAAAAACTTAAGTAAATGAAAATATCTACTGTGCCCATGGATCAGAAATTCAATAGTTATTAACATGTCAGTTCTTTCCATATCAATCTTTAGATTTAATTATATGTGGAATACATCATGCAAAATGCTGGGCTGGATAAAGCTCAAGCTGGAATCAAGATTTCCAGGAGAAATATCAATAACCACAGATATGTAGATCACCCTACTCTAATGGCAGAAAGTGAAAGGAACTAAAGAGCCTCTTGATGAAGGTGAAAGAGGAGAGTGAAAAAGTTGGGTTAAAACTCAACATTCAAAAAACAAAGATCATAGCATCTGGTCCAATCACTTCATGGACAGACTTTATTTCCTGCACTCCAAAATCACTGCAGATGGTGACTGCAGCCATGAAATTAAAAGATGCTTATATAAAAAGCTGTGACCAACCTAGATAGCATATTTAAAAGCAGAGACATTACGTTGCTGACAAAGGTCCGTCTAGTCAAAGCTGTGGTTTTTCCAGTAGTCATGTATGGATATGAGAGTTGGACCATAAAGAAAGCTGAGTGCCAAAGAATTGATGCTTTTGAACTGTGGTGTTGGAGAAGACTCTTGTGAGTCCCTAGACTGCATGAAGATAAAACTATTCAATTGTAAAGGAAAGCTGAATAGTTGAAAGTTAAGTCACTCAGTCGTGTCCGACTCTTTGCAACCCTGTGGACTGTAGCCCACCAGGCTCCTCCGTCCATGGGATTCTCCAGGCAAGAGTACTGGAGTGGGTTGCCATTTCCTTCTCCAGGGGATCTTCCTGACCCAGGGATCAAACCCAGGTCTCCCGCATTAGAGGCAGACGCTTTAACCTCTGAGCCACAAGGGAAGCCGTATTGTAAAGGAAATCAGTCCTGAATATTCATTGGAAGGACTGATGCTGAAGCTCAAGGTCCAATACTTTGGCACCAGATACAAAGTACTGACTCATTGGAAAAGACCTTGATGCTGGGAAACACTGAAGGCAGAAGGAGAAGGGAATGGCAGAGGATGAGATGGTTGGATGGCGATGGACATGGGTTTGAGCAAGCTCTGGGAGTTGGTGATTGACAGGGAAGCCTAGCTTGCTGCAGTCCTGGGGTCACAAATAGCCAGACACAACTGAGCAATTGAACTGAAGACATTTAACTCAGTGAAACAACAAATCTTAATATACAACTTGAAATTATAAACTGTCTCAAAAAAAAAATAGGGTAAAAGCAAATTCTTAGCTAAAACATAAAAATCATGATCTATAGGGCAAATATTTTAAAATTAGGTTTATCAAAATTAAGAACAAAATAGCAATAACCTCAGATATGCAGATGACACCACCCTTATGGCAGAAAGTGAAGAGGAACTCAAAAGCCTCTTGATGAAAGTGAAAGTGGAGAGTGAAAAAGATGGCTTAAAGCTCAACATTCAGAAAACAAAGATCATGGCATCTGATCCCATCACTTCATGGGAAATAGATGGGGAAACAGTGGAAACAGTGTCAGACTTTATCTTTTGGGGCTCCCAAATCACTGCAGATGGTGACTGCAGCCATGAAATTAAAAGACGCTTACTCCTGGGAAGAAAAGTTATGACCAACCTAGATAGCATATTGAAAAGCAGAGACATTACTTTGCCAAAAATGTCTGTTTAATCAAGGCTATGGTTTTTCCAGTAGTCATGTATGGATGTGAGAGTTGGACTGTGAAGAAAGCTGAGCACCAAAGAATTGATGCTTTTGAACTGTGATGTTGGAGAAGACTCTTGAGAATCCCTTGGACTGCAAAGAGATCCAACCAGTCCATTCTAAAGGAGATCAGCCCTGGGTGTTCTTTGGAAGGACTGATGCTAAAGCTGAAACTTCAGTACTTTGGTCACCTCATGCGAAGAGTCGACTCATTGGAAAAGACTCTGATACTGGGAGGGATTGGGGGCAGCAGGAGAAGGGGATGACAGAGGATGAGATGGCTGGATGGCATCACCAATTCGATGGACATGAGTTTGAGTGAACTCTGGGAGTTGGTGATGGACAGGGAGGCCTGGCATGCTGCGATTCATGGGGTCACAAACAGGTGGACACAACTGAGCGACTGAACTGAACTGAACTGTGCTTCAAAATAGGGGTTCCCAGGGGGCGCTAGTGGTAAAGAATTCGTCTGCCATTGCAGCAAACTTAAGAGAGGCGGTCCGATCCCTGGGTGGGGAAGATCCCCTGCAGAGGGGCACCTCACCTCACTCCAGTATTTCTCATGGACAGAGAAGCCTGGTGGGCTACAATCCATAGGATTGCAAAGAGTTGGACATGACTGAACCGGCTTGGCACAGCACAGTGCTCCAAAATATGCTGCTAAGAGGATTAAAAGAAAAACAACTAACATTGAGAGAACATGCTTGTAAATCATGTGTTCAGTAGTGGACTTTTATCTAGAATGTGTATATTGAAAAATCTCAAACTTATTAATAAGAACAAACAATCCAATTATTAAAATGCTCAGTATATTTTAACAGACATTACATAAACAAGATATGCAAATGAAAAGATGATAATCATCATTATCTACTAAGGACATTTTTACTAAAACCATAATGAAATAACATTATACACCCACCAGAATGGTTAAAATTAAGAAAAGTTAACATAATCACATCAAGTATTGGTGTGAATGTGGAGCAACTAGAACTTTTCATCACTGCTAGTATGAACATAAAAGAGCACCACCACTTTGGAGAACAACTTGAAATTTCTTAGACATTACATACCTACTATTTGATTCAACCATTCCATTCCTAGATATTTACTTAAGAAAAATGGAAGTATATGTCCATACAAAAACATGTATATGAGTATGTGCATCAGTTTTAACTGAAGTAGCCCCAAACTGGAAACAAACCAAATATTCATCACCAGGTAAATTGATAAACAAATTACAGATTATGCATGCAGTGAAATATTACTCAGTAAGAAAAAATGGAATTATTGGTACACACAACTACATGGATGAATCTAGAAAGAATTGAAAGAAGACATGCAAGATAATTCCATTTATAAAGAACTCTAGAAAATGCAAACTAATCTAGAGTAATAGGAAGATCAGTGGCTGGCTGGCTGGGGGTAAGCATGGGAGGGCAGAAAACAGGATTTATAAAGAGCAAGAGAAAATATGGGGGATGATGGGTATATTCAGTATCTTGATTGTTGTGCCAATTTCATGGGTGTATACATGTAAAATATATCAAAGGATGATTTTAAAATGTGCAGTTTACTATATGTCTATTATACTTCAGTAAGACTGTTTAAAGTTTTTTCTCTCAAGGAGCTTTCAATCTTGAATTTTGGGGGGAGACATTACATGGCGCTACAATGATTTTTGAGATAAAATATTCAAGTTAAATACTATTGAATTATTTTAAGGAGAAATAAAAGCATTTGTCAGTTTGACAAATAAAGTTCCCTTTTAATTTTCCCATGTACCTAGACTGCCAAAGCCTCTTAGTTTCTTATTGAAAATGTGGTTGGCCTTCTAAGAAGATAATCGTATCAACATAATGTCTATGAAACAATGCCCTGAGGCAGCTTCTGACCTTTCTCCAGTAGGTACAGTTTGGTATGGTTCATCTACTATGAATTTCACAGCAGGTATAAAAATTAGACAGTTGGGAATTTACTAGGAAATCAAATATGGCATCGTCATTTGTTTAAATCAAGGAATGACTTGTTTTCCAAGACGGTAAAGCGTCTGCCTACAATGCAGGAGACCTGGGTTCAATTCCTGTGTCGGGAAGATCTCCTGGAGAAGGGAATGGAAACCCACTCCAGTATTCTTGCCCCCCCCCCAAAAAAAAGGGGCTCAAAGAAATACACATTACTATCTATAAATTAGACAATTAAAAGTCCAGGGAGAGGCCATTTTTATTAATCTTATGGTTTATCTATGTTATCTAGAAAGCTCAAAGCTAACCCCTAAAGAACTGCAAATTACTTATTCATGTCACTTATTTTTCTCATTCATACTTTCACTTACTATCTCAATAAACTCACAGGAAAGATTGCTCTGCCAGTGCTCCCATGTTCTTTCACTGATTTTTACTGATCCTGCCCCATTAGATGCTCTTTACTGTTCTCTCTCTGTTTAATTTGTTTTCCCCAACTTTCTCCAACTTATCCCCCAGCCCCACATCCTACTCCTCACTAACGTTACAACTGCCCACCTTGAGGATGTTTGCAGCAAACCCACTGTTGCAAAGAGATAAATAGTTGTCATAATATATATGTTGAATAAACACAATCTATAATATAATCGATGTGCAACTTTTCTTTATATCTCACCATTAGCTTAAAATATGTTACCTGAGACTAACATTTGTATCCCTGGATAGAAATTTGGAAAGAAATCATGAATTTTGTGCTCACTCTTAGATAGAGTCTTAGTTCAGCAATTAGAAAGTGTCCGGTAGAAGATGATCAGTACTTTGATTTTCTTCCCAGATTAAATTTTTATTCCTTTTCTGTAAACTGGTTAGAAGTTGCCTGCGCCATCATGAAATGATCCTGATTCAATTTTCTCCCTTTTTTCCTACTTATGTTCTCATCTTCCCTTGGTAGCTGCTATGTTAGGCCATTTCAGGTTCAAGAAGAGAAGGAGGAAAGGTAAGAGGCAAGGATTTTCTCATTAGGCTGAGTGGCTTTCTACTTTCTGTGTCTGACATATGATAAAAGCCAACCTTCAGGAGGATATAAGGGTCCTGTAGAGATTTCTACCAATGGGAACATTCTTGTGAAGTTCCTTTGATCCCTACTGGACACTACTCTATACTGAGTGGTCAACTGCAATTCATTCTGCAAGCTCTACCATCCAAATTTGTCTTCAGTTTCATGTTGCAACCCTGAGGTTCCCCTTCTGAACAGGACTCAAAACAATACTATATATCTCTCCATGTAGTCCACTTGGAGTAAGAAATTTTCTCTTGCATTCCTTGCATCTAAAAGGCAAATATTCTCTTGTAAAATCTTCAAATAGGCATGCTTCTCTCACACAGTTTAGAGTCTAGTCTGTCATATTGGTTTTTGAGTTAAAACTTCCATTTTGAGCCCTATGATGCTAATTAGGCTTAAAGTCTTAACAGCTCTCATGATCATTGTCTCTAAAGCAATCACTCCAGTTGAGTTCAGTTCAGTCACTCAGTCATGTTAGAATCTTTGCAGCTCCCAGGGCTTGCTCAAACTCATATCCATTGAGTTGGTTATGCCATCCAACCATTTGATCCTCTGTCATCCCCTGCTCCTCCTGCCTTCAATCTTTCCCAGCATCAGGGTCTTTTCCAATGAGTCAGTACTTCAAATCAGGTGGCCAAAGAATTGGAGCTTCAGCTTCAGCATCCAGTTCTACCAATGAAGATACAGGACTGATTTCCTCTAGGATAGACTGGTTTGCTCTCCATGCAGTCCAAAGGACTCACAAGAGTCTTCTCCAAAACCATAATTCAAAAGCATCAATTCTTCAGCATTCAGCTTTCTTTATGGTCCAACTCTCACATCCATACATGACTACTGGAAAAACCATAGCTTTGACTAGACGGACCTTTGTCGGCATAGTAATGTCTCTGCTTTTTAATATGCTATCTAGGTTGGTCACAGCTTTCTTCCAAGGAGCAAGCATCTTTTAATTTCATTAAAATTAATGCTGCAGTCACCATCTGCAGTGATTTTGGAACCCAAGAAAATAAAATCTGTCACTGTTTCCCTATCTATTTGCCATGATTGATGGGACTGGATGCCATGATCTTAGTTTTTTGAATGTTGAGTTTTAAGCCAGTTTTTTCACTTTCCACTTTCACTTTCATCAAGAGGCTTTTTAGTTCCTCTTTGCTTTCTGCCATAAGGGTGGTGATCTGCATATCTGTGGTTATTGATATTTCTCCTGGCAATCTTGATTCTAGCTTGTGCTTCATCTAGCCTGGCATTTTGCATGATGTACTCTACATATAAGTTAAATAAACAGAAGACATATTACAGCTTTGTCATACTCCTTTCTTCTCTTACTCCTTAAGACATTCAAAATAATTTCTGGCTATAGAATTTCAGGTCTTATTAGGTAAGAGTGAGCATTTTATATATGCCCACAGGCAGGGTGTTCAGAGAGCAAAAATTTTTTCTGGAATGTTGGAAACCATTCCACAAAGGCAGCTGACATAAGCTTTAGCTATATTGTTTATTCGAAAACTATTCAAACTAGAAAAATAGGGAAGTTTTCATTGCTTTGTTGTTGTTTTTTAGTTGCTAAGTTGTGTCCAACTCTTTTATAACCCCATGGACTTCCAAGCAAAAGTTGTGCTTACTGCCTGATGGGATTATATAAAGCCACACTTAACTCGTTAGTCAGTAGAGAAATAACACCAGAAAGAATGAAGAGACAGAGCCAAAGCAACAACAACACCCAGCTGTGGATATGACTAGTGATGGAAGTAAAGTCCAATGCTGTAAAGAACAATATTGCATAGGAACCTGGAATGTTAGGTCCGTGAATCAAGGCAAATTGGAAGTGATCAAACAGGAGATGGCAAGAGTGAATATCAACATTTTAGGAATCAGCGAACTAAAATGGACTGGAATGGGTGAATTTAACACAGATGACCATTATATCTACTACTGTGGGCAACAATCCCTTAGAAGAAATGGAGTAGCCATCATAGTCAACAAAAGAGTCTGAAATGCAGTACTTGGATGCAATCACAAAAATGACAGAATGTTCTCTGTTCATTTCCAAGGAAAACCATTCAATATTGCAGTAATCCAAGTCTATGCCCCAACCAGTAATGCTGAAGAAGCTGAAGTTGAATAGTTCTGTGAAGACTTACAAGACCTTTTAGAATTAACACCCCCAAAAGATGTCCTTTTCATTATAGGGGACTGGAATGCAAAAGTAGGAAGTCAAGAAATAACTGGAGTAACAGGCAAATTTGGCCTTGCAGAACAGAATGAAGCAGGGCAAAGGCTAACAGAGTTTTGCCAAGAGAACCCACTGGTCATAGCAAATACCCTCTTCCAACAACACTGGAGAAGACTACACATGGACATCACCAGATGGTCAATACCAAAATCAGATTATATTCTTTGCAGTCAAAGATGGAGAAGCTCTATCCGGTCAACAAAAGAAGACTGGGCGCTGAATGTGGCTCAGATCATGAACTCCTTATTGCTACAAACAGACTTAAATTGAAGAAAATAGGGAAAACCACTAGACCATTCAAATATGACCTCAATCAAATCCCTTATGATTATACAGTGGAAGTAAGAAATAGATTCAAGGGATTAGATTTGATACACAGAGTGCCTGAAGAACTATTGACAGATATTCATGACATTGTACTGGAGAGGGGATCAAGACTATTCCCAAGAAAAAGAAATTCAAAAAGGCAAAATGGTTATCTGAGGAGGCCTTACAAATATCTGTGAAAAGAAGAAAAGCAAAAGGCAAAGGAGAAAAGGAAAGATATACCCTTTTGAATGCAGAATTCCAAAGAATAGCAAGTTGCTGCTGCTGCTAGGTCACTTCAGTCGTGTCTGACTCTGTGACTCTATGGACAGCAGCCCACCAGTCTCCTCTGTCTACAGGATTCTCTAGTCAAGAATACTGATGTGGGTTGCCATTTCCTTCTCCAAAGAATAACAAGGAGAGATAAGAAAGCCTTCCTCAGTGATCAATGCAAAGAAATAAGGGAAAACAATAGAATGGGAAAGACCAGAGATCTCTTCAAGAAAATGAGATACCAAGGGAACATTTCATGCAAAGATGTGCACAATAAGGACAGAAATGGCATGGACCTAACAGAAGCAGAAGATATTAAGAAGAGGTGGCAAGAATACACAGAAGAACTGTACAAAAAAAGATCTTCACAACCCAGATAATCACTATGGTGTGATCACTCACATAGAGCCAGATACACTGGAATGTGAAGTCAAGTGGGCCTTAGGAAGCATCACTACCAACAAAGCTAGTGGAGGTGATGGAATCCAGTTGAGCCATTTCAAATCCTAAAAGATGATGCTGTGAAAATGCTTCACTCAATATGCCAGCAAATTTTTTAACCTCATCAGTGGCCACAAGACTGAAAAACTCACTTTTCATTCCAATCCCAAAGAAAGCCAATGCCAACGAATGCTCAAACTGCTGCACAATTGCACTCATCTCACAGGCTAGCAAAATAATGCTCAAAATTCTCCAAGCCAGGCTTCAACAGTGTGTGAACTGTGAACTTCCAGATTTTAGATGGATTTAGCAGCAGCAGCAGCAGAAAAGGCAGAAGAACCAGAGATCAAATTATCAACATCTGTTGGATCATCAAAATAGCAAGAGAGTTCCAGAGAAATATCTACTTCTGCTTTACTGACTAGGCCAAAGACTTTGACTGTGTGGATCACAACAAACTGTGGAAAATTCTTCAAGAGATAGGAATACCAGACCACCTGACCTGCCTCCTGAGAAATCTGTATGCAGGCCGGGAAGCAATGGTTAGAACTGGACATGGAACAACAGACTGGTTCCAAATAGGGAAAGGAGTACGTCAGGCTTTATATTGTCACCCTGCTTACTTAACTTATATGCAGAGTACATCATGAGAAATGCTGGACTGGATGAAACACAAGCTGGAATGAAGACTGCCAGGAGAAATATCAATAAACTCAGATATGCAGATGACACACCGTTATGGCAGAAAGTGAAGAAGAACTAAAGAGCCTCTTGATGAAAGTGAAAGAGGAGAGTAAAAATGTTGCCTTAAAACTCAACATTCAGAAAGCTAAGTTCATGGCATCTGGTCCCATCACTTCATGGCAACTAGATGGGCAACAGTGAAAACATTGACAGACTTTATTTTCTTGAATTCCAAAATCACTGCAGATGGTGACTGCAGCCATGAAATTAAAAGTTGCTTGCTCCTTGAAAGAAAAGTTATGACTAACCTAGATAGCATATTAAAAAGCAGAGACATTAGTTTGCTAACAAAGATCTGTCTAGTCAAAGCTATGGTTTTTCCGGTAGTCATGTATGGATGTGAGAGATGAACTATAAAGAAAGCTTAGCATTGAAGAATTGATGCTTTTGAACTGTGGTGTTGGAGAAGACTCTTGAGAGTCCCTTGGACTGCAAGGAGATCCAACCAGTCCATCCTAAAGAAAAGCAGTCCTGAATATTCACTGGAAGGACTAATGCTAAAGCTGAAACTCCAATACTTTGGTCACCTGATGCTAAGAACTGACTCATCTGAAAAAACCCTGATGCTGGGAAAAATTGAAGGTGGGAGGAGAAGGGGACAGAGGATGAGATGGTTGGATAGCATCACTGACTCGATGGACATGAGTTTGAGTAAACAGATAAATTGTATACAGGATGAGATCTCAACTGACCATCCTACTAGATACGTCTTTTATTTTTTAATGTATGGCAAATATGAATCTGTATCTCTTCCACAGTTGAAACTTTTTGCAAAGCTTTTTTCATAACACCACTTTTCAGTCAGATCTGACACTATACTTTGATTGTAAATATTTCCTTAAAATAAATATAATATTTAAAATGCAATTTTTAAAGACTAAAATCAAGCCACTGGAGATTGAATAACATATCTAAAGTGATCTTGAGAATATATATACTTACACACTACATTTTAATTTAAACTCCTGTTATTACAGTAACTAGTCACAAAATGGCTCCCTATTTATGCAATATGTTAGCTGTAATGTTACTTAAATTGAACAGATGAGTGCTTCTAATAATGTATGTTTACTTCATGAACTTGTGGGCAATTACATTGTAATTATGTCTTTGTAGGTGCTTTTTACTGACATATAGAGCGCCAGTGCATTTTAAATGTAATTGCAGTTCTCTGTACCATTTAGCAAAGCTGAAAATTGTTAAAGGTTTGTAAATTACCTACATTTAGACCATAGGCAACTAGGCAAATTAAGTGACACTGTCAGAAATGTTACAACATAAATTGGTACCAAGTATAAATTCAAGGTAGACTTTCTTTTCTAAATGAGTCTCGTTTATATTAATAGAGTACCTTCTAAAAAAGATAAGCAAAAAAGAAAGAAAAGTGCATACTGCTCATTGATCAGCCTTTTAATGCACATGGAAAGCAATGAAAGTGTTAGTCACTCAGTCGTGTCTGACTCTTTTGACCCCATGGACTATAGCCCACCGGGTTCCTCTGTCCATGGGATTCTCCAGGCAAGAGTACTTGAGTAGATGGCCATTCCCTTCTCCAGAGGATCTTCCTGACCCAGGGATTGAACCCGTCTCCCGCATGGCAGGCAGATTCTTCTCTGTGTGATCCACCAGGGAAGCCCTGCAAAGTGATGTCTGGTCTGCAATGACGTTTTCAATTGTAAAACTATTTAAAATTAAGAACTTGGATTTGTTGTATAGTACTTAGGATCATTGAGTATATGATGACTCTGGAGAAGATCTCCTAACATAGAATTTTTATGAAACTATATAGCAAAGTGGGGGGAAACTGGCTTTCACAATTTAACAGATTTCTGTCACTTTTTATATCTATAGCCTTGTTCAGCAAGTAACTTCATTCTTGAGCTTCAACTTTTTTTTTTTTAAATTGGACTATGCTGCTGTTGCTGCTAAGTTGCTTCAGTTGTGTCCGACTCTGTGCAACCCCATAGACGGCAGCCCACCAGGCTCCCCAGTCCCTGGTTGCCATTTCCTTCTCCAATGCATGAAAGTGAAAAGTGAGAGTCGCTCAGTTGTGTCTGACTCTTAGCGACCCCATGGACTGCAGCCCACCAGGCTCCGTCCATGGGATTTTCCAGGCAAGAGTTCTGGAGTGGGGTGCCATTATAATTACTGAAAAATATTGTGTAGTTTTCTGTTGTACAACAGAGTGAATTAGCCAGACATATACATTATCTTCTCTCTCTTGAGCCTCCCTCCCACTCCACCCATCCCATTCCTCTAGGTCATCACAGAGCACTGAGCTGAGTTCCCTATGGTATACAACAACTTCCCACTAGCTTTATTACACATGGTAGTGTATGTATGTCAATGCTACTCTCCCAATTCATCCTTTAATCTAAAATATGATAATAATAATAGTCAGCTTCAAAAGACTACCATGAAGATTAAGATGGACTATTATATTCAAGCCCTCAAAAGAGGTGAGTTCCTTCAGTCTTACCTTCTGATAAAATTTTTTTTCTTTAGACGCAGTGAAGGCGTCTCTGAGGCTGTGTAGAATCAGCCACGAAACTGCAAAGCTGACACGGATTTACTTCAGCCCATGGGATTAAAGAAACCTAGCGACGATTGTATCCTGAAAAATGTTCACTTTAGCTTCTGAAGCAATATCCCATAGAGGAGACTAGTCTCCAAAGACCAGCAACGGCAGTTAAGGAAATTAATTGTGAAAGTATTACTCTGTCACTTTGTACCTTCAGGCCAGTCGCTTATTGATGGCAAGGGTTTAGGTTCAGATAAAACCATTTCACCCATGCAAGCCCTCTCCATTAAATGGAAAACGAGCCTCTGAGCTTGACAGCACAGAAAGCTCTGCTGCTCAGAAAGCCATTCTTAAAGGGTCATTTTATTTATTTGTGTAAGATTAGAGAGTCAGTATCAGGCCATATTCTTAGAATACAAATAATGAATTAATAATACGATAGAATTACATGCATTTTTAAAAGTCCCATATTCATATGACATAGAAATGATCACAATTAAAGTTATTAACTGGGAAATCCTGTAGCTGTGGAGAGAAGCACTGAATAAGCATCAGGCAGCCACTAACGGAGCTGTTTCTCACTGAGTAAGCCCAGGCACGTCACTTGCCACTTGGAGTCACAATTTCCTCTTTAAAAAAGTAGCAATAATTAAGAACTGCCATCCCTCCTCAGACTTTAACTTTCTAAATGAGATAACATATGAGAAAATACTTTATCTATGCATATAGTACTTTATAGTGTACTAATTTTTTTTGGTAGACATTTGGCCTGGAAACTTAAAACGATGATATTTTTCTCTTTCTCATATTCTTATCATTATTTTTTTTCATCTTGCCTAGTGAAATGATTAAATATTGGCTTATGTATAGAAAAGTAAGAAAAAAAAGAGCCACCACCATATTCCTACACGCAAAAATAATAGTGCAAGAGCCCTGTAATATGTTCCATTTTCCATATAAATGAGACCAATAGAAGTATATCCATAAATTGGGAGGTTGGGGTTGATTTATATTTTTATAGATATGACTGTACAAAATAGAGAACTACTGAGAACCTACTTAAAGTGCAGGAACCCCTATTCAATACTCTGTGGTGACCTAAATGGGAGTGAAATCTACAACAGAGATGATATATGTATACCTGATTCACTTTACTGTACTGCAGAAGTTAACACAACGTTGTAAAGCAACTATACTCCAGTAAAAAGAAAAGTTGTTTAATTAAAAAAGAAGTGTATCCATAGATGGAAGTAAGACATCCTCCGTTGTCCACTCACAAAGGAAGCTGGCGCAGTAGAGTCCAATGGCAAATGTGACTTAAGGTTGACAGTGAAGGGAGCTTCTTGGGAACTAGAGAGGCTGTTTAGAGTGGATTTGGGATTTTTCAGGGCTCCGAGAAGGAGGCTGTCAGGTCCAGGAGCATATAGTAGCATGTGTTGAGAAAGTTTTCTGGAAAGATAGAGAGCTAAACATGACAGGGATTAGCACCCCATGAAACTAACTGGCTTCCTGATGAGAAAACCAGTGAGAAGACCCCAGGCGTGTTCAGAGACCTAGTGAGGCCAGAATCTTTGTTCTGTTCTGTAGTCTTTGATCCAGCTCAGAATAGAATATTATTAGCACAAGGTTGGAGAAGGCAATGGCACCCCACTCCAGTACTCTTGCCTGGAAAATCCCATGGATGGAGGAGCCTGGTGGGCTGCAGTCCGTGGGGTCGCTAGGAGTCGGACACGACTGAGCGACTTCCCTTTCATTTTCACTTTTCACTTTCATGGATTGGAGAAGGAAATGGCAACCCACTCCAGTGTTCTTGCCTGGAGAATCCCAGGGATGGGGGAGCCTGGTGGGCTTCTGTTTATGGGGTCGCAGAGAGTCGGACACAACTGAAGTGACTTAGCAGCAGCACAAGGTATTTCGGAATCTCTAGAAACCTATGTCCAGTGACTTGAGGGAAGGATTTAATTTCTCTGAAAATGAAATGGGAAGTTTTCCTTTGGGTCTGGTTCTTAGAAGACCACTGATGCCAGAGAAGCAACACATGTGGAATGATGGAGCCAGGCTACCAAGAAGTGGCCTTAGAGAGCAAACAACAGTGTGTGAGCGGGAATTTGGAGAGGAAAGGTTTTCCAGCATCTACATAGCTTACTTCCCATTTTCACCAAGGTTAGCTTTATTAGACAAACTCCTAAAATGGAACTGACTTTTCTATAAGTTATTTCTGCTGTGTGAAGAGTAGACAATGGACAGTATTATGCTGGTGATGAAAATAAAGTCCATTAAAAAGTCCTCTTAAATATATCTGTTTCTCTGAACTGCTTGACAATAAGAGGGATTGATTCAGCATATATTTCAACTCACACATTACAGAAGGGGAAGTCAAGACTGACAAAGGATAAATGACTGAAAACAGACTGAGAGAGTGTTAGGAGAGGCCTACCTCTCAATGTTTCTATGTTTCAACGATGAAAAACCTGAACCTCTGGCCAGTGCTGATAATGAATTATCTTGACGGTTTTTAGGTGGTGACCTGAGGCCTAGAAATGTGCAAAAATTGAATTTATGGAGAAGGCAGTTATATTAAAGACTTGGAGGAAAGATTTCTTTCTTTCTCTTTTTCTGATTAGAAGCAGTTACTTCTTTCAGATAGGACAGCATGTCATATTAGCATTATTTATTAACTAACACTTCATTTCTCCACTGAAATAGGTAAAAATTAGCTAACTTCAAAGTAATAATAATCCTAACATTTATTGAACACTTGTATTCCAGGGCGTTCTAAATTCTTTATGCATTAACACTCCAATGAAGAGAGTGGTATTCTCATTTGCATGTATGCATGCATGTTTAATTGCTTCAGTTGTGTCTGACTCTTTGAGACCCTATGGACTGAAGTCCACCAGGCTCCACTGTCCATTAGATTATCTAGGCAAGAATACTGGAGTGTTGCTGTGCGTCTCGTGCATTACAGGCAGATTCTTTACCCATTGAGCCACCTATGAAGCCCATTCTCATTTGCACCTAGGAAACAAACATGCAGAGTATAAGCATTTGGAACATGGAAGGTCATACATAGACTTGGGACTTGGAAAATGTACTCAAAAACCTGAGTGGTCCAATCTGGAACCCCTTTTTTACCACAGTGTGATTTAAAAAATAAGAACAAAAACTAGCAATGTACCTAACAAGAAAATTATACTTTTATATCAATAAAGCTCTAAAATCTTTTAAAAGTCTAAAGAAAATTTAAGCTGTTAGAAACACCATCTTTTTGGGAGGGATCTCAGTGAAGGCTTATTCTATCCTTAAGGCTCATAGGAGGGTTGTGATAGTCTTTTACCTAGAACAGCAATCAAGTTCGTGCTGGGATGTTGGTCATGATTGGTTCTTGTTTGTTTGTTTGTTTGTTTGTTTAAATGCATATAGGTAAAAATTGACCATAAGCTGAAATATGAAACCACCTCATGAATCCATGCTTCCTCATCCTTTCTCACTGCACAATGTGATTCAGCCTCTTACCACCTGCCCTCAGGGTTACTACTGTGGTCTCTTGGCTGATCTCTTTCTGTCCAGTTCAGTTCAGTCCAGTCACTCAGTTGTGTCCCGCTCTTTGTGACCCTAGGGACTGCAGCACGCCAGGCTTCCCTGTTCATCACCAACTCCCAGAGCTTGCTCAAACTCAAGTCCATCAAGTTGGTGATGCTATCCAACCATCTTATCCTCTGTTGCCCCCTTCTCCTCCTGAGTTCAATCTTTCCCAGCATCAGGGACTTTTACAATGAGTTGGTTCTTCCCATCAGGAAGCCAAAGAATTGGAGTTTCAGCTTCAGCCTCAGGCCTTCCAATGAATATTCAGGACTGATTTTCTTTAGGATGGACTGGTTGGATCTCCTTACAGTCCAAGGGACTCTCTAGAGTCTTTTCAAACACCACAGTTCAAAAGCATCAATTCTACAGTCCTCAGCTTTCTTTATAGTCCAACTCTTACATCCATACACAACTCCGGGAAAAACCTTAGATTTGACTAGACAGACCTTTGTCAGCAAAGTATTAACATGCTGTCTAGGTTGGTCATAGCTTTTCTTCCAAGGAGCAAGCATCTTAATTTCATGGCTGCAGTCACCATCTGCAGTGATTTTGGAGTCCCCCAAAATAAAAGTCTGTCACTGTTTTCATTGTTTCCCCATCTATTTGCCATGAAGTGATGGGACCGGATGCCATGATCTTCGTTTTTTGAATGTTGTGTTCTGTCCATGCTTCTCTCAAATTTAGTCCATGCTACACCCAAGGTCATCAGAGTGGCTGCTCTGCCTTCACTTTCTGTGGCTCTTTACTTTTTCTCACACTAAATCCACCCTTCCCTTTGCAACTTGCTGGGCCTGCCCCCATCCCCATTCTCTGTGAATACATTAGCTACCCAGATATATTTCTGACCCTTTTCTATCAACCAGACTCTACTCCAAAAAGCATGTCCTCTGCACTCCCAGTTTGATCATTTTGCTCTCCCTAAATTCCCTGCTCTCTTTTCCTCTACAAATATACTCATTATCCATGGCTTAGTTTGTGTCTACCCTTCACAGTGACACCTTCTCTGATGACCAAGTCTTCATTAATTTCCCCCTACTTTCAACTGTATGATATATCTTCTGCAGTATGAAATTAAATAGGTACTTAATTATATATTACACCAGTTATTATTAATTCAAGGCAGAAGTCTTATCTTCCTAATTTAATAGTAGCCTCTTTGAGGGCAAAACTGTTTTCTTTACTCTCTTTTAATAACAGAGATTCATCAAAAGTCTTGTCTATTGTCAAACCATTGATTATTTCAGTTGGAAATAAATTTGGCTGCAGGTATCAAAGATACAACCATAGTGACTTAAACACATAGAGGCTTATAATTATTTTTTCATGTAATTAAAAGTCTCGAAGGAGAAAGCAGCTGGCATTGGTTCAGTGGCTCCAGTGCCCAGTTGTTTAGTCGCTAAGTGAAAGTGAAAGTGAAGTCGCTCAGTCTGTCCAGCTCTTTGCTACCCCATGGACTGTAGCCTACCAGGCTCCTCTGTCCATGGGATTTTCCAGGCAATAGTACTGGAGTGGATTACCATTTCATGTCCAGTTCTTTGGGGACCCCATGAACTGTACCCTGCCAGGATCCTCTGTCCATCAGATTTCCCAGGCAAGAATACTGGAGTGGGTTGCCATTTCCTTCTCCAAGGCATCTTTCCCACCCAGGAATCCAACTCGTGTCTCCTGCATTGGCAGGCAGATTCTTTACCACTGAGTCACCAGGGAAGCCAAGTCTCTGCAGTTCTTTCTGGTCTCTTCCTTATGATCTAGGAAGGGTTCTGGAGCTCTAACCATCATGTGTGAACTCCAAGCAGGAAGAAGGTAGAGGGAGCAAGAAGTCACACTTTAAACTGTTTTCCCTAAAGCCCTACCTGATTTATTTTTACATCTCATTGATCACATTGATTACTTTTCTCTTCATGGAAAATCTCTCTTTATTAAGAAAACAAGTTACTAAAAATATGAGAAGGAACTAGATATTAAGTAACCACTAGTTTTTTCTACAACATGCTTGACTGAAGACTTTCTCCTTCTGATATATCTGTTACACATTGGCAGTCTTACTCTTTATGCATGGCTTTTCCTTTCAAAGCCAAATAGAAGAATCTCCTATGTATTACTATATTATTTGGCCTGACTTTTAATGCTTTTCATAACTTGGCCCAACTATGCTTGCCCTAACTATACCTACAAAGACCTGTTTCATTCAGGTTTTTCTTTTCATGGTGTTATTCCTTCCTATGTTTGAATCTGTCCTCATGTACTGTTCTTTCTATCTGAAATGTATCAATACTTGACCATCCCATCTCTCCTATTACCTTTGGGAATCTAAGACTTATTCTTCCAGATGCTGTGAGTGCTACTGGCAGGTAGCCCCTAGATCTTACTTAGCCTTTTTTGGGAGTTGGCCATAGATGAAAGGAGAAAACTTACCCAAAGCCAAGCCCCTTCCTAGGTCAACCCACACTCAATACTGAACATGGGGTTGTAAAGGGCTTGTTCTCTCAGGCCAAACTTGGGATGGCTGTGATGGGTTGTTCCCTCTTCAGGATACCTCAAATGGTTCCCTGAGGCTCCTAGTGAGACTAACCAGTTCCCTGTCAGCCTGCCATCTCCTTCTGCCCACTCTTACTTCTTCCTTCCTTTCTCTTCTCTAGGTGCTGATTCCAAAAGCATCCTAAGGAAAATCTCCTTCTCAGCTTCTGCTTCTGAAGGAATCCAACTCACAACCCTTCTATTTCTGCCCTCCTTAAAACTGCCACTTTCACTGTCCTTTTAATAACCCCCTGAAAAATTCCCTATAAGGGTTGAGTAAAGGGTCCACAAAGGTTTATGCATTTTCTTTCCATCCTGAAGTCAGCGTCTCTTGTGTGATGATGACAATGATGATAAGGAAAAAGAGCTGGTGATTAAAATTATCAGCATTATGCAACTTAGTGTTTATTTGGTCCATGTTAACATTTGCAACTTTGTCTTTGTAAAATACAGGCAAGATGATTAATATGATACACAGCAGGCACCCAAAACACAGAAAAGCAGGGAATACAATTTTTTCTCCATAGTGAAAAATATTATGCTACCTACACAATAAGAAAGATAGTTGTTGATTAATAGTTAAAACTCAAAAAACTTTGAAACACCCTACATATATCAAGCTTCCCTACATGAGGAACAGTAGACCCTGACACGTTCATAAAGAAGAGAAGCTCTCATGCTTGGTGAACCTCTCAATCCTATTGCTGTCCTTTTTCCCTCTTGCTCCACCCACCCCCCTCCCCACACACACTGCCCCCAGCTCTCCCAAATGCTGTGTAAGGATTTAGCTACATTCTCTGCACTCAACTCTTCATTCAACGGCTTCCTAGAGTGGCTTCTCTTTTTCGACTCTACCCTGGCCAATACTGAAGTGTTGTATACACCCCAATCACTTAATGATCTTTCTTTACCATGCAGAAATGTTGCCATCCCATGTATATTTCCTTCATCTGTTACTATTTCAACATTGACAAACATTTCTTATGAACAATGGCAAAAAAGTACAGTCATCATCATAATCTGGAATCCATAGTGAGAACACATTTTTTTTCAGAAAATATTATTTGAAAAATGCCTTTATGAATGCTATGAAGCAGAACACTGAAGATAAACAAATTAAATGTTGAGATGTACTTCTTCATGTAGATACAGAACAAAGAATAACCTACATTATGACTGCTCATAAAAAAAGTGCTGTGCAGCAACATGGGTTTCCAACAAATTTGATAACCTGTTTCTGTCTCCTCCTTTCTCCATTAAATTGAGCTCTCTGAATTATTCATGAGGGCTATTTTAATGGGATAATTTTTTCTTGCAAACGCTGACACTAATACTAAGGAATATCTCTAGGTATTCATCTTGGATAAATAAGGCTCCTGGTAACTAGTTTTCTTGATGCTTCACCTTATTCAAATGAACATATATGGAAGTAACTAATGTTGACCATTTTTTTTACACTTAATAGTTTCAATATGTTTCTCTCCATATATGTATAGTCAAACATATGTTTGCTCAAGAATTAGCCAGGATGTTGAATTAAATGAAAGTGAAGTAGAAAGTCAAGCAATCCTCAGGTGAACTCAGGCAGAGCATTAAGAAGAAATTTAAAGTCCACATTTTCCAACTTTGAGGACAACTCCGAGTGACTTTGGGAATTGCCCATCCTTCCTTAGTACTCGGGCCATATTCAGAACAGATCATTCACTTGAATGCATACATTAGGGATTCTTAACACAAGACAATAGAATTTTAGGGCACCGGTAAATTCCCTGAAGCTGTACACCAAATTATCTGTATATGATTTTTATTTTTTCTGAAAGAAAATTGAGAGCATTCATCAAATTCCCAGACGGTGTTCTTGACTGTTCCACAACCACTACCTCTGATAGTTAGAATTCTCAGTTTACAAAAAAATAAGATTTCAAAAATCAGGATTCTCTATATTTCTCTGTGTGGAGAAGGAGGATTGGGTGGTTATTTGTCTTTCATTAAATTTAGTATTATGAAGATTCACATGAAATCTTTCTGGGACTTGGAGAAAATTGTATTTTGTAGATTAACTATATTTCATTACTTAAACCACTTCAATTTTTATAACAACTGAGAATTATTTTCCAGGTAGCTTATAAGTCTGCTCCTGTCTTTCCCTAAAAATTACCCCGAATCATTTTGTATCTTTTGTTTTGTTTTTTTTCTTTGCACTGACACATGTTAATTAAGAAACTAAGTTAAATTTGGGAATGATCATCTTTAACCTATTCTATTGGATGAATGTGCTAAGATAATATTAGTCAGATTGCTTGAAGATGTAATAGTATATGAAAAAGATGGTATCTGTAACAGTGTTGAAAACAATGCGGGTCCTAGCATAATAAACAGTTTTCTTTTAATCACAATGTAAACTTATTATCTTTGCCCAATACAGCTTTTTAACATTTTGTACAGTTCTGCAATAAATTTGATAGTATTTTAAGACGCTGAGGTGACTGTCACTGCTGGAATGCGTCCTGGAGGCTTCTTCTGTCAGAAAAGATGACAGTGACTCTTCCCATGCAGATTAAGCTGGTGTTTACAGATTTGCCCTGGGTGTGAATTTTTATCCCGCTGTGATCAAGTAACGCCGCCTGATGTGCGCCAGACAGATCTCTGGATAAAAAAGGCTCATATGTGTCCTCGCTTTGAGCAGGTTGTAGCCTGAATAGGGTGCCCATGGCAAGGATCCACTTCTTCCCCTTTACAATGATACCTGTTCAGTTCACTCTGCCTTAACTTGTTCCCTTCCCCTTTAGGTGAAGCATCGAGAATGAACCTCCAGAGGATTCAACAGTGAATGTGCTGAAACTCAGATTATTCAATATAGAATGTCAGGGGGAAAAAGTAGTATTTGGATTTAGTTTTTGGAGATGTGATAGGAGACCACATAGGAAACTCCTAAAAACACTTGAGTCATTCACGGTAATTTGAAAAGTTTTGTTAATTTTCACATGGCAGAGTTTTCCCAGACAAAACCAATGAGATAAGGAATCTGACACTGGGTAAAGGCTAGTCAGGCTCTAGATGTCATGAGTGTAAAACCAAGGACAGTGGAGCCAGAGCTGCCTGTGAGGGCCCATCCCTGAGCCCCCAGGGACTCCTGCGTCCTGACTTTTCATTCTAAACTGAGCATGTTTAATATCCATAAAAGAAAACTGGCTGTTGTCATGAGACACGGACACCCAGCTCACTATATTTTGATTTCTTACTTCATTTCAATAAGAACAGTCCATAAAGAAAAGTGCTAGGTTATGAAAGGGATTATATGTTCTCCTTTCTTAAGTATACTTCAGTACACTGAGATGGAAACTTACAAACTGGCACGTGAAAAGGGAAACTGTTAGGTTAAGATTCAAATTCCTGCCTGTACTGCTGTTTAGCTTTGAGATTCTGACAAATTCATTTACCCTTTCTGAGTGTGACTGACCTTATTGGTAAAACAGGAGGTATAAGACCCTTCTGTCTCCCAAGCCTCTCTCAGGACAATTATAACCGGGAAGGACCCTAAGGGCCTTCCCATGACAAACACCTCGCTCATATCCTCTGCTTTAGATCCTCTTTGAAGTACCCAGATAAGAGTATCTGATGGCAACCCACTCCAGTCCTCTTGCCTGGAAAATCTCATGGACAGAGGAGCCTGGTGGGCTATAGTCCATGGGGTGGCAAAGAGTTGGACTGCACCACTGAGCACACACACAGGAGTATCTGATGCGCATTTCCTGAGTAGTTTTGCAGATGCTGAAACTCCCATCAAATGGAAGAAGTTAACTACCCGATGACCATGAGCACATAGCCTCCAGACCAACTGGAGCCTAAGGATGGATAGTGTGATACCATCCTGGCACCTCACCATCAGCTAGAGAATTGTGCATGAACTGATCATACACACGCTCCCCTCCCTCACTTGGCCTTTAAAAATGCTTTGTTGAAACACATCTAGGGGTTCAGGTGTTTTGAGCACTGATTGCCCTGGATTCCTTGCTCAGTGCCCTACAAAAAACACTACACTTTCACCACAACCTGGTGTCAGTAGATTGGCTTTACTGTGTGTGTGTGCAAGTGGAACCAAGCTTCCTTCAATATCACACATCAGTGTGACCAGTACAATACTAGAAAGATTTGTAAAACCCCATAGACTGAGTACACATCTCTCATTCCTAAGATGCAATCAATCAACATTTGTTGATTTTATAATAATTCTTAAGCACGTGTGATTTTAGTATCTTTCAGTACAGTTCAGTTCAGTGGCTCAGTCATGTCTGACTCTTTGTGACCCCATGAACCGCAGCATGCCAGATTTCCCTGTCCATCACCAACTCCCGGAGTCTACCCAAACCCATGTCCATTGAGTCAGTGATGCCATCCAACCATCTCATCTTCTGTTGTCCCCTTCTCCTGCTCTCAATCTTTCCCAGCATCAGGGTCTTTTCAAATGAGTTAGCTCTTCACATCAGGTGGCCAAAGTATTGGAGTTTGAGCTTCAACATCAGTCCTTCCAATGAACACCTAGGACTGATCTCCTTTAGGATGGACTGATTGGATCTCCTTGCAGTCCAAGGGACTCTCAACAGTCTTCTCCAACACCACAGTTCAAAAGTATCAATTCTTCGGTGCACAGCTTTCTTCACAGTCCAACTCTCACATCCATACATGACCACTGGAAAAACCATAACCTTGACTAGACGGACCTTTATTGGCAAAGTAATGTCTCTGCTTTTCCATATGCTGTCTAGGTTGGTCATAACTTTCCTTCCAAGGAGTAAGCGTCTTTTAATTTCATGGCTGCAATCACCATCTGCAGTGATTTTGGAGCCCAGAAAAATAAAGTCAGCCACTGTTTCCACTGTTTCTCCATCTATTTAGTTCCTTATTTACACAGGAATAGAGGTAAGATTTTTTTTATTACAACTAGATACTAATAGTTTGCTTTTCCTCTTAGCAAATGGTCCTGGAAAAACAATATATTTTATCATCTACTCGTTCAGATTAAGTTTAGGGCTGCATTTGAAAAATTATTACTTTTGACAATAATGAATATCCCATACCCAGAAACTATAAGAAAAGTATGGAGAAAATTCTAAGAAACAATGATGCAATTCTAGTCTTTCTGAGAATATCCTAAGTCAGCTGTCATCTCCAAAGCCCTGATGGTCTAGCTGTTTATCTACTTTTTGTTTTGGAACTGTCAACTTCTAAAAAGGAAACCAGACTAGAACTCAAATATAACAAATTAATCTCAAGGGAAAGCAAGCGATGATTATGGCTCTCAACACTTATCTTTTTTCACACTGTCCCCATTTAGGGAGTGGAAAGGCTCTAGTTCACACAGCTGGTGAAGGAGGCAGAGGTGGGTTTGATTCCCAAGCCAGGGCACTTTCTTCATTATGTTCCATCCCTAAGAGACAGAAAGGCCAAAAGATTACAGCAATTCTCTTCATATGTGCTATTTTGGAAAGCAGCTTCTATTTTCAAGCTTTTGTCAGAATATGTGTATGGTGAGAATTAGGTTATTCATTCCATTGAGCTGAATGCTTTTCTTAAGTGATTAATTGACTAATTTTATTACAGTTTCACTTTTTCCTTCCTTCTTTCTGTCTTTTTTATCCTACTTTTCCTTTTCTAAACAATTTAGTCACTGTTTTGTATTGGTTTCCTCCAGATGCTCACCTTATGACAAGGATTTGAGTGCAATTAGTTTATTTGGAATGTGATTCCAGAGAACATCTTTGTAGGGGTATATGAAGGTAAAACAGGCTTCCCAGGTGGCACAGTGATAAAGAATCTGCCTGCCAAGGCAGGGGACACAGGAGACGCAGGTTTGATCTCTGGGTCAGGAAGATCCCCTGGAGTAGGAAAATGGCAACACACTCCAGTATCCTTGCCTAGAAAATTCCATGGACAGAGGAGTCTGTCAGGCTATAGGCCATGGGATCACACAGAGTCGGATACCACTGAGCACGCATGCATGCACACAAAGGTAAAATAAGGTGATGACACAGGGCACTTTATTAATGAATGCACAGCTACTGGCAGTCTCTGTGCCAACTCCGGGAAAAAGAATAGAACCTGTTCCAGAGTTGTCCCACCAGAATGGTGAAAAACTGGGCCATTTATTTACCATCTCCTAAACCTCATCACTGAGGCTTCCCTGGTGCCTCAGTGGAAAAGAATCTGCCTGCCACGTGGAAGATGTAAGAGAGGTGAGTTCAGTCCCTGGGTAGAGAAGATTCCCTGGAAGAGGGCATGGCAACCCACTCCAGTATTTTTGCCAGGAGAATTCCATAGACAGAGGAACCTGGTAGGCTATAATCCATAGGGTCACACAGAGTCAAACACGACTGAAATAACGGAGCATGCATGCAAGCAATCCTCACTGCTGACTGCTGCACTTACGAGAGTGAAAAGTGTTAGTTGCTCAGTCGTGTCCGAGTCTGTGCAATACCATGAATTGTAGCCTACTAGGCTCCTCTGTCCATGAAATTCTCCAGGCAAGAGCACTAGAGTGGGTGGCAATTTCCTTTTCCAGGGAATCTTTTTGACCCAAGGATCAAAGCTGGGTCTCTCACATTCAGGCAGATTCTTTACTGGCTACCCAGTCCAGTATTCTTGCTTGGAGAATTCCGTGGACAGAGGAGCCTGGTGGGCTACAGTCCACAGGATTGCAAAGATTCAGACATGACTGAGTGACTAACACACTGCTGCACCTAGGGACTGTTAAACCCCTAAAGACTCTGCCTGCTCTATTCAGAGCTGTGCATGCTCATGCCACCAGAGACCCCCTGGGGAGAGTACAGGCATTCACAGTAAGAAGCCATGAGTATGTACAGAGAAAGTGACTGGGATATCTGGGCAGAATATCTAGAAAGACCGCTGCAGACACTGTCTTAGATTCCTTTCTGTGGTGAGAGGAGGCCATTACCTGCTCAATGTTGTTTCAACAAATTTAGTTTAACAGTGAACAACAAACATAACAGTCAGGGAATGTGTAACCCTTTTTTTGCAGAGAAAAAGAAATGCCAGTAGGCAGACAGAGAATAATGGATCTGGCCTGACCTACATTGGGAGGAATTTAGAAGTCTGTCCTCTGGGGAGGAAGGTCTTACAATGCTCAGAGTAGATAGGATGAGCCGAGAAAGCGAGAAAGCTTTTCACCCCTTTTATGTAAAGAACATTGTAAAATGGACTATAGACATTAAAAAGCACCTGTGAGGCTGGAGTTAGCAAGATTGAAAAAAGAGCCAAGTTATGAAAAAAAAAAAGATATTAGCTAACTAAAGTTTGGAACAGTTACGTTGTAAAGATAGAACTCAGTTTCTGCTTAGAATTTTATTTTGCATTAAACTCTTGCTCTATCTGGAGCTTTATACCACAGAGAAAGCAAAACTTAAGCTTGCACGTGTTAGATAATAGAGAGCTATTTTATTGGTGGAACAGTGAAAAACCACAACATGTATCTATGTAATTAATTCATCTTTCAAATAAGCCCAAAACCTGGATTTATATTACTCTGATCCTTCCATTTCTTGAAACTTCACAAAATCAGGATCCTGATATAGATGAAATTAATTCACATCCCAAAATCACATTTCATGCACTTTTTCTACCAGTCATGGAAAAGTCACAATCCATCCACATGAATAAAGTTTTGCAATATGTAGGCCAATATTGACTCAACAAAAGCAATATGTAATTAATAATAACAAATTTCCGTGCATGCAACAGTAAGTATTTTACACAAGACTTCAAACTCAATCTCATAAGCAGTTTTCAAGACATGACTTCAGTCATGCCTGTGTGTGCTAAGTCATTTCAGTCATATCTGATTTTTTGTGACCCTATGGAGTATAGCCTGCCATGCTCCTCCATCCATGGGATTCTCTAGATAAGAATACTGGAGTGGGTTTCCATTCCCTTCTCCAGAGGATCTTCCCGACCCAGGGATGGAACCCGTGTCTCCTGTGTCTTCTGCATTAGCAAGCGGATTCTTGATCACTGAGCCACTTGGGAAGACCTATTTGTAATTATATATTGTGGGCTTCCCAGGTGGTGCTAGTGGTAAAGAACCTGCCTGCCAAAGCAGAAGGCCCAGGATAAATGGGTTTGACCCCTGGGTCGGGAAGATCCTCTAGAGGAGAGCGTAGCAGTCCATTCCAGGATTCTTGTCTGAAGAATCCCACGGACAAAGGAGCCTGACCGGCTACAGTCCATAGGGTCGCTAAGAGTCAGACATGACTGAAGCAATTTAGCATGCAAGCATGCACATATGCACTTGGCTTCTTGGGTAAGATAAAACCTGGTAAAAAGGTCATCCTCTGGCTGTGGCAGGTATCATGGAACCTCTGTACCGGCACCTCTAGCTGCCTCCCTGCTCTAGGGGTAGAAAGTGAACTGATTTCTTTACATCTAGCCTTCTGCATGGGAATCTTGCTCCACCTGTGAAATATACTCCTATGAAATTTGGACCTGAGGTGGAATCCATCCTTTTGCTGTTTAGGGCTGTTTTCTGCTATCAAGCCAGAGACTGAAGACATCAAGCCAGAGACTGAAGACATAGGTTTTTCTACAGGCTTGTCCCAGTGTCCAGTATCCAGCTTAGTGTATATTTAGAAGCAGGTGAAGCAGAGGTGGACCAGGATCCTAGCCATCATTCAGAAGCAG